>NC_141691.1:1758105960-1758739272 GCF_964263255.1 Lissotriton vulgaris
AGCGTCCATTTTCAGACTAGAAGCAGCGATAATTTTATCGCCTAATCAGCAAGGTCACGCTATCGTGTGAATCCTTGTATTATCGCCCTATCCCCGACACCCATCTTTGCATCTCTAATGAGATCTAAAGTGGGCGTTCCTGCCCTGACATAACTGGAGAAATGTCGCTAAGTTACATTTCTCCAATTATCAATGGGCACGCTAACCTGCAGAGCAACAAGCAAAGTAGCAATAAACTCTGTTATCGCTACTTTCCTTACACCTGCTTCAAAACTGACTTAGCCATGATATTCTATGTAAGGTGGATATCAAGGCTAAGTATGTCTTGCCTTATCAGCAAGATTTCGCCAAACCTTGTGCGATTATCGCTGTATTTCCAGCGATAATCACACAATTGGCAGCTTGCGCTCTGAATTTTATCGCTTTGGAGATAAGCGTTGCTGATAGCATGCTATCTCCGCGATAAAATTTAGAGTTGGCCGGCGATAATTATCCTCGCGCTAAGAGCGCTGAGCGATAATTATCGCATGGTCTTGATGATATGCCCCTAAGTAGGGAAGGTGTCAGCATCTCAGAAGCTCAGTCAAGAGTCTTTTATGGGTCAGAGAGTAGGTGTTAGCCAAAGATATACCTCGGAAATAATCAAAGTAAGCATTGAGGTCCAAATCACTCCAAGTTCAGGGAAAATGCTTTTTAGCATTCAGGAGAAAGCCTCTGAAAGGATGTCAAAACAGGATCCGAAAGCATATGAAAAAACCCTAAAGGCCATCTGAATCTCCAATAGTGTGAACACTAAATTATAACACAAAGTGCTCTAGGTAACACCCCCTTGATACGCATCATCAGGGGTCCGTTGTTCTCTTCCATTTCTCATTCTGCAGACTGCAATATTGAGGAAACGCCTCACACTAGACATGGGACCAACGTCTCCTTCTCACGCACATGTTGGTTGGCAACATTTGCTCAATACGCCTTTCAATTAACACTCTGGTTCTCCATGTTTCTTCGTCAAATTCTTCATCTCAGGCTCTTCCTTTTCATCTAGTACAGTAAGGTATCTATAATGCAACGAACAATGCATGTGAATACCTGCAAGAAATGTCACGTTAGTGGAAAGCAGTATTTATGCAGCCTGATGCAATACAGGACTACACAGTCAGGACAAGCTAAAGCATTAACTCAGTGGTGCACATGTAATATGCATGTGCACATTTAAACACAAATGAATTTAAGTTTCTAGTGCATTAGATTCATGTTACATTCAGTAAGACTTTAAAAGTGAAACATCCATTACAACGCAATCAATACAATGACCTACCTTTACAACACAACTGTTACAACACAACTGCCTTTACATCGCATGCTAATACAATGCATGCCATTACAATGCATTTCGCTACAACGCATACCATTACAACGCATGCCAGTACAATGCATTATAAGGTAAGTAATGGAGATTTTTTTAGTTTTACGGTGGGTATGGGTTTTGGGGTACATGGGAATAGTAATTTTTACCCATACACTATCTAACACTTTCCCTACTGTTGCACTCACTAGAGTGGGAATAGTAATGTCTACCCCTACACTATCCAACACTTACCCTACTGTTGCACTCACTGGAGTGGGAATAGTCATTTTTACCCCTAAACTATCCAACACTTACCCTATTGTTGCGTTAAAAGTATTATGCACTGTAATGGTGTGCATTGTAATGATATGTGTTGTAATAGTATGCGATGTAATGGAAGTTTTTAAAAATGCGTTGTAATGGCATGCGTTGTAAAATCATGCAATGAAATGGTAGTTGCGATGTAAAGGCTGCATTGTGAAAGCATGCATTGTAATTGGCTGCGTTGTAACGTCATATATTCCTTTAAAATAATCATGTGTCACTATGGCTAGGAACTACATTCACTTAAAATATATAAAACATTAATGCACACATTACATAAACTTGTTATTGTTTTAAGTAAAATCACATTCTACATATACAAGGATGGTTTTTATCCCATGATCTAAACTGTAAGTGTTGTTTATTGTATTAGGGCACACATTATGAAAATCTAATTTGATCTATACAGTAAGTATTATCTACTAAATGAAGATGGTTCATTTCATCACTTTAAGACTTCAATGAATATCTCAATTAGCATGATTAAACACATAATTTGAGTGCATTCTTTAATCCCACAGTGAATGCCTTCTTTAATAATGATGTAAAGTGCAACACTAACATTTATTTGTTAACCCACTTGAGAAACGTGTGCTAAGTGCACGTTCATGTCATGTATCTGTTAAGTATCTGTGACGCAATTGTGACAAATAAAGGGTGGGCAATTTTGCATGGCACTACTTTCAACCTACTTTACAGTGAAAAACTACAGAGGATACAAAACATCCAACATCACGTCACCAACATGAAGCCTAAACCCCCTGTAAAACACACCCCTAAATGCTTCATCTCACAGTGGTCATCCTCCAAATCTCTGTCTTTCGCAGACCTCACCAACATCTTCAACTCCCTCAAAATCACCTCCTAAGAAAATGATATCTTATCCTTATCCTTCATCAATGCCCTCTCCAGGTACGCGCTTTCACCCCTACTCACCATTGTCAATGACTCCCTCACTCATGGCATGGTTCCAGACATTTTGTGACAGGCCAGATCACCCTATGCCTGAGGAAACATGCACTAGACCCTAATGACCTCATCAACTACTTGCCCATCACTCACCTATCACTTATCAGAAAGTTCTATGCAAACAACTCTATGATCACATCAAAGCAAATCTTCTGCATGACTATCAATCTAGCTTCAAATCATGCTGCACTGTAACACAGTTACAGTACAAATCATGGACAATGCCCCACTGACCACAGATAAAGGTGACCCCTACCTCCTGATTTATCTAAACATCTCAGCCACCTTCAGCACTCTTGATTATGCAGCCTATATCCACATCCTGAATGGATTTCATGGACACAGTTCTTCCCTGGTTCTCTTCAAACCTATCCAACTATTACCACTACCTTCACAAGGTCACATCCACCTTCCATCCACCTTCCAGAAGATCCCTATAACCTTCTTAGTCCCTCAGGGTTCTATCCTCCCTCCATCCTCACCAACTTCGACATGGGGTTCTTGGAACCAACCTTCCAAAAAGAGCATCATGGTTCACCAGAAATAGGACCACGTCATCCCACCCTGATGGAACCCTATTGGCTCCCAATGTCAGTCTATATTATATTCAAAACCAGCTGTACCATCTAGAAAATCATTACAATGTGCATGCCTGCCTATCTGGCTGGCAAGCTTAAGTTCTCTGGATGCTATTGGAACACCCACTGCCAAAACACCGCTAAACTGGAGACAAAGAATTATGAAAAAGAAAGAAACAAGGCAACAGCCCTCCTCTATTTAAGTATCCTGGATCTGTATCAGATCTCTCTTTCAATATTAGGAAAGAGCTGAAGACATACCTTTTAAAAGAACACTTCATCTCAACAATGCAACAGGTCACACCCACTCTCAAATCCCAGCTTCCCCACTAATCACCTTTTGACTGTATCCTTGCCTTTGACCAAGTATGTCACTCAGCTGCCTTTTGGCTGGGCATGCACTACACAGTTACCATATACATACATACATACATACATACATACATACATACATACATACATACATACATACATACATACATACATACCTACATACATACATAGATACATACATACATGAATACATACTTGCATGCACAGTTCAATGTATAAACAGTTAAACTGGAGCTTTGGGGGTAGGGACAAGGAATTAATAGTTTTCTATGATTTTATTTATGAAATAGGATGAAGGAAAGAGATGAGGAATGTGCAGGTGGACCAAGAGAAGAACCACAAAGGAAACAGTTACAGGAGTTCTTTGTGAATTGATGCCTGGAGCTTGCTATTATGATGCACATTTTGAAGGAGAGAGTCCTTTCTTAGCCATTGGCATACAGAACTATTGTGGGGAGATCAGGAAACTGTTGTGATGGGTGGTACATTTATTATGATAAATTCAAGAGAAGTACTGAGAAGCACCCTGCTATAAACTGGCTGCCATGCACTTGTTATGCAGTACGAGGCTCAAGTCAGACCCACTGGATCCTTGGGGGAGGATCTCAACAGAAATGTCTAACTTTAAAAGAAGGGATGAAGGACTACTCTGACAGTTCAGTGCAGGCCAGGATAGACTGCGAGTAGGTTGTATGGTCTCCCACTAATAAAACAAATGTGAAGATAGGAGTCAGGGACAAGAAGTAACAATCAGTTCTATTTCAACAGGGCGCCAAGCAGTCGGATCAGGAAGGACAGGGCAAATAAAGGCATTTAAGGAAGGGTCAGAGAAGCCTAGAATACCTTAAGAGTTTAAGAATGACAGAAATAACTAAAGGATGTAGGTTCAGGACAGAGATTTAGGGGCACACCTTTCCTGTCTAAATACCAAGATAGAGGCTTGGGAGACTTTGGTACCAAGGAGGAGTGAGAATTCTTCATGGTAAAGACAGGGAGCAGTTACAAACGTTGATAGAAAAAGATGCATTAGAAAGCAGATTGTCAAGAGTTGGAGGTAATTATGAACAGAAGCTTTTCCAGCATCAGGTGCCCAAACAGGAATCAGTCGATATATCAGTAGACTTTCCGAAGGCAGTTTTGTCACTTATCGCCTAGGCTAGGGTACTGCTCTGTATCAGACAGTTTTGATAGGGTAATTGTGGTAAATGGTTTATATGTATTTTCCCTCTCTACCACTTTTTCAGAATGTCCTGTGACATCATGGAATGTTAGTGTGCCTTCCTGTGTTGAGATTGTCAGTTGGTCATCTCAGGCTGTGAAGCTTGTAGCTCTCTCCTGGTGGGGTTTCTCCTTGTAACTACCTATCCTGTAACCTGCCACCTAACTACTTGTTAATAAAGAAGAATCTACTTCTACACCTGGACTACGCATCCTTGTTTGTGTACCACATTTTGGCGACGTTTTGAAGCTGATGAATCTACGTGTGAACTAAGGACAGTTGTCTACTAAAGAACTAAGCAACTTTAAAAGAAGGAACCTAGACAGAAACTTAAAGGTAACGCCCAGCTAACCCCACCAGTGTCCTTTTTATCTTGGACAGCCTGCACCCTGGGCGTCTGTGTTGTGAGAGAACTAACTGCCACCTCTCTGTCATCTGGAGACTGACTGTTTCCAGCTACAAGAGCCACTGTCTCAGCGGGCCTGATCACCCTGTTGTGCCTTCCTGTCTTCTTGTGTGCAATGACAGTTCGCTTTTATTACAGCCACTGTGTTTATTGTGTGTTTTCAAACAGTGTGGGCATTTTTCTTGAGCACTATTTGTGTTTGCTCTTATGGGGGTGCCCTGGCGCTGGCAGTACACTCTCAAGCACAGCAACCTTCGTCTGTGAAGTCACGTTTTTTTTTTTAGTTGGTTTTTGTGGAATTTTCCCCTGAGTGTCACTTAACGTATTCAGTCTCCTTCAATTATGAAGTGCACACGGAGCACACATACAGCTTTGAGGGTGAGGCTTTTATTTCTCTTTCAAACGATTGTTGTCCTCATCTATGAAGACGCTTAGAAACTGACTTCAATCTGGTGAGACTTTTATTTCTTATTTTTCAAGAGTGACTGTGCGGGGGTTTTGAGTGCTTCATCTCATCAGCATCTATTATCGTGAGCGGAGGGTCACGAAGTTTACTATGCTGCTTGAAGTGCATCAAGTTTTCTGTGGTTTACCTGTTTGATGTCTAAGTCGTGAGACAAATGCCGCCCGTTCAACACCAACGGCATTTTTCTTCTCATCCGCTCTGCACTCCCTGCTCTCCTCTGCCTTTCTGATGACGTTATGGAATGTCCAAGGGAGTTGGTGGAAAGAATCGATGACGCCTGTTTAAGCCTCCAATCTGGTGAGTTACTCGTCTCCTTCTTTCCGGCTGAGGTCACACGCTTGGTTACGTAACTCCTACCAATCTCTCTTCTTCATTGTGCACACGTCATGAAGGAAGCAATTTTCGTTACCATAGTAACCTGTTCGTCTCTTTGGTCTTCGGTGGAAATTCAACGCCGATCCTCTGTTGCGGTCTCAAGTTTACACGGCGCATCTGTTCTTTGGATTTGTTATAATCTGTAAAGAAACAACTACACACAATCTTTTCTTCAGTGAAATTTACACGCTGCTCGTGTGTATGTCATTAAGAATGTCATTAGTATCCAGGACTTGCCTGCATATCACCTCACGTTTCCTGTGGTGCAGTCACTCTTCGGAACTTTTGGACAATTCCAGCCAAGAAGACCTCGGGTGAGATATCGCTCACCGGAGCTCATGTTTTTTTTATTTTTGTGTAGGGGTTCAATTTATTATGTATATTTATCTGTGATTTCATTTTCCTTTACAGTGGTGGGTGTCAGTTTTTGTTTCCTAAGACAACGTCTTGACCCTACGGTGTACCCTTATTTAGGGGAGGGTGTGTGGTTTGTCAATGCCATATCTTTAAACTAGTGCGATGTGGCACCTTATGGGGTACCCTGTATATTTATATATATAGGGGATGTTGTAGTCTTGGTCTCACAGGGTGTGTATCCTGTGTTTCACCCTGTTTGGGCAGCTAGGGTGTTTGTGTCTTATCTATACCCCATCCATGTACTTAGGGTTTGTACTTATGGTGTACCCTTACTTAGGGGAGATTGTGGGGTTGTGGTGCCAGTCAGTGCCTACATTTTGTTTCCTAGGGTCTTGTTGTTACCCTTTGGAGAAGTTACGTTGCGCACTTTTAACGTGGTGTACCGTTTTATTAGGGGAGGTTGTCTGCATGCAACTATTTTGTTCGAAAGTTTCAAGGGTTAGTATCCTTTGTGTACCCTTTTCTGGGGAAGGTGGTGTGCGTTGTTAGCGCCGCCATTAAGTGATGTTGCATTGAACACTTTTCTACTTTGTTCAATTGTGTACCCTTTTGTTAGGGGAGGTGGTCTCTGTTGGTCTAAGTTTCATCACTCTATGTGGGTTGTCGGGGTGCGTTGTCAGCACTACCTCTTGGTGTAGTTGTGCCACTATTGTCAGTGTGTGGCTACTATGTACCTTGTTACAGGGGCGTTAGCTTCCTCTGGTGTACCCTTTCCTGGGGAGTTGTTGTGTTCCACAGTTTAAAGGTTGCCTTTCTTGGTGTACCCTTGAAGGGGAGGTTGTAGTGCACGTCATGCACTAGCGATGAAGACTTGTGTTAGTCTTTATTGCAAGGCTTTTCCCTTTTTCTGTGTAGGTTGTCAGTTCATCTTATTGTGCTTACTATCATCTGCACACTTTTTGTTATTTAGTTGTTACACCCTGCTTGATTTGCCAGGATCGCTACCTTGTTTTATTAAGGAGGGTGGATGGGCATGTTATTGTAATTTGCATTCTTGTGTTTTGTCTAACCATGACCATTTGTGCAACTTATGTATATCTCTCTACATGCCTCTTTTTATTTTCCTTTGCTGCTGCTTTCACGCTTGAGTTTCCTGCTTTTCAAATTGTCTCTTTTACTAGCTCTTGTGTCTACAGTCTCCTTTGAATCCTTCTGCTCCGTCTTGACTTCTTACTTGCTGTTGTTCGCTAACGGAAGAGGATGTGTGGTAAATGGTTTATATGTATTTTCCCTCTCTACCACTTTACTCCGAATGTCCTGTGACATCATGGAATGTTAGTGTGCCTTTCTGTGTTGAGATTGTCAGTTGGTCATCTCAGGCTGTGGAGCTTGTAGCTCTCTCCTGGTGGGGTTTCTCCTTGTAACTACCTATCCTGTAACCTGCCACCTAACTACTTGTTAATAAAGAAGAATCTACTTCTACACCTGGACTATGCATCCTTGTTTGTGTACCACAGTAATGAAGATACAGCAGAGCAGAGCAATCCGTTTTGAAGGTTGCAGGGACGTTCAGGTTTTCTTAGAAATGAAGGAGATACTTGCTGTGTTGTTACTGTTGCAAGAATCTTTACCTGAAACTCTCTCAAGAGGACCAGAGTAGGATTAATTACACAGCATAAGCGTTTAAGGCTTGTTCTAATATAAGTCACTGCTAGCCTGCTGCCAACCTTTACCTACTTTCAGAACATTTCTGCTGATGTTCAGACCTCTACCAAACAATAGAGCTTTTTCAGACATCATAATAAATATTATCTCAGGCATCACTTTAAATGATGACAACCGCTGTATCTTGCATGTTTTGAACATCTTCTTCAGCCGAATAAATCTCCCCCAGGCAAGATCCCTCATGACCAAACTAGAGGCTCTCAATTCTTTTATCGCCTTTTCAGAAATTCAAATAAAGCTGGCTACACCATCAATGCAATATTCTCTCTAATCAATGTAGTTCAGAAACAGGAGACCACTTTATCATCTGGATTGAATTCTTTCTAATTTAATGTCATCCTTCTCACATGCACAATTGTTACACACCAGTGACCAGCAAAGACATTTACGGAACACAAGTGCCATCTCATATCCAAACTAAATAACAAAGTAGAATAGATCCACAACAAACTTTACGCAGGATTCACCACTGAACTCATGAGAAGACTCCAGACGATACAGAACTCAGCAGCCAGAATAATCCTCAACCTGCCCAAATGAAACCACATCACCCAACACCTGAGGAACCTCCACTGACTCCCCTTCTGGAAAAGATGCCAATTCAAGTTACTGACACGTGTCTACAAAGCCCTCCATGACCAAGGGCCTGCATACATGAACCGCCACCTGAACTTCCACCACCCATCCAGAAACCTTCACACCACCTCCCTCGTGCTAGCACAGACACCCCGCATCCGCTGTAGCCACGGCAGAGGCCACTCATTCTCCCACCTCACCACCAAGTCCTGGAACACCCTCCCTCTCCACCTCTGAATATCACCCTCGCTGACGGACTCCAGGAAGAGACTCAAGACCAGGCTTTTCAACAAAGCACAGCAACCCAGCGCCTGGATACCCTCACGGGTGATAATCCACGCACTACAAGTACTGATTGATTGATTCATTCATTCATTGACTGCCTTCAATTAAATCATTCCATCCAAGACAACCATGAGCCCATGCAATATAATTTAAATCCATCATATTAACAGAGAGATTAAGCAGATGAAAACTGAAATCACTAAATTTAACACTAGTCGAAGAAATCTAATAACCAATATGGCAAAAAATACATCCAGTGATTCCATAGGATCCACAAATCTTCCATCGAAAAGGCAAAAAGACTCCACAACTGCTAACAGATTTTCAGCGTCAAATGCTCTACCAAGGAATTTCATAGAATCCTCACACCATTCTGAAATCTGTGCAACAAGGAGAAGAACCCCCATTTTCAAGCTTACCCTCAGATTACTTCATTTTAAAAGCTCAGATTCTGGCAAAGCACCTCAGGAGCAAGGCCCCCAACATCCACTGAGGTCAGAGGGATTTGAAAGCAACTACCTCCACCGGTAGGCATCAGATACTTCCTTCTGTTGATTATTTCTTGGTCTCCCCTTCAAAGACCAAGTCGAAGAAAATTTCCCTTGAGTGTCTCTATCTGCCACCTGCCCCACTCAAATCTTCAAGCTCATCTTACTTTCAACAACTTTTGGCAAATCAGTGAGAACCCTTCTCAACAACTCGATAACAGAAGACTGCAGCCTATCTATCCTCAAGACCTTTTACTTCAGACCACTTATCGAGAAGAACATTGATTTAGCAGTCTCTGTGCACTCTCAACCAATTGTTTCAATAGCCCATTCATAGGTAACTGATTGAAAGCACTGCTATCAATCAGACCTGTGACGTCTTGAGAATAAACAGCCTATTGCCGTACAATCACATAGGATACCTGCCCAGGAAAAGCACCAGATTCATCCTGTTATCCATCTGTGATATCATGAAAACCATTATGGACATAAATAGAGTTGTCACTCTTCTATTCCGGAACCTGTCTACTGACACTCCCTCCTACTGAATGTACATGAACTTGTTATCCTAGATTGGATATCCTTATATGTTTCCAACAGATCTAGCATTGTCTTGTTGATGCCAATTACATCACCTCCTTTTATCACTGTTGCAGTCATACCTCATGCCTGGGGCATCTCCCCACACTCCCTAATGCTGACCCCAGCCAATGATAGATCTCATCAAGTCCTTAACCTAAAATGCTATAGGTAGGCCAACAACACTTAGATAAACCAAAACCTTCAATACCTGTGGGAACTGATACATGTGAGAGCTAGACCACTGCTTAGAGTTACAGACCAAAGAATGTGCAGGATGGCCCTAGGAATTGGAACAGCCACTAACAGTATTAACGGTGGTCCATCAAGTGATCCAAGTCACGATATGCAATTTTTTCACATGCAAGATTTTAGACCTATCTACCCTAATCAGGATTTCCTACAGAAGGACAGGTCTGCTAGTGCCCGTAGCATGTCAAGACTACTTAAACTGACTATCTAAGGACGCTACTCTCACTACTCTGAAAGTTGCAAAGAATCCAAAGTGTAATAGCAAGGCAATTTCTTCACCTATGGGACCCCATACCACCAGCTTTATAAGTGATTCACTGACACTCTATGGCCAGACTTTCCACCTTCAAGGCGCTCTGCTTTAAAGGCGTATTGTCACTCTGCATTGCCATAAGGACACTAAGCAAGGGTCCACCCTTCATCTAAATAAATCAACAAAGAGTTGTCTGTCACTATATAACAACACCATTGACCTACAGTAATACTGCAGCCATTACATCAGCCTATCCCTACATGGTAAGGAAAGTAACGATTTAATATTCCTAACCTCACTCATACTTACTTGAGAGGTAAATAAAAGTGGAATTAAAACAGTAATTACATACTTAGAATGAAGTGGTAGACAAACCAAATACAAGTGCATACAGTATCATTGCCATGCTGTATATTGCATGCACTATTTTGATTGCCTGAAAGGAATTGCTTAACAAGGAATTGATGTGAAATGTTTTTTTATTGATTGGATTTAATAACAACAGAATATGGGTACTGAATTGGTGCACTAATGTCAGTCAATTCTATACATCCAGACCACTTGGAATTCTAGAAATCAGCAAAAAGGTCATTTTTCAGCAGACTATGAAGGTGGTAGACCGCAGATATTATCTGATGTCTGCCTTTATCAATTCTCACCTGTAAAAGATCATTACGCCAAATATTTCTTGTTGAAGACATGTTACCCTGCTAAGTCGAAAAATGTGAGAATACATACTGCATCGTAAAAGCATGCAGAGTGTTCTAAAGATGATACGAAAATGTAAACAAATTTAAAGATACATTGAGAAATGTACATGAACGAATTTACGTGATGTGAGAAATTAAAAAGGCAAAAATTGCTTATATTTAGAGAAATGTGACACAGTGAAAAACTGAGCTTCTGTAACATCTATATTATAACATGTATTGAGAGTGACAATGTTGATATTATGAGTTGGTAATAAATAACGTATAAATAATGCTTTAGAATTTAGTTTTTAGTAGTACCTAATATTGAGATGCAGTACCTGAGAGAAACTATGACTGCTATAACGGATATAATTGAAATGCATATATGAAATGTATGATTTATTATGCAATTAAGCGGTAGTGATTCAGCTAATTTTCATGTAGGGTCAAGTGCTTTTCTTTTTCTGCTTAAATGTAAAACCCTGCTAGACAGTCACCTAAGCCCTACATAAATAACCTGTGTTATTTATGTAGGGGTTGTAGGTGGACTCCCTATTTCTATTGTTTAATCAAACGTCTGCTATGCTATGACTAATGTAATCTATTGGTGCATCACCACTTCTTGTGATGACATCAAGAGCAGAATGTCCGAAATCTAACAGGTCCTAGGTTCTGATTGTGGAAAGCACTGTCCACTACGAACTCAAAGAGTTCTAAACCGTTCTAAATTAACCTCTTAAATCTTTTATGCTTGTGTAATAACTAGAAAACCCCCATAAAATCGTGATATTGTAATACATTTGTTTTTATGTATCATAATCAACTTGATGATCATATAAATAATCTAATACAAATTATTCAATGAACACCTTTCACATGAAAATGGTATAGATTCATTAGAAACAATAACCAAAACATTGTTCCAATAAACATGAGTAACGAAATGAACTTTCAGTCTCTACAAAAGAAGCTTTTGTCTTCCTGATAACTTCACGCCTGATGGATTTTGGGGCTGCGCCGTCTCAAATGTCCCAAACAGTTGTAGCTTTCTTCATTCCTGCTCTTGCGGGCCATCACCACCATCTCTTTCCTGCCTGCCGGGGGAAGTCTCTCCAACCAGTCTGAAGCCACATCTGGATTATCGAAAAACCAGGCTTTCCCCTCAACCTCAATCCTCAGGCTGGCCGGAAACATCATAGCATATGTCAGCCCTCGGTCTCTGAGTCTCCTTTAGACTCCAAGGAAACCCTGACGCTGCTTCTGGACAGCTTGCATGAAATCCGGAAAGAATGTAAGAGTGGCATTTTCATATTTCAGGGGGCCCCCCGATCTGGAGGCCTGCAGGATAGCGTCTCTGTCCCTGAAGTTGAGCACCCTTGCGATCATCAGACGAGGGGGGGCTCCAGGTTTTGGCCTCCCCCCAGGGACCCTGTGAGCCCGCTCCATTGTGAAGAAGTTACCCAGCCCCTTGGGCTTGAGATGGTTGAGGATAATATCTTCGACGAACAGGTCCGGGGCCGGGCCTTTGGCTTTCTCCGGGACACCAATGATACAAACTTTGTTCCACCTGGATCTCCCTTCGTATTCATCCAGCTTTTGATTTGTGAGGTCACTAGAGGCCTTAAGATCTCACACCTCCTGTTGGAGCAGTGCCACGACGTCTGTTAGACTGGCAGATTTGATGTCTAGCGACTTAACTTTTTCACTGGCTTTGGCGAGGTCGGCTCGGATGAGATTGGCCTTGATGGTTACCGTACCCAGTTTATTGTCGAGCGACTCCATCTTTTGTCCGAGGGATGATTCGACACTATCATTGGCCGCCATCACGTCAAGCAATATTGACTCCGGCGGAGGACCGGCAGTATATCCTCCTGTCTCTTGAGTTCTCCTCGACTCAGGCGGAGACCCTCTGGGCATTTTGTATCGGTCAAGCTTGTTGGCCTGGATGTAACGAGACCCCCCTGGTAGACTTGGAATGTTGTTTATCACCCTCGGGTTTGGTCGCCATCTGCAAATCTCTTCTCGGGCCCCCTGGCCTCTCCGCTCCACCGGGTATGGCGATGTCACACCAATCACCACCAAGTGACACTGGGTGACCTGACCGTACTCCCACTCAGCCAGGAACCCAGCACATGGGCATGAGGATGATCAGCACAGAGATCACAGTCCAGTGGAGGTGAAGGTCCACCGATAAACAGCCGGGCTGGCGCGGGATAGCCTCAGAGCCACGAGACCCCAGTTAGTTGATGGCCAGGTAGCCGCCCCCATGGAAGGGGTGGAAGCGTAGGACAAAATGGCTCCTGACCCACTGACTTGAGTCCATTGGGATCTGTCCCTGGCGTCGGGTCAATGCTCAGTTCCGGTCCGCCAACAGGGATCCCCGGCAGTGCCAGAAGTTGGCGCAGCCGTGCCCTCAATGTAAGCCTCCCACCAGAGGTGTGCTACCCACTGTGTAGGGTTCCGAGAGCAGAAAGCGAGGCAGATGTCTAACCTCCGAAGGATCAGCTGCCAGGGGACCCCTCCCAGCCGCCGCCACCCACGGCCACCTTCAGCCTCTTCCTCAGCAGTCCTCACATGGGCCCCCGGCTGGGTATTTGGTCCGGTGTCTACGCTGTTGTACAGGGTGGGAGTCCCATCCCCCACCACGCAGCATGCGATCAAGTTTTGCCTTGTTAGCACACGGTCCAGGCATCCTGCCTCCAACCATGTGCTCTTCGCCTCCGCGGGGGGCCCTCCAGCAAGCCAAGGGGGTGAGCCAACTGTCCCCCCTCGAGGTGAACCAGGCAGGCCCCCTGACAGTCCAACACCACAGGTTGGGGCTATCTGCCATCAAACGCTGCCGGCCACCCTCGGGGTCTTTACTCCACCTCCTCGCCAGTGCAGTGCCCTCCGAGGAGCTCTCACGGGTTCTCCAGGGAGGGGGGGCCCTAGTAGTAGCTCGCTCTTCCGCCGCAACACTTCCCCTTCCAACGTGGCTGAAATCACATTGACACCCCGGCCCGACCAGCGACTTCAGGTCTTGACCCCGGGTGTTGTTCAACTTGCTGCCGGCCCCTTTGAGTAATTGAGCCCCAGGCTCAGCTAGGCGAGCAGGCCCAGTATGTTGCGAGGCATATCTCCGACCCCCGATGTCGCAGCAGGGCGAGAGTCTCCTCAATGTGCGTCACGCGCCTTCCCCAAACAGGCGGCAGGGTCAGCGCACCAGGATGTAGGTCAGGATATTGGGATAGGGGGTCGGGTCCGGCGGAGCTGCAGACAAGCGCAGCCATCTTGGACGCTCATGTGGCTCCTCCGCACCCTTTATTCTTTAACGTTATCCCTCAGTCTTCTTTTGCTACTCCTGTTCGGGATTGGTTGGACAATACCAGTACATGATTTTAAGTACAATGGCATATTCTTGGGCGCACAGACATCTCCATGTTAACATGTATACTATTTTACAATTGATGAATTTGTTTGGTTACAGACATGCCCCTGAGAAAGGGACCGCAGAGTCCTAAAATACATCTGGCTGGAAGTTATCAGGAAGACAAAAGCTTCTCTGTAGAGACTGAAAATTCATGTTGTTAAGCCCCACACTATTTAATGTGTATGTGGCCCCCCTGGCAAATATTGTAAGGGAACACGGGTTCATGCCAATATCCTATGCTGATGACACCCAGCTATTATTCCCTTTCCAGAACATGACCCCAGCAGTAAAAAGTGCTTTTGCTGCAGGAATGAGAGCGATTGCTGGATGGATGACCTCCAATTGCCTACAGTGTAACGTAGGTAAGACGGAGGTCATGCTATTTGGAAATGCCCCACTCCTTTGGTCACCTGAGTGGTGGCCTCCTGAATTAGGTATGGCCCCATGCCCAAAAGAAAACGTAAAAAATCTGGGCGTTAAGCTTGATCAACCCTTGGCGCTTAGAGACCATGCCATTCAGGTCACAGGAACTTGTATGAGGGTGATTGGCTTACTTAGGAGAGTTTTCCCCTATTTAGCAGATCACTATAGGAAAACACTAGTGCAGGCCCTAGTAATTAGCAGGCTGGATTACTTCAATGAGCTATTCATATCTGCTAACGAGGAACAGCTGAGGAGGCTACAAGTAGCCCAGAATACGGCTGCTAGGTTGATTCTAAATGCCCCTGCCAGAACTTCCTCTCGTCCCCTGCTAAACAAGCTACACTGGCTCCCCATTCGCCAGAGAGTAAAATGTAAGAATTGCTGTACCATCCATAAATGTTTGTTTGGAATTGGCCCAAGATATCTAACTGAAATTTTTAAACCCTATCAACCAGGTCGAACCCTACGCTCAGAAAACCAAGCCTTGCTCCAGATCCCCAGGATCAAAAGAGAGAGAAAGGGTGGCCGAGCCCTCTCATATAAAGGCCCTACTCTTTGGAATTCATTACCCCTCACTCTTAGGCTAAATTCCAATCTATCCGCATTTAGGAAATGTCTGAAGACGTACCTATTCTCCACTCAGTAACTCCATTATTGCCATCCAGATTCTACTGTCTAGTCCTGCTTTCGGAAAGAACAAAGCGCGGAGATATCTCCTCGGAGATCGAATTCCGGCGCTATACAAGAACCGAAAATAAAATATGTTTATTGGAACAATTTTTTGATTATTGTTTCTAATGAATCTATACCATTTTCACGTGAAAGGTGTTCACTGAATAATTTGTAATATATTATGTGTATGATCAAGTTGATTATGATACATAAAAACAATTGTATTGCAATTTCAAGATTTTATGAGGGTATTCTAGTCATTACACAAGCATAAAGAATTTAAGAGGTTAACTTAGAATGGTTTAGAACTCTTTGAGTTCGCTGTGGACTATGCCCACCACATTCAGGACTTGGGACCTGTCAGACTTCGGATCCACCTGTTATCCCAGGTATGGACTGATCACTGTTCCTTAATTTCCGCTTAGATAGCCAGAAACCCATTGCTGTCCTTCGTAATGCCTTGAAACCTTGGAGGAAAGTGGCCCCCTCCACCCTCCTCCTTGTCTTCATCCCTCCTGTTGTGAACAATTTTGATGACATGGACCTCGCATTAAAAGCCTTTGAGGATTCTCTCATTCAGGCCTTACACATCATTGCTCTGCTGAAACTATGTAGTACTAATAGGAAAAACCCTCCAGCTGCATGATACTCTGAACCTTTTAAAAAAGAAAATCTGCATGTAGGAAATGGGAACGTAAAGGAGTAAATCTAAATTAAAAGAGGATAAACTGATTTATAAATCAGCATTTAGGAAATATTTAGAACACTGTAATACTGCCAGAAGGACCCACATATGGGATAGAATTAACTCTGCTAACAATTCCACAAAAGAATGGAATGGTGAGCAATAATTCTGTGCCTTTTGTGGACAGATCCCATTCCCCAACCATTCCAAGGTTTATATTGAAATCACATTTTTGGCAGAATAGCACAGTGGAAATTGTCTGTTTCCACACACTTTTCCCATTATCACCCAGCAATGTTTCAAATGACAGTGTCAAACAGTAAAGAACATTCCCACAATACTTGGTCCAGTGATTCTCCGTTGTTATCGGGCCTTCGTTACCTAACCCATAAGGGTACTGCGCCTACACAGTGCGTACATTGCAACCACTGCAGGTCATCCGGACCCAGGGCCCCAGCACTGGTAACATCAAGAAGGTACCTGCTGGGAGGAGCCAAGCCGGTGACCAAGATGGCCGCCTAGGCTCCCGGCTCCGTCGACCTCCTTCTCCTCCCACAAGATCCTGTCACATATCCTGCGCCTATGTCGTGTCCTCGCATAAATGAGACGAAGGGATGCCCGACCGTGTGATCCCGAGGGATCTACCAGCTCTGATGACGGAGGAAGATCGACTTAAAGTTTGCGGTCTGTACCGGCGTTGGAACCGGGGCCTTGAGTAGTTTAAAGGCCGGGGGCGAGTTGAACAACATCGGCCATGAGAGATCGACAAGTCCCGGTCGGTTCGGAAGTGAGCTGAGAGTTTCCGATTCCAATGGTAGACCTCTGATACATAACAGCAGCAACAACAGAGCAAGGCACTATTACCCTGACTGTCCCGTAGTGCTTTTTTCCATCGATTCCGTCCTTGGAAGGTAGGGAGGCTGACGGGAACTTCGCCCGAACGGAACGTGGATTTACCGGAGATAGCCTGTTGTGTCCAGGTCATTCCTGAGTTTGGTCGCTAAATAGGTATGGTTGGAAGATCTTGCCTTTGGGAGCGGCTTCATGTGAATGGATGCAATGCATGACATGCCCTCCTCAAGTGCCTTGAGTGTTATTCTATCCCACTTTGCCACAGTGACTTCAGATGCCCAAGTGAGTGTTTCGTAGAAAAATATCCTGTCTGAGGGGGCTGCAGCGGTGAAGATGATTGTGCATACTGAGTGTGGTGATACAAGACCAACGCTGAGTGCTGTACTGGCGGCTATTGTGAGACTTCACTCCTCCGTGAGCATGAAAATGCAAGCCCTGGATGGTATACTGGAGAATATCGCGCTCGTGAATAGACTACAAAGTGCGGACCCCGTTGATTTGCTAGGCAGCATGGAGGTCCTTGAGTTCGCTATGGATTCACTAACAGACGTTGGAAAATCTGTGGAACAAGAGGTGTGCGAGTCTATGGACAGCGGATTCACTGGCTTTGGGTGTGTGAATGTGACTCTCTCTTTGCTCCCGGAGCCTGCTTCAGTCCTTCAACTGGAACATCTGGACTTCCTGTCGGTAAAGTGGAACTGTGAAGAACATGGGGTCAGACATGCTTTGCTATCTCTAGTGGGCCGTAACCTACCAGTACCGTACTTGGACTATCCTGACATTGCTGCGGATGGGAAGGGAAGTGTTAATGCTCCTAATCGGTCAGGCCAAGGCTGAGCTGTACACGATACCTCTTGTACTTTATGACTCGGTGGTGGTATGGGATCTCATCCTTTTATGTGTAATATGCGAGAGGAGAGGCAGGCGAATTACAATCCCCCTTTGTCTGTGTATTATAATGTTTGAGGATTAGATTTGTTTGATGAGGGGAAGCCGAACTGTAGGAGGGGGGAAGGGACCGGGAGCCCGTACCAAGGCCCTCCTCCATTTTCTTCTTTTAGAATAGTTTGTTTTGTTTTGGGGCGACAGGCACGCTGCTAGTTGGGGACGGGTGACAGCTAATGCAGGGGTGCAGGGTGGGGGGATGGGGTTCATGTTTAGTGTAGTTATTTTAGGCCGTGGCGTATATATTTTTGTCATCTATCCTGATCGTATTTTTATGTTCCGATGTTTGTAACTTATCCTGGTCATCTTGAATATATGGGTGCAATACAAGCTTTATTATCCTGATTTGTCAGTGGGCGGTGACTGAATATATACCATTATATACCATTAAACTGCTGCATATCGTACTGATTAATAGCACCAGGCCTACGTAATCCCTCTTGTAGTTTCATATGTCTATTCTGCTTAGACTTGTATATATGGGGGCATTGCATGCTCGAATATCCTGACTTACTGAGTGGGCGGGTCCTGATGGGCTGAAGCGCTTAGATGTGGTCGTGCACTGTATTGAGTGCTATAATTTTAATTGATTGCTAGTGTCTGTGTCCTTTTCTAGGTATCCTGACATTTGAAATTGCCCATCTTGCTACCGTGACTGACTGTATTTTTTATTTTTTTAATTTTTAAAACCTTTATTCGAAAAACAGTGCACACAGCTATTCAGCCTGACATCCCGGAGGCAAGGCAGCATGGCGGATCAGGAGAACAATAGTGCAAGAATCAGTGCAGCAGAACAGTGAAGGTTGATTTTATGTTTTTATAAAGGAACACAGAGAAAATAAGAAAGGAGAAGAAGCGCCAGATAGGGCGCAAAGAGATAGGCAATGAAGTACAAAAAAGCCAATGAGGCGTTGTTGGGGGGTAGGGAGGGAACATGCGGAGAACAAGTATGAAAACAGGATAAAAGGTCAGGAGCGAGGGGGGGAGGGAGGAAAACACAGGATAGTATTCACACAGCATTACAGTTGGTGTCACAGGCTACGGCGACAGATGTTCCTCCAACGGAACGGGTTCCGGGGGCATGCAGATGTCTCCCCTGTATGCATTCCAGGCCCCCCACAACTTCTGCCACTTTTTGGGTTTACCCCTGGCAATGTAAACAGTCTTCTCCCTGAACATACACCAATCCATATTGGCTTTCCATTGCACAACCTTAGGAGCTGCCGAAGCTCCCCACTTCTGAGCAATATCACGCTTAGCCACCATGTTGCCAAGAGTCACCCATTGAGTCTGAGCCACGTTGTGCTCCGTCGGATCCCAGATGTTAAGGAGGCATCTCCTGGCCTCCGCATTCACCGCTACCCCAGTCACCTCATCCATAATCAAGTGCACACGTCTCCAGTAAGAAGCTATTGCGGGGCATTCCCAGAGGATGTGCATAAAAGTGGCACAGGCACCACAGCCACGGCGACAGAGCCCATCCTCAGAGTAGCCCATATGCACAAGTCGGGGGCCAGTTACGTAAACCCTGTGCAGGATCTTAAGCTGCACAGGTCTGAGACGGGAAGAGATGGCAACCTCCTTGGGGGAGGACACCGCACTCTGCCAGTCCTCATCATCGATCTCCAACCCATCATGCACCCACTGATCCCTCACGCCCAGGAGGAGGTCGGTACGGATATTTATAAGCTTCTTATAGGACAGTGAAATGGCGCTGTCCGGCATATGGCCGTCCAGCACCCTATCTTCCAACGGGGAGCTTTCTGGGATCGCCCCTTCCTCCGGCCTAGCAGAAAGCAATGCGTGTCGTAACTGGGCATACCGGAAAAATTCTGAGGTACCCAACTGAAATTCGGCCTGTAGCTGGGGAAATGTCTTAATCTCGCCTCTCGACAACATATCGTCCACCCTGGAGATGCCTATGAGGTCCCATTTATCAAAACCCTTGGTGTGCCACAATCTGCCCAGGATGTCCGAATCGTATAATGGGGTCAGTCTGGTCAGTTTACCTTTCCAGCCCTGCGCCTTGGTAATTGCTCTCCAAATATGGACCGCTGTTTTCGTCGGACCCGACATTCGCCTATCTAGAGACCTCGAGGAGAGCGCCCTATAGTAATTTCCGCCACCCAGGAGCCATCTATCCATGGCGTATCCAGGGTTGTTTTCCGGACCATAAAGACCGTGGTTAATGGCCGCTAACTGGGAGGCCCAATAGTATCTACGCACATCCGGTAGCGCTATTCCCCCATCGTACCACGGGAGCGTAAGCTTCGTGATAGTGATGCGGGGTCGGCCATCCCAAAGCAAAGCACGTTGCAGGCCCTCGATCTCCCGGAAGTACCGGGCGGGGACCGGATCCTGAGTATTCTGCAGGGCGTAAAAGAACCTAGGCAAGGACATCATTTTAAATAATGCCGCGCGCCCAGGCAAAGAGAGCGGAAGTTTGCGCCAACCCTCCACATCTCGCCGAAGGCGGAGAAGAGGGGGAAGCAGATTATGTTCATAGCGCGCCTTCGCATTGCTGGAGATATAGATCCCCAAGTACCTGAAGCCCTGGCTCGCCACCTGGATGCCGCAGCCCCTAGGGAGGCGCGGTGTTCCCCCTTTCAGTACGTACAGGTAAGACTTGGCCCAGTTGATAACAAGGCCAGAGTACCGGCCAAAAAGCTGCAGTACATCACAAGCCACTATAAGGGATGTGCAGGGGGAAGTGAGGTACAGCAGAATATCATCTGCGTAGAGAGAGACTCTGTCCTCGAAACCAGGGGCCCACCTGATACCATGCAGATCCGGGTGAGTCCGCAACAAGGCCGCGAGCGGCTCGAGCGCGAGTGCGAACAGGAGAGGCGACAAAGGGCAACCCTGTCTGGTGCCCCTATAAAGAGCAAAAGTCGCCAAAACACGGCCATTAACGGCAACGTTAGCCAGCGGTTCAGCATACAGGAGTTTAACCCATCCCACAAACTCCGGGCCAAAACCGAGCTTCGCCAACACTGCCCACAGGTAACTCCACTCGAGGGAGTCAAAGGCCATCGTGGCATCCAAAGACGCCAGGACAGCCGGCTCCTCAAGGGTATGGGCCCTGGCCAGGGCACCATGTAGTCTACGCCAGTTAAGAGCAGTGTTGCGGTGTGGAATAAAGCCAGACTGGTCCGGGTGCACTAAGTCGCCGATAACACCAACCAGACGATTGGCGAGCATCTTGGTGAGAATCTTAGGCTCTGCATTCAAGAGAGAGATGGGACGGTACGACCGGCACAAATCCCTCGGCTTCCCTTCCTTATGGATGACCACAATGGTGGCCAACCTCTGGTCAAGGGGAAGTAGACCATTCTCTCGTGCCTCCAGGAACATATTGCGCAGGTGTGGGGACACCACATCCGGCCTGATCTTGTACAATTCAACCGGGATACCGTTGGGACCAGGCGCCTTGCCCGACCGCAGTGAGCGGATCACAAGTGCGACCTCATCTACGGAAACGTCCTTGTCCAGGTCGTTCCGATCTTCGTCCGACAAGCATGGGAGCTCGATATCGGAGAGAAAAGCGGCCGAATCGGTCTCAGACCGGTCCGAGACAGAGGCGTAGACACCTCGGAAGTAATCCGCAAAGGACTCAGCAATGGCACTCGGGTCAGTGACCACCACTCCGTCCTCTCCCAATATCTCAGGGACGACACGGCTGGCCCTCTCCCTCCTGTCCAGCCTGGCCAACAACTTCCCGGCCTTGTCGCCGACGTCGTAAATCCGACCCTGCTGTTCTTTAGCCAGGACGAGGGCAGCGTTAGTAGCGAGATTGCGGTACTCCGACTGTTTAAGGGAGAGGTCATGTAAGAGGGCAGGATCGGAATCCGCCTCCAACCGGGAGTCTATCTCCATGATCTCCGCCTCGATGCGCACCAAATCGGCATCTCTAACTCTACGGGCTTCTGCTATAAGAGCAAAGGCCTCTCCCCTCAAAACTGTCTTAAATGCCTCCCACAGAGTGGCGGCCGACATGACCGACCCCTCATTTTCGGTGAAATAGAGATCGATGGCCTTGGCCAAGAGACTACGAGTTTTGGGGTTGCGGAAGTACCACGAGTTGATGACCACCGGTCGTTCCGACAGAACAATATTAAAGTCGAAGGAGACCCACAGCGGGGAATGATCAGAAATACCCCGTGCCAAAAAACGGGCCTCGGAAACCGCAAGCGCATGAGCCGCCAGGGTAAGAACGTAGTCAATTCTGGAAAGAATGCCGTGGGCGCCAGAATGGAAGGAATAGTGGCTTTGAGTGGGATGCAGGAGTCGCCAACTATCGACCAACCCCAGCGTCTCAAGAAAGCTGGGCAGCCACAGTTGGGTGCTACGGAGGTCTCTAGGCGGATGTCGGTCCAAGGATCCGGAGCAAACCGAATTAAAATCGCCCCCCACAATCAACAGCCCGACGGGCAGATTCAAAATGGCGCCACCAAGGTCCTGGAAGGTGCTAGTCTGTAAACCCGGGGGAACGTAAACTGAAAGCAATGTCAGGGCACGCCCCTCCCATCGTCCTGCAACAGCGGCATACCGCCCCCTCTCATCAATCACAGTAGAGTCAATCTCAAACGGAAGGGACGTACGCACAAGAACACCCGCCCCCGAGATCCCGAAGAGAACCCCGAATGGGCCACCATTTTAAACCCTTTGCGGTTGAGCGCTCTACATGTATTGCCAACCAAATGCGTTTCCTGCAAGAGAACAATATCAGGCATATGTCGTTTAAGCAACTGCAGCACAACCCCTCTCTTAATACGGTCACCCAAGCCGTTGACGTTCCAACTGAGAACTTGCAATTTCCTACCCCCCATCGTCATGTCCCAGGTTCCACCCAACCCCGAAAAGCCTCAACAACAAGTGAAACAGAACAGTACATACGACCCATTGCCTAAAAGATAGAAAAAGAGAGTAAAGAAAAAACACACGAACCTCCCCACCACCACCCCCCACCCTGCACCCCTGCAGCAGACTAAAAAGCCCCCCCAACCAGCAGTGTGCCTGTCGCCCCATAAACCAAACTACAAGAAAGACCCTGGAGGAGTGAGGAATCCCCGCAATCCCCTCCCGCCACCCTCCATGGAAAAAACAGAAGAAACAAATAAATTGGAAAAGCTTTGGCATTAACAGTCACAGACATCGGGAACACCAACCGCCAGGGCTAGCGCAACAAAACCTAGTCCTGAAGATCAAGGCCCCCAGATGCGCCTCAGGAGTGCTCATCATGCTCCTCTCAACGTTGCGGCAAGGTATCCAGCCAGTCGCTCGCAGACTCAGGCATGTCGAAGAACAGGGCTCGGCCCTCATGCTCGATCCGCAGTTTAGCAGGGAACAGCATAGAGTACTTGAACCCCATGTCTCTAAGGCGCCGTTTCACCCCCGCAAAGCTCTGACGCTGTCTCTGAACGGCCCTGGTGAAGTCCGGGTAGAAATGCACTTCAGCGTTCTGGAATTTAAGTGGCCCATGTCTCCTGGAAGCTTGAAGGATCACATCCCGGTCTCTGAAATTGAAGAGCCGGGCGATGATGGGTCTCGGTGCGACACCAGACTTCGGAGGGCCGCCAGGTATCCTATGAGCCCGTTCCACCGAGAAAAAGTTACTGAGTCCGGCTGGTGCAAGATGTGTCTGTACCAAGTCCTCCACAAAGAGGTCAACAGCCGCTTCTTCCGCTCCCTCCGGTACACCGATGATGCGGACGTTCTGTCGCCTAGAACGTCCTTCGAAGTCCTCCAGCCGCCTTGAGAATTGGTCATTAACCGATCGTAGGGTCCGGACCTCCGCTTGCAGGTCCGAGACATCGGTAGTCAGGCTGGAGGTCTTAATATCAAGGGATTTCACCCGATCATTGGTTTTGCCCAAGTCGGCCCTGATCAGGTTGAGATCAATGGCCAGGGTGTCCACCTTGTGTGTCAGGACCTCATGCTGTTTCTGCATCTCATTCCTGATGCCTGCGATGGCCCCCATGATATCACTCAAAGTAGGTTCCGAGCCATCAGGCGAGCCCGTACGTAGAGAATCTTTAGCTGGAGCCACCACAGAAGGCGAGGTCCTTTGCTGGGCATAACGGTCCATCTTATTCGACTGCGGCTGAGTCGACCTCCTAACGCCTCTGTCCGCCGTCCTGTCGGGGTCCCCTCTGCCGGCCATGATGGATTCGAGGAGAACAAAGGGCTACCCAGCCAAAACAAAGTGGGCACTTGCGTAGGACCGAGGCGAAGCCAACACACAAGCCAGGCCAGCAGCAGGCGACTCCGCAGCTACGCGCACTCCGCCAGTAGAAATCTGAGGTTCTCGCTTCGCATTTCAATCATGCGGCATGTCGTCACGATCATCAGCCGCCCACAGAACAATGGCGCATCCCTGGCACAAAGTTCAGCACGACGTAGCTTCGTCTAGGAACAACGGATTTGGAGGCGGAAAGCAGTGCCTGCGTCTGCGACCATTCACCAATCGAAATCCACTACCGTGGAGCAGGATATCCTTCAGGATATTTGCGGAGGGTCGGAGGGTCCGCGGAGCTCCGAGCTTACGCGGCCATCTTGCTCGCCCGCGAAGCTCCTCCCCCGTGACTGACTGTATTGTACCTGATATGTCTTTATTTTTGTTTCTATAATAAAAAGAAATATTTAAAAAAAAGAAGGTACCTGCTGCAGCAAGTTTATGGCGACATACATCGGGTGTGATCACATCCATAGACATTGGCATGATAAAGGAGTCTGTTTGAGGGTATACACCCATTGGGCAAAATATTCAGTGGCATAAGCATATCTTGTTTATCTAACTGGCATTGGTCAATTAAATCCTACCTGTTGAACAGAAGATTTTCCCCCCTGTAATACTAATGACAGTCACCCCATTAAGTCATTGACAGTCTATGGGGTAATCGTTGGGAACAGGGCCATGCTGCTGTTGGATTGGTTGCCGACTGGATGGCTGCCAACTGTCCCTACGAGGCCTGCTGTGGGGAGGGGGTCCCCCCAGTGCCGTCCCAGGTGACCATTCCATGTTACTGCTTCTGAGGAACACATTGCGCCTTAAGTGGTGCAGTCCAGGCAGACCTCGTCTTTGGATGTCTGAAAAATGTTTCTCAAACCATTCCCAGTCCATTTCTCAAGCCTCAAAAAAGTGGGTGCTTTGGCCATGTATTACTTTGAGTTTGACTGGGAATAGCAGTGTATACATGAGGCTGGATGTACGCAAGTGTCTTTTTATGTCCAAGAAAGACGCATGTTTACGTTGAACAGCATTCGTATAGTCCGGGAAGAGGAAGATCCTCGTATTGTCCATAAGGATGGGTGCTTTTTCACAAGCCGCTTTAATAGTACATCCCAGTACTTTAAATTGAGGATCTTGGCCCCTTTGGGCCCTGGTGGTGCTCTAGGGACAGGTTTTCTCATGGGGACTGAGTGTGCTCTCCTGACAATGAATAACTCTGACAGACCAGTTGAGGCCACCACTCTTCTAAGCCAATCCTCCTCATACTAAGTGCCCCTGCCCTTAGTATGTGGCATCAATAATCTCACATTGTTCCTACCGGACCTCCCTACTGCAGCCTCCGCCCATTCTTGGAGGTGATCCACCTGCCGCCGCAGCATAAACATTGTTTACCATGAATCCTTTTCCCCGCATGGAATTACAACACGGTCATTACAATGACTGTGTTGTAACAACGCATACCATTACTCCGCAAGTTGGAACAACGACTTGCATGCGGAGGGGGCAGAATGTTGGATTTAAAATCCAACACCTTCCCTACTGCTGCGCATACTGGAGTTGGAATAGTAAATACTATTCCAACATCCAGCGCTCCCCCCAGAGCAAGTCGCTACGATTTGCTTGGTAATGGTATGAGTTGTTACTACTCGGTCATTGTAACGACTGCGTTGTAATTGCATGCAGGGGGAAAAGCATGCTGAATAAAGTGGCAAATTCCCACCGCAGTTGAGCTGTTTGGGTGGTGTGGTCCCTGTGGCCCGGAGACAAGGTGGAGAGCACCAGTTCATCAGTCATGCCCCATCCACCAATTTACGTTGGTTTTCCTTCAGCAGGCTGATGTCTGTGGTGATGACCCCTAACCTCTGTTCAATGGTCATTCTAAAGTCACGTATGTCTTGAAGGATAACATTTCATTTATCTCATGGTTGGAAGATATGCAGTCGCTTGGAGTCTGGGCCGGCGAGCACTCTGAGGGCATTGAGCGGGATAGTCTGTACCTTTTGACTCTGGTGCGCCCTGTGGGTACTGTGACCGGTATTCAGCTCCTACAGCTGGGGACAGACAGAGACCCATCTACGGTCCCATCCACTGCGGCCCGTGCCGTTCACTACAAGGGGGCACTTCCCATAGTCACAGGGGACACTCATGATGTCCTTTACCGCTCCCATGGGACTTCAGCTATCAGCAGTGAGAAGCGGTGCTAGGGGTCTGCTGAAGATTACAGAGCATCAGCTGCCTAGGGCATGTCTGTGGGCCTGGATGGCCCCTGCGCACCATGTCCTTATCTTCCCATTGCTCTCTGGAATGAGGGGGGGAGCCGTTACAACTGCACCATATGAGAATCAGTAGTATGGGACTTAGGTGCTTTGGACATCCATAAACTTACTGCAGCATGGGGGGGGAGGGGGAATCAAATGTCACTTCTCAGCTCCCACAATGTTGTCACTGAGCCTCCAACATCTAGCCCCATAGGTTTTATGCGAGCAATAATACAGTCAGCGCATCTATAATTTTTGCATTCACACCTTCATCACAGCTCCGGTCCCCCGACGGCGCATCTTAACAGTCATGTTGTGGCGCCCTCCGCGTGCCACCATGCCCCCCAGTGAGACTTATGCCTCGGTCCCAGGGCCTGCCCAATGCTGCAAGGCCGAGGTCAGCAAGTAGGCCCAAGTCTCAGAAATCACCACCTGGGGGCAAAAGTGTATCCCAAAACTCCAACAATGGCCTCTGTCAACTACGGATCCTCATGTGGGCAGTCAGCACAACCAGGACAGCCTGTTTCGGCCCCCAATCAGTCTCTGCACACCTCATATTCAGTGCCAGCGGAGGGCACCCAGCGCCGCATTCCACCAAACCTCGCACATCACTGGGCCTGCTTCATTAGTTCACCTCACAATCACTGTCCAACAGGGGCTCTCCCATGCTCAGATTCATTCATCGGTGTCCCCCTCTCACCTCCTGTGTGGTTGTGGTAATTGGGCCGATCAGACCCCTGGTGGCAGCGGCCTGCCAGTCCTGCTCGGCCATGTCGTGGCCCAGCGCAGCCCAGCGAGCAGATCACCGACACCGTGCCAAAGTAACCAGCCGGCCCTGGCACCAATGTCTCAATCTGTAGTCCCCCGGGTCCTCCAGCTCACTGAACCCTCAGGTGCACCCATCTGCCTTCAAACTTGGGCACCACTCATACCAGCCCCAATGCCATCCGACTTCTGCTGCCATTTTGTACGTGCAGCGTGGATGCACCCGACGCAGTGTGCCTGGCCGCCCTCTGGGTTTCAATGGCAGACTGCATGATCAGCAGCTCCATGGCATCTGTTGTTCTTCAGTTGTGGCTCTGGGCTGGGCTCCCATGTGTATCAGGGTCAGTAGCAAAACCAGAGCGGATACCGCAGCCAGAAGGGCAGTATAAGGGGAATTTGGAGCCATGGTTCGGGAGCCCACAAGCTATTCCTCCGCTATGTTAGGCTGCTGACCACGCCCCCTACAAATGGTCCTCAAATATGATAAGATATTGGTGACACACTTTTCATATTTACTTCCAAGTCACAATTGTGCAGTAGTCAAAACAATGATCATTATCCAATTCCAGGTGTCCCATAAGAAAATGTAAAAAAAAAATGTGGACCCAAAATATCTTGGCAAAACTACTCAGAACCCAACATTTTGACAAGATAAGTATATAAAGGTATATGTAGTTTTACTCTACTTAACATAACAAACATATATCTTGATAGGAACTTACCAGGAGGATATTTTATTTCTCAATATTTAAACCTCGATATTTTGGCCTCATGATATTTTGCATCAATATTTTGACAAACAATCAAAATCCAAATGGCATGCATTGAATTTCTGGTTGCTGCTCATAAATCAATGTGAATGCGACCTGTGACAACTGCTAACACGTGATAATAGGGGTGTATGCTTGGGAAAGAGGGTTATCATTCTGATCCCACAGAAGAATGTATCCTGCATTGTTTCTACCTAGGGATTTCGGTGCAGGGGTTACTGGCCAGGGAGTACGACAACCACATGCGGCACATAGTACGCATGGGACTGAATGCAGTTGGGCATCTGATTAAGTCTCCTAATTCTGCAGGATATTTCAGTTGTAAAGGATTTTCTTGATGTATTCAATGGCATTTTCCAGTTACGTAAATAAGTTTGGTGTGGTAACAATATAATTAGATCAGAGGGTGCAGTGGAGCAGGGTTGTGCATTATTTGCAGCGGCCTCAATGGCTTTGGGTCGCCCATCCATCGGCTGGTAGTGGTAAAGCTTACAGACAACGGCATCAGATATGTGTTTCCTTGGGAAGCGCTAGGCCCTATCGCGGGTTGTCTTAGCAGGACATCCTGTCACTAACAACTCATGGACTGGGTAGAAGTGGCGGCTCCTCCGCTTTAGCGGAGCAACGTCGCTCCACTGACCTTTGAGCAGCGCAAAAAAAGAAAAAGAAATTGATAATAAAAGGACATTATTATCATTTTATTTTTCTGTGCAGGACTTGGAGCCAGGTCGGAGCTGCGTGGGCTGCAGAGGCGCAACCAGAGCCACATTTTGGAGGGGCTTAAGAAAATTTTTCGGGGTGAGGGGGCTGAAACTTCAAGCAACAGGCAGAGTGGAGCTGCAGGGGCTCTTAGAAGGGGTGAAACAGCAGCAAGGCATCATTAACATGCAAATGGTCTTTTAAAGACCTGTAAAGTGCTCGGGTGTGGCTGTGTGTGTGCCCGGGAAGCTGTCTTATCCCGGGCTGCCACGCACCATGGGGGGGGCTGAAGCCCTTTGAGTCCAATGGGTGTTGCGCGCCTGGTGAGCTGAGCTCGCCAGAGCAGAGTGAGGTGTGGTTTCTACTCCCTAAGTGCACATGACAGTTTAGCCGAACCTTGGACCGGCCAAATGGTCATGCGCACTTAGCATGTTCTCCACCTGGATGTGGAAAACATGCCCATGCTCTCAGACAGTGCCGGAATGGCCACACAGATGCTGACGCAGCGTCGTGATTGGCTGGGAGAGTCTGGGAGCCTGCGTGCTTCCCTTGCTGCCAGTGCCGAGTGAGAACGGAAGACAGGCGTGCACCGGCTGCAGCGAAGGTAACCTTCTTTCATAACATTTTTCACCACTCTGTTCCGAGGCAGCTGCCAATGCCGGGTAGAGAAAATAAGTAAGGGTTTTAACCTGTATTAGGGTGTATTAATGCCAATGAAATGTATACCACTTGGGCCCTCAAGAAAACATTCAGGGCCTTTTCCTTTTAGCATGGCTTCTCCTTTTAAGGCACACATTTGTAAAAGCCTAATATCAATAATAATATAGAATGAATGAATGATTTATTGATAGGTAAAACTATCAATAAATCATTCATTTATTCAATAATACTATATGTATTGCTTATAGTCTTGTAAAAACATAGACTCTTGATAATACCTTGTAAACATACAAAAGTTTGCAAACTACAGGATTCACCATCTTGGGCCTTTAATCAGATGGCTTTTATTCTAGCTGCGGTTTTCTCCACCGAGGCAGAGATCTGGTGACACAATTGCAGTACAGAGCTTTCAAAAATTCCTAAACTTTATTGTAGCATCAAGTAGAAGTGCACGAGCCGCGGACTCTGTTGTATAATAAGTCATGCTCAGGGACTGCGCCCATAACAGCTCTAACAAAGGCGCCTTAAGGCGAAGACTTATTCTTCAAGATGCTATGAATCACACTCACTTGTATCAATTACTTTCCTACAGCTCATCCACGGGTGATTATGTAAAGTGACTTCTGCATTTTCCAAAAGTGAAACCAATAAATCTGTTTGAATACAGAATGCTTCTTCTAGTTAAGGAAATTGTGTTCTAAAACTTTGTAGAACTCAGCATGCGTGTCACGCTCGTACCATTTTATGGCTGCCAAGTGCTGTTCACATTGATTTTCAATGCTACTTTCCTGGAAATGCCTTCATACAGCATTTGTGTCCTAGGGTAAGCGAAGCTATGCATAATTTTTCTAACAAATTACAGATTCTGTGAGATTGACAAGTCTTATGTGAAGTGCGAAATGAATGAGAAGGAGAAGGGCATCGCTGTGAAAATGCTGACTTTGAAGGGGCGGCTCCTCCTCAATGGGGGAGGAGCATCGCCTCACTGGCACAGAGCCAGCAGTAAAAAAATAAAACGATATTTGATCATCGTTTTATTTTTAAGCAGCTGGCTCAGCCAGTGTGTGCAGGGAGGGGTGGGGACGGAGAATGCGAGGGGGTAGGAGGAGTGCTATGTGCACTCTCTAAGTGCGCATATGTGTTTTGCCGGCCGTCTCAGGCTGACCAAAGCACACATGCGCACTTAAGTTCCTCTAACCCGACTGTAATGAACAACCGGGACGGAAAAACCCCACAGACTCCCAGACCTGAGCGGAGCGTCTTTCCAGCCTGCTCAGAGCAGCGCAGGGGTTGGACAGGGAGTCTGATACAGCCCCAGTGCCTGCTGGGACAAGGAAGAGGAAACACCAGGTACGGTGCAGGACGCGGTCGGCAACTCAAGGTAAGTTTTTTCCATTTTATTATTAAAATCCCCACCACACTCCCCCTCCCGTGCACTCCACACTCTCCCCGCCACACCACCTGTTGTATGTGACGGCCGCCACTAACTTTGACGCCTCCACTGACTTTCATAACGCTTTTTCATCATAACTCCCCACCAGCATGTTAGTATACTGATCTCATGTAGTTATCCCTCTCGGGCGCCCATATGAAAGGTATGCATTCACGTACAAAAGGCTTGTGTGTTACCAGTGTGTCGTAATGCAGAGATGCAAGACGCATCTATGAGTGCCATGCAACTCAACCACTTTTAGATTTGGCTTTACCTGGTTTACATTTAAATTGTGTGTTTAAATTGTATTTTGTATAGCGCTTACTACCCCTAATGAGGCATCGCAGCACTTTACGGCGAGTAGCACATTTCCCCAAGAGCCCAAAGTTAGTAATAAGTCCATTAGTTATTGAGGTTCGTTTTGCATTCCCATTTCGTGCATTCATGCCAGTTTCTTTGTCGTACGTTAGTAACACACAGATGTGAACATTAGAGGGGGCTATTTGAGAAGCAATTGCTTGCTGGAATTAATAAGATTGTTATGGTTTCCAAAAAGAGCTTAGGATGGATAGGCATGACTATTAGAGTAACTTGTAACGGAAGAAGAGGCAGAAGGAAGGAAGGGACACAGTGGTGCACTTAAAAAATAGTGGATGGAAGCAAGTAATTAAAGGTTTGATAGAATGTCATTTTTTCATGCAGAATTTTAAGGAATGAAGCAGGTGGATAATTTTTGCATGCAATTTATGGCTATAAACCTGTTGAAATATTTTAATTCTGCTCCTAAGAAATGTAGCTTACACAATCCTTCTAGAGCAGGGGTCTCCAAACCGGTCCTGGAGGGCCGGATCCATGCCAGATATTTAAAATTACTACAAGTATCTCAATGGGGATATCCCAAAAATCTGGCATGGATTCGGCCCTCCAGGACCGGTTTGGAGACCCCTGTTCTAGAGGCACTAAATAGGTGATACAGATACTTTCATCAGTGAAAAAGAAGCACAGTGCTTGTTGAGACCCTTTTAATGTAAAAGCACTGTGACAAATAAGCATAATCCAGAGAGACCCCTTTTACACACCTACTACCGCAGTATATTTACTGCTATAAAAAATTGTTATGGTTTATGCAAATCGTATTACCTATACATAAACTATACATATAATATGAGACATGTGGTAAGTAAACACCCATAAACCTAAAAATTTGACAAGACAATAGATAAACATATCATAGCAATCATTAGTAGATTCAGTCCACGTTTGTGACTCATTCAATACCTGGTTCAAAAGGTACTGCCCACTGTGCCCACCTAAAGAGCACGCCCACATAATAAAGACCAAGGCCAGCAGGATGAATGTGTTTGAGGTCACCTTGACTTTCCAGCTTCCACCCTTCCTCGTGGTTGGGGCCTTCTAAGACATGATATCAACATCAAAAGTATTGTAATACAAAATGATCACTGTAAAAATAAGGTAGTCCTAAATATTGAGTGTTCAAGCTTTCAATGTGAATTACAAAAATAATAACCTAAAAAATATTCTGTACTAAATATCGAGATTACATAGGCATGTATATTTATTTAAAAGTATTTAAAATGATAATCCTTTAAAAAAATTAACAAACATTTGGATATATATATATATACTGGCTCACTTGCATGTGAACAAGGGCTTTTCAAGCCTGAAACGCGTAGTGCCCTCTTGCCTACCGACAATTTTGCAATAAAGAAAGAACCTGTGAAGCGCATTTGGTGGTCCGTCTCCTCTGTTGCCTTGCCGATCTGACTCCCGTCTTATTCGGAAGTGGTGTTGTTTGGAGTTCTCGCATATATATATATATATATATATATATATATATATATATATATTTGCCACTGTTCCCTCTCAAAGGGACAAAATGGGTCACACTCCACGGGCCAATTTTGCAATTCGTGAACAAGGTATTTGTAATACCGAAACGCGTAGGTCTTAACATCTGCCTGAGTTTGTGGAATATGAAAAAATAAAAAATTGCAAAATTGGCCCGTGGAGTGCGACCCATTTTGTCCCTTTGAGAGGGAACAGTGGCAAATAGATTAGCAGCGTGGTTCAGCTGCAGGGCGCCGCACCCATTCCGAGCGCTGCATGAGTGGGAAAAAGGAACCAGCAATGGAGAATATATATATATATATATATATATATATATATATATACATTGAACAAGGGCTGTATAGCCCGAAACGCGTCATGGTTGGTTGTACCACTTAGACCTGCAATTAAAATCAGTTACCTGAAAAGTTTGTGGTCTGTCTCCTGCTTCGCCGGTCCTGGGGGATTGGAGGTGGTAATGCGGAGTTTCAGCACATATATATAATTCTATGTGTGACCAAGGCAGAGGATCCTGCCGAAACGCGTCATAGCCCTCCAATCTGCAAATAACCAATTTTGGAGCAACTCACCTTTGCTCGCTGTGTCGTATTCTGGTGCAAGAAAAGAGAAGCACTGGTTTTGGTTCAGAACGTGGGAAGTACAAAACATCAATTGAAGGTCAGAATACTACAACACTTACGTGCAATAACCAACAAGGATCACAATAATCCCATGGCAGGGCATTATGCTGAGAATCCCAGTAGCAATAATGGAAGTCTAAAATTCTGAGGCATAGATAGGATCCCCAAACACTTACGAGGCGGACATCGAGAAACTAGATTAAGGGTGCTTGAGTCCAAATACATCATGGACATAGATAGAAAAATCCATAGGGGGTTAAATTGTGGAGAGGAACTATCAACACATATTGCCAACTAAGCAGCAGGTAACTTAGCCTGGCATCCTTGTGAAATGATGAGCAAACAGTTGGGCAATTGCCAGTTTTGTAACCACCTACACATTTTAATTAGTGCAGCAATGATTCACAAGTAATTGAGATATAACAACCCAATGTAGGGGATGATTAATAACCACTATTATGATGTAACGATGGGAGCAGGCTTGCCCCATTGGATATCTCATATGTCATTGCGTAATCTCGAATTCTTTCTTTAGGCAATTATCACTCAATAAAAACTCAGTACATTAGTTAAATAGACACTCACCTCATTTCCCTTGCACTGTTCCCTCATCCCTCACGATATGCACGCAAACACTAGGCTTGCCCACCACAGATTCTGCTGACTATAAATGACATTAATGACCCATGAGTCTACTAAAAACTGGAGCACCCGATATAAATATTAGAATTCCTACCAACATATGTGGTTAAGAATTGTGCTGTATTCAAATATTATTTAAAAACATTAAATCAATGTAGCAATACGCACTCAGTACGCCGTTATCACATTACTCACTAATCTGATAATAACGGGAGTAGCTGAGTAATTGTTATGGTATATGATAGTATGTAATTATGCAGAATTCTGCGACACCAGGACATACCTAAACTGGGGCAGCTACACGCATTAAATGTGCGGAAACTTCATTACCCACAAACCATCATGTGAAGACAGATGGGGTTGGGAAACTCGCAAATGAATGTAAAGCTTTTGCGAAGGTCAGCGAACATAGTAATATGTATAAAGAAGTAAGTCCTTACAAATGATGTCTATAAATTGAAATGCAATGATATAAATTGTATATATGAAAAAGATGCGAGTAAGACATTGCAGTATTTTCTCTATGTCTGTTAACAGAGGAAGGACTTATATACTTGTAAATACAAAATTGGGGCTACTTGATAAAGGCAAAACGCCGAAACGTGTCGTCTTCAGTTGTTAAGTGCACAAGAAAGTTTTTTATGTGCTGGACTTACCTGGTGTGCCGTCTTTTCCTGGATACCAATCACGAAGGTGAACGGAAGCAGAGAATTATATATATCGAAGAGGAGGGTTTCAAAGGAGGAAAAGAGGCGGGAGGGGATGGGGCTCCGTCTCCCAACAGGAGTAAAAAACGCTACTAACCGCACCATCATCAACTTGACCTCCTTGAAACTAACAGCTCAGGAGGAAAATATCCTCAAATTGGGTCTTACTTTTGCAACACCTCGAAATTTTGATTATGCAAAAAACAAGATGCGATATCTACAAGGCAGTAAGAAAACTGAAACTCAAGAAATTCTATGCACAGAAAAAGAACTCTGGAGAAAGCCAAATGATTAATAGCAACAAAGACTCTAATGCTTCCCAAGGTACGAGGATTATATCAGAACTATGGGAGACAGATGGTCGTGGCTATGACGATATGGAGGATGGAACAAATAAAATAGACCAATGGGGGAACAGGACCTCATTAAAGACCAAATTCAGGCCTCCATCCACATTTTGCCCCATTCTCCCACGAGATAATCTTGACATTTTTCACGAGAATGTGGTATCTGATCTGAAAGATCTACAAATTAATGTGGGCAAGTCTAAAAAAACATTTTGATAGCCGATCACTGCAGTACTCCGCCCTCACTAACAAGCTAAGAAAGGAAAAAGATCTCATAGTGAGAATGAGTGACAAGTGAGGCAACGTGGTTCTGATGACCAAAACCAATTATGATAAGGAAGCTTACATGCAATTGAATGATCGGACATGTTATGAGCGCATCCATGCACGTGTCTTGACCAACATCAAGGATGAATATCACCACAAATTAGCGAAATGGAGATCCTCCAAATTGATTTCGGAAGCAGAGTACAAATATCTAAAGGTCGATAACCCTACAACTCCAATTTTGTACTTTATTCCAAAAGTGCACAAGGACCCTCTGAACCCACCGGGTAGACCCATAATATCTGCCAGAGGTAGCCTTTTGGAGCATACATCTGTGTATATCGACTACTATCTCCAAGGCTATGTACAACATTTGGGCTCCTATGTACAAGACACAGGGGACTTCCTGACCAAAATTCAGGACATTGAACTATCTGTGGGAGATTGGTTGATAGCCTTTGATGTTACGGCACTGTACACGAGCATAGCACACAGGGATGGTATTAATGCTGTTCGCTATTACTTATCAAGAAGGGGTCAGGAATTTGAAGAACATAACATCATGCTCCTAGATATGTTGGAATTCTGTTTGGTCAACAATATTTTTTTGTTCAATCAGCAAGCATACCGCCAACTACAGGGAGTAGCCATGGGGGCCAGCTTCTCCCCAAGCTTTGCATGTCTCCACATGGGAGCTTGGGAGGAGTTGGTCCTTGGCCTGCAATACCAGCATTGCATACGGAATAACCTGGTGGCGTGGTTCCGCTTTATTGACGACCTGCTGGTCGTGTGGAGAGGGAGCCACGAAGGAGCATTAAAGTTCATTGATCAGATCAACAACAATGATCTTAACTTGAAATTTACTGCAACGCTCAGCCAGGAGACGGTCACATTTCTTGACACGGAACTCTATGTTAATGGCCACAAACTAGAATCCAGATTGCACCGCAAAGCTACAGCTGGCAACAGCATTTTGCATGCTGCCAGCTCGCACCCAGCACACTTGATTTCTAGTATCCCATATGGGGAAATGCTGCGCCTAAGGCGAATCTGCAGCAATCCCGGGGATTTAGAGAAGGCACAAAAGGAGAGCGAATCTCGCTTTCTTGAAAGGTGTTACTCGGCCTGAGTAATAAAGAGTGCAATACAAAAATCCATGGTGTTATCCAGAGAGGAGCTCTTAGTCAAAAAATCTGAACGTCATGTGACACAAGTGCAAAACACACAGGAGGAGACAAATCCAGAGGCGAATTGTTTCAGAATAATAACAGGTTTCAACAAACAACACAAACAGATTCGCAAAATATGTGACAAGCACTGGCCTATTGTCACAAGGGACAACATTATAGGTAAAGACCTCCCTAAGAGAGTATCACTTACTTTCAGTAAAGCACCATCGATGCGTGATCACATTATGATAACCAACTCTGAGCCCTATGTGAAGTCTTCATGGTGGCAGGAAAACAATGGTTTTTACAAGTGTAAAACTTGTAAAGCCTGCCAACATGGAATTAACACCAAGAATTACAAAGATGGTTTCACTGACACACAGCATCCAATAAACCAAGTGTTCACATGCAAAACGGAATACGCGGTATACGTTTTGCAGTGCCCCTGTGAAAAGAAATATGTGGGCAGCACCAAACTTGCTGTCCACAAGAGAATCCTCCAGCACCTTCGGGCTATCAGTAACGGTGACAACACTTACCCGGTGGCTCGCCACTTTAGGGAAAGTCACCAGAGCGACAACACTAATCTTAGGTATTGGGTGATTGACGCAATTATCAACAGCAGAAGGGGAGGTGACAGGGAAGCTAAATTAAGGAGACTTGAAACCAAGTACATCTTATTACTCAATACCAAGACCCCGACAGGCCTCAACATCACGGAAGATCTTCACACCTGCCTGCCCTGACCCATCACTAATTCATGTCTCCTCTTCATGATATCTGTACTGGAGGGTAACCCGGCTGGGTGGAACTCGTGCAGGTACCATGAATTGGCTGCGACAGATTAAAGAGTACTGAAATTTGACCGATCTTAGCTGCTGCCTACAGATAAGCCATCAACAATGATTTTATATAGTCACTATGCACTTATCAACATTGTTTAGTTGTATTATTTTTGTTAAGGTTATCACTATTTTTTAACGATAGTATGTACCTTGGGTCTTAATGCTTTCATGAAATAACTTAATGAGTAGGAAAGGAACTTGGCAAGAATCGCATATTTTAGACTTGATTAGATAATGACAGACCGCGAACCCACACGGCTGGACTGGCAGAGACAAAGTACGTTATAACAGTTGTTTACTAAAAAAACGTGAGGTTTGGGTTTTAGTAACAATACTAAGCCCTAGAAGGGGAAAGATTGGCATATTTTGCACAGGTTCTTTGCTTCTAATTGCACATTTTGCGATATTTGCACATATTTTAAAGAGCTATCTGCAATATATAGTCATGCACTTGCACTTTATTCTATTCATTTCCCGTATGTCCTCATGTTTTTTAATCATATACAGACTTGTGATTTTAACATGTATTTTACAGTTATTTGTTGTTGCCATGATCAATTTATTTATATCAGTATCCAGTTGTATATATTCATGATGTGGGTTCTGGTTTTGGTATTATACCAATATTGAATGCGTTCTGTATGAGAACTAAAGCTATCATTCAATAGCGGAAAGTATTTTTTCCATGTCCATACTAAGGTAATTCACAGGTGAAACATATTATTTATCATCACTAGCACTTTAAAAGGGCTGTCCAATGATCAAAACGTTGTCATGTGAACAAGGCTCCGTTGAGCCGAAACGTCTTTGACTGCACCTCTGTAATAAAGGAAACAGAAGCCTACCTGGTCCGCGTCCGAGTTTCCTTTTGCTGGCTGGCGAAATCATTGCAGCGCAAATTGTAAAGCGGGATACGTAATATACACGTGATCAAGGCAGGTCGCCGAAACGCGTTGTGTGAATAAACCAAGGTTGCAATATAATTCTGGCCTGAGGTTTTGATTCCTGAGAGCGTACTGCACTGGATTCTTGTTATTGAATATATATATATATATATATATATATATATATATATATATATATATATATATATATATATATATAAGCTCAAAGCTCAAGGTTGCCCATCAATTTTAAGGACGCACTCCCACCGCAGCAAGCTGAAAGACATTTATTAGGTACAAACGTGCAACGGATAACTGAGGCACAGTGCGGAGAGCCGTAATTACAGACCGGATGGTGGGATTCCAGCTGTATGCCTTCCTGAAACCTTTTAGGCATTTGGTGATTCATTTTTCTGACGGCGGCCTCCGTCGTAGGAGGAGCACCATCTCATTGTTGTTCCAAGAGGTACCTTGCCGCGGAACTGATCGGTGACAGTACGGCGCTGGAAGCCAAGCACGGAGACTCTCCGGCACTTGCCAAATCCTACTAAGGAGAATTAATGCTTTTAATAAAAACAATTCTAATAGAAACCCACTTAGGGAATATATGTTGGCTCAGGAGCGGACTTCACCTCCCAACATGCAATACAATCCTGGCACTATGCGGATAATGCATGCTTACAATGGAAATAAAAGAGAGCCTGTTCGAAGGATTTGTAATAGGCAAGCCCTTGATGAGATGCATGAAGGCATCGAAACGCGTCAGCCGACAACGGATAACTGAGGCACAGTGCGGAAAGCCGTAATTACAGACCGAATGGTGGGCTTCCAGCTATGTGCCTTCCTGAAAGCTTCTGGGCATTTGGTGATTCATATTTCATATATATATATACATGTGATCAAGGCCTCTGTGAAGGCCGAAACGTCATGCTGTGGTGTGCCGCTTCCTCGAGGGAATAAAATCTATCGCTCACCTGCACCTGAGGTCTCCTCTTTTCTTCCTGCGCAGCGGTATCCAGTACAGGGCTCCGGGCGAGAGGTAGCAGGGATTGTTACATATATATATATATATATATATATATATATATATATATATATATATATATATACGGCCGTACATAAATGAAAGCTCAAGATTTTAAGGACGCACTCGCACTGCAGCAAGCTGAAAACCATTTATTAGCTACAAACATGCACCACACGCGGATACAATTCGCAGCTTGACGTGTCGATGAGCCTGACATGTTTCAGAGATTATTACTCCTTCCTTAGAGGTTCGACAATTCAAAGATGTGTGTACTCTGACACACCCCCATGCTGCAGTACGAGTGCGTCCTTAAAATCGATGGGCAACCTTGAGCTTTCATGTATGTACGGCTGTCCTGCCGTAGAGGACGCACCACCCTGAATTAATAGGGGCTATGCGGCTGGGATTCACCTGACCGCATACACGGGACTGCAACAAAGGATTAAAATCGTGCCCACATGCTGAGGCCCATTGACGGTCTGAACATTAATGCAACAATACTGAGTGCACCCATCCGGGCGTGAATTGCCAACACGGACTACAACGCCCAGGTATCAACGCGAGCATGTCAGAGTACGCACATCTTTGAATTGTTGAGCCGCTGATAAAGGACTAATAATCTCTGAAATGCGTCAGGCTCATCGACACGTCAAGCTGTGAATTGTATCGGCGTGTGGTACACGTTTGTACCTAATAAATGGCTTTCAGCTTGCTGGAGTGTGAGTGCATCCTTAAAATTGATGGGCAACCTTGAGCTTTCATTTATGTACGGCCGTCCTCCCGTAGAGGATGCACCACCATGAATTCATGGGGGCCATGCGGCTGGGATTCAACTGACCGCATATATGGGACTGCAACAAAGGATTGAAATCGTGCCCACATGCTGAGGCTCATTGAGGGTCTGAAAATGAATGCAGCAATACAGAGTGCACCCATCCGAGCTTGAATTGCTGACACGGACTACAACGCCCAGGTATCAACGCAAGCACCTCATTAGAGGATAAATGGGGGCGTTTCAGAGTACGCACATCTTTGAACTGTCAATCAATCAATCAATCATGGTATTTATAAAGCACACTACACACCCGCAAGGGTTTCAAGGCTCTAGGGGCAGTAGGAGGGAAGCTGCTACTGTTCGAAGAGCCAGGTCTTGAGAAGTCTTCTGAAGGTCAAAAGGTCTTCGGTCTGCTGCAGGCGGATGGGGAGGGTGTTCCATGTCTTGGCGGCGAGCTAGGAAAATGATCTGCCGCCAGCGGTTACTCTTCGGATGCGGGGGATGGTGGCGAGGGAGCAGTCTGTGGAGCGGAGCTGGAGGGTGGGGGTGTAGAGGCTGAGACGGCTTTTGAGGTACGTTGGTCCGGTGTTGTGGAGTGCCTTGTCTGCGTGGGTGAGGAGTTTGAAGGTTATCCTCTTGTTGATAGGGAGCCAGTGTAGGTCTCTCAGGTTGGGTTTGATGTGTCTGCGACGAGGGATGTTGAGGATCAGGCGTGCAGACGCGTTCTGGATGTGTTGAAGCCGTTTAAGGAGTTTGGCCAGGGCTCCTGCATAGAGTGCGTTTCTGTACTCCAGTCTACTGCTGACGAGGGCCTGGGTGACCGTCCTTCTTGTTTCGGTGGGGAGCAACTTGAAGATCCTGCAAAACAAGCGGAGGGTGTTGAAGCAGGAGGAGGAGACGGCGTTGACCTGTTTCGTCATGGAGAGGGTAGAGTCGAGGATGACCCCTAAGTTATGTGCGTGGTTGGTGGGTGTTGGGGGTGCTCCTAGTGCAGTCGGCCACCAGGAGTCGCCCCAGGCCGACGGGGTGGATCCGAGGATGAGGACCTCTGTCTTGTCCAAGTTCAGCTTCAGTCGGCTGTTCCTCATCCAGTCAGCGACGGCTTTCATTCCTTTGTGGAGGTTGGTTTTGGCAGTGTGGGGGTCCTTGGTGAGGGAAAGGATCAGCTGGGTGTCGTCGGCATAGGAGATGATGGTGAGGAGGTGCCGTCGTGCGATGTGGGTGAGTGGTGCCATGTAGACGTTGAACAACGTTGGACTGAGGGATGAGCCTTGGGGTATGCCGCAGATGTTCTCGGTGGCTTCGGAGCGGAAGGGGGGAGTTGGAGGCTCTGTGTTCTGCCAGAGAGGAAGGAGGTGGTCCAGTCCAGGGCCTTCTCTTTGATTCCGGCGTCGTAGTGGTGTGTTCGTAGTGTGCGGTGGCAGACCGTGTCGAAGGCGGCTGACAGATCCAGGAGGATGAGGGCCGGGGTTTCTCTGTTGTCTAGCAGGGACCTGATGTCAATGGTGGAGGCGATGAGGGCAGTTTCGGTGCTGTGGTTGCTGCGGATCCCAGACTGGGATGGGTCCAGGATGCTGTTCTCCTTGAGGAAGCTGGTCAGTTGTTTGTTGGCGGCCATTTCAATGATCTTCGCCGGGAACAGGAGCAGGGAGATGGGTCGGACGTTCTTGAGGTCCTCGGGGTCCGCCTTGGGTTTCTTGATTAAGGCGCTGATCTCTGCTTGCTTCCAGCTCCCCGGGAAGGTTGCTGTCTCGAAGAAGATGTTGATGGTTTACCAGTTATGGGGTGCAATGGTGCTGCTGGCTTTGTTGAAGATGTGGTGTGGGCAGGGATATGCCAGGGATCCGGAGTGGACGGCGTTCATGATCTTGATGGTGTCGTCGTTGTTGATGTTGGTCCAGGACATCAGGCAGTTGGTGCGGGTGGTGGTCGTGGGAGGGGGGGTCTCAGTGCTTGCCGGGGTGGTGGCAGCTTTGAAGCTGTCGTGGTTGTCTGTGATCTTGCGATGGAAGAAGGTGGCCAGTGAGTCGCACAGGTATTATGAAGGTGGGATGTTTTTTGTGTTGGAGCTATGTTTGGAGAGTTCCTTCACGATGTTGAAGAGCTCTTTGCTGTTGTGTGCATTGTTGTCTAGGCGGTCTTTGAAGGAGGTCCTTTTGGCGGATCTGATGAGGTGGTGGTGTCTGCAGGTGGCGTTCTTGTGGGCGGTGCAGCTTTCCGGTGTTCGTTCGCGGATCCAGGTTTTTTCGAATTTGCGGCAGGTTTGTTTGGAGGCCTGGAGGTCTTCGCTGAACCAGCTGCTTTCTTGCTAGTGTGGGTGTTGGAGGGCTTCTTGAGGGGGGGCGAAGGTGTTGGCGCAGTCATTGATCCCCTGTTTGAGGTTGCGGGCGGCGGTGTCAGGGTCAGTCGGATCTCTGGGTAGGTTCCGGGCGAGGGAGGTGAAAAGCTGTTCTTCGGTGACTTTGCTCTAGCAGCGGCGCAGCATTTGTTGGGTGCGGTGGTGCGTGGTGGGTTTCTGGAAGGTGAATTGGATGCAGCGGGTGATCGGTCCAGTGGAGCTCGGTGGTGTGGTTGAAGGAGACGTGGGAGCTTGTGGAGAAGATAGGGTCAAGCGTGTGGCCGGCGGAGTGGGTGGGTGTAGTGACGAGTTGTCGGAGACCAAGGTTGGTGAGGTTGTCGATCAGGGTGAAAGAGTTGGTGTCGTTGTTGTTCTCCAGGTGGAAGTTCAGATCCCCGAGGAGGATGTAGTCCGTGGAGGCGAGGGCGTGTGTGCTGACGAGGTCAATGATGGAGTCGCTGAACTGTGCTCATGGTCCGGGGGCTCGGTAGATGAGGGTTCCTCTGAGGGTGGTGTTCGGATCGGTGAGGATGTGGAAGTGCAAGTGTTCGGCGTTGCTGAGGGTGTCGTCGGTGTTGGTTGAGACTTTGAGAGTGTTCCTGTGGACGATGGCGATTCCTCCTCCTACTCCATTGGTGCGGTCTCTGTGGGTGATCTTATAGCTTTCTGGGATGGCTACAGTGATGTCGGGAGTCGAGAAGGGGTTCAGCCAGGTCTCCGTCAGGAAGGCGCATCTGGGGTGTTGGAGTCCAGTAGGTCCCAGCGTTCCACGGCGTGTTTGCGTGCGGAGCGTGTGTTGAGTAGGATGCATCTGAGGTGGTTGGGTTCTTTGGTAGGTGGGTTGGCGGGCTGGATGCTGGTCTGCAGATCCTGCAGGAGAAGGGTCCTTGGGTGCGCTTCGGGGTGGCCAGGCAGCAGGTGCGTGATCGCCCGGTGTTGAGTGTGTAGAGGGTGCTGGCGCGTAGCAGAGGAGAGCGTTGTGGCGTTCGTGGGGGGCAGGGGTCCTGGCGCTGGGCGTGGTCCAGGCACGGACGGGCAAAGACGGGCTTGCCTTAGGCGCGCCCGCTTCGCACGGCCACCATATATGGGGAGGAGGGAGGGAGGAGCAGGTGGGAGGTGGGAGGTAGGGGCAGCGAATGGCAGCCAGTTGGGCGGGCCGCAGGGGATGCAGCAGTGGGAACTGGAGTGATGGACGGCACGGGGAAAGGGCACAGAATCACGGGGGCACAAGGGAGAAAACGGGGCACAGAGCAAGTGGCACAGAGGAAAAAACAGGACACAGAGCGAGTGCCAGAGAGGAAAAAAAGAGGCACAGAGCAAGTGGCACAGACGAAAAAACGGGGCACAGAACAAGAGGCACAGAGGAAAAAAAACAGCGCACAGAGCAAGTGGCACAGAGGAAAAAATGGGGCACCGAGCAAGAGGCACAGAGGAAAAAAACGGGCACAGAGCAAGTGGCACAGAGGAAAAAACGGGGCACAGAGCAAGTGGCACAGAGGAAAAAAATGGGCACAGAGCAAGTGGCACAGAGGAAAAAATGGGGCACAGAGCAAGAGGCACAGAGGAAAAAACGGGGCACAGAGCAAGTGGCACAGAGGAAAAAATGATCTGATGAGGTGGTGGTGTCTGCAGGTGGCGTTCTTGTGGGCGGTGTAGCTTTCCGGTGTTCGTTCCCGGATCCAGGTTTTTTCGATTTTTCGGCAGGTTTGTTTGGAGGCCTGGAGGTCTTCGGTGAACCATCTGCTTTCTTGCTAGTGTGGGTGTTGGAGGGCTTCTTGAGGGGGGCGAAGGTGTTGGCGCAGTCATTGATCCTCTGTTTGAGGTTGCGGGCGGCGGTGTTGGAGTCAGTTGGATCTGTAGGTAGGTTCCGGGCGAGGGAGGTGGAAAGCTGTTTTTCGGTGACTTTGCTCTAGCAGGGGCGCAGCATTTGTTGGGTGCGGTGGTGCGTGGTGGGTTTCTGGAAGGTGATTTGGATGCAGCGGGTGATCGGTCCAGTGGAGCTCGGTGGTGTGGTTGAAGGAGACGTGGGAGCTTGTGGAGAAGATAGGGTCAAGCGTGTGGCCGGCGGAGTGGGTGGGTGTAGTGACGAGTTGTCGGAGACCGAGGTTGGCGAGGTTGGCGATCAGGGTGGAGGAGTTGATGTCGTTGTTGTTCTCCAGGTGGAAGTTCAGGTCCCCGAGGAGGATGTAGTCCGTGGAGGTGAGGGCGTGTGTGCTGACGAGGTCAATGATGGAGTCGTTGAACTGTGCTCATGGTCCGGGGGCTCGGCAGATGAGGGTTCCTCTGAGGGTGGTGTTCGGATCGGTGAGGATGTGGAAGTGCAAGTGTTCGGCGTTGCTGAGGGTGTCGTCGGTGTTGGTTGAGACTTTGAGAATGTTCCTGTGGATGATGGCGATTCCTCCTCCTACTCCATTGGTGCGGTCTCTGTGGGTGATCTTATAGCCTTCTGGGATGGCTACGGTGATGTCGGGTGCCGAGAAGGGGTTCAGCCAGGTCTCCGTCAGGAAGGCGACGTCTGGGGTGTTGGAGTCCAGTAGGTCCCAGCGTTCCATGGCGTGTTTGCGTGCGGAGCGTGTGTTGAGTAGGATGCATCTGAGGTGGTTGGGTTCTTTGGTAGGTGGGTTGGTGGGCTGGATGCTGGTCTGCAGATCCTGCAGGAGAAGAGTCCTTGGGTGCGCTTCGGGGTGGCAAGGCAGCAGGTGCGTGATCGCCCGGTGTTGAGTGTGTAGAGGGTGCTGGCGCGTAGCAGAGGTGAGCATTGTGGCGTTCGTGGGGGCTAGGGGTCCTGGCGCTGGGCGTGGTCCAGGCACGGATGAGCGAAGATGGGCTTGCCTTAGGCGCACCCGCTGCGCACGGCCACCACATATGGGGAGGAGGGAGGGAGGAGCAGGTGGGAGGCAGGAGGTAGGGGCAGCGAATGGCAGTCAGTTGGGCGGGGTCGCAGGAGATGCAGCGGTGGGAACTGGAGCGATGGACGGCACGGGGGCAAGGGCACAGAATCACAGGGGCACAAGGGAGAAAACGGGGCACAGAGCAAGTGGCACAGAGGAAAAAACAGGACACAGAGCGAGTGCCAGAGAGGAAAAAAAGAGGCACAGAGCAAGTGGCACAGATGAAAAAACGGGGCACAGAACAAGAGGCACAGAGGAAAAAAAAAACAGCGCACAGAACAAGAGGCACAGAGGAAAAAAACGGGCACAGAGCAAGTGGCACAGAGGAAAAACTGCACAGAGCAAGTGGCACAGAGTAAAAAACGGGGCACAGAGCAATTTTATTTGAATTTAATTTGAATTTAAAAAAAACTTGTAGAGCGCACATACACTGAGTCAGTTTCATGGTGCTGGTGAGGTCCTTGGGTGAGGATAAAATAGGAGAGCTAGGTGCCAAAGGCCTGCTGGAATAATAACATTTTTAGTGACCTCCGAAACTCCATGTAGGAGGAAGAGAGTATTAACGGTAGGGGGAGGTCATTCCAAAAGGTGGGTGCAAGTACGGCAAACTTCTGCCCCCTTGCCCGCTTCTTTTTGAACCGGGGCGTAGTTAGTAAGGCTAGGCTCGAGGAGCGGAGGTCCCTAGAAGGAACATAGGGAGAGATTGCCGAATTGATAAAGGCAGGGGCTGTGCCTGCTCTTGCTTGAAAAGTCAAGCACCCTAGCTTGAACCTGGCTCGTTGTTTTATGGGGAGCCAATGTAAGCTCCTAAGCAAAGGGGTCGAATGGTGGGATCTAGACAGGCCAAAGACCAGGCGGGCAGCCTGGTTTTGTACTAACTGTAGGCGCTGCAAAGCATAAGCAGGAGCTCCATTATAAATGATGTTGCCATAGTCAATCTTTGACAGGACCATGGCCATCAGGATCAGCTTTAGTGCAGAGGTGGAAAAGAATCTGGCAACTTTCCGAATAACTCGTAATGTAAAGAAACAAGAAGAGACCACCGAATTGATGTGTGAGTGGAGAGTTAATTGGTTATTAAGCATAATCCCAAGGGTTTTAACTGAACAAGAAGGGAGAGGAGGGGGTCCAAGTGAAGAGGGCCAGAAGGAAGAGGACCAGGGATTGGCAGCACCGCCCGTCGCCACAAGTTCTGTTTTATCCGGATTGAGTTTTAACTGGTTGGTGTTCATCCAGTCTCGGATAAATAGCATGACGGACTGGAAACTGCCAACCCCTGAAGGGGAAGAAAGATCAAAAATGAGTTGAAGATCATCTGCATAGTTATATACAGTGACCTCCATATTCTTTAAAGCAAATACCAGTGGGAAAATATAAAGGTTAAAAAGTAAAGGGGAAAGAGCAGAACCCTGAGGAACACCACAGTTGACAGTACGTGGAGAGGCCGAGAAGGTGCCTAGATGGACTGTCTGACTACGGTCCTTCAGGAAAGACTCGACCCAGGCAAATGCAAGCCCCCCTATCCCCGCCACCCTGACCCGTGATAGCAAGATGTTATGGTCCACGGTGTCAAAGGCGGCGGATAAGTCCAAGAGGACCAGGATCTTGGGGGTGTTAGCGTCGAGTCCTTCCCTAAGTTGGTCCATGACCGAAATCACCACCTTCTCAGTAGAATGTCGAGGTCGAAACCAGCTTGACATGGGGCCAGATAATTGCTGTCCTCAATAAAGGTGCTCAGGATTTGAGACACATGCGTCTCCGCCACCTTACCCAAGTAGGGAAGCAGGGATATGGGGCGGTAGTTGGCTAGGGAGGAAGGGTCAGCCCCAGGCTTCTTTAAAATGGGGATGATGGTGGCCGATTTAAATACAGTGGGAACTAGCCCTTTAGTGAAAGTATTGTTTAGGACGGTGAGAGCGGGGGCAGGACAGGCCAAGAACACCTGGGCCAGAATACGGGCCGGACACGTGTCAGAGGGAGACCCAGATTTTACACGCTTAAGAAGTGGAGGGAGGGACTCACTGGTTAGCGCCGGAATAGAAGTAAGACACTGGGTGTTCTGTGGCGGGGGGTAATCTGATGAAGAGTTTGATAGAGGAGGAATGCGAGCTTTTATTTGCGCAACTTTCTCAATGAAAAACTTGTTCAGTGAGTTGCACAATGACTGGGAGGGTATAATCGTAGGTGAAGGCCTGTCTGATAGGGCTAACTCATGGACTGTAGCAAAAATTTCACGTGGCTGGCATTCTGCTGCCAGAATGCGTTGGGAAAAGTAATCTTTCTTGGCCGCTTGGATGGCTTTTTTATATTCTGCTAGCAGGGTGGTATAGTGAATTTTGCTAGTAGAGCAGTATTTTAACCTCCAAGCCCGTTCAGCTGGTCGGACAGTTAACTTAAGTGCTTTCAGGGCAGGAGTGAACCACTTGTTAGCATGGTGGTGGTGATTTATGGTGACCTTCTTTAAAGGGGCCTTTTCATCCCGAAGGTGGGTTATCCAGCTGTCCAATGTGGCCAGCTGTTGCTGAGGAGGTGTGTCAGTAAGATCTGGGCAGGTGGCAGTTAAGGACTTACAGAAGGCAGAGAGGAAAAAAAACGGGCACAGAGCAAGTGGCACAGAGGAAAAAATGGGGCACAGATCAAGAGGCACAGAGGAAAAAACGGGGCACAGAGCAAGTGGCACAGAGAAAAAATGGGGCACAGAGCAAGAGGCACAGAGGAAAACACAGGGCTCAGAGCAAGTGGCACAGAGGAAAAAACTGCACAGAGCAAGTAGCACAGAGGAAAAAACGGGGCACAGAGCAAGTGGCACAGAGGAAAAATTCGGGCACAGAGCAAGAGGCACAGAGGAAAAAAACAGGGCACAGAGCAAGTGGCACAGAGAAAAAAACAGGGCACAGAGCAAGTGGCACAAAGCTTACCTCAGCAGCAGAAGCTGGGCAGGGACAGGATGCACAGGTGGTGCTGTGCGGAGGGGGAGCGACCAACCTAATAAGGTCAAGGGTCGCCTGTTAACTGTCGAGCCTCTGAGGGAGGAGTAATAATCTCTGAAAAGCGTCAGGCTCATCGACACGTAAAGCTGCGAATTATATGGCCGTGTGGTGCACATTTGCACCTAATAAATGGCTTTCAGCTTGCTGCAGTGCAAATGCATCCTTAAAATCGATGGGCAACCTTGAGCTTTCATTTATGTACGGCTGTCCTGCCGTAGAGGACGCACCATCCTGAATTCATGGGGGCATGTGGCTGGGACTCACCTTACCGCATATATGGGACTGCAACAAAGGATTGAAATTGTACCCACATGCTGAGACTCATTGAGGGTCTGAACAATAATGCAACAATACTTAGTGCACCCATCGGGCTTGAATTGCTGAAACGGACTACAACGCCCAGGTATCCACCCAAGCACCTCATAAGAGGATAAATGGGGGTGCGTCATAGTATGCACACATTTGAACTGTTGAGCCTCTGACGAAGGAGTAATAATCTCTGAAACGCGTCAGGCTCATCGACCCGTCAAGCTGCGAATTTTATCGGCGTGTGGTGCACATTTGTACCTAATAAATGGTTTTCAGCTTGCTGCAGTGCGAGTGCGTCCGTAAAATCGATGGGCAACCTTGAGCTTTCATTTATGTACGGTTGTCCTGCCGTAGAGGACGAACCATCCTGAATTCATGGGGGGCATGCGGCTGGGATTCACCTTACTACATATATGGGACTGCAACAAAGGATTGAAATCGTGCCCACATGCTGAGGCTCATTGAGGGTCTGAACAATAATGCAACAATACGAAGTGCAGCCATCCGGGCTTGAAATTCTGACAAGGACTACAACGCCCAGGTATCAACCCGAGCTCTTCACTAGAGGATAAAGGGGGGCGTGTCAGAGTACGCACATCTTTGAACGGTCAAGCCTCTGAGGAAGAAGTAATAATCTCTGAAACGCGTACGGCTCATCGACATGTCAAGCTGCGAATAGTATAGGCATGTGTTGCACGTTTGTACCTAATAAATTGCTTTCAGATTGCTGCAGTCCGAGTGCGTTCTTAAAATCAATGGGCAACCTTGAGCTTTCATATATCTTCTATATAAATAAAAATGTAAATGTTCGTTTGTTCAAAATCGCAAATCTCTGAAAGTTCCTCAGCGATTGCTTTGAAATTTTGACACAACGTTGGATTCGAATAGGCGCGTGTTTTTTTATATACACACCGTTGGATTCCAATACGCATGTGTCGAACACGCTCGTGTTTTTAATCGAAAGCCCAAACAGACACATAAAAATTTCAATGTTCGTTTGTTCAAAATCCTAAATCTCGGAAAGTTCTTCACTGATTGCTTTGAAATTTTGACACATTGTTGAATTTGATTAAGCGCGTGTTTATATATACACAACATTGGATTCGAATAAACCAAAAGGGACGCACAGAGACAATAGTCTACATATATTCGGATGGATAGTTGGTGTCAGGAGGGCAAACCGGGAAGTGGGTGGAGGGAGGGGGTGGAGTTGGTTCACTTTGTAACATTAAGAAAGGACTCATAGAGCCAATAGTCTACATATATTAGGATGTACAGTTGGTGTCAGGATGGCAGACCGGGAAGTGGGTGGAGGGAGCGAGGAGTAGTTGGTTCACTTTGCAACATTAGCGCGTGTTTATATATACACAATGTTGGATTTGAATATGCGTGTGTACAATACAGGTGTGTTTTTAATCGAAAGACCGAACAGACCCTATCGATTTGCTAGCTGCTCAACAACTACAAGGGACGCATAGAGACAATAGTCACAAAAACATATTGTGTACCCACAAGCATTGTGAAATTAAACATATTAGAAACGTGGGCTTACTCTTTTCTTTCTCTTCCATATAACCAGACTGAGCAACGAGTGGCCGGATACAGCTAGTATATATATATATATATATATATATATATATATATATATATGTGTGTATATATATATATATATATATATATATATATATATATATATATATATATATATATATATATATATATATATGTGATCAAGGGCTTCCGAGCCCGAAACGCGTCATCTGTCGATTGCTGCTGTTGATATGGTTGAATAAATAACATCTTGCCTACAAATAAGTGGTTCGCTTCTCCTTCTTCGCCGCCGAGGCTTTGGTGGAAGTGGTTGGAGTATTGCTTTTGATATATATATATATATGTATATATATATATATATATATATAGTAGCGAGGTCGTCCCGAACCTCGCCGCCAGCGCCAGCTAGCAGGACGCTCCCCCCGTTTGGGACATTTGCCCGTGAATATATATATATATATATATATATATATATATATATATATATACAATGAAAAAACCATTGGTTTTAGGCCATATATAGTTAGGGATTTACAAAACCTTATTTTACTCGCATAAAACCATTGAAATTCCATATATAGTTAGATGCGCTAACTATATATCGCGCACCCGCAATCCACTGCTGATGATGTCACATATTACATCATTCATGACATGGTCAGTGACATCACTGATGACATCACTGATGACATCATCCAGTGACTGTATGTTTCTGTAAAGTTAAAATATGTCTTACATATTGAAGAATGAGTGGATGTATAAGTGTCTGGATGAAGGATTTAGTAGGTGCATGACTGACTGTATGAGAGAGTGATTAAATGTGTCTCACTGAGTGCATGGGTTAGTGATTAAACTGTATTAATTTGTGCATCATTATATCTGTTGTTCTGTAAACTGCTGCATGTGTTGATCAGTAGCTATATGAATAACTATATGGGTTATTGATTGGTTGCTCAAGTATTTGTATGGGAGACTGAGTATGTGTGTGGGTGGCTGGGAGGTGTGTGACTCTGTGCATAGATGTGTAAGCAGTTGATTCACTAGGTGTATGAGTTCAAGAGTGCATGTGGAAACAGCTATATGGGCGGTTGACTGTGTGCATGAGTGTATTGGTGAGTGAATGGATATCTCAGTGCTACATGTCAAAGTAAGTACATATGTAAAACACAGTACATGTGAGAGTTAACATATATAAATAACTGTGCATAAGAGCCAGTGAATGTGTGAGTGGCTGTATAGATCATTGTGAACATGTATCAAGGATTGTATAAGAGAGTAAATATGTGTTAGAATATGTTTCAATAAGTAAGGTGTGTATAACTGTATAGTTGAAGAATTGGAGGTGTGTTTCATTCTTTGCATGACTGTCTAGGTGTATGAGTAACTCCATGGATGAGTGACAGTCTGTGAGTGTCTGTTTTCACTGAGTGTATCTAAGGATATATCAGAGTCTGTAGAGGTTCATCGTATTAACACATGAATGATGTCATCTGTGATGTTGTCAGTGATGTCATTTGAGTTGTCATTTGAGTTGTCATCAGTGAAGTCATTTGAGATGTCATCAGTGATGTCATTTGAGTTGTCATCAGTGATATCATCAGTGATGTCACTGACCATGTCATGAATGATGTAATATGTGACATCATCAGCAGTGGATTGCGGGTGCGCGATATATAGTTAGCGCATCTAACTATATATGGAATTTCAATGGTTTTATGCGAGTAAAATAAGGTTTTGTAAATGCAAATCCCTAACTATATATGGCCTAAAACCAATGGTTTTTTCATTGAATTTTCAAGGTTTTGTAAATGCAAATTCCTAACTATATATCGACTATAACCTATGGTTTTTTCAGTGAATTTCAATGTTTTTTTAATAGCAAATATGAAAAGCTTTAAAATGTCAAGTACGTGATAGATAAAAACATTTTCGTATTTATGCACGCTGATGTGCTTTGAACGCTGCACCCCCCCCTCCCCTCTTTTCTCTTAGTAGTACTCTCTCTTTGCAGATAGTGAACGGTAGTTAACGCAGGCCTTTGCCCCCGTTGTAATCCGTCGTGCCTGCTTGTCTCTCCATTTGATTGATTGTTATCCAAGCATTTACTGTTTTAGAATTGGTTCTCTTTGGATCATTCTCTATTTACAAACAAGCACAAAGTCGCAATACTCTGTTTAGTCTTTGCAGATAGTGAAAAATCGTGTAAAAAAATAAAAGTAATCGAGCAAAATCAGTAGGCCACTAATTGGATCTCTTTTTGACCTCGCTAAAATAGAAATATTAGGAACAACCCTTCATGAGAAATACGAAAATAGTGAGATGAACTGAGCTCCACACCATGAGGGCTGCAAGACAGCTCGACTCCGTCACCCACCCCGCCCAAAATAACGACAAACCCTATGCAAATATTAAAAATATAGACAAAACACCAGCAAAGAAACAGGGTAAAACATTTTATTAAATAACTATTTACATAACTATTTTATACTTTTTATTGCCCGATCCGGCTAGCTCAATCGATCGAGCATGAAACTCATGCACTCTGATAGCAAGCGTTGCTACTCCTGCTATGCAGACCAAAACTGGTTTTCAGTTTGTACATTTTTCTAGATTTTTCAATCCAAGGTTGGTTGACTTTGTAGAACGATGGCTTCAGATTTTCAACATACGGTGTGGTGGCGCGGACTGGGAGGGGGGGGGCGCTTCGCTCCTGCCCCCTCCCCAAGTAAGATTTTCATACGTGAAAGTACGTTAATGGTTTTGGTCCCTGAGTTGCTTCAATGTCACTGCCATTCTCAAATGGCATAAGTTCTGGATGTTGGGTGCCATAGTTCAGAGTTCTGAGCAGCGCTTGTAACACTGTCTGAAGCTTATTTCCACCTACTGCAGCTTCACTATTCTCAAAGTAAGTGAGTGTCGTTTGTGGACCTGACTGCATTTGAAAACAATGTGATATGTTACCTTCCTAAACAGCTTGACGGAGGCCCCCGAGGGGCGGTGTGATGGCCATGGACTCGGAGAAGACGCTTGGCTCCGACCCCCTCCCCAAGTCTTATAGCACTGGTGTAGCCTGAGATCGCCCCCGACATAGGCGGCCGGCTCCCGGGGTCCGGCGGAACTTTTTGCCTTTTGATGACTCTTCTATTCTGGACCTTGTCCCACAATCCGTTTGACCTGAAGACACGCTGTAGTGGGGCGCCCCTTTACCGTTTCAGTTGCCACTCCGCCCGCTTTTGCTACACTGTGCCTCTTCCGCCATTCAGCTGTTTACCGCCCACTCTTGCGACTACAGCGTCTCGCTCACCATGTAGTTGAGTTGCTCCCGCTCTTGCGGTGCAGCGATAGGCGGCTGCCACAGGACTCTCAAAATGGCGGCCGGCTCTTCGGTTTTGGGCCTGGTCCACTAAAATGGCCCTGGGACACCTTTGAACTCGGACGCTTCCCTGATAGGGCTTGGGTCCCATTCTCGAAAGCGTCCCCTCAGCCGTGAAGATTCTACAAAAGTCTTGGGGGCCCCGACTCCCGCAGGCTTCTGGTGGGGAGCGGCTGCCATGTCTGCTCGTGGAATGGCCACGACGGAGCTACGAGATGGTAGTGCTCTCATGCTGACGCCAGCTTTAGTCTGAAACATCCAGAAACACTGTAGACTACCAATTCGATCAGTTCCGGTAGCACCCCAACATGACCCGGAAGAGAAGAACTTGCCCTCCCCTCTTTGACTGATGGTTCTTGTTGCCTGTCCCCTCTGTTGTCATTTAACAGAACTTTTTGGACTGCTGAAAGGGGTTGTGTTCCGAACGCTGGTTGGTGGAGACATTTTGACTATATTCTTGACCTACGTTGTCGCGTAATGCGTTATATGACACGCCACGTTAGCGCACCCGAAAGTGATCCGAGGCGCGGCGCGCAGCGCGTAACGTAAGCATAACAGGTCATGTGACTTGTTAATAAAACTTTTCATTGGTTCATTTTACTTTTGTTATTTTAATGATGTAAAGCTTGGTCATATGACCTAAAAATTACGCTTTTTATTGTTTTCGAACATTATTTTTTTTTAAACATATGTTATAATATTCCAGGCTAATGTACTTTCCCGGAAAATTTACAACTGTCCTGCAAGTAAAATATATTCCTTTTTCGAGAAAAAGGGCGTTTCTTCGTTCCATGACGGAGCCGTTGAGTAAAAGAGACTCGGCCTGCTGTCTTAGTCGCCGATACGCCTGATTATCAGATTCTTATCGATCACTTTATGTTGCAGAAATGAAAAACACAACTGCCCTTGACCATTTATCTTTACTGCGTTCCTACATATTATACCTTTTATCCGTCATGTAATTGGACTACTTTATTTCACTTGCCTTTTACTGATTCGAAAACAGTGACTAAAAGTAAAAACTTTACCAATGTAAATACTACTACCATGTTTTGTTTTAAAAAGCTTTATTGTGAAAATGTCAGTATACAAATACGGGCCTATAACCACGTGGGCCGGCCACGGAGCAAACTGAAATCGTATATGATGAGGAGACATTTACACTGTAGAGGAACGTAACGAGCGGGCCATTAGGTTGCAAGAACTAAGGTGTCTAACAGTTGCGGAATCGGTGGACGTACATTTTGTAATTAAAATAAGACAGGGCCACTTACAATAAAATTTTCTAGATATACATTTGCGGGCAAGGAGTTACGAGTCCCATTTATACCGGCGCCATTTTGGGCGAGGCCGGGCAGGTCCAAGATATAGTCAAAATGTCTCCACCAACCATCGGCCAGACCAGAACCCTTTTCGGCCCTTTATGCTACAAGATGGTGTCTTCCATTCAGAAAATATTATTGGCAGCATTTTGAAAGGAAAAATAAACAGCCGTTCTCCTAGTGAGTTTCACATTGTTACATTTAGGAAGAATGTTGAAGAGTAGTATGTGGAAAATCTGAAGCCATTTTTCTACAAACTCTCAATCAGCCTTGGATGGAAAAAAAATCCTGAAGAATGTACAAACTGAAAACCAATTTTTGTCTGTATAGCATCAACAGCAACGCTTGAGTCAGCTTTGTGTCAAGCCGCCATTTTCATTCACTCAATAGCATCCCCCTGCACACATTCAGGGACCTGTCGTGTTTTCAGATGAAACGGATTGTAGGACAAGAAGCAGAAAAGAAAAGGAAAAAAGTTCCGCCGGACCTCGGGAGCCGGCCGCCTATGTCATGTGCGACCTTTGGCCACACCAGGGCAATAGTGAAGCTGCAGCAGGTGCAAAAGAGCTTCAGACAGTCTTCCAAGCACTGCTCAGAACTCTCAACTATGGCACTCAACATCCAGGACTTGCCATTCGGATCTTGGCGCCTTGTGCTGGTTCCGACCTATTCACACATCGGTCCACTACTGACATCACCTCATAAGCCAACGGGACACCCCACGCCGACTTTCGGCGCAGCATTGTAGGATGGCCACACCAGTGCGGCAACTTGCTGGACACCACCTCGGTGCCATCCGGATCTCGGCGCGTTAGAGTCACTGTGCCGGAAGAGTGACCGGAACTCAGCTGAACACGCCGTCTTTCGGCGCAGCATTGTAGGATGGCCACACCAGTGCGGCAATTTGCTGGACACCACCTCGGTGCCATCCGGATCTCGGTGCGTTGTCCTGCCTTCGGCCTACTGTAGCCGCAAGTGCGGACGCAACTCAGTTGGACGGCGAGTGAAACGCTAAGGGGCGCCGCACTGCAGCCGAGGAGCCTCCATCTTGGGGGAGACGCACAGCCCCCACTGACTGACGCGACCTCACAGGCCAACGGGGCGCCCCGCGCCGACTTTCGGCGCAGCATTGTAGGATGGCCACACCAGTGCGGCAATTTGCTGGACACCACCTCGGTGCCATCCGGATCTCAGCGCGTTGTGCTGCCTTCGGCCTATTCGCACATCGGTCCGCTACTGACGCCGCCTCACGTGCCAACGGATTTTCTACGCTTTTTGTAGCCCTATGCCGCATAACAGGTCATGTGACTTGTTTATAAAACTTTTCATTGGTTCACTTTACTTTTGGTTTCCTAAAGATGGAAGGCTTGGTCATATGACCTAAAAATAACACTTTTCATTGGTTTAGAACATTTTTTTTTCCCAAACGATGAAAGCCCCACCTTGTTTCTGGATGTTTCAGACTAAAGCTGGCGTCAGCATGAGAGCACCACCATCTCGTAGCTCCGTCGTGGTCATTCCGCGAGCAATCATGGCAGCCGCTCCCCACCGGAAGCCTGCGGGAGTCGGGGGCCCCCAAGACTTTTGTAGAATCTTCACGGCTGAGGGGACGCTTTTCGAGAATGGAGCCCAAGCCCTAGCAGGCAAGCGTCCGAGTTCCAAGGTGTCCCAGGGCCATTTCAGTGGACCAGGCCCAAAACCGAAGAGCCGTCCGCCATTTTAAGAGTCATGTGGCAGCCGCCTATCGCTGCACTGCAAGAGTGGGAGCAACTCAACAACATGGTGAGCGAGACGCTGTAGCCGCAAGAGCGGGCACAACTCAGCTGGATGGCCGCCACCTGGGGAGGCCCGTTCACGCCGCCTCCCCTACGCCCCCCCCCCCCCCCGGGCCGCCCCACGCCAATTTTCGGAGCAGCATTGTAGGATACCAAAACCAGTGCGGCAGTTTACTGGACATCACCTGGGTGCCATCAACATCTCAGCGCGTTCTGCTGCCTTGGGACTATTCGCACAACAGACCGCTACTGACGAGGCCTCCCCCCGCACCACCCGGGACGCCCCACGCCAATTTTCGGAGCAGCATTGTAGGATACCAAAACCAGTGCGGCACCCAGGCGACATCACCTGGGTGGCGTCCAGAACTCAGCACGTTGTGCTGCCTTGGGACTATTCGCACAAAAGACAGCTTCTGACAATTGTTGCTTTTTTTAGTGAAAAATGTTTAAATGTTTTTACAGTTTTTGTTCCGTTCATTATATTTAAAAGTTAATAAAGTTTTATAATCTTACTTTGTTGGAGTGTTTATATATTTTTTTTAAAACGGGTGAATGGGGCCTTGAATCGGGTTATTGTCATGTGTGGGCTTTGCAAGTGTACTGCTACAGGATCGGACATTTCAAACTCAAATGCACGTTCTTTTTCTTACCTTTCCGAAGCATGGAGCGCAATAGCAGGCAGAGAAAGGGTGATGCAAGTGTTGAACACTGCCTAGCCTGGAAGTTGCTGGCATTCCCCCCCTCCCCCCCCCGCCCGCTCCTGAAAGAGGACACACACACACCGCCGCCCGAGTACTTCACAGATCTTTAAAAGACCATGCGCTTGTTTATGAGGCTTAAATGGTTTATCACCCCTTCTAGAACCCCTGCATCGACCCTCTGACGTTTCCTGGAAGAATTACCACGTAACACAATACCAAGCCCTGTCAGCTGAAACCCCCGAGGAATCATGGGGCATATTATCAAGGGGGTTTATCTCCGCTTTTTTGGCTTTAAAAGCCAAGAAAGCGGAGATAAAATTATCTCCCTATTACCAAGCTGTCGCTAAAACCAGTTAGTGACAGCTAAAAGGAGATAGCGACCATCGTGGGCCCCGCTTTGCATGTCAGTGATAGTGCCCTGAGCAGTTCTTAGCCATGTTATCCAATGGGAGGTGGATAACATGGCTAAGAGCATTTGCTCGATAATACATGAATATCGCTGACTTTTCTGCGATATTCATGCATTGCGGCCGTTTTTTATCGCATTTGCGATAAACCTTGCTAATAGCAAGGTTTATCTGCGATAAAAATCGCCGATGTGCGGCGATAATTTTTGTCTCTAAACAAGTTAGAGACAAAAATTATCGCTAGTTGTTGGTAATATGCCCCCGGGTTTTTGCTTGCAGAAATCGGGAGGCGGGAGACTAGCACTGAAATCAGTAGTCTCACGCCTGAATCGGGAGGGTTGGCATGTCTGGATTCTCTACAGCTGGGGCCATAAACTACATCCGCAGGGGTAGGTGATAGCCTGGGACCAGCCTGGCATCTAAAATGGCTGCCGTGCACGACAAAATTGTGGCATTGGAAAAAAGGCAAGATGGCGCAGACAATGTTTATCAATAAGGATTCATTTATAACAAAATATTTTATCGCAGTGACAAATTGGCGGTCAACACTTCCTGATTTCCATCGAATCGAACGTTAACAGACGTCACGTAGCAAAAAAAATAAAAAGCTCACGCACAGCCGCTGGAAGAGATGTATCAACATATATGAGGCTCCTCAGCCACCCTCATGAAACATAGGGGATTAGGATACGTCTCCCGCACCCCCTTATACCTAGTAATTTAATTAAAACGAAGCACAAAATGGCGAATTCTCGTTTTTTTGCTACCATTTTGCGGCCCAGTTCGCGGCCCGTGAAGCGCTTCTACCGTGAAAAATCATTTTTTTAAAATTTTCCCCACGGGACCCTTTAATAACCCCAACATCATTCCTAGGGGGTCAAGAGGGGTCTACCTTGCCCCCTTTCATTAAATTCCCCCTTCGTTTTTCACCTCTTCTTCTCTCTCGATCCTACCGAGAGATAAGATGGCGGCCGCTCCGGACTGTTTAGAATGTTGACAGACACCGGAGAGCCAATCAGCTTTCTGCGCTCAAAGTTCCGTTTCGCGAAAAGTAAGCGAACCGGAGCGCAGCCTGGAGCGCTGTTACAGATATATATCTTGTTTTAAACGTTAATTTCTCAAAAACTACTGGAGCACATATATTGAGACCTAGCAAAGGCACATCGGGCTAACAGTCCCTACAATTTTGCCAAGTTTCGTGCAAATCCATTCAGCCGTTCGAGCTAAAAGTGAGTCCAACCGCCCTATGGAAATTAACATGGGAAAAACGCGTTTTGGGACCCCCCTTTTTTCTCGGCCCCCCCTCGACAAAACCCCCCCAAATTTTCAAGGGCTGCTCAGAAACAAAATGTGCCATTTTCCTGAAAATTTCAGCCGATTCCGTTCACAAACGCCAAAGTTATTAGACACAGAATTTTCAAAAATCCCATAGGGAATAAATCCTAACTATATATACCTACTGGTGATAGCCAGTAGGTAATATATATATATATATATATATATATATATATATATATATATATATATATATATATATATATATATATATATATATATATATATATATATATATATAAAACCTACTAGGTAGTTATAGTTAGGATTGGCTACCATAGGAAATCCGCAACATTCTATTGGGAATAACTCTGGCGCCGGTTGAGGAATTTGTGTGTAATTTTCCAAAATGTTGCCAAGCGCCGCTCCGCTCCTTCCCTGGAAGTTTCGGGGGGATTCGTGAAGTGGGGGCTGAGAAAAAAGGGGGGTCCCAAACCGTGTTTTTCCCCATGTTAATTTCCATAGGACGGTCTGACAAGTCTAGAGCTCGAACCGCTGAATGGAATTACGCCAAACTTGGCAAAATTGTAGGGACTGGTACGCAGATGTGCCTTTGCTATATTTGGTTGAAATTGCTCCAGTGGTTTTTGGAAAATTTACTTCAAAAACACAAATATATCGTTTGGCGCGCTCCGAGCGCTCACCAGTGCGCGTACCAGGAGCACACCCGGCGCGCTACGGGAGTGCGCGAGCGGAAAGCTGATTGGCTGTCGGGTGTCTGTCAACATTCTAAACAGTCCGGAGAGTCCGCCATCTTGTGTCTCGGTATAATCGAGACACAAGAGGTGAAAAAGAAAGGGGAAAATAATTAAAAGGGGGCAGAGTATACACCCCCTGACCCCCTAGGTTTTCTGAGGGGGGCCTAGAAGGGCAAAAAACCCTTTTTTTTTTAAAAAAAAAATTCGCGGGGTAATCGCTGGGTGCGTTCCCGGGTACGCTCTCCGGTTCGCGCACCCTGAGCGGGTAAAACAGTGTAAAAATAAAGAGTAAAAAAATAAAGTAGAGTGTTTTGAGGAAAGTGATACATTGCTGGAGTGTGTTACAAAAATGATGCAACTCCAGCAATGTATCCTTTCAAATGGGGCTAGTCCCATGTGCAAGGGCCTGCGTCAGTCTTACGCCTGCTGTGAGGCAGGCGAAAGAAAAGTGACGCAGTGAAATCTCATAGATTTCACTGCGTCACTTCTACGACCCTTTCTTGTATCAATACGCCCCCTTTGCATACATTACACCTGGTGCAGGTATAATGTGGCGCGGGGTTTACAAAGTGACGCATTTACATAGATGCAGCACTTTGTAAATATGACTCAACAAGGTGCATTTTTTACACCACTGGTGCATCACAAAAAGTGATGCACCGGTGGCGTAAAAGTGACGGATGGCCTCATAAATGAGGCCTTCAGTCTTCTACTCATGCGTCATATTTAATGTATGATGCATTATGTCGCAAGGAGTTACAGATACGTCAGTATTTCTTTTTTTTTTTTTACATTTTTAAAAACCTTTATTCCAAAAGAGCACACAGCTATTCAGCCTAACATCCCGGAGGCAAGGCAGCATGCCAATCGAAGCATAATAGTGCAAAACAGGTACATAAGGACAATGTAGGTTGTTTTTAATATTTTATAACGATGAGGAGAGGAAGAAGAAAGAAACGCCAACCGGCGCCAGAGAGTGGCAATGGGACAGAGAATGCAGCAAGGAGTTGGTGGCAGGGAGGGGAGAGAGAGCTACGACTCAGTAATACAGAAGAGTGAAGGATAATGGGAGGGGAGAGGAAAGACAGGATCAATCAGGTATCGTGCACAGTTGGTGTCACAGGCTACGGTGACAAACGTTCATCCAAAGAAACAGGCTCGGGCGGCCCAACATATATGCTCATATATGTTGATACATCCCCCCGGTAAGAGTTCCAGGCACCCCACACCTTATTCCATTTGCGGGGTCTACCCCTGGCAACATATACCGTCTTCTCCCGGAACATACACCAATCCATGTTGGCTTTCCATTGTACCACAAGGGGAGCTGTAGTGGCACCCCACTTCTGAGCAATGTCCCGCTTGGCTACCATATTGCCTAAGGTCACCCACTGGGTCTGGGCCGTGGTGTGATCAGACGGTTCTCAGATGTTGAGGAGACACCTACGAGCCTCCGCCGTGGTCGCTACACCAGTCACTTCACTCATAACGCTGTGTATTCTTCTCCAGTAGGAAGCAATGGCGGGGCATTCCCATAGGATGTGCAGGAAGGTGGCGAGGGCGCCACAGCCTCGACGACAAAGACCGTCGGGCGAGTAACCCATGTGTACAAGGTGGGGGCCAGTAACGTATACCCTGTGCAAGATCTTAAATTTGGACCAATCTAAGACGAGAAGAAATGGCAACCTCCTTAGGGGAGGACACTGCGCTCTGCCAATCCTCCTCATCGATCTCCAGGCCATCTCTCACCCACTGGTCATGCAATCCGAGGAGGAGGTCGGTGCGGACATTGATCAGTTTTTTTGTAAGACAGCGAAATAGCGCTGTCAGGCATATGGCCGTCCAGCACTCTGTCCTCCAACGGAGAGCTCTCCGGAATAGCCCCCTCCGGAGGCATGGCAGAAAGCAGCGCGTGCCGCAGCTGGGCATAGTGGAAGAACTCCGAGCCACCCAACTGGTATTCAGCTTGCAACTGAGGGAAGGTCTTGATAGTCCCTTTTGAGATCATGTCGTCCACCTTAGAGATGCCAATGAGGTCCCATTTGTCGAAGCCCTTGGTGTGCCATAACCTGCCCAAAATGTCGGATTCGTATAGAGGGGTGAATCTAGTCAGTCTGCTCTGCCATCCCTGCGCCTTGGTAATCGCCCGCCAAATGGAGACTGCCGTCCTCGTTGGACCCGACATCCGCCGGTCCAGGGATCTAGAGTACAGGGCCCGGTAGTAGTTACTACCACCCAAGAGCCATCTATCCATGGCGTATCCGGGGCTGTTACCCGGGCCATAAAACCCGTGATTGAGAGCTGCGAGCTGGGAGGCCCAGTAGTACCTACGTACATCCGGCAGGGCTATGCCCCCGTCGTACCACGGGAGCGTGAGCTTCGTGACCGCGACACGGGGGCGACCATCCCAGAGCAAGGCTCGCTGGAGACCCTCGATCTCCCTGAAGTAACGGGCCGGAACTGGGTCTTGGGTGTTCTGTAAGGCATAGAGAAACCTGGGCAAGGACATCATCTTGAACAGGGCCGCACGGCCGAGTAGGGAGAGCGGGAGCTTATGCCAGCCCTCCACATCACGTCGAAGACGCTGGAGTGGGGGGAGCAAGTTCTGGTCGTACCGCGCCTTCGAGCTCCCAGAGATGTAGATCCCCAAGTACTTGAAACCCTGTGTGGCCACCTGAATATTGCAGCCTCTGGGGAGGCGCGGTGTGTCCCCTTTCAGGACATAAAGGGAGGACTTGGCCCAGTTGATAACCAGGCCAGAGTATCTCCCAAATTGTCTAAGTACGTCACAAGCCACTATAAGGGACTTGAAAGGGGAGGTCAGGTAGAGTAGGATATCATCAGCGTACAGGGAAATACGGTCCTCAAAACCAGGTGCCCAGGTGATGCCATGAAGGTCGGGGTGCTCGCGCAGCATGGCCGCAAGAGGCTCGAGAGCCAGGGCAAAAAGGAGAGGCGACAGAGGGCAGCCCTGTCTGGTGCCCCTGTGTAAGGCAAAGGACGTCGACAGACGCCGTTCACTGATACGTTAGCCAATGGGCTAGCGTAGAGGAGTTTTACCCAACTCATAAAAACCGGACCAAACCCGAGCTTAGCTAACACTGCCCAAAGGTAGTTCCACTCAAGGGAATCGAAGGCCATAGTGGCATCAAGAGAAGCTAGAACTGCTGGTTCCACAAGGGTATGCGCCCTGGCTAGGGCACCGTGGAGTCTACGTAAGTTGAGGGCAGTGTTGCGGTGAGGAATAAAGCCCGACTGGTCCGGGTGCACTAAGTCGCCAATGACTCCAATCAGTCGATTGGCAAGCAGTTTGGCGAGTACCTTAGGCTCGGCGTTCAGGAGGGAAATGGGCCGGTATGACCGACACACGTCCCTCGGTTTCCCTTCCTTATGGATGACCACAATGGTGGCCAGCCTCTGGTCAAGGGGAAGAATGCCGGCGTCTCGCGCTTCCAGGAACATAATACGCAGATACGGGGAGACTACGTCAGGTCGTATCTTGTATAGCTCGACCGGGATGCCGTTGGGACCGGGTGCCTTGCCAGACCGCAACGAGCGGATCGCGAGAGCGATCTCATCAGCAGATATATCTCTGTCCAGATCGTCGCGGTCCTCCGCAGAGAGGCAGGGAAGATCTACCGTCGAGAGAAGCTCTGTCGAGTCAGCCTCGGAGTAGTCTGATGTGGAGGTGTAGACACCCCGGAAATAGTCGGCGAAAGACTCGGCAATGGCACTGGGGTCAGTGACAGTAGTCCCGTCGCCCCCCAAAATCTCAGGTACCACGCGGCTGGCCATCTCCTTCCTGTCCAACCAGGCCAGCAGCTTGCCAGCCTTGTCACCAACATCATAGATACAGCCTTGTTGTTCCCTAGCCAAGGTCTGGGCGGCATTCGTGGCAAGATCTCGATATTCCAATTGTTTGAGGGAAAGAGCATGGAGGAGGGCTGGTGCAGGTTCGGGTCCCAACTGGGAGTCAAGGTTCAGAATCTCGTCCTCAATGCGAAGTAGGTCAGCATCCCTGATCCTACGGGCCTCCGCTATCAAAGTGAAAGCCTCGCCCCTTAAAACGGTCTTAAATGCCTCCCACAGGGTCGCGGCAGACCTAACCGAGCCTTCATTTTCAGAGAAATAAAGGTTGATGGCCTTGGCTAGAAGAGCGCGAGTTTTAGGATTGCGAAAATACCAGGGATTGACCGTCGCCGGTCGATCCGACAGGATGATGTCAAAATCAAAGGAGACCCATAGCGGAGAATGGTCGGAAACTCCCCGCGCCAGAAAGCGGGCCTCAGACACGGCCGACGCGTGCACTGCCAAGGTGAGAACGTAGTCTATGCGGGAGAGACTGCCATGTGCACCGGAAAGGAAGGAGAACTGGCGAAGCGTGGGGTGCAGAAGACGCCAGCTGTCCACCAAGCCCATGGATTCTAGGAACGAGGGCAACCACAGTTGGGAGCTACGGAGATCTCTAGACGGGTGTCGGTCCAGGGAGCCAGAGCAGACTGAGTTGAAGTCACCCCCAACAATCAACAGGCCATCAGGCAGAGCTAAAATGGCGCCACCAAGGTCTCGAAAAGTACTGGTCTGTAGGCCAGGTGGGACGTAAACCGAAAGTAGAGTGAGGGCACGCCCCTCCCATCGCCCAGCCACCGCGGCGTAGCGCCCTCTATCATCAATCGTGGTGACGTCAATCTCAAACGGAAGGGACGTACGGACAAGGACGCCCGCCCCCCGAGAGCCTGAAGAGAACCCCGAGTGGGCCACCATCTTGTATCCCTTGCGATTGAGCGCTTTGCATGAGTTTCCAAACAAGTGCGTTTCCTGTAAAAGAACCACATCAGGCATGTCACGTTTAAGCAGTTGAAGCACAATACCCCTCTTGATACGGTCACCCAGCCCATTAACATTCCAACTGACTACTTTTAATTTCCTACCCCCCATCATCGTGCCGCCCTCCCCATCCAGCCCCAAGAAACCTCAGCAGACATAAAAATGCAACAATATACACGACCCATTGCCTAAGAGAAGAAAGGAAGAAAGAACAAACAAACAAATGAACATGTCCAAAAACACCCCCCACCCTGCACCCCTGCATCAGACTAAAAAGCCCCCCCAACCAGCAGTGTGCCTGTCGCCCCATTAACTAATCTACGAAAAGCCCCAAAAGGAGTGAGGAATCCCCACGGACACCTCCCGCCACCCTCCCTGATGCAACAGGAGATCCGATAACTCAACTCAGGAAAATGACGATAGTCACATATTGCAGTACCACCAACCGCCAATGTTCTCGTAGCAGAGCCAAGTCTCACAAATCAGATCCACCAGCAGCGCCCCTTTCGTTGTCATCTCGGCCATCGCTGCGCTGTGGTAGAGTGTCAAGCCATTCGCTAACGTTGTCCGGGAAGTCAAAGAACAGGGCACGGCCATCATGTTCAATCCGAAGCTTGGCAGGGAACATCATCGAGTACTTTAGGCCCATGTCCCTCAATCGCCGTTTCACTCCCGCATAGCTCTGGCGCTGCCTCTGGACCGCCCTGGTAAAGTCAGGATAGAAATGCACCTCAGAGTTCTGGAACTGTAGCGGTCCTTGCCTTCTAGACGCTTGTAAGATAGCGCCACGGTCTCTGAAGTTGAGGAACCTGGCAATGATGGGTCTAGGCGCCACGCCCGACTTCGGCGGGCCGCCCGGTACCCGGTGTGCGTGCTCCACCGAGAAGAATTTGCTCAACCCGGGAGGAGCAAGATGAGTCTGTATCAGGTCCTCAACGAAAAGGTCCGCCGCCGCCTCTTCGGACCCTTCCGGAATGCCAATGATACGAACATTCTGCCGCCTGGCACGACCTTCAAAATCGTCCAGCCTCCTGGAGAATTGGTCGGAAGTGAGTCGCAAAGTCCGGACCTCAGTTTGTAGGTCCGAGACGGCGGTGGTGAGGCTCGAAGTTTTTAAGTCCAACGACTTCACCCGGTCATTAGTTTTACCCAGGTCGGCTCTGATAAGGGTGAGATCCACTGCCAAAGTGTCCACCTTGTGGGTTAAGACCTCATGCTGTTTCTGTAGTTCGGCCCGTATGCCCGAGATGGCCCCTATAATGTCACTGAGGGTGGGCTCGGACCCGTCGGGCGAGCCCGAAGAAGAGAGGTCTTTAGTGGAGGCCCCCGCTGCAGGTGAAGTGCGTGGATGAACATATCTCTCAATTCTGTTCTGTTGCACTTGAGATTTGCCGCGAACGCCTTTGTTCGACGTCTTATCGGGTTCGCCCTTGCCCGCCATGTTGGGTCCGATGAGGGCGAAGGGGCACACCACACGAGTCCAAGCCACAGATATCAGAAGCAGTGGTTTTAGGCCAGATGTTCAGGTGAGGCCGGTGGTAGTAGACACCGCAGTCACAAGCACTTCGTCATTGGGGATCACCACCGGGCACTACGCTTTCCAGTCTTGCGGAGTGGCGGAGACCGAGGAGACAATGGCGCTTCCTTAGCACGGAGTCTCACTCGACGTAGCTCAGCGTAGGAACCACCGATTCGAAAGCGGGAGGCAGGTCCCGCGTCAGCGACCCGTCAGCAAGCAGAATCCACCAACGTGGAACAGGATTTCGAGCAGGATTATTGCGGAGGGTCGGAGGGTCCGCGGAGCTCCGAGCTTACGCGGCCATCTTGTCTGCCCACGAAGCTCCTCCTCGTACGTCAGTATTTCTGACGCATCTGTAAGCGCAAATGTGATGCATTGCTGGAGTGTGTCACAAAAGTGACGCAACTCCAGCAATGCATCCTTTCACATGGGGCCAGCCCCATGTGAAAGGGCCTGCGTCAGTCTTACGCCTGCTGTGAGGCAGGAGCAAGATTTTGACGCAACAGTGTCGTAAAAGTGACGCAGTGAAATCTCATAATGTGGCGCGGGGTTTAAAAAGTGACGCATTTACATAGATGCGTCACTTTGTAAATATGACTCAACAAGGGGCATTTTTCACGCCACTGGTACGTCACAAAAAGTCACGCACCGGCGGCGTAAAAGTGACGCATGGCCTCATAAATGTGGCCTTCAGTCTTCTACTCTAACTTTTTCTTTCACTTTCTCTGTTTCTTCACTGCCTTACTCACCTTGTCTTACACTCAATTGTCTTTATCCAGTCTGTATCTCCACTCTTTCCTAAAAAATCACTGCTCTTTTCTTACCCTTCCACACCACCGTTCTTTTACTACATTTTCTTCACTTATCCACATTCCCCGTGTTCACTCTCCTTCTCCTCACTCTCGTTCCCCACACTCACCTTCTTTCAGTCACCCTACTTCACTTCCCTTCCCCTCTCGTACCTTTCTTTGCTTTCTCACTCATTTTCCTCTCTTCTCTCACTGCACTCCACTTCAGTTACTCTTTTTCATTTTTTTAAGACTACAGCTCTTTGATGAGAATTGGAGGTAGTTCTGAAAATAACTTTTTTTTTCTTCTTTTTTCCTTTTTTTTCAACAGAAACAACAGAAACAAAAACAGGGAATGGGAAACTGCTCAACAGGAGCAAAAAAAAGTAGCTGATCACATTTTTTGCATTTAATCATGGCTTCATTAAATGCAGGCTGAATGTTAGGGATCAGCTCTTCTGGTCATCCCCTCACCCATGTAGTTGGTCCTCCGGTTGAAGTAGAGGCGCCATCCCTGGGAGCCTCTTGTGCCAGAGCTCTGACACTCTCCCGGGCAAAGTTCTGGGGGTGCCTCCTCTCGACGTGGCGAATCATGAAGAAGTTCCCAAATGAATATTTTTTGGTGGGGTCACCCCGTGAGAGGACTGTATGACAAATCCGGCACTCCACCTTTGGAGCATTTACTTTTTTTTATCATCTGGAATGGAAAAAAACTTTCATATGAAGTGTTCTTTTACCCGGGGCAGAGGAACCTCTGACGAAGAGAGCTCTTGCTCTCGAAATGCATTTGGCGTTTTACTTCAAAAGAAACCTCACCTTTGAAAGCCTGCTGGCAAGTACCTGAAAATAAAGGAGTTTGTGATCGAGTTCGTGTGTGGTTGCTCCCAAAAGGGTTCCTGGGCTTTTGTTGGATATATATATATATATATATATATCTGGATATATATATATATGAGAGTACAACATAAAGATATCATGAAAGATAATGTGGTGATGTATAAAAGGTTCATTGACGACATTTTTATTTTATGGCAGGGTAGTGCCGAAGAAGCAGAAAAATTTGCGTTGTCTTTGAATGAAAATGCTCTGAACTTAAAGTTTACATGTAACACCAATGATGCCATTATCCAATTCCTTGATTTAGAACTTTTTGTACAGGACAACAAAATACAGACACGCACATACAGAAAGCCTACCGCAGGGAATGCCCTTCTGCACTCACACAGTTTCCACCCTACACCACTGAAACAATCTATTCCCTATGCTGAGTGCCTTAGAATGACACGTAATTGTAGCACGGAAGAAGGGCTGTCCAATGCCAAACAAGAGTTGTTTGGGAGACTCAGGGACAGAGGGTATACCAGCATCTGTTGCAAGAGAGCTGATGACAAATGTAAAGGAAAGAATAGGAAAGATCTCATCTTCCCTAAAATCATCAAAAACACAATATCTTCCAACAGTAAGGACCCTCTAAGATTAATAACGGGTTACAATAGATACCATAGTAACCTACGAAAGATCCTGAGGAGGCATTGGCCCTTAGTCCGGGGAGACCCAAGCATAGGAGAATTGGTGGGCACTAGTCCCTTAATCACATTTAAAAAGGCTAAATCCATGAGAGATGAGTTGGTTTGCAATGCGCCTACCCTTAGAAAGACCAAAAACTGGCTAGACTCCCAGAGGGGCTTTAAAAAATGTTCTAAATGTAAAGCCTGCACCTATGGTGTGAACACTACGAAAGTACAAGTCCCCTTCAGGATGAAACCTTATGTTTTGAGGGAGGCATTTACTTGCAAGACTGACTTTGCAGTTTATGTACTAGCATGTTCGTGTGGCAAAAGATATGTAGGGTCCACTATTCATCCAGCCCACGTACGGATCTTGCAACATTTACGTGCAATCTCCAACAATGATCCTACGTACCCCGTAGCAAGACACATTCATGAAACCCACAATGGTAATGCTAAAAACATTCAATATTTTGTAATTGATAGCATTCCCAAGAATGTCAGGGGTGGCAATCGCCCTTTGGCACTGCGCCGCCTGGAGTCCAGGTATATCATACTCCTGAACTCAAAGATCCCATTCGGCCTGAATGCGGACGAAGCCTTAAGTGTCCACCTATAATAAGGTAATCAGAACACACCCTTAGCGCTTCCTTTCCCCCTAGTACCATTCGATGAACATCTGCAGTTCAACTACCACACCTTTCACGGGGGAATTATGGGCACATAAGAGCAATTTTCAGACACAGTTTTAGGTCTGAACACAAGGCACAACTTATAGTTTTTTCCTTTTATTTAATTTATTTGTACACTTTATTGCACACTTAAGAAACACTTTGCCCTGGTTACCCTACAATTACCAGCTCTACTTAGAGTATGAACATGCTCATACATACGCCCTTTTGTTTGTTGTGACCTTACAGTACAATTTTACACGCAAATGAATGAGTAAGCCGCCAAGCCCACTGGGGCAGTAATTCATAAGAGAAACTATGGAGCGAAAGCATGCGCGAGGGTCCATTTCAGGGATTCAGATACAATGTTGCGACAAGAATGTGGGCACAAATACACGGAAACCCACTTGGTTAGCAGACGGGGATAACAATCATGAAACACGCGCGCATTATGTCCTGAATTTCTTTCAGCGCGATACATTGTTTCAAGCAAGTTAAATCTTAAGAAACCCTCAGAGCCGGCGGCGGTGATAGCTTGCAACATTGTAGCGTTATTAGAAGCTAAACGCGCTTTACTTCCTAAACCCGTTTGAGCGCGAAACATTGTTTCAAGCGAGCCAATTTTCCACGCTACCCTCAGAGCCGGCGGCGGTGACAGTTTTTGGCAACATTGTAGCATTAGGAAGCTAATGGCAACAACGCGCAGCACAACTCACCCGGGGAGATGCTCAGGTCCCAAGCGGCAACAAATGGTGATCATAGAAGGCGAACCAGCCCACCCCCACACACACACGTTGTAAAGGCACACACACCAGCATGACACATGGGAGTCTGGGATGCACAGGCAAACCAGAGGGTCTACTAAATTAGGACCTTAATAAGGGCACATCCATGGCAGGCACTTAGGGTAAAAAAGCGGCAAAGTGTTAACTTATTATTTAAATGCAGAGATGGCAGCAAATGTTTTTATTTAACCTTTTTCAACAGCTGTGAATTGTAACATGCAATTTGAGGAAAAGGTTGTTATCACTATTACTTTGAACACTTGTTTAGGTGATTTATGAATTTTAAACTCTATTGTATGCAAAAAACTTTTCTGCAATGAATACTCGGTAATAAGAATGGAGAAAAGACTCTGTGTAAACTTCCCAGATTTACCATCATGTAACCATGGTAATACCTGGTCTGAACCTGTGTGCTAATTGTTAGACACGCCCACATCTCCACAGTATATATGTTGGAGCTCAGTTTGAATGCAGATGTAGTGAACAAGGCGGCAACGCCGAAACGCGTCTAAGCAGACAGTGAGTAAATAAATCGAGTTTGGATTGAGATTCATGGTGTCAGCGCCTTCTTCGTATCGGATGAGTTTGGCAAGACTGGATATATATATATATATATATATATATATATATATATATATATATATATATATATATATATATATAATTACCTACTGGCGTGTCGCCAGTAGGTATATATAGTTAGGATTTTTTGTCTATGGAACTTTTGAAAATTCTATGTCTAATAACTTTGGCGTTTGTGGACGGAATCGGCCAGGAAAATGGCACATTTTGTTTCTGAGCAGCCCCTGAAAATTTGGGGGGGTTTCGTCAAGGGGGGGCCGAGAAAAAAGGGGGGTCCCAAAACGCGTTTTTCCCATGTTAATTTCCATAGGGCCTTTGGCCTCACTTTTAGCTCGAACGGCTGAATGGATTTGCACGAAACTTGGCAAAATTGTAGGGACTGTTAGCCCGATGTGCCTTTGCTAGGTCTCAATATATGTGCTCCAGTGGATTTTGAGAAATTAACGTTCAAAACAAGATATATATCTGTAACAGCGCTCCGGGCTGCGCTCCGGTCCGCTTACTTTTCGCGAAGCGGAACTTTGCGATGCGAAGCTGATTGGCTCCCCGGTGTCTGTCAACATTCTAAACAGTCCGGAGCGGCCGCCATCTTATCTCTCGGTAGGATCGAGAGAGAAGAAGAGGTGAAAAACGAAGGGGGAATTTAATGAAAGGGGGCAAGGTATACCCCTCTTGACCCCCTAGGAATGTTGTTGGGGTTATTAAAGGGTCCCGTGGGGAAAATAAAAATAAAATTATTTTTCACGGTAGAAGCGCTTCCCGGGCCGCGAACTGGGCCGCAAACTGGTAGCGAAACGGGAATTCGCCATTTTGTGCTTCGTTTTAATTAAATTACTAGGTATAAGGGGGTGCGGGAGATGTATCCTAATCCCTTATGTTTTCTGAGGGTGGCTGAGGAGGCTCATATATGTTGATATATGTCTTCCAGCGGCTGTGCGGCCGCCATCTTGTCTCTCGGTAGGATCGAGAGAGAAGAAGAGGTGAAAAACGAAGGGGGAATTTAATGAAAGGGGGCAAGGTATACCCCTCTTGACCCCCTAGGAATGTTGTTGGGGTTATTAAAGGGTCCAGTGGGGAAAATAAAAAAAAGAAAAAAAATTTTCACTGTAGAAGCGTTTCCCGGGCCGCGAACTGGGCCGCAAACTGGTAGCGAAACGGGAATTCGCCATTTTGTGCTTTGTTTTAATTAAATTACTAGGTATAAGGGGGTGCGGGAGACGTATCCTAATCCCTTATGTTTTCTGAGGGTGGCTGAGGAGGCTCATATATGTTGATACATGTCTTCCAGCGGCTGTGCGTGAGCTTTTTTTTTTTTTTGCTGCGTGACGTCTGTTAACGTTCGATTCAATGGAAATCAGGAAGTGTTGACCGCCAATTTGTCAGTGCGATAAAATATTTTGTTATAAATGAATCCTTATTGATAAACATTGTCTGCGCCATCTTGCCTTTTTTCCAATGCCACAATTTTGTCGTGCACGACAGCCATTTTAGATGCCAGGCCGGTCCCAGGCTATCACCTAGCCCTGCGGATGTAGTTTATGGCCCCAGCTGTAGAGAATCCAGACATGCCAACCCTCCCGATTCAGGCGTGAGACTACTGATTTCAGTGCTAGGCTCCCGCCTCCCGATTTCTGCAAGCAAAAACCCGGGGGCATATTACCAACAACTAGCGATAATTTTTGTCTCTAACTTGTTTAGAGACAAAAATTATCGCCGCACATCGGCGATTTTTATCGCAGATAAACCTTGCTATTGGCATGGTTTATCGCAAATGCGATAAAAAACGGCCGCAATGCATGAATATCGCTGAAAAGTCAGCGATATTCATGCATTATCGAGCAAATGCTCTTAGCCATGTTATCCACCTCCCATTGGATAACATGGCTAAGAACTGCTCAGGGCAGGTGTTAGCTTTTGGAGATATTCGCGCTTAGCGCGAATATCTCCAAAAGTTGGTAATAGGAGATAGCGATGTTAGGGACTGTTTCCAGTGGCTAACATCTTGGCACGCCCACTTTGCATGTCATTAGTGATAAATATCACTGACATGCAAAGCGGGGCCCAAGATGGTCGCTATCTCCTTTTAGCTGTCACTAACTGGTGTTAGCGACAGCTTGGTAATAGAGAGATAATTTTATCTCCGCTTTCTTGGCTTTTAAAGCCAAAAAAGCGGAGATAAACCCCCTTGATAATATGCCCCACGATTCCTCGGGGGTTTCAGCTGACAAGGCTTGGTATTGTGTTACGTGGTAATTCTTCCAGGAAACGTCAAAGGGTTGATGCAGGGGTTCTAGAAGGGGTGATAAACCATTTAAGTTGGTAATAGGAGATAGCGATGTTAGGGACTGTTTCCAGTCGCTAACATCTTGGCACGCCCACTTTGCATGTCATTAGTGATAAATATCACTGACATGCAAAGCGGGGCCCAAGATGGTCGCTATCTCCTTTTAGCTGTCACTAACTGGAGTTAGCGACAGCTTGGTAATAGGGAGATAATTTTATCTCCGCTTTCTTGGCTTTTAAAGCCAAAAAAGCGGAGATAAACCCCCTTGATAATATGCCCCACGATTCCTCGGGGGTTTGAGGAAATATAAATTTTATGGTCAAGTAATGTTCCCTAACGTGTACCCCACCGTCTCCATGTACCAGCTTAAAGTGCATGTAACTTCCCTCCTGTGCCAGCTATGAAGACGCAAATACATTTGCGTCCAACGTTAACATGTCCTCTTTCAGACCCGCCATAATGGGTTGAATATTCCGTTCCTAAGTATGCTATGCCAACGTCTTTTTGTGGTGTACTTTACACGTTTTTCAGCTCTGGCGAAGTAGGCCCTGAATTCTGCCATCGAGCCTTTTTCTGCCTTCTGACTCTGAACGCCTCCAGCCTGGGCTGTCTCTGTACCCGTGACCTCTGCCTTACTCCCTGTGCGGCTCACGGCGCTTAGCTCAGCCTGCTGCCTGCCAAGACTGAATTCAACCTTCGAATTATCTGTTCCGCTCCTCGAAAATGCATTCCTACCTACTAGTTTAAGTAAACATTCCCCCAGCTGCAGAGCAAAGGGCCCGGCCTCACTGTCTCCGTGCAAGTAATTCATAGCCTCTGTTACCATGGTAGGCCCATGCCCCCTCGCATCTCATGCAGACACTTAGACGCTTATACACGCACTCACAGTCAGTATAGAATAGCTTCTGCCCCAGAGACCTTTTCCTTCTAGATAATATGGTTCCTAAACATCAGATACCAGATATGATAGAGGTACGAGTTGATCTGAGATGCCAGACTTCTGTCTCTTTCCGCCAGTGTAAATGTCAAGTCCCCTGCACCCTCCAGTTTCACGTCAATCACACGTCATGCAGCTGCGCGCGCATCCAGGCCTCAGATTTCTGCTGACATTGCAATATTCTGCTTTGTACCCACCTACTTGTGACACTTACATATGACGTTTCTAGCACATGCCTCTATGTTCACGCCTAGTTCACGCCTTCTAATTACGTATCACTACCACGTGTGTGCTCTTATCTTGTTTCTCTCAGCTGTTACGCCTACTGTATTGGTTTCTATTATATGATTTAAGTATATAAGCTATGTATTGTCAATAAAATATGGCTCTATCCCTTCCTGCACCCCAGTGGTGGCAGGAACCCGATATCCGATCTGATATCATGATCATTCCTTTTTAAGGAATAAAACCCCTAAGAACTCTAACACCACGGACTCTGCCTCTTTCTTTCCGATTGAGTTATTTTTGTTTAAGTACTTACCTGCATAGAAATTAAGACGGTAAATCAAATATTTACCACATTATTCTGGCGCCCGAACAGGGACCCCTCCCCCACCCCACGCGCCGGTTGGTGCGTTGCAAGCTTTGCCCCCTGCCATCAGTCAAGACGGAACTACGCGTACCCGCAGGATTTCCTGTATCTCCCTCTGGCCCACGGAGGTGACGGAGACTGCGATCAGCACCCAGACGAGGCGGTGAGGAGTGCGGAGGATCCCGACCAGAGCCTAGCCGAAAGAAGCAAGGTCCGAGGTGTCAAGAGGCCCACCAGTTCCGAAGTATCCACGTGTCGAGTGTCGAGTCGAGTCCAGTCCGGTCCAGTCCAGTCGAGTTTTCCGAGGCCTTCCGATTCCGTGCTTCCCGGTGAGTACCATTGCTGGGACGTATCTAGACGGGTGCATTACTATGTATCCGGTAAAGACGGGTTTGGGTACACAAACACGGTCTGCACTGTTTTAGACAGTGTATCTGTACTGTTTAGCAGTATATCAGTTATTCAAGTTCTTGCACTGTCTTTGACAGTGTATCTGTGCTGTTTAGCAGTACATTCAGTACCGAGGGTAGAGATATATGTTCAAAATGTTTTTTTTATGTGATTAATGTCGTGGTATGAGTGATTGTTTTATGTGCATTATTGGTTTTTGTGTAACTAGTTGTGTTCAGAGTTAAGCAGCAAGGATCGAGTAATACAGTACTAAGTAAACAAGATGCCGTTTTTCAATAAGTTAAAGCAGATAGGAACTAGGAAAGGGATACTAGAGGAAGAAATTCCTATCCCCCCTAGGGACACGCCTGGAAATTTCATGTACCATAAGCATGGCATAGACGCCATACTGTATCTAGATTTATGGGCCGATTATACTAAGCACTTAGAAGAAAGACACAGGTGGCCCGTTACAGGAACGTGGGATGCCGAGTGCATCCTGAAAGTAGAAGAAGCACTATGGAAAAAGAAAGCCAGACAATCCCAGAAAGATGCCATAGAATTATGGCATAAAGTTATCACATAAACGAGCCGAAAAAGAACTCCGAAAAGAAGACAGACTTAGAGAGGCGTCGGATAAAGTCAGAGAAAACGAATTAGTTATTGAAGGGATCCGAGTAAAAGCAGAACAAGTAGACCGCGCACGAAACAATCTTGTAAATGGCATGTACTTAGTGGCCGAGGGTTCGCCTGAAGCCACTTCAGAAATACCGAAAGATCTGCCGCCACCATTGGTTCCAACTAAAGTAAATCACAGGACTACTAAAGACATATTTCTGACTTCCTATCTAGATGATGTAGCACCCGCTTACACCAATCCACCTGCCCGCGTGCCGCCTGTTGACGGTGACGGAGGTGGCAACCCGCCCCCGGACCATATCCCGCCATTACCGCAACAAAGTTCCCCCGTTCGACAGCCTGTCCCTCCACCCCCACCACTTCCTACACCTAAGGTTAAGATACCAAATCCGTTTCTGCCTGATCCTATTAAGAGACAAGTTCAGGTACACATACAGACTCCACAGAGGGATAATGCCCAAGCCTCCGCCTCAGGAGGTGCGACAGAGGGTTTCCAGACCCCGCCAGCAACACACAGATTACACCTTAGGGACATGCAGAAGCACCATACACTCCAATCACCCCGTCTCGACATACTCAAAGAACCCCTTCCAGTTTGCAGATACGATCCAGTACCCGGTAAAGAAGATAGGATGTTGATAGCATCACTACGCTTACGACAAGCTGCAGATTACCTAGTGTTATTCTCAGGGATGACTGATCACCTAGATAGAATATATCATTTTGTCCAGACTGGGGAAGATCCTGAAAGTATTAAGGAGGCCCTGGCACATCAGAAAGTTGACACTCAAGCATATATATTACGTTTTTTCATAAATTGCTTAATAAGAGACCGAGACAGGCCTGAGACAGACCAGGATGAAATGGAAGCACTAAACAAGTGGGGTCAAAATATAGCCGAAGGAAAACATGATAAAGTGAATTGTATAGCTAGTATGTACAAGAAAATAAGAAAAACAGTAATAGAAATGCACGAAAAAGAGAAAGAAAATGCCTCCTCTGAGGAGGAGGAAGGACCTGAAGAACCAGAAACGACTACAGATACGATAGCGTATGTAGGTAAAGGAACTTACCTTAGGAAAGGCATTCGTTCAGAAAGCAAGAGAGTTTTTCTCTCTGGCATATCAAAACCGAATTCTCCTGAATATCTGTTTCAAGACACTGATAAAATGCTTCGAGAACGAATGGGGTACCATGTACTCAATTCTATGGATGAACAAGAACTAGCCCGGTCAGCAGTACTATGGGCTGACAATCCTAATATATACAATGATGACACAGTAGCGCAGACATTTCTGAACCTATCCCCAGACGAGCAGAAATTAGCAGGTACATATATGATTCAGCACCTCCTCACGTTATACAGAAATCAACATTCTGATCCAGGTCTCCTCATTCAAGCACTATTAGAAGCAATACATCTGCCTTCAGGCATATCCATCATGAAGTGTAAAGCACATACTAAAGTTACAGATTCTGTTTCCCAGGGTAACGACCTGGCCGACCAAACAGCAAAACATACAGCATTGACTCACACCCAGACAACTGACGTGACAAAGATCATAGTACCGACACATTGTATGACAGTCAAAGATCCCACTCTAGATGTAATCGATATTCAGACACATGCTACTCCAGATGAAATCAAGAAATGGACTGAACTAGGAGGGATTCAGACAGATCAAGGATGGGTGACGAAGGGAAAATCTGCATGGTTTCTCCCCGACTCTATGGTTCAAGTCATAATAAATACAGCACATAGTCCAGCACACCTAGGAGAAAAAGCGATGTTAGACAGTTTACAGAATCTCTGGTACAACAAACACTTACGAGCAGCAGCAAAACAGAAAGTGCGTACTTGCATGATCTGTTGTCAGTTCAATCCAGGTAAAAGCGTCCCTGTAGAGCAAGGTGGATTTCATCCTCCCGATCACCCTTTTGAAGTCCTCCAGATGGATTATATCCAGATGGACCGTTGTCGAGGATTTAAGTATGTCCTCGTAGTTGTTTGTGCACTTTCCCGTTGGACCGAAGCATATCCAGTCCCAGATTACACTGCTCCGACCACTGCCAGGCAGCTGGTTCGAGATTTCTTCCCACGGTACGGCTTGCCTCGTATCGTGTACTCAGATAACGGACAGCCATTCTCATCCGAGCTCATGAAACAGGTTTCCCTCTTGCTAGGATATCAGTGGAGATTCCATTGTGTCCGACATCCCGAGGCCGCTGGCCTTGTAGAAAGGCATAACCAGACATTGAAAACACGCCTTGCTAAAATCTGTAAGGAGAAAGGGGTCGACTGGATAGTCGCCCTGCCAGTTGCACTGTTCTATATGAGAATGGTCCCCCATTCGAGATCAGGGCTATCCCCGTATGAAGTGGTCTTTGGCAGACCACCGAATATGTGGGGGACGCCCATGCCTAAGAAAATAACCGATGTTGATTGTAACATGCCAGATTACCTTGCCTCCTTGATGTCTGCACTCCAATCATGTCGTTCACAGGTTGCCGCAGCCTTTCCCGACAACACTGATGTAAAGCCACACGACGTCCGTCCCGGGGATACGGTGTTAATTCGCAACTTCGACAGGAAAAGCCCGCTGGAGCCCCGCTGGAAGGAGCCGAAAATCGTCCTTCTTACCACGAGGACCGCAATCAAAGTGGAAGGCTGAAAGGGGTGGATCCACACGAGTCATATTAAAAAATGTAATGAACTGCTGCCAGAAACTGACTCGTCCACCCCCTCAAAGGACTGCCTTGAATCTAGTGACTGTAAAGTTCCCAAGCGAGAGAAAACTCCCCAAGAGGAGTATCGAACAAAACTTCGATCTAGCAAGTCAGACAGTTTAATTGTTTAAGTCCTCCCCTAGGTGAATCGGTTAAATAGTTTCTGACATGTATCCCCTAGATCGAGATAGAGAGAGAGAGAGACAACTCAAGAAACGTACATATTGTAAATCACTACGTAGTCACTGTATAGTGACATTATTGGTTATGTTTTTTCTAAGTCTTTTGATTATTGTTGCTAGTATAGTACTGCCAATATACTTCCCTATCTTCAAACGTGAACAATCTGCTTACAATGTTTCTGCCGAACATTCTTTTAGTGAATTACCTCCTCATGAACTATCTTACAGACTTGCGCTGCGCAACAATACATTCATTAGTATGTTACATCACTCCCATCAGACTAACAATGCTACAAACTGTTGGATATGTGGCCGACTCCCTCCCTATCAGAAATACAAGGGAGTTCTGCCCCTCTTTCCGTACCCGTTCACTCACAATGGCTCCTGTGGTGCATGGTTTAGATTAATTAATTCTTTAGATCCTGATATTGCTGTTTTCGAGGGGAATTGGATTTGGGGAAACCTGAACCTAGTTCTGCTCAATGCCTGTTACCCTGACAAGAAGGGACTTCCCATTAGAATAGGAACTGATCTAGAAAATGAAGTATATGGATTAGGTAATTATACAATTAACCTCATGATTCTTACTGTAGAATCCGAAGCTGCACCAGTTCTCCCTGCTATGTCAGTATTACCAGTCACTGGTGATTTATGTGTCAGAAAGAAGGGTTCAGTACACTTAGGTCATAGTAAATGTACTACTGTGGTCGAATTCAGTGATCATGGTAAGTCTTCCTTTAGAGCTACTCGTCATTCCTATTTTGTTTGTGGCCATACCGCATACATACGCTTACCTCCAGATTGGGATGGTACCTGTTACATTGCATTCCTTCTGCCCCCTGTTTTCCTAGCGCCTCCTGATTATCACAGAAATACTAATCTAGTAAAGAATAGACTCCGAAGAGATCTCCCGATTGTCGACTATACTGAAACGGCATGGGAGCAATACACAGATTTCAATAAAGGATTCTTTTTCCTAGCGCCTCCTGATTATCACAGAAATACTAATCTAGTAAAGAATAGACTCCGAAGAGATCTCCCGATTGTCGACTATACTGAAACGGCATGGGAGCAATACACAGATTTCAATAAAGGATTCTTTTTCTTCACAGGCCCCGTCCAAAACAGTAAACTAATACGTAGATTATTTAGAACACTCGAAGCAGTAGTGAATGAAACTACCTCCGCTCTAGGCAACTTAACAGAGGAGCAATCCGCCATGCGGGTTGTTGTTCTTCAGAATCGTCTTGTTATTGACGTCATCTTAGCAGATAGAGGTGGAGCTTGTAAGGTCATCGGGTCAAGTTGCTGTGTTTTCATACCAGAAAACGCGCCAACGGTATACAAAGCTATTACACGTCTTCATAAAATTGCAAGTTTGATACATCAGAATCCAGGCACCTGGACTTGGTCCGGTTGGTTCTGGACAACGTTGACCGCTTGGGGATGGAAGATCCTATCCTTCCTAGGCATTGCCCTTGTCATAGTATTCAGTTGTTGCCTGTGCCTACAGTGTGGGCCAGCGATTTGTGGTCTGTGCGCCACATCGTGCATTGCACATTCCAGTTTTCACTCAAACCGCGAAAGGAAGAAAGAAGAGCAAATGATGTTACAAGAACAGACTGATCGATTCATGAGGATCGATATATCATGAAGTGACCGTAGGGAACAAGGAGGGAATGAGGAAATATAAATTTTATGGTCAAGTAATGTTCCCTAACGTGTACCCCACCGTCTCCATGTACCAGCTTAAAGTGCATGTAACTTCCCTCCTGTGCCAGCTATGAAGACGCAAATACATTTGCGTCCAACGTTAACATGTCCTCTTTCAGACCCGCCATAACGGGTTCAATATTCCGTTCCTAAGTATGCTATGCCAACGTCTTTTTGTGGTGTACTTTACACGTTTTTCAGCTCTGGCGAAGTAGGCCCTGAATTCTGCCATCGAGCCTTTTTCTGCCTTCTGACTCTGAACGCCTCAAGCCTGGGCTGTCTCTGTACCCGTGACCTCTGCCTTACTCCCTGTGCGGCTCACGGCGCTTAGCTCAGCCTGCTGCCTGCCAAGACTGAATTCAACCTTCGAATTATCTGTTCCGCTCCTCGAAAATGCATTCCTACCTACTAGTTTAAGTAAACATTCCCCCAGCTGCAGAGCAAAGGGCCCGGCCTCACTGTCTCCGTGCAAGTAATTCATAGCCTCTGTTACCATGGTAGGCCCATGCCCCCTCGCATCTCATGCAGACACTTAGACGCTTATACACGCACTCACAGTCAGTATAGAATAGCTTCTGCCCCAGAGACCTTTTCCTTCTAGATAATATGGTTCCTAAACATCAGATACCAGATATGATAGAGGTACGAGTTGATCTGACATGCCAGACTTCTGTCTCTTTCCACCAGTGTAAATGTCAAGTCCCCTGCACCCTCCAGTTTCACGTCAATCACACGTCATGCAGCTGCACGCGCATCCAGGCCTCAGATTTCTGCTGACATTGCAATATTCTGCTTTGTACCCACCTACTTGTGACACTTACATATGACGTTTCTAGCACACGCCTCTATGTTCACGCCTAGTTCACGCCTTCTAATTACGTATCACTACCACGTGTGTGCTCTTATCTTGTTTCTCTCAGCTGTTACGCCTACTGTATTGGTTTCTATTATATGATTTAAGTATATAAGCTATGTATTGTCAATAAAATATGGCTCTATCCCTTCCTGCACCCCAGTGGTGGCAGGAACCCGATTTCCGATCTGATATCATGATCATTCCTTTTTAAGGAATAAAACCCCTAAGAACTCTAACACCACGGACTCTGCCTCTTTCTTTCCGATTGAGTTATTTTTGTTTAAGTACTTACCTGCATAGAAATTAAGACGGTAAATCAAATATTTACCACAGGTTTCAGCTGACAAGGCTTGGTATTGTGTTACGTGGTAATTCTTCCAGGAAACGTCAGAGGGTCGATGCAGGGGTTCTAGAAGGGGTGATAAACCATTTAAGCCTCATGAACAAGCGCATGGTCTTTTAAAGATCTGTGAAGTACTCGGGGCGGCGGTGTGTGTTTGTCCTCTTTCAGGAGCGGGCGGGGGGGGGGGGGGGGGCACTGCCAGCAACTTGCCAGGCCAGGCAGTGTTCAACACTTGCATCACCCTTTCTCTGCCTGCTATTGCGCTCCATGCTTCGGAAAGGTAAGAAAAAGAACGTGCATTTGAGTTTGAAATGTCCGATCCTGTAGCAGTACACTTGCAAAGCCCACACATGACAATAACCCGATTCAAGGCCCCATTCACCCGATTTTTTAAAAATATATAGCACTCCAACAAAGTAGAATTATAAAACTTTATTAACTTTTAAATATAACGAACGGAACAAAAACTGTAAAAACATTTAAACATTTTTGACAAAAAAAAGCAACAATGGTCAGAAGCTGTCTTTTGTGCGAATAGTCCCAAGGCAGCACAACGTGCTGAGTTCTGGACGGCACCCAGGTGATGTCTCCTGGGTGCCGCACTGGTTTTTGGGATCCTACAATGCAGCTCAGAAAAACAGCGTGGGGCGTCCCGGGTGGTGCGGGGGGAGGCCTCGTCAGTAGCGGTCTGTTGTGCGAATAGTCCCAAGGCAGCAGAACGCGCTGAGATGTGGATGGCACCCAGGTGATGTCCAGTAAACTGCCGCACTGGTTTTGGTATCCTAGAATCCTGCTCCGAAAATTGGCGTGGGGCGGCCCGGGGGGGGCGTGGGGGAGGCGGCGTGAACGGGCCTCCCCAGGTGGCGGCCATCCAGCTGAATTGCGCCCGCTCTTGCGGCTACAGCGTCTCACTCACCATGTGGTTGACTTCCGCCCACTCTTGCAGTGCAGCGATAGGCGGCTGCCACAGGACTCTTAAAATGGCGGACGGCTCTTCGGTTTTGGGCCTGGTCCACTAAAATGGCCCTGGGACACCTTGGAACTCGGACGCTTGCCTGCTAGGGCTTGGGCTCCATTCTCGAAAGCGTCCCCTCAGCCGTGAAGATTCTACAAAAGTCTTGGGGGCCCTCAACTCCTGCAGGCTTCCGGTGGGGAGCGGCTGCCATGATTGCTCGCGGAATGACCACGACGGAGCCACGAGATGGTGGTGCTCTCATGCTGACGCCAGCTTTAGTCTGAATCATCCAGAAACAAGGTGGGGCTTTCATGGTTTGGGAAAAAAAAATGTTGTAAACCAATGAAAAGTGTTATTTTTAGGTCATATGACCAAGCCTTCCATCTTTAGGAAACCAAAAGTAAAATGAACCAATGAAAAGTTTTATAAACAAGTCACATGACCTGTTATGCGGCATAGGGCTACAAAAAGCGTAGGAAATCCGTTGGCACGTGAGGCGGCGTCAGTAGCGGACCGATGTGCGAATAGGCCGAAGGCAGCACAACGCGCCGAGATCCGGATGGCACCGAGTTAGTGTCCAGCAAGTTGCTGCACTGGTGTGGCTATCCTACAATGCTACGCCGAAAGTCGGCGTGGGGCGCCCCGTTGGCCTGTGAGGTTGCGTCAGTCAGTGGGGGCTGTGCGTCTCCCCCAAGATGGAGGCTCCTCGGCGGCAGTGGGGCGCCCCTTAGCGTTTCACTCGCCGTCCAACTGAGTTGCGTCCACACTTGCGGCTACAATAGGCCGAAGGCAGCACAACGCGCCGAGATCCGGATGGCACCGAGGTGGTGTCCAGCAAGTTGCCGCACTGGTGTGGCCATCCTACAATGCTGCGCCGAAAGACGGCGTGTCCAGCTGAGTTGCGGTCACTCTTGCGGTACAGTGACTCGAACGCGCCGAGATCCGGATGGCACCGAGGTGGTGTCCAGCAAATTGCCGCACTGGTGTGGCCATCCTACAATGCTGCGCCGAAAGACGGCGTGTCCAGCTGAGTTGCGGTCACTCTTGCGGTACAGTGACTCGAACGCGCCGAGATCCGGATGGCACCGAGGTGGTGTCCAGCAAATTGCCGCACTGGTATGGCCATCCTACAATGCTGCGCCGAAAGTCGGCGTGGGGTGCCCCGTTGGCTTATGAGGTGATGTCAGTAGTGGACCGATGTGTGAATAGGTCGGAACCAGCACAAGGCGCCAAGATCCGAATGGCAAGTCCTGGATGTTGAGTGCCATAGTTGAGAGTTCTGAGCAGTGCTTGTAAGACTGTCAGAAGGTTATTTGCACCTGCTGCAGCTTCACTATTGCCCTGGTGTGGCCAAAGATCGCCCATGACATAGGCGGCCGGCTCCCGAGGTCCGGCGGAACTTTTTTCCTTTTCCTTTCTGCTTCTTGTCCCACAATCCGTTTCACCTGAAGACACGACCAGGTACCTGAATGTGTGCAGGGGGACGCTATTGATTGAATGAAAATGGCGGCTTGACACAAAGCTGACTCAAGCGTTGCTGTTGATGCTATACAGACAAAAATTGGTTTTCAGTTTGTACATTCTTCAGGATTTTTTTTTCCATCCAAGGCTGATTGAGAGTTTGTAGAAAAATGGCTTCAGATTTTCCACATATTACTCTTCAACATTCTTCCTAAATGTAACAATGTGAGACTCACTAGGAGAACGGCTGTTTATCTTTCCTTTCAAAATGCTGCCAACAATATTTTCTGAATGGAAGACACCATCTTGTAGCATAAAGGGCCGAAAGGGGTTCTGGTCTAGCCGATGGTTGGTGGAGACATTTTGACTATATCTTGGACCTGCCCGGCCTCGCCCAAAATGGCGCCGGTATAAATGGGACTCGTAACTCCTTGTTGTGTACTGGTTGAACAACCTTGATATCACGAGATACGTATGCAGTTTTGAAGCACATGGCGGGCGGGGACGAGAATTGATTGAATATTTTGACATCCCTATTGATATTAAGTTCTGATGTGTTATTGATTACTGTAGTATTGAAAGTTCGAATTAACGTCACGCATGGTACTTGCCCGCAAATGTATATCTAGATAACTTTTTTGTAAGTGGCCCTGTCGTATTTTAATTACAAAATGTACGTCCACCGATTCCGCAACTGTTAGACACCTTAGTTCTTGCAACCTAATGGCCCGCTCGTTACGTTTCTCTATAATGTAAATGTCTCCTCATCATATACGATTTCAGTTTGCTCCGTGGCCGGCCCACGTGGTTATAGGCCCGTATTTGTATACTGACATTTTCACAATAAAGGTTTTTAACACAAAACATGGTAGTAGTATTTACATTGGTAAAGTTTTTACTTTTAGTCACTATTTTCGAATCAGTAAAAGGCAAGTGAAATAAAGCAGTCCAATTACATGACGGATAAAAGGTATAATACGTAGGAACGCAGTAAAGATAAATGGTCAAGGGCAGTTGTGTTTTCCACTCCTGCAACATAAAGTGATCGATAAGAATCTGATAATCAGGCGTATCGGCGACTAAGAAAGCTGGCCGAGTCTCTTTTACTCAACGGGTCCGTCATGGAACGAAGAAACGCCCTTTTTCTCGAAAAAGGAATATATTTTACTTGCAGGACAGTTGTAAATTTTCTGGGAAAGTACATTAGCCTGGAATATTATAACATATATGTTTAAAAAAAAAAAATTTGAAATCAATAAAAAGCGTATTTTTTAGGTCATATGACCAAGCTTTTCATTATTAAAATAACAAAAGTAAAATGAACCAATAAAAAGTTTTATTAACAAGTCACATGACCTGTTATGCTTACGTTACGCGCTGCGCGCCGTGCCCCGGATCACTTCCGGGTGCGCTAACGCGGCGTGTCATATAACGCATTACGCGACAACGTAGGTCAAGAATATAGTCAAAATGTCTCCACCAACCAGCGTTCGGAACACAACCACTTTCAGCAGTCCAAAAAGTTCTGTTAAATGACAACAGAGGGGACAGGCAACAAGAACCATCAGTCAAAGAGGGGAGGGCAAGTTCTTCTCTACCGGGTCATGTTGGGGCGCTACCGGAACTGATCGAATTGGTAGTCTACAGTGTTTCTGGATGTTTCAGACTAAAGCTGGCGTCAGCATGAGAGCACTACCATCTCGTAGGTCCGTCGTGGCCATTCCACGAGCAAACATGGCAGCCGCTCCCCACCAGAAGCCTGCGGGAGTCGGGGGCCCCCAAGACTTTTGTAGAATCTTCACGGCTGAGGGGACGCTTTCGAGAATGGGACCCAAGCCCTATCAGGGAAGCGTCCGAGTTCCAAGGTGTCCCAGGGCCATTTTAGTGGACCACGCCCAAATCTGAAGAGCCGGCCGCCATTTTGAGAGTCCTGTGGCAGTTGCTTATCGTTGCATCGCAAGAGCGGGAGCAACTCAACTACATGGTGAGCGACACGCTGTAGTCGCAAGAGCGGGCGGTGAACAGCTGAATGGCGGAAGAGGCACAGTGTAGCAAAAGCGGGCGGAATGGCAAATAAAACGGTAAAGGGGCGCCCCACTACAGCGTGTCTTCAGGTCAAACGGATTGTGGGACAAGGTCCAGAATAGAAGAGTCATCAAAAGGCAAAAAGTTCCGCCGGACCCCGGGAGCCGGCCGCCTATGTCGGGGGCGATCTCAGGCTAAACCGGTGCTATAAGACTTGGGGAGGGGGTCGGAGCCAAGCGTCTTCTCCGAGTCCGTGCCATCACACCGCCCCTCGGGGGCCTCCGTCAAACGGTTTAGGGAGGTACCATATCACATTGTTTTCAAATGCAGTCAGGTCCACAAACGACCCTCACTTACTTTGAGAATAGTGAAACTGCAGTAGGTGGAAATAAGCTTCAGACAGTGTTACAAGCGCTGCTCAGAACTCTGAACTATGGCACCCAACATCCAGAACTTATGCCATTTGAGAATGGCAGTGACATCGAAGCAACTCAGGGACCAAAACCATTAACGTACTTTCACGTATGAAAATCTTACTTGGGGAGGGGGCAGGAGCGAAGCGCACCCTCCCAGTCCGCGCCACCACACCGTATGTTGAAAATCTGAAGCCATCGTTCTACAAACTCAACCAACCTTGGATGGAAAAATCTAGAAAAATGTACAAACTGAAAACCAGTTTTGGTCTGCATAGCATCAGTAGCAACGCTTGCTATCAGAGTGCATGAGTTTCATGCTCGATCGATTGAGCTAGCCGGATCGGGCAATAAAAAGTATAAAATAGTTATGTAAATAGTTATTTAATAAAATGTTTTACCCTGTTTCTTTGCTGGTGTGTTGTATATATTTTTAATATTTGCATAGGGTTTGTCGTTATTTTGGGCGGGGTGGGTGACGGAGCCGAGCTGTCTAGCAGCCCTCATGGTGTGGAGCTCAGTTCATCTCACTATTTTCGTATTTCTCATGAAGGGTTGTTCCTAATATTTCTATTTTAGCGAGGTCAAAAAGAGATCCAATTAGTGGCCTACTGATTTTGCTCGATTAATTTTATTTTTTTACACGATTTTTCACGATTTTTCACTATCTGCAAAGACTAAACAGAGTATTGCGACTTTGTGCTTGTTTGTAAATAGAGAATGAACCAAAGAGAATCAATTGTAAAACAGTAAATGCCTGGATAACAATCAATCAAATGGAGAGACAAGCAGGCACGACGGATTACAACGGGGGTAAAGGCCTGCGTTAACTACTCTTCACTATCTGCAAAGAGAGAGTACTACTAAGAGAAAAGAGGGGAGGGGGGGCAGCGTTCAAAGCACATCAGCGTGCATAAACACGAAAAAGTTTTTACCTATCACGTACTTGACATTTGACAGCTTTTGATATTTGCTATTAAAAAACCAATGAAATTCACTGAACAAACCATAGGTTATAGGCCATATATAGTTAGGAATTAGCATTTACAAAACCTTGAAAATTCACTGAAAAAACCATTGGTTATAGACCATATATAGTTAGGGATTAGCCTTTTCAAAACCTTATTTTACTCACACAAAACCATTGAAATTTCATATATAGTTAGTTGCACTAACTATATATCGCGCACCCGCAATCCACTGCTGATGATGTCACATATTACATCATTCATGACATGGTTAGTGACATCACTGATGACATCACATCAAAAGTGTTGCCACTCGTGTCAGCAAATACATGCCATCCCACAACAACAAAGAAGAAGGCAAGTACTTGAGGAAGTTGGATATGGCTTTCTTTATTTCCCCGGTCTCACTCGACCCCGCGGCCAAAGAGACGCGTTTCGGCTACATATATTAACAGTGATATGCTGCTCCTTGCTGTTCCACCTTCCCAAGGTACCAGTGCCTGCAACGGCAGCATGAACCGTCTTAAATATTGTCCTTTTGGGTACTTTCTGGGCCTCCAAGAATAAACACAGCGGTACACCTCCAAACAGCATGAAATATTTAGTATGCACAAAGGCGATGAGTTTCAGCAAAAGCCTTTTGCTGAAACGCGTCGTGCATAATAAATATTCTATGCTGTCTGGAGGTGTGCCGCTGTGTTTATTCTTGGAGCCCCAGGAAGTACCCAAAAGGACTATATATATATATATATATATATATATATATGTATATATATATATATGTATACACCGCCACAAGTGCGCCGAGAATCTCCCGCCTAGAACCATCTTGCAGACTCGGTAAAACGAAAAGGGAGGTTGGCGCCGCCCGGGACTGCACCCGTGGTATTGGTTCAGGAATCGGCTTCAAAAGAGAGCTGACCCGAGAAGGCTCATCGCTCTAACATCTATCAACATGGAAAAACAAGCGCCGAAATGCCAAACATCTTCATGCTCTACCCACTGGAGGGTTATTATTAGACGGCGCCTTTGATTGAAAAACCCGATGGAGTGTCAGAAATTAACAAAGGCAGAAGAACACCGAGTGGGACACTCATAGTAACACAAGAAAAGACTTGAAAATAAATCGGGCTGCCAATCAAACCGTCAAGAATCCATGCGCAACTACAAATCCCACAATTCATTTTTCAAACGGAAGTGATTCTCAAAAGAATGCCACTGGAGGCAAACAAAATGAACGTCCACTACATCGAGCTGTGGGGGGAAGCGCAACGGATTCCAGAGCTGGCTTACCTTGATAAAGTTCCAGGCGGAACGAAACATGTTGGGACAATGCCACCGTTTGTTTCTCCACAATAAAAGATGCGAAAAAATGAGTCTTCAGGTGTGACCAGAGTTTCCTTCTCCGGGAGCAAACATTGTGTGAATATATATCGGCGTGGTTCTGCCGAAGGTCTACACCGCCACAAGTGCGCCGAGAATCTCCCGCCTAGAACCATCTTGCAGACTCGGTAAAACGAAAAGGGAGGTTGGCGCCGCCCGGGACTGCACCCGTGGTATGGGTTCAGGAATCGGCTTCAAAAGAGAGCTGACCCGAGAAGGCTCATCGCTCTAACATCTATCAACATGGAAAAACAAGCGCCGAAATGCCAAACATCTTCATGCTCTACCCACTGGAGGGTTATTATTAGACGGCGCCTTTGATTGAAAAACCCGATGGAGTGTCAGAAATTAACAAAGGCAGAAGAACACCGAGTGGGACACTCATAGTACCACAAGAAAAGACTTGAAAATAAATCGGGCTGCCAATCAAACCGTCAAGAATCCATGCGCAACTACAAATCCCACAATTCATTTTTCAAACGGAAGTGATTCCTCAAATGAATGCCACTGGAGGCAAACAAAATGAACGTCCACTACATCGAGCTGTGGGGGGAAGCGCAACGGATTCCAGAGCTGGCTTACCTTGATAAAGTTCCAGGCGGAACGAAACATGTTGGGACAATGCCACCGTTTGTTTCTCCACAATAAAAGATGCGAAAAAATGAGTCTTCAGGTGTGACCAGAGTTTCCTTCTCCGGGAGCAAACATTGTGTGAATATATATCGGCGTGGTTCTGCCGAAGGTCTACACCGCCACAAGTGCGCCGAGAATCTCCCGCCTAGAACCATCTTGCAGACTCGGTAAAACGAAAAGGGAGGTTGGCGCCGCCCGGGACTGCACCCGTGGTATTGGTTCAGGAATCGGCTTCAAAAGAGAGCTGACCCGAGAAGGCTCATCGCTCTAACATCTATCAACATGGAAAAACAAGCGCCGAAATGCCAAACATCTTCATGCTCTACCCACTGGAGGGTTATTATTAGACGGCGCCTTTGATTGAAAAACCCGATGGAGTGTCAGAAATTAACAAAGGCAGAAGAACACCGAGTGGGACACTCATAGTAACACAAGAAAAGACTTGAAAATAAATCGGGCTGCCAATCAAACCGTCAAGAATCCATGCGCAACTACAAATCCCACAATTCATTTTTCAAACGGAAGTGATTCCTCAAAAGAATGCCACTGGAGGCAAACAAAATGAACGTCCACTACATCGAGCTGTGGGGGGAAGCGCAACGGATTCCAGAGCTGGCTTACCTTGATAAAGTTCCAGGCGGAACGAAACATGTTGGGACAATGCCACCGTTTGTTTCTCCACAATAAAAGATGCGAAAAAATTAGTCTTCAGGTGTGACCAGAGTTTCCTTCTCCGGGAGCAAACATTGTGTGAATATATATCGGCGTGGTTCTGCCGAAGGTCTACACCGCCACAAGTGCGCCGAGAATCTCCCGCCTAGAACCATCTTGCAGACTCGGTAAAATGAAAAGGGAGGTTGGCGCCGCCCGGGACTGCACCCGTGGTATTGGTTCAGGAATCGGCTTCAAAAGAGAGCTGACCCGAGAAGGCTCATCGCTCTAACATCTATCAACATGGAAAAACAAGCGCCGAAATGCCAAACATCTTCATGCTCTACCCACTGGAGGGTTATTATTAGACGGCGCCTTTGATTGAAAAACCCGATGGAGTGTCAGAAATTAACAAAGGCAGAAGAACACCGAGTGGGACACTCATAGTAACACAAGAAAAGACTTGAAAATAAATCGGGCTGCCAATCAAACCGTCAAGAATCCATGCGCAACTACAAATCCCACAATTCATTTTTCAAACGGAAGTGATTCCTCAAAAGAATGCCACTGGAGGCAAACAAAATGAACGTCCACTACATCGAGCTGTGGGGGGGAGCGCAACGGATTCCAGAGCTGGCTTACCTTGATAAAGTTCCAGGCGGAACGAAACATGTTGGGACAATGCCACCGTTTGTTTCTCCACAATAAAAGATGCGAAAAAATTAGTCTTCAGGTGTGACCAGAGTTTCCTTCTCCGGGAGCAAACATTGTGTGAATATATATATATATATATATATATGTGTGTATATATATATATATATATATCTATATTACCTACTGGCGGTCGCCAGGTAGTTATAGTTAGGGTCTTGTTTCTAGTCAAAAAGGGTCCCAGGGCCATTTTAGTGGACCACGCCCAAATCTGAAGAGCCGGCCGCCATTTTGAGAGTCCTGTGGCAGTTGCTTATCGTTGCATCGCAAGAGCGGGAGCAACTCAACTACATGGTGAGCGACACGCTGTAGTCGCAAGAGCGGGCGGTAAACCGCTGAATGGCGGAAGAGGCACAGTGTAGCAAAAGCGGGCGGAATGGCAACTAAAACGGTAAAGGGGCGCCCCACTACAGCGTGTCTTCAGGTCAAACGGATTGTGGGACAAGGTCCAGAATAGAAGAGTCATCAAAAGGCAAAAAGTTCCGCCGGACCCCGGGAGCCGGCCGCCTATGTCGGGGGCGATCTCAGGCTAAACCGGTGCTATAAGACTTGGGGAGGGGGTCGGAGCCAAGCGTCTTCTCCGAGTCCGTGCTATCACACCGCCCCTCGGGGGCCTCCGTCAAACGGTTTAGGGAGGTACCATATCACATTGTTTTCAAATGCAGTCAGGTCCACAAACGACCCTCACTTACTTTGAGAATAGTGAAGCTGCAGTAGGTGGAAATAAGCTTCAGACAGTGTTACAAGCGCTGCTCAGAACTCTGAACTATGGCACCCAACATCCAGAACTTATGCCATTTGAGAATGGCAGTGACATCGAAGCAACTCAGGGACCAAAACCATTAACGTACTTTCACGTATGAAAATCTTACTTGGGCAGGGGGCAGGAGCGAAGCGCCCCCTCCCAGTCCGCGCCACCACACCGTATGTTGAAAATCTGAAGCCATCGTTCTACAAACTCAACCAACCTTGGATGGAAAAATCTAGAAAAATGTACAAACTGAAAACCAGTTTTGGTCTGCATAGCATCAGTAGCAACGCTTGCTATCAGAGTGCATGAGTTTCATGCTCGATCGATTGAGCTAGCCGGATCGGGCAATAAAAAGTATAAAATAGTTATGTAAATAGTTATTTAATAAAATGTTTTACCCTGTTTCTTTGCTGGTGTGTTGTATATATTTTTAATATTTGCATAGGGTTTGTCGTTATTTTGGGCAAGGTGGGTGACGGAGCCGAGCTGTCTAGCAGCCCTCATGGTGTGGAGCTCAGTTCATCTCACTATTTTCGTATTTCTCATGAAGGGTTGTTCCTAATATTTCTATTTTAGCGAGGTCAAAAAGAGATCCAATTAGTGGCCTACTGATTTTGCTCGATTAATTTTATTTTTTTACACGATTTTTCACGATTTTTCACTATCTGCAAAGACTAAACAGAGTATTGCGACTTTGTGCTTGTTTGTAAATAGAGAATGAACCAAAGAGAATCAATTGTAAAACAGTAAATGCCTGGATAACAATCAATCAAATGGAGAGACAAGCAGGCACGACGGATTACAACGGGGGTAAAGGCCTGCGTTAACTACTCTTCACTATCTGCAAAGAGAGAGTACTACTAAGAGGAAAGAGGGGAGGGGGGGGCAGCGTTCAAAGCACATCAGCGTGCATAAACACGAAAAAGTTTTTACCTATCACGTACTTGACATTTGACAGCTTTTGATATTTGCTATTAAAAAACCAATGAAATTCACTGAAAAAACCATAGGTTATAGGCCATATATAGTTAGGAATTAGCATTTACAAAACCTTGAAAATTCACTGAAAAAACCATTGGTTATAGACCATATATAGTTAGGGATTAGCCTTTTCAAAACCTTATTTTACTCACACAAAACCATTGAAATTTCATATATAGTTAGTTGCACTAACTATATATCGCGCACCCGCAATCCACTGCTGATGATGTCACATATTACATCATTCATGACATGGTTAGTGACATCACTGATGACATCACATCAAAAGTGTTGCCACTCGTGTCAGCAAATACATGCCATCCCACAACAACAAAGAAGAAGGCAAGTACTTGAGGAAGTTGGATATGGCTTTCTTTATTTCCCCGGTCTCACTCGACCCCGCGGCCAAAGAGACGCGTTTCGGCTACATATATTAACAGTGATATGCTGCTCCTTGCTGTTCCACCTTCCCAAGGTACCAGTGCCTGCAACGGCAGCATGAACCGTCTTAAATATTGTCCTTTTGGGTACTTTCTGGGCCTCCAAGAATAAACACAGCGGTACACCTCCAAACAGCATGAAATATTTAGTATGCACAAAGGCGATGAGTTTCAGCAAAAGCCTTTTGCTGAAACGCGTCGTGCATAATAAATATTCTATGCTGTCTGGAGGTGTGCCGCTGTGTTTATTCTTGGAGCCCCAGGAAGTACCCAAAAGGACTATATATATATATATATATATATATGTATACACCGCCACAAGTGCGCCGAGAATCTCCCGCCTAGAACCATCTTGCAGACTCGGTAAAACGAAAAGGGAGGTTGGCGCCGCCCGGGACTGCACCCGTGGTATTGGTTCAGGAATCGGCTTCAAAAGAGAGCTGACCCGAGAAGGCTCATCGCTCTAACATCTATCAACATGGAAAAACAAGCGCCGAAATGCCAAACATCTTCATGCTCTACCCACTGGAGGGTTATTATTAGACGGCGCCTTTGATTGAAAAACCCGATGGAGTGTCAGAAATTAACAAAGGCAGAAGAACACCGAGTGGGACACTCATAGTACCACAAGAAAAGACTTGAAAATAAATCGGGCTGCCAATCAAAACCGTCAAGAATCCATGCGCAACTACAAATCCCACAATTCATTTTTCAAACGGAAGTGATTCCTCAAATGAATGCCACTGGAGGCAAACAAAATGAACGTCCACTACATCGAGCTGTGGGGGGAAGCGCAACGGATTCCAGAGCTGGCTTACCTTGATAAAGTTCCAGGCGGAACGAAACATGTTGGGACAATGCCACCGTTTGTTTCTCCACAATAAAAGATGCGAAAAAATGAGTCTTCAGGTGTGACCAGAGTTTCCTTCTCCGGGAGCAAACATTGTGTGAATATATATCGGCGTGGTTCTGCCGAAGGTCTACACCGCCACAAGTGCGCCGAGAATCTCCCGCCTAGAACCATCTTGCAGACTCGGTAAAACGAAAAGGGAGGTTGGCGCCGCCCGGGACTGCACCCGTGGTATTGGTTCAGGAATCGGCTTCAAAAGAGAGCTGACCCGAGAAGGCTCATCGCTCTAACATCTATCAACATGGAAAAACAAGCGCCGAAATGCCAAACATCTTCATGCTCTACCCACTGGAGGGTTATTATTAGACGGCGCCTTTGATTGAAAAACCCGATGGAGTGTCAGAAATTAACAAAGGCAGAAGAACACCGAGTGGGACACTCATAGTAACACAAGAAAAGACTTGAAAATAAATCGGGCTGCCAATCAAACCGTCAAGAATCCATGCGCAACTACAAATCCCACAATTCATTTTTCAAACGGAAGTGATTCCTCAAAAGAATGCCACTGGAGGCAAACAAAATGAACGTCCACTACATCGAGCTGTGGGGGGAAGCGCAACGGATTCCAGAGCTGGCTTACCTTGATAAAGTTCCAGGCGGAACGAAACATGTTGGGACAATGCCACCGTTTGTTTCTCCACAATAAAAGATGCGAAAAAATGAGTCTTCAGGTGTGACCAGAGTTTCCTTCTCCGGGAGCAAACATTGTGTGAATATATATCGGCGTGGTTCTGCCGAAGGTCTACACCGCCACAAGTGCGCCGAGAATCTCCCGCCTAGAACCATCTTGCAGACTCGGTAAAACGAAAAGGGAGGTTGGCGCCGCCCGGGACTGCACCCGTGGTATTGGTTCAGGAATCGGCTTCAAAAGAGAGCTGACCCGAGAAGGCTCATCGCTCTAACATCTATCAACATGGAAAAACAAGCGCCGAAATGCCAAACATCTTCATGCTCTACCCACTGGAGGGTTATTATTAGACGGCGCCTTTGATTGAAAAACCCGATGGAGTGTCAGAAATTAACAAAGGCAGAAGAACACCGAGTGGGACACTCATAGTACCACAAGAAAAGACTTGAAAATAAATCGGGCTGCCAATCAAACCGTCAAGAATCCATGCGCAACTACAAATCCCACAATTCATTTTTCAAACGGAAGTGATTCCTCAAATGAATGCCACTGGAGGCAAACAAAATGAACGTCCACTACATCGAGCTGTGGGGGGAAGCGCAACGGATTCCAGAGCTGGCTTACCTTGATAAAGTTCCAGGCGGAACGAAACATGTTGGGACAATGCCACCGTTTGTTTCTCCACAATAAAAGATGCGAAAAAATGAGTCTTCAGGTGTGACCAGAGTTTCCTTCTCCGGGAGCAAACATTGTGTGAATATATATCGGCGTGGTTCTGCCGAAGGTCTACACCGCCACAAGTGCGCCGAGAATCTCCCGCCTAGAACCATCTTGCAGACTCGGTAAAACGAAAAGGGAGGTTGGCGCCGCCCGGGACTGCACCCGTGGTATTGGTTCAGAAATCGGCTTCAAAAGAGAGCTGACCCGAGAAGGCTCATCGCTCTAACATCTATCAACATGGAAAAACAAGCGCCGAAATGCCAAACATCTTCATGCTCTACCCACTGGAGGGTTATTATTAGACGGCGCCTTTGATTGAAAAACCCGATGGAGTGTCAGAAATTAACAAAGGCAGAAGAACACCGAGTGGGACACTCATAGTAACACAAGAAAGGACTTGAAAATAAATCGGGCTGCCAATCAAACCGTCAAGAATCCATGCGCAACTACAAATCCCACAATTCATTTTTCAAACGGAAGTGATTCCTCAAAAGAATGCCAGTGGAGGCAAACAAAATGAACGTCCAATACATCGAGCTGTGGGGGGAAGCGCAACGGATTCCAGAGCTGGCTTACCTTGATAAAGTTCCAGGCGGAACGAAACATGTTGGGACAATGCCACCATTTGTTTCTCCGCAATAAAAGATGCGAAAAAATGAGTCTTCAGGTGTGACCAGAGTTTCCTTCTCCGGGAGCAAACATTGTGTGAATATATATCGGCGTGGTTCTGCCGAAGGTCTACACCGCCACAAGTGCGCCGAGAATCTCCCGCCTAGAACCATCTTGCAGACTCGGTAAAACGAAAAGGGAGGTTGGCGTCGCCCGGGACTGCACCCGTGGTATTGGTTCAGGAATCGGCTTCAAAAGAGAGCTGACCCGAGAAGGCTCATCGCTCTAACATCTATCAACATGGAAAAACAAGCGCCGAAATGCCAAACATCTTCATGCTCTACCCACTGGAGGGTTATTATTAGACGGCGCCTTTGATTGAAAAACCCGATGGAGTGTCAGAAATTAACAAAGGCAGAAGAACACCGAGTGGGACACTCATAGTAACACAAGAAAAGACTTGAAAATAAATCGGGCTGCCAATCAAACCGTCAAGAATCCATGCGCAACTACAAATCCCACAATTCATTTTTCAAACGGAAGTGATTCCTCAAAAGAATGCCACTGGAGGCAAACAAAATGAACGTCCACTACATCGAGCTGTGGGGGGGAGCGCAACGGATTCCAGAGCTGGCTTACCTTGATAAAGTTCCAGGCGGAACGAAACATGTTGGGACAATGCCACCGTTTGTTTCTCCACAATAAAAGATGCGAAAAAATTAGTCTTCAGGTGTGACCAGAGTTTCCTTCTCCGGGAGCAAACATTGTGTGAATATATATATATATATATATATATATGTGTGTATATATATATATATATATATGTGTGTATATATATATATATATATATATATGTGTGTATATATATATATATATATATGTGTGTATATATATATATATATCTATATTACCTACTGGCGGTCGCCAGGTAGTTATAGTTAGGGTCTTGTTTCTAGTCAAAAAGGGTCCCAGGGCCATTTTAGTGGACCACGCCCAAATCTGAAGAGCCGGCCGCCATTTTGAGAGTCCTGTGGCAGTTGCTTATCGTTGCATCGCAAGAGCGGGAGCAACTCAACTACATGGTGAGCGACACGCTGTAGTCGCAAGAGCGGGCAGTAAACCGCTGAATGGCGGAAGAGGCACAGTGTAGCAAAAGCGGGCGGAATGGCAACTAAAACGGTAAAGGGGCGCCCCACTACAGCGTGTCTTCAGGTCAAACGGATTGTGGGACAAGGTCCAGAATAGAAGAGTCATCAAAAGGCAAAAAGTTCCGCCGGACCCCGGGAGCCGGCCGCCTATGTCGGGGGCGATCTCAGGCTAAACCGGTGCTATAAGACTTGGGGAGGGGGTCGGAGCCAAGCGTCTTCTCCGAGTCCGTGCCATCACACCGCCCCTCGGGGGCCTCCGTCAAACGGTTTAGGGAGGTACCATATCACATTGTTTTCAAATGCAGTCAGGTCCACAAACGACCCTCACTTACTTTGAGAATAGTGAAGCTGCAGTAGGTGGAAATAAGCTTCAGACAGTGTTACAAGCGCTGCTCAGAACTCTGAACTATGGCACCCAACATCCAGAACTTATGCCATTTGAGAATGGCAGTGACATCGAAGCAACTCAGGGACCAAAACCATTAACGTACTTTCACGTATGAAAATCTTACTTGGGGAGGGGGCAGGAGCGAAGCGCCCCCTCCCAGTCCGCGCCACCACACCGTATGTTGAAAATCTGAAGCCATCGTTCTACAAACTCAACCAACCTTGGATGGAAAAATCTAGAAAAATGTACAAACTGAAAACCAGTTTTGGTCTGCATAGCATCAGTAGCAACGCTTGCTATCAGAGTGCATTAGTTTCATGCTCGATCGATTGAGCTAGCCGGATCGGGCAATAAAAAGTATAAAATAGTTATGTAAATAGTTATTTAATAAAATGTTTTACCCTGTTTCTTTGCTGGTGTGTTGTATATATTTTTAATATTTGCATAGGGTTTGTCGTTATTTTGGGCGGGGTGGGTGACGGAGCCGAGCTGTCTAGCAGCCCTCATGGTGTGGAGCTCAGTTCATCTCACTATTTTCGTATTTCTCATGAAGGGTTGTTCCTAATATTTCTATTTTAGCGAGGTCAAAAAGAGATCCAATTAGTGGCCTACTGATTTTGCTCGATTAATTTTATTTTTTTACACGATTTTTCACGATTTTTCACTATCTGCAAAGACTAAACAGAGTATTGCGACTTTGTGCTTGTTTGTAAATAGAGAATGAACCAAAGAGAATCAATTGTAAAACAGTAAATGCCTGGATAACAATCAATCAAATGGAGAGACAAGCAGGCACGATGGATTACAACGGGGGTAAAGGCCTGCGTTAACTACTCTTCACTATCTGCAAAGAGAGAGTACTACTAAGAGAAAAGAGGGGAGGGGGGGGCAGCGTTCAAAGCACATCAGCGTGCATAAACACGAAAAAGTTTTTACCTATCACGTACTTGACATTTGACAGCTTTTGATATTTGCTATTAAAAACCAATGAAATTCACTGAAAAAACCATAGGTTATAGGCCATATATAGTTAGGAATTAGCATTTACAAAACCTTGAAAATTCACTGAAAAAACCATTGGTTATAGACCATATATAGTTAGGGATTAGCCTTTTCAAAACCTTATTTTACTCACACAAAACCATTGAAATTTCATATATAGTTAGTTGCACTAACTATATATCGCGCACCCGCAATCCACTGCTGATGATGTCACATATTACATCATTCATGACATGGTTAGTGACATCACTGATGACATCACATCAAAAGTGTTGCCACTCGTGTCAGCAAATACATGCCATCCCACAACAACAAAGAAGAAGGCAAGTACTTGAGGAAGTTGGATATGGCTTTCTTTATTTCCCCGGTCTCACTCGACCCCGCGGCCAAAGAGACGCGTTTCGGCTACATATATTAACAGTGATATGCTGCTCCTTGCTGTTCCACCTTCCCAAGGTACCAGTGCCTGCAACGGCAGCATGAACCGTCTTAAATATTGTCCTTTTGGGTACTTTCTGGGCCTCCAAGAATAAACACAGCGGTACACCTCCAAACAGCATGAAATATTTAGTATGCACAAAGGCGATGAGTTTCAGCAAAAGCCTTTTGCTGAAACGCGTCGTGCATAATAAATATTCTATGCTGTCTGGAGGTGTGCCGCTGTGTTTATTCTTGGAGCCCCAGGAAGTACCCAAAAGGACTATATATATATATATATATATATATATATATATATATATATATATATATATATATACGTATACACCGCCACAAGTGCGCCGAGAATCTCCCGCCTAGAACCATCTTGCAGACTCGGTAAAACGAAAAGGGAGGTTGGCGCCGCCCGGGACTGCACCCATGGTATTGGTTCAGGAATCGGCTTCAAAAGAGAGCTGACCCGAGAAGGCTCATCGCTCTAACATCTATCAACATGGAAAAACAAGCGCCGAAATGCCAAACATCTTCATGCTCTACCCACTGGAGGGTTATTATTAGACGGCGCCTTTGATTGAAAAACCCGATGGAGTGTCAGAAATTAACAAAGGCAGAAGAACACCGAGTGGGACACTCATAGTAACACAAGAAAAGACTTGAAAATAAATCGGGCTGCCAATCAAACCGTCAAGAATCCATGCGCAACTACAAATCCCACAATTCATTTTTCAAACGGAAGTGATTCCTCAAAAGAATGCCACTGGAGGCAAACAAAATGAACGTCCACTACATCGAGCTATGGGGGGAAGCGCAACGGATTCCAGAGCTGGCTTACCTTGATAAAGTTCCAGGCGGAACGAAACATGTTGGGACAATGCCACCGTTTGTTTCTCCACAATAAAAGATGCGAAAAAATGAGTCTTCAGGTGTGACCAGAGTTTCCTTCTCCGGGAGCAAACATTGTGTGAATATATATCGGCGTGGTTCTGCCGAAGGTCTACACCGCCACAAGTGCGCCGAGAATCTCCCGCCTAGAACCATCTTGCAGACTCGGTAAAACGAAAAGGGAGGTTGGCGCCGCCCGGGACTGCACCCGTGGTATTGGTTCAGGAATCGGCTTCAAAAGAGAGCTGACCCGAGAAGGCTCATCGCTCTAACATCTATCAACATGGAAAAACAAGCGCCGAAATGCCAAACATCTTCATGCTCTACCCACTGGAGGGTTATTATTAGACGGCGCCTTTGATTGAAAAACCCGATGGAGTGTCAGAAATTAACAAAGGCAGAAGAACACCGAGTGGGACACTCATAGTACCACAAGAAAAGACTTGAAAATAAATCGGGCTGCCAATCAAACCGTCAAGAATCCATGCGCAACTACAAATCCCACAATTCATTTTTCAAACGGAAGTGATTCCTCAAAAGAATGCCACTGGAGGCAAACAAAATGAACGTCCACTACATCGAGCTGTGGGGGGAAGCGCAACGGATTCCAGAGCTGGCTTACCTTGATAAAGTTCCAGGCGGAACGAAACATGTTGGGACAATGCCACCGTTTGTTTCTCCACAATAAAAGATGCGAAAAAATGAGTCTTCAGGTGTGACCAGAGTTTCCTTCTCCGGGAGCAAACATTGTGTGAATATATATCGGCGTGGTTCTGCCGAAGGTCTACACCGCCACAAGTGCGCCAAGAATCTCCCGCCTAGAACCATCTTGCAGACTCGGTAAAACGAAAAGGGAGGTTGGCGCCGCCCGGGACTGCACCCGTGGTATTGGTTCAGGAATCGGCTTCAAAAGAGAGCTGACCCGAGAAGGCTCATCGCTCTAACATCTATCAACATGGAAAAACAAGCGCCGAAATGCCAAACATCTTCATGCTCTACCCACTGGAGGGTTATTATTAGACGGCGCCTTTGATTGAAAAACCCGATGGAGTGTCAGAAATTAACAAAGGCAGAAGAACACCGAGTGGGACACTCATAGTAACACAAGAAAAGACTTGAAAATAAATCGGGCTGCCAATCAAACCGTCAAGAATCCATGCGCAACTACAAATCCCACAATTCATTTTTCAAACGGAAGTGATTCCTCAAAAGAATGCCACTGGAGGCAAACAAAATGAACGTCCACTACATCGAGCTGTGGGGGGAAGCGCAACGGATTCCAGAGCTGGCTTACCTTGATAAAGTTCCAGGCGGAACGAAACATGTTGGGACAATGCCACCGTTTGTTTCTCCACAATAAAAGATGCGAAAAAATGAGTCTTCAGGTGTGACCAGAGTTTCCTTCTCCGGGAGCAAACATTGTGTGAATATATATCGGCGTGGTTCTGCCGAAGGTCTACACCGCCACAAGTGCGCCGAGAATCTCCCGCCTAGAACCATCTTGCAGACTCGGTAAAATGAAAAGGGAGGTTGGCGCCGCCCGGGACTGCACCCGTGGTATTGGTTCAGGAATCGGCTTCAAAAGAGAGCTGACCCGAGAAGGCTCATCGCTCTAACATCTATCAACATGGAAAAACAAGCGCCGAAATGCCAAACATCTTCATGCTCTACCCACTGGAGGGTTATTATTAGACGGCGCCTTTGATTGAAAAACCCGATGGAGTGTCAGAAATTAACAAAGGCAGAAGAACACCGAGTGGGACACTCATAGTACCACAAGAAAAGACTTGAAAATAAATCGGGCTGCCAATCAAACCGTCAAGAATCCATGCGCAACTACAAATCCCACAATTCATTTTTCAAACGGAAGTGATTCCTCAAAAGAATGCCACTGGAGGCAAACAAAATGAACGTCCAATACATCGAGCTGTGGGGGGAAGCGCAACGGATTCCAGAGCTGGCTTACCTTGATAAAGTTCCAGGCGGAACGAAACATGTTGGGACAATGCCACCATTTGTTTCTCCACAATAAAAGATGCGAAAAAATGAGTCTTCAGGTGTGACCAGAGTTTCCTTCTCCGGGAGCAAACATTGTGTGAATATATATCGGCGTGGTTCTGCCGAAGGTCTACACCGCCACAAGTGCGCCGAGAATCTCCCGCCTAGAACCATCTTGCAGACTCGGTAAAACGAAAAGGGAGGTTGGCGTCGCCCGGGACTGCACCCGTGGTATTGGTTCAGGAATCGGCTTCAAAAGAGAGCTGACCCGAGAAGGCTCATCGCTCTAACATCTATCAACATGGAAAAACAAGCGCCGAAATGCCAAACATCTTCATGCTCTACCCACTGGAGGGTTATTATTAGACGGCGCCTTTGATTGAAAAACCCGATGGAGTGTCAGAAATTAACAAAGGCAGAAGAACACCGAGTGGGACACTCATAGTAACACAAGAAAAGACTTGAAAATAAATCGGGCTGCCAATCAAACCGTCAAGAATCCATGCGCAACTACAAATCCCACAATTCATTTTTCAAACGGAAGTGATTCCTCAAAAGAATGCCACTGGAGGCAAACAAAATGAACGTCCACTACATCGAGCTGTGGGGGGGAGCGCAACGGATTCCAGAGCTGGCTTACCTTGATAAAGTTCCAGGCGGAACGAAACATGTTGGGACAATGCCACCGTTTGTTTCTCCACAATAAAAGATGCGAAAAAATTAGTCTTCAGGTGTGACCAGAGTTTCCTTCTCCGGGAGCAAACATTGTGTGAATATATATATATATATATATATATATATATATATATATGTGTGTATATATATATATATATATATGTGTGTATATATATATATATATATATATATATATATATATATATATATATATATATATATATATATATATATATAACCTACTGGCTATCGCCAGTAGGTATATATAGTCAGAATTTTTTCCCTATGGGACTTTTGAAAATTCTATGTCTAATAACTTTGGCGTTTGTGGACGGAATCGGCTGAAATTTTCAGGAAAATGGCACATTTTGTTTCTGAGCAGCCCCTGAAAATTTGGTGGGGTTTCGTCAAGGGGGGGCTGAGAAAAAAGGGGGGTCCCAAAACGCGTTTTTTGCATTGAGTTTTCCATAGGGCGGTTGGACTCACTTTTAGCTCGAACGGCTGAATGGATTTGCACGAAACTTGGCAAAATTGTAGGGACTGTTAGCCCGATGTGCCTTTGCTAGGTCTCAATATATGTGCTCCAGTAGTTTTTGAGAAATTAACGTTCAAACCAAGATATATATCTGTAACAGCGCTCTGGGCAGCGATCCGGTCCGCTTACTTTTCGCTTATCGGAACTTTGCGCGCAGAAAGCTGATTGGCTCTCCGGTGTCTGTCAACATTCTAAACAGTCCGGAGCGGACGCCATCTTGTCTCTCGGTAGGATCGAGAGAGAAGAAGAGGTGGAAAACGAAGGGGGAATTTAATGAAAGGGGGCAAGGTATCCCCCTCTTGACCCCCTAGGAATGTTGTTGGGGTTATTAAAGGGTCCCGTGGGGAAAATAAAAAAAAAATGATTTTTCACGGTAGAAGCGCGGCCGCGAACTGGTAGCGAAACGGGAATTCGCCATTTTGTGCTTCGTAAATTAAATTACTAGTTATAAGTGGGTGCGGGAGACGTATCCTAATCCCCTATGTTTCCTGAGGGTGGGTGAGGAGGCTGATATATGTTGATACATCTCTTCCAGCGGCTGTGCGTGAGCTTTTTTTTTTTTTTTGCTGCGTGACAGTCCGGAGCGGCCGCCATCTTGTCTCTCGGTAGGATCGAGAGAGAAGAAAAGGTGAAAAACTAAGGGGGAATTTAATGAAAGGGGGCAAGGTATCCCCCTCTTGACCCCCTAGGAATGTTGTTGGGGTTATTAAAGGGTCCCGTGGGGAAAATAAAAAAAAAATGATTTTTCACGGTAGAAGCGATTCACGGGCCGCGAACTGGGCCGCAAACTGGTAGCGAAACGGGAATTCGCCATTTTGTGCTTCGTTAATTAAAGTACTAGGTATAAGGGGGTGCGGGAGACATATCCTAATCCCCTATGTTTCCTGAGGGTGGCTGAGGAGGCTGATATATGTGGATATATCTCTTCCAGCGGCTGCGCCATCTTGCCTTTTTTCGAATGCCACAATTTTGTCGTGCACGGCAGCCATTTTAGATGCCAGGCTGGTCCCAGGCTATCACCTACCCCTGCGGATGTAGTTTATGGCCCCAGCTGTAGAGAATTCAGACATGCCAATCCTCCTGATTCAGGCGTGTGAGTACTGATTTCAGTGCTAGTCTCCCGCCTCCCGATTTCTGCAAGCAAAAACCCGGGGGCATATTACGAACAACTAGCGATAATTTTTGTCTATAACTTGTTTAGAGACAAAAATTATCGCCGCACATCGGCGATTTTTATCGCAGATAAACCTTGCTATTATCGCAGAAAAGTCAGCGATATTCATGTATTATCGACCTAATGCTCTTAGCCATGTTATCCACCTCCCATTGGATAACATGGCTAAGAACTGCTCAGGGCAGGTGTTAGATTTTGGAGATATTCGCGCTTAGCGCGAATATCTCCAAAAGTTGGTAATAGAAGGTAGCGATGTTAGGGACTGTTTCCAGTCGCTAACATCTTGGCACGCCACTTTGCATGTCATTAGTGATAAGTATCACTGACATGCAAAGCCGGGCCCAAGATGGTCGCTATCTCCTTTTAGGTGTCACTAACTGGTGTTAGCGACAGCTTGATAATAGGGAAATAATTTTATCTCCGCTTTCATGGTTTTTAAAGCCAAAAAAGCGGAGATAAACCCCCTTGATAATATGCCCCACGATTCCTTGGGGGTTTCAGCTGACATGGCTTGGTATTGTGTTACATGGTAATTTTTCCATGAAACGTCAGAGGGTCGATGTAGGGGTTCTAGAAGAGGTGATAAACCATTTAAGCCTCATGAACAAGCGCATGGTCTTTTAAAGATTTGTGAAGTACTCGGGGCGGCGGTGTGTGTGTGCCCTCTTTCAGGAGCGGGCGGGGGGGCACTGCCAGCAACTTGCCAGGTCAGGTAGTGTTCAACACGTGCATCACCCTTTCTCTGCCTGCTATTGCGCTCCATGCTTCGGAAAGGTAAGAAAAAGAACGTGCATTTGAGTTTGAAATGTCCGATCCTGCAGCAGCACACTTCCAAAGCCCACACATGACAATAACCCGATTCAAGGCCCCATTCACCCGTTTTTCAAAAAATAGATAACACTCCAACAAATTAAGGTTATAAAACTTTATTAACTTTTAACGATAATGAACAGAACAAAAATTAAAAACATTTAAACATTTATTAACACAAAAAGCAACAATGGTTAGAAGCTGTCTTTTGTGCGAATAGTCCCAAGGCAGCACAACGTGCAGAGTTCTGGACGGCACCCAGGTGATGTCGCCTGGGTGCCGCACTGGTTTAGGGATCCTACAATGCTGCTCCGAAAATTGGCGTGGGGCGTCCCGGGTGGGGCGGGGGGAGGCCTCGTCAGTAGCGGTCTGTTGTGCGAATAGTCCCAAGGCAGCACAACGTGCAGAGTTCTGGACGGCACCCAGGTGATGTCGCCTGGGTGCCGCACTGGTTTAGGGATCCTACAATGCAGCACAGAAAAACAGCGTGGGGCGTCCCGGGTGGTGCGGGGGGAGGCCTCGTCAGTAGCGGTCTGTGTCCAGTGTCACATGGCTGACACAACATGTACGACAGGCACCCAGGTGATGTCCAGTAAACTGCCGCACTGGTTTTGGTATCCTACAATGCTGCTCCGAAAATTGGCGTGCGGCGGCCCGGGGGGGGGGGGGGGGAGGCGGCGTGAACGGGCCTCCCCAGGTGGCGGCCATCTAGCTGAGTTGCGCTCGCTCTTGCGGCCACAGCGTCTCGCTCACCATGTTGTGGAGTTGCTCCCACTCTTGCAGTGCAGCGATAGGCGGCTGCCACATGGCTGTCAAAATGGCGGACGGCTCTTCGGTTTTGGGCCTGGTCCACTGAAATGGCCCTGGGACACCTTGGAAGTCGGACGCTTGCCTGCTAGGGCTTGGGCTCCATTCTCGAAAAGCGTCCCCTCAGCCGTGAAGATTGTATAAAAGTCTTGGGGGCCCCCGACTCCCGCAGGCTTCCGGTGGGGAGCGGCTGCCATGATTGCTCGCGGAATGACCACGACGGAGCCACGAGATGGTGGTGCTCTCATGCTGACGCCAGCTTCAGTCTGAATGATCCAGAAACAAGGTGGGGCTTTCATCGTTTGGGAAAAAAAAATGTTCTAAACCAATGAAAAGTGTTATTTTTAGGTCATATGACCAAGCCTTCCATCTTTAGGAAACCAAAAGTAAAATGAACCAATGAAAAGTTTTATAAACAAGTCACATGACCTGTTATGCGACATAGGGCTACAAAAAGCGTAGAAAATCCGTTGGCACGTGAGGCGGCGTCAGTAGCGGACCGATGTGCGAATAGGCCGAAGGCAGCACAACGCGCCGAGATCCGGATGGCACCGAGGTGGTGTCCAGCAAATTGCCGCACTGGTGTGGCCATCCTACAATGCTGCGCCGAAAGACGGCGTGTCCAGCTGAATTGCGGTCACTGTTGCGGTACAGTGACTCGAACGCGCCGAGATCCGGATGGCGCCGAGGTGGTGTCCAGCAAATTGCCGTACTGGTGTGGCCATCCTACAATGCTGCGCCGAAAGACGGCGTGTTCAGCTGAGTTCCGGTCACTCTTCCGGCACAGTGACTCGAACGCGCTGAGATCCGGATGGCACCGAGGTGGTGTCCAGCAAGTGGCTGCACTGGTGTGGCCATCCTACAATGCTGCGCCGGAAGTCGGCGTGGGGTGCCCCGTTGGCTTATGAGGTGATGTCAGTAGTGGACTGATGTGTGAATAGGTCGGAACCAGCACAAGGCGCCAAGATCCGAATGGCAAGTCCTGGATGTTGAGTGCCTCAGTTGAGATTTCTGAGCAGTGCTTGTAGAACTGTCTGAAGCTTATTTGCACCTGCTGCAGCTTCACTAGGTCCGGCGGAACTTGTTGCCTTTTCCTTTCTGCTTCTTTTCCTACAATGCGTTTCTTCTGAAGACACGACCAGGTCCCTGAATGTGTGCAGGGGGACGCTATTGAATGAATGAACGCGCCGAGATCTGGATGGCACCGAGGTGGTGTCCAGCAAATTGCCGCACTGGTGTGGCCATCCTACAATGCTGCGCCGAAAGTCGGCGTGGGGTGCCCCGTTGGTTTATGAGGTGATGTCAGTAGCGGACCGATGTGTGAATAGGTCGGAACCAGCACAAGGCGCCCTGCACTGTTGAGCCTTTTTCAATGTCTGTTTTTTGTTCTTTCCCCTCCATCAAAAACAAAACAAAAATACAAGGCGCCAAGATCCGAATGGCAAGTCCTGGATGTTGAGTGCCTCAGTTGAGAGTTCTGAGCAGTGCTTGTAAGACTGTCTGAAGCTTATTTGCACCTGCTGCAGCTTCACTAGGTCCGGCGGAACTTTTTTCCTTTTCCTTTCTGCTTCTTTTCCTACAATGCGTTTCATTTGAAGACACGACCAGGTCCCTGAATGTGTGCAGGGGGACGCTATTGATTGAATGAAAATGGCGGCTTGACACAAAGCTGACTCAAGCGTTACTGTTGGTGCTATACAGACAAAAATTGGTTTTCAGTTTGTACATTCTTCAGGTTTTTTTTTCCATCCAAGTCTGATTGAGAGTTTGTAGAAAAATGGCTTCAGATTTTCCACATACTACTCTTCAACATTCTTCCTAAATGTAACAATGTGAAACTCACTAGGAGAACGGCTGTTTCTGTTTCCTTTCAAAATGCTGCCACCAATATTTTCTGAATGGAAGACACCATCTTGTAACATAAAGGGCCGAAAGGGGTTCTGGTCTGGCCGATGGTTGGTGGAGACATTTTGACTATATCTTGGACCTGCCCGGCCTCGCCCAAAATGGCGCCGGTATAAATGGGACTCGTAACTCTTTGCCCGCAAATGTATATCTAGAAAATGTTATTGTAAGTGGCCCTGTCGTATTTTAATTACAAAATGTACGTCCACCGATTCCGCAACTGTTAGACACCTTTGTTCTTGTCACCTAATGGCCCGCTCGTTACGTTCTTCTACAGTGTAAATGTCTCCTCATCATATACGATTTGAGTTTGCTCCGTGGCCGGCCCACGTGGTTATAGGCCCGTATTTGTATACTGACATTTTCACAATAAAGGTTTTTAAAACAAAACACGGTAGTAGTATTTTCATTTGTAAAGTTTTTACTTTTAGTGACTGTTTTCGAATCAGTAAAAGGCAAGTGAAATAAAGCAGTCCAATTACATGACGGATAAAAGGTATAATATGTAGGAACGCAGTAAAGATAAATGGTCAAGGGCAGTTGTGTTTTTCATGTCTGCAACATAAAGTGATCGATAAGAATCTGATAATCAGGCGTATCGGCGACTAAGACAGCAGGCCGAATCTCTTTTACTCAACGGCTCCGTCATGGAAGGAAGAAACGCCCTTTTTCTCGAAAAAGGAATATATTTTACTTGCAAGACAGTTGTAAATTTTCCGGGAAAGTACATTAGCCTGGAATATTATAACATATGTTTGAAAAAAAAATATTGTTCGAAAATAATAAAAAGCGTAATTTTTAGGTCATATGACCAAGCTTTTCATCATTAAATTAACAAAAGTAAAATGAACCAATGAAAAGTTTTATTAACAAGTCACATGACCTGTTATGCTTACGTTACGCGCTGCGCGCCGCGCCTCGGATCACTTCCGGGTGCGCTAACGCGGCGTGTCATAAAACGCATTACGCGACAACGTAGGTCAAGAATATAGTCTAAATGTCTCCACCAACCAGCGTTCAGAACACAACCCCTTTCAGCAGTCCAAAAAGTTCTGTTAAATGACAACAGAGGGGACAGGCAACAAGAACCATCAGTCAAAGAGGGGAGGGCAAGTTCTTCTCTTCCGGGTCATGTTGGGGCGCTACCGGAACTGATCGAATTGGTAGTCTACAGTGTTTCTGGATGTTTCAGACTAAAGCTGGCGTCAGCATGAGACCACTACCATCTCGTAGCTCCGTCGTGGCCATTCCACGAGCAATCATGGCAGCCGCTCCCCACCAGAAGCCTGCGGGAGTCGGAGGCCCCCAAGACTTTTGTAGAATCTTCACGGCTGAGGGGACGCTTTTCGAGAATGGGACCCAAGCCCTAGCAGACAAGCGTCCGAGTTCCAAGGTGTCCCAGGGCCATTTTAGTGGACCAGGCCCAAAACCGAAGAGCCGGCCGCCATTTTGAGAGTCCTGTGGCAGCCGCCTATCGCTGCACCGCAAGAGCGGGCGCATCTCAACTACATGGTGAGCGAGACGCTGTAGTCGCAAGAGCGGGCGGAAAACAGCTGAATGGCGGAAGAGGCACAGTGTAGCAAAAGCGGGCGGAATGGCAACTAAAACGATAAAGGGGCGCCTCACTACAGCTTGTCTTCAGGTCAAACGGATTGTGGGACAAGGTCCAGAATTGAAGAGTCATCAAAAGGCAAAAAGTACCGCCGGACCCCGGGAGCCGGCCGCCTATGTCGGGGGCGATCTCAGGCTACACCAGTGCTATAAGACTTGGGGAGGGTGTCGGAGCCAAGCGTCTTCTCCGAGTCCATGGCCATCACAGCGCCCCTCAGGGGCCTCCGTCAAGCTGTTTAGGAAGGTAACATATCACATTGTTTTCTAATGCAGTCAGGTCCACAAACGACACTCACTTACTTTGAGAATAGTGAAGCTGCAGTAGGTGGAAATAAGCTTCAGACAGTGTTACAAGCGCTGCTCAGAACTCTTAACTATGGCACCCAACATCCAGAACTTATGCTATTTGAGAATGGTAGTGACATCGAAGCATCTCAGGGACCAAAACCATTAACGTACTTTCACGTATGAAAATCTTACTTGGGGAGGGGGCAGGAGCGAAGCGCCCCCTCCCAGTCAGCGCCACCACACCGTATGTTGAAAATCTGAAGCCATCGTTCTACAAAGTCAACCAAACTTGGATTGAAAAATCTAGAAAAATGTACAAACTGAAAACCAGTTTTGGTCTGCATAGCATCAGTAACAACGCTTGAGTCAGCTTTGTGTCAAGCCGCCATTTTGATTCAACAAAGCACAGGCATTGAAAAAGGCTGAAATTCAGAACTCTAAACTATGGCACCCAACATCCAGGAGCTTGCTATCCGGATCTTGGAGCCTTGTGCTGTTTTCGATCTATTCACACATCGGTCCACTACTGACATCATCTTATAAACCAACGTTATGTAAATAGTTTTTTAATAAAATGTTTTACCCTGTTTCTTTGCTGGTGTGTTGTCTATATTTTTAATATTTGCATAGGGTTTGTCATTATTTTGTGCGGGATGGGTGATGGAGCCGAGCTGTCTTGCAGCCCTCATGGTGTGGAGCTCAGTTCATCTCACTATTTTCGTATTTCTCAAGAAGGGTTGTTCCTAATATTTCTATTTTAGCGAGGTCAAAAAGAGATCCAATTAGTGGCCTACTGATTTTGCTCGATTACTTTTATTTTTTTACACGATTTTTCACTATCTGCAAAGACTAAACAGAGTATTGCGACTTTGTGCTTGTTTGTAAATAGAGAATGATCCAAAGAGAACCAATTCTAAAACAGTAAATGCTTGGACAACAATCAATCAAATGGAGAGACAAGGAGGTACGACGGATTACAACGGGGGTAAAGGCCTGCGTTAACTACCCTTCTGTATCTGCAAAGAGAGAGTACTACTAAGGCAAAAGAGGGGAGGGGGGGGGGGCAGCGTTCAAAGCACATCAGCGTGCATAAATACGAAAATGTTTTTATCTATCACGTACTTGACATTTTAAAGCTTTTCATATTTGCTATTAAAAAACCAATGAAATTCACAGAAAAAACCATAGGTTATAGTGGATATATAGTTAGGAATTTGCATTTACAAAACCTTGAAAATTCAATGAAAAAACCATAGGTTATAGGCCATATATAGTTAGGAATTAGCATTTACAAAACCTTATTTTACTCGCATAAAACCATTGAAATTCCATATATAGTTAGCTAACTATAAGCGCTAACTATATATCGCGCACCCGCAATCCACTGCTGATGATGTCACATATTACATCATTCATGACATGGTCAGTGACATCACTGATGACATCACTGATGACATCTCAAATGACATCACTGATGACAACTCAAATGATATCAATGATGACATCTCAAATGACATCACTGATGACATCACTGATGACAATTCAAATGACATCACTGATGACATCTCATTTGTCATCACTGATCACATCACTCATGTGATAATACAATGAACCTCTTCAGACTCTAATATAACCTTACATACACTCAGTATAAACAGACACTCACAGACTGTCACTCATCCATGGAGTTACTCACACACCTAGTCAGTCATGCAAAGAATCAATCACACCTCCATTTCCTCAACTATACAGTTATACACATCTTACTTATTCAAACATATAATAACACATATTTACTCTCTTATATAATCCCTGATACAAGCTCACAGTGATCGATACAGCCACTCACACATTCACTGGCTCTTATGTTCAGTTATTTATATATCTCAACTCTCACATGTATTGTGTTTTACATACGTACTTACTTGCACATGTAGCAATGAGAAATCCATTCACTCACCAACACACCCATGCACAGTCAACCGCCCATATAGCTGTTTCCACATGCACTCTTGAACTCATACTCCTAGTGAATCAACTGCTTACACATCTATGCACAGAGTCACGCACCTCCCAGCCACCCACACACACACTCAGCCTCCCATTCAAATATTTGGGCAACCAATCAATAACCTATATGGCCACTCTTATAGCTACTGATCAACACATGCAGCAGCTTACACAACAACAAACATACTGATGCACGAATTAAGACAGTTTAGTCACTAACCCATGTACTCAGTGAGACACATTTAATCACTCACTCATACAGTCAGTCATGCACCTACTAAATTCTTCATCCAGACACTTATACATCCACTCATTCTTCAATATGTGAAACATATTTAAACTTTACAGACACATACAATCACTGGTTGTTTTGATCAGTGATGTCATCAGTGATGTCACTGACCATGTCATGAATGATGTAATATGTGACATCATCAGCAGTGGATTGCGGGTGCGCGATATATAGTTAGCGCTTATAGTTAGCTAACTATATATGGAATTTCAATGGTTTTATGCGAGTAAAATAAGGTTTTGTAAATGCTAATTCCTAACTATATATGGCCTATAACCTATGGTTTTTTCATTGAATTTTCAAGGTTTTGTAAATGCAAATTCCTAACTATATATCCACTATAACCTATGGTTTTTTCTGTGAATATATATATATATATATATATATATATATATCTATATTACCTACTGGCGGTCGCCAGGTAGTTATAGTTAGGGTCTTGTTTCTAGTCAAAAAGGGTCCCAGGGCCATTTTAGTGGACCACGCCCAAATCTGAAGAGCCGGCCGCCATTTTGAGAGTCCTGTGGCAGTTGCTTATCGTTGCATCGCAAGAGCGGGAGCAACTCAACTACATGGTGAGCGACACGCTGTAGTCGCAAGAGCGGGCAGTAAACCGCTGAATGGCGGAAGAGGCACAGTGTAGCAAAAGCGGGCGGAATGGCAACTAAAACGGTAAAGGGGCGCCCCACTACAGCGTGTCTTCAGGTCAAACGGATTGTGGGACAAGGTCCAGAATAGAAGAGTCATCAAAAGGCAAAAAGTTCCGCCGGACCCCGGGAGCCGGCCGCCTATGTCGGGGGCGATCTCAGGCTAAACCGGTGCTATAAGACTTGGGGAGGGGGTCGGAGCCAAGCGTCTTCTCCGAGTCCGTGCCATCACACCGCCCCTCGGGGGCCTCCGTCAAACGGTTTAGGGAGGTACCATATCACATTGTTTTCAAATGCAGTCAGGTCCACAAACGACCCTCACTTACTTTGAGAATAGTGAAGCTGCAGTAGGTGGAAATAAGCTTCAGACAGTGTTACAAGCGCTGCTCAGAACTCTGAACTATGGCACCCAACATCCAGAACTTATGCCATTTGAGAATGGCAGTGACATCGAAGCAACTCAGGGACCAAAACCATTAACGTACTTTCACGTATGAAAATCTTACTTGGGGAGGGGGCAGGAGCGAAGCGCCCCCTCCCAGTCCGCGCCACCACACCGTATGTTGAAAATCTGAAGCCATCGTTCTACAAACTCAACCAACCTTGGATGGAAAAATCTAGAAAAATGTACAAACTGAAAACCAGTTTTGGTCTGCATAGCATCAGTAGCAACGCTTGCTATCAGAGTGCATTAGTTTCATGCTCGATCGATTGAGCTAGCCGGATCGGGCAATAAAAAGTATAAAATAGTTATGTAAATAGTTATTTAATAAAATGTTTTACCCTGTTTCTTTGCTGGTGTGTTGTATATATTTTTAATATTTGCATAGGGTTTGTCGTTATTTTGGGCGGGGTGGGTGACGGAGCCGAGCTGTCTAGCAGCCCTCATGGTGTGGAGCTCAGTTCATCTCACTATTTTCGTATTTCTCATGAAGGGTTGTTCCTAATATTTCTATTTTAGCGAGGTCAAAAAGAGATCCAATTAGTGGCCTACTGATTTTGCTCGATTAATTTTATTTTTTTACACGATTTTTCACGATTTTTCACTATCTGCAAAGACTAAACAGAGTATTGCGACTTTGTGCTTGTTTGTAAATAGAGAATGAACCAAAGAGAATCAATTGTAAAACAGTAAATGCCTGGATAACAATCAATCAAATGGAGAGACAAGCAGGCACGATGGATTACAACGGGGGTAAAGGCCTGCGTTAACTACTCTTCACTATCTGCAAAGAGAGAGTACTACTAAGAGAAAAGAGGGGAGGGGGGGGGCAGCGTTCAAAGCACATCAGCGTGCATAAACACGAAAAAGTTTTTACCTATCACGTACTTGACATTTGACAGCTTTTGATATTTGCTATTAAAAACCAATGAAATTCACTGAAAAAACCATAGGTTATAGGCCATATATAGTTAGGAATTAGCATTTACAAAACCTTGAAAATTCACTGAAAAAACCATTGGTTATAGACCATATATAGTTAGGGATTAGCCTTTTCAAAACCTTATTTTACTCACACAAAACCATTGAAATTTCATATATAGTTAGTTGCACTAACTATATATCGCGCACCCGCAATCCACTGCTGATGATGTCACATATTACATCATTCATGACATGGTTAGTGACATCACTGATGACATCACATCAAAAGTGTTGCCACTCGTGTCAGCAAATACATGCCATCCCACAACAACAAAGAAGAAGGCAAGTACTTGAGGAAGTTGGATATGGCTTTCTTTATTTCCCCGGTCTCACTCGACCCCGCGGCCAAAGAGACGCGTTTCGGCTACATATATTAACAGTGATATGCTGCTCCTTGCTGTTCCACCTTCCCAAGGTACCAGTGCCTGCAACGGCAGCATGAACCGTCTTAAATATTGTCCTTTTGGGTACTTTCTGGGCCTCCAAGAATAAACACAGCGGTACACCTCCAAACAGCATGAAATATTTAGTATGCACAAAGGCGATGAGTTTCAGCAAAAGCCTTTTGCTGAAACGCGTCGTGCATAATAAATATTCTATGCTGTCTGGAGGTGTGCCGCTGTGTTTATTCTTGGAGCCCCAGGAAGTACCCAAAAGGACTATATATATATATATATATATATATATATATATATATATATATATATATATATATATATATATATATATATATATACGTATACACCGCCACAAGTGCGCCGAGAATCTCCCGCCTAGAACCATCTTGCAGACTCGGTAAAACGAAAAGGGAGGTTGGCGCCGCCCGGGACTGCACCCGTGGTATTGGTTCAGGAATCGGCTTCAAAAGAGAGCTGACCCGAGAAGGCTCATCGCTCTAACATCTATCAACATGGAAAAACAAGCGCCGAAATGCCAAACATCTTCATGCTCTACCCACTGGAGGGTTATTATTAGACGGCGCCTTTGATTGAAAAACCCGATGGAGTGTCAGAAATTAACAAAGGCAGAAGAACACCGAGTGGGACACTCATAGTAACACAAGAAAAGACTTGAAAATAAATCGGGCTGCCAATCAAACCGTCAAGAATCCATGCGCAACTACAAATCCCACAATTCATTTTTCAAACGGAAGTGATTCCTCAAAAGAATGCCACTGGAGGCAAACAAAATGAACGTCCACTACATCGAGCTATGGGGGGAAGCGCAACGGATTCCAGAGCTGGCTTACCTTGATAAAGTTCCAGGCGGAACGAAACATGTTGGGACAATGCCACCGTTTGTTTCTCCACAATAAAAGATGCGAAAAAATGAGTCTTCTGGTGTGACCAGAGTTTCCTTCTCCGGGAGCAAACATTGTGTGAATATATATCGGCGTGGTTCTGCCGAAGGTCTACACCGCCACAAGTGCGCCGAGAATCTCCCGCCTAGAACCATCTTGCAGACTCGGTAAAACGAAAAGGGAGGTTGGCGCCGCCCGGGACTGCACCCGTGGTATTGGTTCAGGAATCGGCTTCAAAAGAGAGCTGACCCGAGAAGGCTCATCGCTCTAACATCTATCAACATGGAAAAACAAGCGCCGAAATGCCAAACATCTTCATGCTCTACCCACTGGAGGGTTATTATTAGACGGCGCCTTTGATTGAAAAACCCGATGGAGTGTCAGAAATTAACAAAGGCAGAAGAACACCGAGTGGGACACTCATAGTACCACAAGAAAAGACTTGAAAATAAATCGGGCTGCCAATCAAACCGTCAAGAATCCATGCGCAACTACAAATCCCACAATTCATTTTTCAAACGGAAGTGATTCCTCAAAAGAATGCCACTGGAGGCAAACAAAATGAACGTCCACTACATCGAGCTGTGGGGGGAAGCGCAACGGATTCCAGAGCTGGCTTACCTTGATAAAGTTCCAGGCGGAACGAAACATGTTGGGACAATGCCACCGTTTGTTTCTCCACAATAAAAGATGCGAAAAAATGAGTCTTCAGGTGTGACCAGAGTTTCCTTCTCCGGGAGCAAACATTGTGTGAATATATATCGGCGTGGTTCTGCCGAAGGTCTACACCGCCACAAGTGCGCCAAGAATCTCCCGCCTAGAACCATCTTGCAGACTCGGTAAAACGAAAAGGGAGGTTGGCGCCGCCCGGGACTGCACCCGTGGTATTGGTTCAGGAATCGGCTTCAAAAGAGAGCTGACCCGAGAAGGCTCATCGCTCTAACATCTATCAACATGGAAAAACAAGCGCCGAAATGCCAAACATCTTCATGCTCTACCCACTGGAGGGTTATTATTAGACGGCGCCTTTGATTGAAAAACCCGATGGAGTGTCAGAAATTAACAAAGGCAGAAGAACACCGAGTGGGACACTCATAGTACCACAAGAAAAGACTTGAAAATAAATCGGGCTGCCAATCAAACCGTCAAGAATCCATGCGCAACTACAAATCCCACAATTCATTTTTCAAACGGAAGTGATTCCTCAAAAGAATGCCACTGGAGGCAAACAAAATGAACGTCCACTACATCGAGCTGTGGGGGGAAGTGCAACGGATTCCAGAGCTGGCTTACCTTGATAAAGTTCCAGGCGGAACGAAACATGTTGGGACAATGCCACCGTTTGTTTCTCCACAATAAAAGATGCGAAAAAATGAGTCTTCAGGTGTGACCAGAGTTTCCTTCTCCGGGAGCAAACATTGTGTGAATATATATCGGCGTGGTTCTGCCGAAGGTCTACACCGCCACAAGTGCGCCAAGAATCTCCCGCCTAGAACCATCTTGCAGACTCGGTAAAACGAAAAGGGAGGTTGGCGCCGCCCGGGACTGCACCCGTGGTATTGGTTCAGGAATCGGCTTCAAAAGAGAGCTGACCCGAGAAGGCTCATCGCTCTAACATCTATCAACATGGAAAAACAAGCGCCAAAATGCCAAACATCTTCATGCTCTACCCACTGGAGGGTTATTATTAGACGGCGCCTTTGATTGAAAAACCCGATGGAGTGTCAGAAATTAACAAAGGCAGAAGAACACCGAGTGGGACACTCATAGTAACACAAGAAAAGACTTGAAAATAAATCGGGCTGCCAATCAAACCGTCAAGAATCCATGCGCAACTACAAATCCCACAATTCATTTTTCAAACGGAAGTGATTCCTCAAAAGAATGCCACTGGAGGCAAACAAAATGAACGTCCACTACATCGAGCTGTGGGGGGAAGCGCAACGGATTCCAGAGCTGGCTTACCTTGATAAAGTTCCAGGCGGAACGAAACATGTTGGGACAATGCCACCGTTTGTTTCTCCACAATAAAAGATGCGAAAAAATGAGTCTTCAGGTGTGACCAGAGTTTCCTTCTCCGGGAGCAAACATTGTATGAATATATATCGGCGTGGTTCTGCCGAAGGTCTACACCGCCACAAGTGCGCCGAGAATCTCCCGCCTAGAACCATCTTGCAGACTCGGTAAAATGAAAAGGGAGGTTGGCGCCGCCCGGGACTGCACCCGTGGTATTGGTTCAGGAATCGGCTCCAAAAGAGAGCTGACCCGAGAAGGCTCATCGCTCTAACATCTATCAACATGGAAAAACAAGCGCCGAAATGCCAAACATCTTCATGCTCTACCCACTGGAGGGTTATTATTAGACGGCGCCTTTGATTGAAAAACCCGATGGAGTGTCAGAAATTAACAAAGGCAGAAGAACACCGAGTGGGACACTCATAGTAACACAAGAAAAGACTTGAAAATAAATCGGGCTGCCAATCAAACCGTCAAGAATCCATGCGCAACTACAAATCCCACAATTCATTTTTCAAACGGAAGTGATTCCTCAAAAGAATGCCACTGGAGGCAAACAAAATGAACGTCCACTACATCGAGCTGTGGGGGGGAGCGCAACGGATTCCAGAGCTGGCTTACCTTGATAAAGTTCCAGGCGGAACGAAACATGTTGGGACAATGCCACCGTTTGTTTCTCCACAATAAAAGATGCGAAAAAATGAGTCTTCAGGTGTGACCAGAGTTTCCTTCTCCGGGAGCAAACATTGTGTGAATATATATATATATATATATATATATATATATATATATATATATATATATATATATATATATATATATATATATATATATATATATATCTATATTACCTACTGGCGGTCGCCAGGTAGTTATAGTTAGGGTCTTGTTTCTAGTCAAAAAGCATTTTTCTTTTACCAATATCTTTAGTGCCGTTTGACGAGTCTTTCCGCAATTTTCCAGAAAAAGAGGTTTACCTGGGTTAGGTCCTGTCTTGAAAGTTATGGGGTGATTCGTCAAGCGGGGGCCGAGAAAAAAGGGGGGTCCCATAACACGTTTTCCCTATTTTAATTTCCCTAGGAAAAATTGGAACAGGTTACAGCCCGAAGTGCTGAATGGAATTAAACCAAATTTGGCAAAAAGGTAGTCCTTGGTTCAGAAAGTGACTTTTTTTTTAAATGGTGTAAATCCGTTCAGTAGTTGCTGAGAAATTAAAAAAAGACAAATATCGATATAAGGGCACCGAGGAGGATTCACGACTCCTCCCGAGCACGAGCTGACTTATGATTGGATGCCAACACTCCAAACCAGGAAGTGTTGGCAGCCATCTTGTGACTCAGTAACCGAGTCACAAGAAAATGGGTGAAAAAAGAGTGAACAACAAGAAAAGGGGGCAGGGTAGAAACACACTGACCCCCTAAACCTGCTCAAGGGGTCCCACAGGGACACCCTGACCCCCAAAAAGCATTTTTTTTAAAACAAAAATCAGCAGAATTTGCACTGTTTGAGCGAATCCTGCAGAGAAAATTTTTAAAAATGAAGCGCAGGCTCTTTTGCTTAATTATCCTTAATTCCCCGGGTGGGCCAGGACTCGGGGGCAACATTTATAATGTATGCGGGGGTCCGAGGGGGCCCCCGCAGCACCGTAGTCTGCCATCTCCCTGGGGTTTTCTTTAAGTATATGCGGGGCACGTTACCTCCCCTGCAGCCCCAGGGTACCACCACCTCCCTAGGACACTGTACAATTATATGTGGTGGGCCTCATGGGCCCCCCAAGCTTCGGGGACCACCACTTTAAAAATTAAAGTGTGTGGTGGGCTCCTCCCTCCACCCTGCCTCGGGGACCACCACCTCCCAGAGGCACTAAATATTCAAATACATGGGTCTGTTGTGGAACCCAGGGCCCCGGGGACCACCACCTCCCCGAGGCTTTAAACACCCCTCCAGGAGCACTTGATTGCCCTGAGGATCGCCACCCCCCACGGCCGGCTCCTGCAATGTCCCGGGGTGCCCAACCCCGGGACATTGCTGTTTGCTATGGCAGTAACATAAAACAATGTCTCAAAAAGGTGTCAGTAGGAGGAGAATTAGAATTAGTACAATTAATTACTGAACAATAAATCCAGAAGGAGGGGAAAAAACCCAGGGAGATCAGATACTTTGCAAAACAAATTGTATTGGTACATTCCCATATTTGACATATTCAATTCCATATGATCAAACAATTAAAAAGTTGTGCTGCGTTACATTAAATGCCATGTGACCTGTTGGATACTGTGCACAAGTGCTCGTGAAGGATTGTGGCGGCGCAAGTGACACGTGATGTAGTATATACAGCAACGGTGAAGGGCGCAACGGCGAACAAGTGAGCTTTACAATTTTTACAAAGTAGGATAACCAAACAAGAAATGATAATGTGGTACACAAGTAATTAAGTATAGTATCCTTGAGGGCAGTGCCAAGAGTTTTGCTGTGAAGTCGACCGCGTTTCGGCCTGCAGGGATGTTAGGCCATCATAAGGACCAGGTTACACTGATTTATATCGCAGTGCTAGGGATAAAGGGATATTCACATGTATGTGTATACAATTGAGCACTCTGGTGTGGACCAAGACGAAAGAATAAGGAAAAAGGGGTATAGTAAATTGAGCCAAAAGGAACAGAAGAGGAACGACGCCGCAGACAATACCGCGTGCTGAGTCTCCAGGAGGGAATGTGAAAAAAGCTCTAGTGATCGAGAATGATGGATCACTTACGTCTGGGGCCACACTGTCAGAAGTCCGGAGTGGAAGGCCTTAAGGTCTAAGGAGAACCTAAGCATGCCAAGGCTGGGTCTGAAGAGAATAATGGGACAAGGGTAAGAGAGGGTAGGAAGGGGGGGATCTGGAGAAAGGAAAGCAGGGGGGAGAAGGGGAGGAAAAAAGGGGAGTTGGAAGGGGAAGGTGTGGAAAGAAATGGTGGGGTGACTTACTATCAGGGTAGAAGGGAGGTCCCAATTGGTGGCGGAGACATGCGCAGTGGCATGTGTAATTGGAGTCCAAGGCTGTACTTCAAAAGGCCTGAAGGGGAAGAAGTGCCCAATGAGAGGGAGACCGTAGTCGGGGTGGGGAGGGGAGGGATAGGGGTTAGGGTGGAGGTGGGTGAGGATGGGGGTCTATGGGGGTCAGGGCCAACCCTGGGGGGCGGGGCAGTGCAGGGGCCAATCTTGCAGCTCCCCTTGTGCAAAAGCAATAACGGCTCCTGCAGGAGGCAGGGAGCCGGCGGGACCGTGGGCGCATTGGGGCTCCCCTTGTGGTCCCAACACAAAGGGCCAACCCCAGGGGATGGGGTCCCCAGGCCAGAAGAGCCCCGGGAGGTGGTCTGAGGCCCGCCCCTTTTTACACAGCTCTGCAAACGTGCCTCTTGGCGCACTGCTGGTGAGCCGATGAGGTCCTCTTTTGTCCTGAGGACCTGAGGCCCCAATGGATTTCATCCCTGAGCAGCAGTGCCCCACAGTTCGCGTTTGCAGGGTCGTGTAAAAAAAGGGCATGGCCTTTGAGCACACTCAGCAATCTAGCTGTATGGGGCTTACTGGAGGTAAGAGGTGGACTAGTTGGCCCCAATGACCCTCAGTATTCAAGGTGACTTAATCCCCCAACTTAGAACGTGCCAGGAGGTGTGTTTGCAGAGTCGTGGAGAAAGGTTGTGTGGCCTGTGTCCAGCTTTCAGCAATCCCACTATCTGGGACATACTGGAGGTACTAGGTAGGCGTGTTGGTCCCTAAGTACCCCCAGCAGCGAAGAGTACTTCAATCCCCATCCAAGTGCACACTAGGAAGTGCTTTTGCAGAGTGGTGGGGAAAGGTGGGGTGGCCTGCTATGACAATTTAGCAATCCTGCTGTGTGGGACTTACTTGAGGTAATAGGAGGAGTAGTTGGCCCCAACAATGTCCTTGGGGGCCAACTACCCTTTTTGTTACCTCCAGTAAGTCCCACACAGTGGGATTGCTAAGATGTCTTCAGGGGCCATGCTCCCCTTTCTACACCGTCCTGCAAACGTGCCTCCTGGCAGAGTATGGGATGGGGGAAGAAGTCCGCTTTACTCCTGAGGGACTTTGGGGGCCAAGAAGCCCTCCTGGTACCTTCTGTAAATCCCACGCAGCTAAATGCCTGAGTACTGGTCGGAGGCCCAACACCGTTTCTCCACCACTCTGCAAATGCGACTACTAGTTAAAGAAGTGTTTGCAATGTTATAGGTTTTGCATTTGCAAAAGTTAGAGCTATTGGCAATGTAAATGTAAACGTTTTTTCATGTTTTTCAGAGTGGAGTGGATGTACGTTGTGTGTAGTGGAATTATGTGGTAAATTGTGCAGTGAAATTATGTGGATAGAAAGTATGTGGTATTTATTTTATAGGAATTATGTAGAGTGGGATTATGTGTTTTGGAGAGTAATTATGTGCAATGGTAGGTAGTCTGTGTTGTGGAGTGGTAATGTCAGGCTTAGTCTTCCTCGTTTCCATAGAAGCACAACTATGAACTCAATGAGACAAAAAAAGAAGGAAACACTGAGGCGCACTCCTGTATGAGCAGGGCCACTGGAATGATGTGACTGTCTGCACCGACTTTCGCACAAATATACATTTTCCGCATTAGCCACATAATTAATCATCTGCTCCCTAACCTGCAGATTTGAACAAAAAAAACGTGTTTCTTGCTCAAACGGCTCAAATGCAGCAACAAGTGTTACAGCGTGTTAGAAGGCCCTTTGCAAACCTAGAATGGTCACCTCTATTGCCTCTTTCTGCATTTCTGTTGCTTCTTTCTGCATATTTCTTTCTTTTTCTGCACTTCTATTGCCTCTTTCTGCAAATCACATCTAGTTTCTACATTTCTCTTGCCTCTTTCTGCACCTCTCTTGCCTCTTTCTGCACCTCTCTTGCTTCTTTATGCACCCCTGTTGCCTCTTTCTGCACCTCTCTTGCTTCTTTATGCACCCCTGTTGCCTCTTTCTGCACCCATCGTCCCTCTTCGTGAAACACTTTTGCCTCTTTCTGTACCTTTCATACCTCTTTCAGCACCTCTGTTACTTCTTTCTGCACATCTCTTCCTTCTTTCTGCACCCCTCCTGCCTCTTTCTATACCCCTCTAGCCTCTTTTTGCACTCCTCCTACCTTTTGTGCACATCTCTTGTCTCTTTATGTACCTCTGTTGGTTCTTACTGCACTGCTCTTGCTTCTTTCTGCACCTTATTTGCCTCTTTATTAACTTCTGTTGCTTCTTACTACACCTCTGTTGCTTCTTTCAGCAATTCTCTTGCATCTTTCTGCACTTATCTTCCTTCTTTCTACAACCTTCCTGCCTCTTTCTGTACCTCTCTTGCCTCTTTGCGCAACTCTCCTACCTCTTGCTGCACTCCTCTTGTATATTTTTGCACCTCTGTTGGTTCTTTCTGCACTGTTCTTGCTTCTTTCTGCATCTCACTTGCCTCTTTCTGCACTTTTCTTGCTTCTTTCTAAGCCTCTGTTGCTTCTTTAAGCAATTCTCTTGATTCTTTCTGCACTTCTCTTGCCTCTTGCTTCTTTTTGTACCTCTCATGCACCTTTCTACACCTCTGTTGCTTCTTTCTGCACCCCCTGCCTCTTTCTGCACCCTCTTCCCTCTTTGTGCATCTCTCTTGCCTCTTTCTACACCTCTCTTCCCTCTTTCTGCACAACTCTTGCCTCTTTCTGTGCCTCTGTTGCTTCATTCAGCACTTCTCTTGCCTCTTTATGCACCCTTCATGCCTCTTTCAGCACCTCTATTGCTTCTTTATGCACTTATCTTCATTTTTCTACACCCAATATGCTTCTGTCAGCCCCTCTGTTGCTTCTTTCTGCACTCCTCTTCCTTCTTTCTGCACCCCTCGTGCTTCCTTCAGCAGCTCTGTTGCCTCTTTTAGCACCTCTGTTTCTTTCAGCAATTCTCTTGACTCTTTCTGTACTTTTCTTGCCTCTTGCCTCTTGCTTCTTTTTGCACCTCTCTTCTATCTTTCTGTACGTCTATTGCCTCTTTCTGCACTTCACTTGCTTCTTTCTGCACCTCTCTTGCCTCTTTCTACACCTCTGTTGCTTCTTTCCGCACCCTCCTGGCTCTTTCTGCCACCCTCTTCCCTCTTTGTACAACTCCGAAGCGCCAGGATACCCGTAGGGTGACAGTATGCACTATAGAAGTTCTAAATCAATCAATCAACTCTCTTGCCTCTTTCTACACCTCTCTTCCCTTTTTCTGCACCACTCTTGCCTCTTCCTGTACCTCTGTTGCTTCTTTCTGCACTCCTCTTCCTTCTTTCTGCACCCGTTGTGCGTCCTTCTGCACCTCTGTTGCCTCTTTCAGCACCTCTGTTGGTTCTTTCTGCACTGCTCTTGCTTCTTTCTGCCCCTCACGTGCTTCTTTCTGCACTTCTCTTGCTTCTTTCAAAACCTCTGTTGCTTCTTTCAGCAATTCTCTTGCCTCTTTCTGTACTTATCTTGCTTGTTTCTGCACCTCTTTTGTAAATTTCTGTATCCCTTTTGCCTGTTTCTTCACCCTCTTCCCTATTTTTCCACCCTTTTGCTTCTTTCTGCACTTCTCTTGCTTCTTTCTGCACTGCTTTTGCTGCTCTCTGTACCTCTGTTGCAAATGTATGTATCCCTCTTGCCTGGTTCTGCACCTCTGTTCCCTCTTTCTGCATCTTTCTTCCCTGTTTCTGCACCTCTCTTGCCTCTTTCGTCACCTCTGTTGCTTTTTTCTGCACTTCTCTTGCCTCTTTCTGCACCTCTGACTTACAGGTAGTTTTAATCCCCTGTCGTATTATGTACTACGGTCTTACAGGGGAGGTCATGCCAATCACAGGGGTACTTCAACCCACAGTGTACCCTAGTGTATGTAGGTGTTTTCTCTGTATTCTAAAGGCCTGCCTTTCAGGATAGCATTGGCTCCAGGCCTGGTTAGTCAGTCAGTTACCACCAGTGCCAGTCAGCAAAAGTTGTGGGCACAGAATGACTTTGCAACAAGGCCTCTTTCTGCACCTCTGTTGGTTCTTTGTGCATATCTCATGCTTCTTTCTGCACCTTTCTTCGTCTTTCTGGACTTATGTTGCCTCTTTCTGCATTTCTCTTGCTTCTTTCTGCGTGTTTCTTCCTCTTTCTGCACATTTCTTACCTCTGTAGGAATAGTTAGAATTGAGCATTTAAAAAAACCCTTTGAAATTCACTGAAAAAACCATAGGTTTCAGGGACGTTATAGTTAGATATTATCATTTAAAAAACCTTTGAAATTCACTGAAAAAACCATTGATTTCAGGGACGTTGAAATTAGGAATTAGCATTTTAAAAAACATAGAAATTCACTGAAAAAACATAGGTTTCAGGAACGTTATAGTTAGTTGGACATTTCATTCATACAAAACCAGAGAAATTCAGCCGTTATAGTTAGTTGAGCTAACTATAACTCACGCCCCCGCAATGCACTGCTGATGACGTCACATATTACATCATTCATGACATGGTCAGTGACATCACTGAAGACATCTCAAATTACATCACTGATGACATCATCCAAGTGATAATCTGATGCACCTCCTCACACCTTAATATAACCTTTGATACCCCCACTCTAAAATACAGACTACCATTTTTGAAACCATAGACACACCAATACCAGTTACTACATACCCACTCATTGATTCCTAGGTCTACACACATGTCCACTTATTCACCCATACAGTCACTCATACATGTAGTCACTTGTCAACGCAGCACTATCATTTGCACTCATACACCTATACTGACACTCACACATCGCCACTCATCCATAGAGTTACTCACACACTTAGTCAATCAGGCAAAGAATCATTCACACTCCCATTTACTCACCTATACAGTTAAACACACACCACCTCACTTGTTCATACAGATACTAACACATACTTACTCTCTTACACAATCACTGATACAAGCACACACTCATCCATACAGCTACCCTCACAATCACTCACTCTCACATATAGTGATTTATATACCCCAACACTCACATATACTGCCTTTCACATATGTAGTTACTCACACATGTACCACTGTGACATCCATTCACTCACCAACACACCCATACACACACTCACCCACCCATACAGCCCTTCACAGATGAACTTTTGAACCCATACACCCAGTGGATTACCTACTCACACATCTATGCACATTCTCTCACATGCCTCACCCACCTACACAGACACTCAGGCACCCATACAGCTACTCATACAACCAATCAATAACCACATATAGACACCCATGTAGCTACTCACCAACCCATGCAGCCGCTTATACTCCAACTAACAGACTGATACAAACATTCACACCGTTTAGTAATTAACCCATGCATTCAGTAAGACAGGTTTAATGACTCACTTATACAGTCAGTCACACATTTATTAAATCCTCCATTCAGACAGTCATACTCATTCTTCAATACACCTTGGCCTACATATATATATACATATATATAAAACATATTTAAACTTTACGGAAACACACAGTCACTGGATGATGTCATCAGTGATGTCATTTGAAATGTCATCAGTGATGTCATCACCAGTGATGTCACTGACCATGTAATGAAGGATTTATTATGTGAGGTCATCAGCAGTGCATTGCTGGGGCACGAGTTATAGTTAGCTCAACTAATTATAACAGCCAAATTTCTATGGTTTTGTACGAGTGAAATGTACAACTAATTATAACGTCCCTGAAACCTATGTTTTTTTCAGTGAATATATATATGTATATAGACACATATATATATATTTAAAATGTAAAAATAGAGGTATTCATTAGTTTTTTTTTAATAGAATACTTAAAAAATGAATTGAAACAGAAATGTACATATATATGTATACACACACACACACACATTAACTATTTTTGTATAGAAATTATAACAAAAACTAAAATCACTTAGAAAATAACGATAACTGCATGGAGTTAAATGACAGCACCTAGTTTGAATAAGTACAAATGAATCACTTGCAATTATAAGAGCACAGAGGTTAAGGCACTTAGCCTTAAAGGAACACAAAACACAAAGTATAAGTAATATCACACATATTATATTAATAGAGTCACTATGATCCTATCAAAGGGCACTTAGCCTTTAGTAAAGCCTCAAAAGAAGAGCGGATTGAATCATCTTTCATATAGTGACACCTGTACACCTGATCTGGCACTATTACAAAAAAAATATGTGACCACATGTAAAAAACACTGAAATGTATGATACGATAGGAAGCAACACATCATTGCCAGTGTAAAATTTGGAACACAAACACACAAATCCAAATTAAAATCTTGTAATAAAGAAGTAATGCTTTGTCTGTCTAAGGAACAGAAAAATGCATTTATATTTGCTGTTAGCACCAATCAATACTGTATGTTTTCTTTGTGAAATAAGAAAAAACGACATATCCCAGAATGCATCTTTCAATGCAGGACGGGCCACATGTATAAATAGAAACATAGTAAAAAGGACTCACTGACCGAGAGAAAGATTCGGTGGAGTTGAAATGCGTAAGTGTTTACTGATTTAAAAGATTAAAGAAGTGGATTATTCTATCAGAGACTGGAGTGCAGCGTTTTCTTTTGACAAATACTGAAAGTAGATGCCCTATATATATACATATATGTACATATACCTTTATAAATTAAAATTATACAATATAATTAATGCATTGTTAAAATTACATTTTGAGAACAGATAAGTAAAGTTAATATTACTCAAAAATGTGATTAAATAAAAAAGTGTGAAATTACAATACAAATATCCCTCAAAATAAAATCATTAAACAAATTTAAAAATCAAAACTGACAAAACAACAACATTAAAATGAAGGCATAACCAAAATGTAAAAATTACTACTAACAAATCTGCAACAATTAATTAAATTAGACATATCTTCTACAAGAAGGGAACTAATATTTGAGCATTAATTCAAGCATTCCATCCATCACTTTTTTGGATACTTCATCCAGTATGTTGCCCTAAGTGAGACGAGTATGCTCAGATGGTGGCCTGAGAAATTACCAGTAGCTGAGATTAATTAAAGTATTCCATGGATCACTTTTTGTTAACTTCATTGCGTTCTAGAGAAATAATACACCGCCGACGTGATATCTTTGACCATGGACATTTGTAAGAAAACAGCAAAAAGTTGAAAGAGATTGTATTTTTATGCAATGCGTTTTACTTTTTGGTGACTTCTCGGAACCGAACTGCAGTTATAAAACATTTGAGGGCTCACACATGTTATCTAAAGGAAGCATAGGGGACTGAGGCCCTAGTGGCAAACACGGTTTGCAAGCACCATGGAGTTTATTCCGATGAGGAGGATGATGGCTGTGTATGGGAGATGTCACAGGGTAACGATCAATGGACGTGAAATTGCATATTCGAGCAGTCTTTAGCTTTGTTTTGTTTTCAATGAAGTGTTTTGGGTAAAAAAGTTAAATGTGCCTATCCTATAAGCCTGCTGTTTTCGATTTGTCATGTATTTGGTTGCACCTTTGTAGTGGGGAGTACCTCCGTTTACTCCCATGTTTCCTTTAAGAGTTATTTGTAATGATACTTTGTAAAGCGTACCTAGAAACTAGTAATAATTCTCCACGGCTTGTGTCAGATACAATTGTCCAATAGGTTGGGTTGTGGATTGACTCTAGGAAATAACATGGGACATGCAAATGTGATGACTGATGCATGGATCTTATTTCTACTTCCTTATCATCTGCCTTGTATTTAACCAAATAAAAACAAAGCACACCTTCACATTTTTAAACATGAACAATTACAGTGTCAAAGCTTGTCTGTTATCCACTGCTAGATAAAACACCCAATCAACACAGTTATATCACTAGATTTCACAGACCCTCTTATTCTTGCCTTATCTCCTTGCTTCCTTCAAACAGGTGATGTTAGAAAGAACAGCAGAATACAGGGTTACCAAAGGCCCCACCCTTCTTCTGGGTCCATGTCCTGCCTGAAGAATGCAAACTCAACATAGTGACCCTTTCTGTTTTGTTAATCAGTTATGTTCCCAGAGGCCTGGATGGCTTTGACTTTAACTTTTTGTTTGCAACCTCTCCTTGACCCCAGAAGATGGCCAGGGCAGACCTCATTTGATTGGTCAGTTAAGGCCCACGTTTAACAGTGCTTTTAAAGTTACTTGGTGCATTACCGACACGTGTTGACATATATACACTCATCATTTGCCTCAGTCCAGTTTCAGAGCTTGGAATAGTGATGGAAAAGTAATTAGGGGGTTCCAATAAGATCCTGGTTCCAGCAACCATAGTTCAGCAAGATCTGGGACCTGGACTGGTCCGAGAGAAATGTCATGAATTTGCCGTGGTGTAATTTGCAGGCACAGAGGCACTTTCAGCAGTGCCTGCATGTTGTCTGCTTTCTGTTCAGAGCAGCAACCTGCAGGCCCGTGATGGGACATTCCTATTTTTCACTGCCAGCTGGGCCCAAAACAAAGAGCTGATTCAAAGGGTTATCAGCCCTTCTTTTGTTCAAGTATCATCCGGGCTGGGAGCCATCTGGAGCCTAACACCTAGATGCCAATGCACAGGAGAGAAAGAAAGGCACACAACTTGTTATCACTTCACAAGTACTAAAGAGAAATTAAGATTTGGAGGCAGGTTTTTGACTTTGTTCAACCTCTGTATGTGAGATATGCATGTGCTGTAAAAATGTCAGATCTATCTGTCTCTATGAATAATTACAAAAATAACGTTTTAAATAGCACTCATTTATTTCTTAATGTGATTCTTTTACAGAAATGTAGTCCTATTGTACGCTCTCACAGTGCTCTACATTACACACACACACAAACGAGCACATCCACTCACACACTCACAATATACAGATACAATGAATCATACATGATTGTAATTGAATGTACAAGAAATGTAACATCATTCCTAATGGTTGGCATTACGTGTTACAAGTGCATGGTCATGAGAAACACAACGTCAAGATTTAAAACGTACAGCAGTGGATTGGTTGTCTATATTAATGAGACTTTATTGCTACCCAAAGGAAGCCTTTATAGCAGGAGCGGCTGCTCTAAAAGGGCCAAAAGGGTGGCGACCCCACACAATCGCAGATCACTTCTTGCAACTCATTTGTTAAAATACTACAGCTTTTGTAACAAAATTATCTCAATGATTATTTATTTACATGTAAAAGCTGCAATATCACCTTGCACCAGAAGAGGTTCCCCTGGGATGTATTACGCATGTGTCAGGCGTGAGCTGTTACAGCGGTCCTTTCACAGATGCAATACATTTCTGACGTACTGCACTAGCGGCACGCAGTGCAGCATGTCAGAGAATGGTGATTTGGGTCCTGTCAGTCCTACGCCCTTATGCCACCAGAAGCCATGATATAGGAAAAAAGACAGCCTTCCTTCCTGTCTGAGGTTCTGATTAGCCTCGCTCTGGCACCTTGTTTGTTTGATGTGAAAGTTGGAAATCGACATGCAGAGGAAACTGTTTGCTGAAGACTACCCCAGGTAATTTTCCACGTCGTGTGTATAATTGAGAGCATGCTACTGTTTATGTGCCTGCCTGCAATTGTGCCGGTGTGTGTATATATGAGCGTATGTGGGTGTTTGTTTGTATGTGTTCTGACTACAGTTTTATACTTTAGTGTGATAGCCCTATAACTTTCTAAATTGATGAGCCGCCACTGCTTTTTAGCAACATTGAAATAATGAAATATTGAGAAAAAAAGAATATGGGTCTAATCCCATGCCTTGCAGTTTGCTTGCAGCCCCTTGATGCTATTTTATAGGTCACTGTGCTACATTAGAAGGACTGCAATTTATGAACTGCAAGTAACAAACGGATCTGTCTTAAAAGCAGTAATCCACTTACCAGCTACATTAAAGACAAATGTGTGATCTACATGTTTTATGATCTGAATTACAGCAGGCCCACTCTAAGCTACTTTAGGAGTCAAAAATGTGTCTAGACAAAACACAGATCTATACAGCAAGTGTATTAACCATTAGAGTTATTTTACTTTCAATATCCCTTGTAAATTGCTGCACAGGCAAAGGTCTTTGCAGCAGGTGCCTTAACCCATAAGGTTGTTTAAAATATAGCTTCTTTGTTGCCAGTTCATTGAGAACCAATTTGGTCATATTTGCTCTTGTTGCCAATTTCTTTGTGAAGTGTTTAAACAGATATATATATATATTCACTGAAAACACCATAGGTTATAGACCATATATAGTTAGGAATTTGCATTTACAAAACCATGAAAATTCACTGAAAAAAACATTGGTTATAGACCATATATAGTTAGGGATTAGCATTTACAAAACCTTAATTTACTCGCACAAAACCATAGAAATTCGCATATATAGTTAGTTGCAATAACTATATATCGCGCACCCGTAATCCACTGCTGATGATGTCACATATTACATCATTCATGACATGGTCAGTGACATCACTGATGACATCACTGATAACATCTCAAATGACATCACTGATGACATCTCAAATGACATCACTGATGACATCTCAAATGACATCACTGATGACATCTCAAATGACATCACTGATGAAATCACTGATAACATCTCATTTGACATTACTGATTACATCATTGATGATATCATTCATGTGATAATACGATGAACCTCTTCAGACTCTAATATAACCTTAGATACAATCAGTGTAAACAGACACTCACAGACTGTCACTCATCCATGGAGTTAATCACACACCTAGTCAGTCATGCAAAGATTTTTTGTCGTAGAGGCGCAAATCGGTACGTGAACCGGGCAGCTAACCGGGCAGCTAACCGGCAGCGTAACGGGAGTCTGAGGAGAAGCTGATTGGCCGTCAACTTTGTAAACAGTCTGGAGCGGCCGCCATCTTGTCTCTCGGTAGGATCGAGTGACAAGAGGTGGTGAAAAACGAAGGGGGAAATGAAGGAAAGTGGGCAAGGTAGACCCCTCCTGACCCCTTAGGATTGATGATGGGGTTATTAAAGTGCCCCGCGGGGCAAAAGAAAAAAAAAGAAAATTGCGATTTTTCGCGGTAGAGGCGCTTCCCGGTACGCCAACCGGGCAGCTAACCGGCAGCGTAACGGGAGTCCGACATCTTGTGTTTTTGGAGCGTCCGGTTTGCGTACCGGGTAGCGTTCCGGTAAGCGTAACAAGGGGAAAACCAAGAGAAACAGTAAAATAAAATTTAAATTAATAGATTTCCACCAAACTTGGCAAAATTGTAGGGACTGTTTGTTTGTTGTGCCTTTGCAAGGCCTCAAGATATGTGCACGTGTGGATTTTGACTAATTAAGGTTAAAAAAATATATATATATCTGTAAGCGTGCTCTGGCGCGCTTACGTTACGGGTTTTGTTTGCGCTGCAGAGACGATACGTCACGTTTATGCGACGCGTCATGAGGCGTCTCACGTGGCTACGTGATACGTGACGTAATAAAGAATATATTTTACAGCTATAGATATTAGCTTTTAAAAAAACCAATGAAATTCACTGAAAAAACCATAGGTTATAGACCATATATAGTTAGGAATTTCCTGGCACAGAGCCCGCCCTGCAGGACCGGTGGCCCCCAGCAAAACGGAACTGCCTTTTGATGATATATATATATATATATATATATATATATATATATATATATATATATATATATATATATATATATATATATATATATATTTATATATATATATATTCATGTATATATATATATATATATATATATATATATATATATATATATATATATACGCTGACTGTCAGACTCTGCTTTTCATGACTCCACCCCATGTGACTCCATTTCTTTCAGCTGCCACACCATCATCCCCACTTTATGCACTTTATGGGTTTCCAGAGTAAATGTTTTTCCATTTCTAGCAATGGGTAGAAGCATTGTTCCCCTATGACATTTTCATTACACTCTACTTTCTGAACCACAGCACTGTCACTCTTTATTGATGAGTGATATACATTCTGAAGAACCACCAATAGGGCATTGATCCTATGACCACAGATTTTCCACAAAAAGAGATGGAGTAACAGAGCCTTCTCTGGTATTGTCCTAAATATTTGGGACTCTCTTCATCCGGAAATCCGTACAATCTCCTCCACCGCCTCCTTCAAAAAGGAAGTGAAAAAATTCTAATGCTCAAGTTCCTGCCCTAATAGGCCTCGGCTCCTAGACTTAATTACTGCCCTCTATTGGATCGTCTTGATTAACTTTTGACATGGTTACATACCTGGGAATAACATTGTTAGCATGCTTTGCACATACATATGTTCGAATGTTCCTCACCCATTACTGTATCCGCCTTACCCTTATGTAAAGAGTCCAGATACCTACAGGAGTCTTGCACTCGCCTTGCATAATTATGTAACAAATGTTTTGCTTTCCAATACTGTATCCCTCTTACTCAAAATTGTGAAGCGTTGTGATACCCTTAAGGGTCACGTTCGCACTTTACAAAAGTTTATAAATAAAATATGACCCTGATGTAACACAGACTAATTTATCCATGATGCCATTCAACATAATAATTTGCCTCTAAGATGATGTTATCTGTGCCGGTGCAGAGACGACTTTGGTGAAGGAGCTGGAAGTCCCTATGGAGTAAGTGTGACAACGAGGCCCCCTCACTCGTACTCTCCTATGAAGCAATAAACATCTCAATTAAATGTAACAGAAGCTCAGAAATACCTGACCGCAGTCAACCCAAATGTTAATTTATATGTGTGTGAATGATGCATTCGAAGCGTATGCACAAATTGTAAGGGTCTAGGACTCCAAAACAGGCTAACCTATAGGGATCCTTCATGTCCTGTAGAAAGCTGGCTGACCACTGGGGGGTTGTGAATCCATCTGAAACATGTACATCAATTTAAATGTGGGAGATACATCTTTCCCCACTCATATTGCCATATATTTTAAACCCAGTCCAGGGCCCCCGCGAGTAAATAAAGTATTGTTAGGGGACCTGAAGACTATCTAAATATATATATTTTTTAAACGGGATACCATTAAATATAAATCAAAGAGCTCCTCTTCTCATTTATGAAATATTAAGGGCTGATCCTGTCCTGGAGTACTAGACGACCGGATGTAAACTCGAGGATGAAGCATAACACTCAGTGGTTTGTAGGTGAGAGTTTTAATTAAAAAAACAAGGGAAGCTTCCCCATTTGGACAGATAAAACAAACCACGGGAGGGCAGATGTAATTTGGAGGTAACATTAACTTAATAAACAACTGTTGTTGTGCTCGTATCTAAATTACACAAACAGTGATTCCATGTGGCAGGCCGTTATAAATGCTGGTGTTGGCAAATAAGTGCAGATGCTGAGCACCGGAAACCACCGGCTCAAATTAAGCACTGGCCACACTCTGCCCACCAAATTATGGGTTTCCAGAATAAATGTTATCTATTTCTATCACTGGATAGAAGCACTGCTCCTGTTTTATATTTTTATAACACTCTGTTTTGTGAACCAGAACATTAGCTCTTTTTATTGATGAGTGAAATAAATTCTGAAGAGCCATCAATAAAGCATTGATCATATGGCCCTGGTGTTATGCAGACTAGTTTATCCATGATGCTTTTCAACATAATCATTTGGCTCTGTGATGGTGTAATCTGGGCTATAATATAGGGAAGCGTATAATATGTGTATACACTCCCTTTTCTGACTTCAGAAAGTACCAGTAATGAGACAAATATGTCACTACTCACTTGTAATATTTATAACAAGTGAGAATTGTTCTCCCAATGCACCATCCATTATGGCAGCCTTAAACATTCTCGGTGCCCCAAAACGAGGAAGCCATTCCTATCTCTTCCAGAGTCGATGACCAACACCTTAAACAATTCTGAGGCAACATTTGTGTGCAGAGAACAAGGACATACTAAAGCAGATTAAAGTTCTGGGAGCCCAGCTGCACATCTGGCTGCTGTTGGAAGCATACAGTGATTCCAAGAGAACAATGCAACAGACCTCAATGAAAAACACTGGTACATTAAAATAAACAACGCTTGTGGATAGATGCACATACCAATAGAATGAAAGATCTCATGCTGGACAACTTTGGCAAGGATGTCAGAATAACATACTAAGAAATGAAAACACATAAACACACATAACATGCCTCAGCTCCTCAAGTATAATTCTCTCGTCACATGAATCTCTGTTTCAGTATGACCTCCTATGGTCAACAAATGTCTCTGTCCTGCCAAGGAATCACATTTTCAGACTGAAGTAGCAGCCCTTCCAGGTAAGCTGGAGCTTTTACAATAGCATGCTCTCATAATAAGCGACAGTGAATTCACTCCTAAAAATCAGGTTTCTTTTCACTTTCAGGGTGTTGTGACAATGCACCAACCCATGGCTGTGCCACTCATCATCTATGGGAGGAGTCAAAGATCAGCAAAGAAGGTAAGGGTAAGAACCTATAAAATACAAGAAATAAAATACCCTCTACTGCCTTCCATACATGAAAGGATATTACAAGTCAGCTCAGAGTTCTGTTATCTTATAAGGCATAAAGCCTATGGCAATGCGGCTCTATATGATCATTGAACCCCTCAGTGACTTGCAAAGTACTGTTGGTAATGCTTCCTCCCATATGCAATGCCATTTCTGGGGGCATGCTGCCAACAATTATAAAAGTTGTACATGGCAATGTCTACTGCCATAACACAAATTCCTCATTCCTTATCCTACCAGTGTTTCCAAATTCTGGGCAGGCTTGGAATCTTCAGTGGAATTTCTGTGCCCTGTAGGTGCTTCCTGGAAATCAAACCGAGTGATAGCAAGTCATTGATAATCATGTAACAAGTATAATCCCTACCTCCCATTGTACGCCATATCCTTCCCCATCTTTCATGACTGGCGTTGTCACCGCAACCAAGAAAGAATCATTTGCAAGGCTTGCTCATGATCCTGAAAAACTGGGCTTATATCTAAGAATGTCAAGATGCCTTCTCATCATTCTTCAGCCTGGTTGCTAGGGACATCTGCAGCCAGGATAGTGCTGGAGAGAGGAGACTTCTAGCTAAAATAGGGCAATATTCCTTGTTCATTCATATTGAGCTGCAAGTGGAATCTGGTCTGGGTGATAGTTAAAATCTAATGTGTACCTCAGTATGTGGCCAACATTACATCAACGTACCATTGCATTGCCAATATTACATGATCCTGGCCACTATATCGGAGGTCACGAGGGTTAAAAAAGCACATGTTAAAAATTGTTACAAAATTAACAATAAAGGATACAGACAAGGCAGTGGTAGATGATTTAATGGTAAATATAATATAATACTTGGGCAATGTAGTACAGGGTGATGTATTAACATACAATTTCAGCACATTGAGACCCTCACGGTGAGTAGCCACGCTATACAAACTCCTGATTGAATGATTGACTGAGGTTATATCATTGACATTGTATGGTATTTTTCCAAGTTAACTTCCTTGCATCGGGGGATCTAATGTGTGTGTGAATTTGAACATTTTGGAGATTTGTTTTCCATTAATTTTAATTTAATAAAGTATTTCTGAGTGTTACATACCCAGATGTAAATGAACGTTGTAACTTCAACAAACAAAAATATCAAACTGTAAATATATCACATTGATTACAAACACTACATTCAAGATAAACGGATATGGTGTTTAATAATATAGTTTGCTAAAAGATTATTATGTTTGAGTAATACAAATGTGGCAAACAACAGGCCACCAGTTTAGACAACATTAACCCTCTAGGTTTATAAAAGTTCATATTTGAATTAAGCATATATATTGTTACAGTTTATTGCTTGGTACTTAGATCTGTAATTCAGCTCTTTATGCATGTAACTAAGGGGCATATTTATAAACCTCTGTCACCACCACAGCGTCACTTTTCTCGATATTGAGGTGGCAATAGGGGATTGAGGTTATTCACAAGGAGGCGTTAAGCCACTGAACGAGGCTTAACAGCACCTTGGGAACAAGGCACCCATTAACCAAAAATGCACTCTTCCTCGAGGAAGGCATGATGCATTAGAAAAGATTTATTTTCTCAAAATCCTTTTAACTTTCCAATGCATCCAATGCATACAAAGTTGGAAAAGCTTTATCTACTTGTTTTAGCAGCTGAGCTTTGTGTCAAAATTCCCAGGTGGTTGCAATGGGATACCCTTGTACCACTCATGAAACTCCCTCCCAACGCAAAATATTACTTAACATTACTTTTTTGCTACTTTCTAGTGCAAATCAAGATTTGTGCTACAGTAAATTCTAGGTGAAGACTTTACGCTGGTTCATCTGACTTTTTGTGATACTGTAACCAAACATTGACAAATCTGGCCCATGGTGTGCATACCTGGTCTGACCACCCTTAGCCCTTGTACTCTCAGGCGTTTTCTGCTGTACCATTTCTCTCTTTATTTCACATCACACCTTCTGCCCTAAACCTCTTTTTTTACCTCTCTCTTTAAATACATATCTTTATGTAACTTGATCCTGTTTATCTCAACTCTCGCTGTCATATGGCTGAGATACCCGCCACCCACTCTCAACACAATCCCCAAGAATGGGAATACGGAAACGGTTCTGAACTTTTGGAGGCGGGAGGGAGTTACCCTCCCGGCCGTATTTATTAAAATATGAAACAAAATTAAAACATTAAAATAACAGTTTCATATCATGTACAATTTCATTTCCACATTACGATGTTTTTGGCTAACCTTAACACATCTCTAATACAAAGGTTCTCCTAGCCGATACTAAACATCCTGCAAATGCATTTTTCAAAATTGAAATTGTACATCCTAACATTACGGGCCAACGGCAAGGTCGTAACCGGTGTCAGATCCCTAAACCAGAACTCCCCCCTCACTTGTGAGGGGCGGCCGCACAGAGGACTGCACCTTTGTGCCTATTCCAATTTCCCTTGTCTTGACGGGGGCCCCTGTTAACTCGACGCCATCTTAATGGTCGTCCGAGGACTCGTGTGAGGTGTCTAGAAGGTAGCGTAGACCCCCCTCCCACCCCACACAACTTACCACATCTGCTGTCGCAGATGTCCTGGCCCCGGGAAATTCTACCAGGGAGGGGCCTTGGCCGCCTTCCCTTTCGGCGTCCCATCCTTAGAGGGGACCGCCTCCCCGTAGAGAGGCCAATGGCCACCTCCCCCCGGGCACTCCCATCCGTAATGGGTGACGCCCCAACCCCTAGGGATCTTCCAATTACTGCTCACCGATCATGACCTTACCGCCACAGGCCGGATAGTTGACCGGCTATCCGGACCCCCCACAAAACTCCTACCTAAAGGTCATGCTGTAAAATCTTTAACCAGGCTATGAGGTCTCCTATGAGTAAAGAATTCCCCACCCGGGACAAATGGACCCCATCTTCTAGATACATATGGTCCCCCCTGATACAACCATGAGGAATAGAATGCAATGTATTCGTCCGGAACAATCTACCAAGTTTATTATTTACTTTCTTCACCGACTGATTAATAGCAATCACAGAATTAGCCCCCCGCCACACCTTTCGTGGAATCATATGGGACCATGCAATCGTGCACCCTGGAACCCTTCTCGCCAACCAACTTACAGTGGATAGGATCAACTCAAGAAGTACTCGTCGACCAGTGGTCACCAAATCATTGCCCCCAAGATGCACTATGATTATAGATGGCGGTGACCTTGCCCGCCCTAACAAACCCTCCATAACATGTTGAAACTGGTCAATACAGAGCCCGCCCCTTCCGTAGAAGGTCACCCTGTACCCGTATTCCCCAGCCATGTGAATCATGTCACCTGCTTTGAATACGTCCGCGGCACGCCTCACGTATGAGTGGCCCACGACCCACACCACTCACTCCTCAGCCGGTGATCTTTGACCGCTGGTTCCCAGGTGTCGGGTCGGCTGCACAGTCCGCCCCGCCTCGTAAGCTTGCGAAACTGTAAACCAAACAAAAACAAGAAGCGTGAGTGCATGATATCAGCTTCACAACATGTGCAACCGCACATACCTTTTGTAACAGTTCGAGGACCAACGCCCCAACTGTTTTACTTTTTCCACACTCAGACCCCTGGCTGTAGCCTCTGTAGCAGCCCCTATCCGGAAGGAATGGGTCCCAAACTCGCCCGGGCTCAATCCCGCGGCTGAAATTGCCATTGCAAGCACCCGCTGGAACTGAAACCTCGTCAGTGGGGTGGCGTCGGCGTGTCTCAGCAAAGTCCCCCCCCATGATGCCGCCCTTTGCGCCAAATACTCCTCCACGCATGCAACCGGGCACATGGGAGATCCGGGAATCCGCTGGACTACTACACTGTCTCCGATTGCACCCTGATCGGTCTTGGACCTGGCAAACGAGACGATCATCGTCTCCCCCTTAATTTGTATGTGCTCTCGGCACAGACCACCCCCCCTATCCTGCTTATTCTTTGCTACCAGTTCGCTAACCCGCATAGCCCCATGGAATGCTAATGCAAAAGCGGCCCGGAATAGCACTGTCTCTGTTGGAGATGAACATGTTGCAGGGAGTACGGACAGTAACAGGGCCAACCTTTCCAGACCTATCGGGTGCCTTTCGTCCACTCTGCGACCCTCAAGGCGTTGCCACCCACGCAGCACTTTCTGTACCACAAAAGACGCCGTGGGGTCCTGGATACCATGAGCCCTTGCCATAAAAGAAATGGCGGCCCGATGCCTCTGGGCCGTAGCTACCGATTTGCCTGCCTGATGTAATGACAACAAAAATTTCAGGACATACTCTTCCTGGCCCCAAAGCTCCCCCCTAGCAGAACCCAAAAAGGACCAATAGGAACGGAACGCCCCTTCGTATGCCTTCCTTGTCCTGGGTGCTAAACTCTCCCCCACGAGGTTTTGTAGTTCGGGGCACCGAGAGACCAGAGAGCTTCGGGAAATGGTGCCGCCACCGGGTCCGCTGTGGGCAGAAAACCCCAGAAGGCCTGCATACGGAAACGAGAAAGCGCATCAGCAGCCTGATTCAGCACCCCTGGCACATGTTTTGCCCTAAACAGCACGTTCAATTGCATACATAGCAAGACAATTTCTTTGAGCAATCTCAGAATCCATTTGCATCGTGCTGCCTGACTATTGATACACTCAACCACGGTCATGTTATCAGACCAGAACACCACAGAGTGATCGCGAAACCCTTCAGGCCATGTTTTCAAGGCCACCAGAATAGGGAACAATTCGAGAAACGCAATGTTACCTGTAAGCCCACACTCATGCCACCATGACGGCCATGTCTGTGCTGACCAGTGATTACCAAATATGGCGCCAAAGCCCATACTCCCTGCTGAGTCTGTCCACAACCCCAGCTCTTCGGAGGACACCACCGGTTTGTTCCAAACAACACGCCCATTGAAATCCGCCAGGAATGCCAACCATATGCGCATGTCCTGGCGAACCTCTGCCGAGAGCCTTGTGCGGTGATGCCCTTCTTTAAGGCCGACCATGGCTTGTGCAATCGAGCGGGAGAAAGGGCGCGCCATTGGTATCACCCTAAGGGCAAAATTCAGCTGACCCACAGTCTGTTGTAATTGGTGCAAATTTACCTTTGCCTCGCTAATACATGTTTCGAGCGAGGCCTTGAATTTTATTACCTTATCTTTGGGCAACCGGAAGCAACCCTCTTCGGAATCGAGCTCTATTCCAAGAAACTCGAGCGAAGTGGATGGCCCCACAGTCTTTCCTGGCGCCAATGGCACACCAAAATGTCTCATGAGATCACAAAATTCTTTCAAAGCCTGTGCACATTCAGAGTCCCCGGCTGCCCCCAGAAACAGAAAATCGTCAAGATAATGCATAACATGCTTCAACCCCGTTATTCTTGTAAACGCCCATTGAAGAAAACTACTGAATTTCTCAAAATACGCACAAGATATGGAGCATCCCATCGGCATACATTTATCTATGTAATAGCGTCCCTGAAACATAAAACCAAGGAGACGCTGATCGTCTGGGTGTACCGGGAGCAACCGGAACGCTGACTCGATGTCCGACTTGGCCATCAGCGCTCCGGGCCCCAGGCGATTCAACATGGCGACGGCCTCATCAAAAGACGCGTACCGCACCGAACAAACTCCCGGGTCAATCGCATCGTTCACCGAAAGACCTCTCGGGGCTGACAAGTTATGAATCAACCTAAATGCGCCTGGGTCCTTTTTGGGGACCACTCCCAGGGGTGAACAAACAAAATTAGGAACTGGCGGTATGTCAAATGGTCCGGCAACCCGACCCCGGGACACTTCTTTCCCAATCTTTGTTTGTACCACGGTTGTATTCTGCAGAACCGACAGTTGATTCCTACATTGTGTTTTACCCTGAAAATTCCCCGCCGGGATGCGGAAACCATACAAAAAACCGTCTCGCAACACCCCAGCGGAGGTATGATCCGGGTATTCATTGAGCCAAGGAATCATCGCCATGGTATCAACCGGGGTAGGTAGAGGCGCCCCTCGGACTATTTCAGACCTGTTTGGCGCTCCCCCTACTTCCCGTGTCACCCGTTTTGGCTCTGCACATGGTCTCGGGATGCGAGGACTGCCCACACCCTGCACATTCGTGCCTAAACTTGCATGACCCCTGGGTCCTTGTACATTTGCCCCTGTTAAAACTCCAGCATACCCCTTTTTTACCTGTGTTGCCATTGGACCTTGAGTGGTGCTCGTTACCTGATCCCGCCCGAAAGGGCGCCCCAGAAGAGTGGCGGGAAAACTCGCCCCCGTTCCACCCCAACAATGGCGACCTTGCCATGCCTGATTTCTCCATTTTCTGCCAGGAAATGGAGTCGTAGCAATCCCACGTCAGAGATGTGTCGAACTCCTTGGCCTTACGAAATATGTTATCGTAACAAAACCATTGATTACCCTCATACGTCTGAGAAAACTCCATGATACGTGTCTGATACACGGGTAACTCCGCCAACAGTTCAGGCCTTCGTTCCCCCATAATTGCAGTGAATATCCCAAACGCTCTGCCCCAATTACCTATTGTTTCATCAACTCTGAAAGCGGCCATCTTAGCGCGCCAAACACTAGGGTGCAGAAACTCCTTTTGAATTTTCACATGCTCAATCTCATAATGATCCGTTAATAAAGAAAACATGTTTATATATTTCTCAGCCCATATCCTCTCTTTGATTTCCATCGGGATATGCTGAGCAACTTTTTCCCTTCTCGAGGGTACTGACCCCTCCCCCACAATCGGCAATAGCTGCTTACCTGTACCGGTAGCTGTGACCGTAGTCGCTGCCGAACTCACACCCGCTGCGGGTTGTCCTACTGGAGCCTGCGGAGGTGCCTCTCTTGATTGCCGCAACTGCCTCATCACTGCCCTGGCGTCATCTGCCATGGCCCCCTCGCTATCTTTCCCCAACCATGCTGCCAACTGTGCAGCCAGTTCGGGAGGCATATCCTCCCCATTCACTGGGGTGACTACAACCGGAATTGGTTGCCCTTCCTTCGGGACCGGGATCGGGGCCTCGGTCGGTGCATCAGGGTGCGCCGGCGGCGCCTCGGGAACCGGGGCCTCCACCCCTGACGCTCCCTTCTTGGCCCTTCTACCTCTCCCGTTAGGGACTACTCCCGGCAATGCTGGACCGACAACTCGCTTAGGTCCCCCCACACCGTTCATTGCCGCCATCTGTTTCTTCATCTCGGCCATGTCTTTCACGAGCATGCGGAGCATCTGATCGGTACCGACCCGTTTTCCGACCTTCTTGCCCGGCATCGTCCAACGCTGATTTTCTGAAAGAACAAAGACAAAATTAAATCGTTCAAAATTGGCTCTTCGTTCCGTCTCGAGCTCACGTGCAACGGGGAGGTGCAGCTTCAGAGCACAGGAACAAGAGGATGCTTCCTTGGCTTGTCGCTCCTTTTATCCTTCTTCGGGCGGGCGTGGACCCGCCTCAGTCCGCCTCCGGGGGCGCGGCTGGCGGCTTCAGTGTCTAGGACAACCCACTCTTGGGCGGGAAAAAGCGCGCCCTGGCTACGCCGCTTCGGACATACCAGCCGAGACTCGCCTCCCGCCCAAGATGGCTTCCCGGGGGGATCGGGGCACTCTACCATACGTTCGGGGGGACCGAGTGGTCGCCCCTTTCCATTCACCTTTGCCAACTTCACCTCTCCCTCAGTGGGGTTTGTCTCTCTCTACCTCTCGTTCATAACGTTACCCCTCTCTCTCTCACTCTCTGTGAAGAACTCTATATTTATCACTCTTGATCCTCTCTCTTTACCTCATCCCTCTATCTGTGCCTCTCTGTTTTTTTTTCTATCTGACCTCCCTTTATCTCTCCACCTATATCTTTTCTCACATAACCTTATGTCAAACCTCATATCTGTCTCTTTCTCAGCGGTGGTCCGTGCAGGTATCAGCGGTGGGGCCACCTTAGGGGGGGGGGATTTCGAGGGACGTTGCAGAGGGAAAATGTATTATTTATTGAATTTTCCCATGGCATTGTCCCTTGAAATCCCCCCCATGCGGCCCCTCCGTCCCACCGTTGTTACCTGCACGGACCTCGGCTGCTTTCAATCCATGTCTACCTTCCCTCTCTCAGCTCTTTCTCTAACTCACCACTTACCACTCCACCTCTCTATCTCATTTCTTTCTCTGCTGTACATCTACTTCACAACTCTCTCTCCCTCTCACTACCCAAGATAACCTCTAAATGTACCTCTTCCTTATTACCCTATCGCACCTCGCCATCTCCCCTTTATCTCTTCCTACCTGTGTTCACGTTCCTTCACATCTATAAATATCTAACTAGTTTATGGCTATCTCTATTTTTCTACCTCTCTTTCTCTACCATCAACTTCTCTCTCTCTCTATCTCTCACACAAAATCATATCACTTTCTGGCCCTCTTAATTTCAGCTCACCCATTCCCCCTCAACTATCTTTATCTACCTCTTTCTTTATAGATCTCTCTACCTCACTATCTCTGTCTCACAACTCTCTCTTTTCTATCAACATCACCTCTATTTCTTTATTTCACATATGTCTCTCAACTTCCTCTTTCCACTCTAAACCACATTTCTCTCTTTAGAGTGTACCTCTTTCTCTACCTTTCTCTCTTCACCAATACTGTCTTACCTGACCTGTTTTTCTATACCTCTTTTCATTTTGCGCTCTCTCTAGCTTACATCTCATTGTTTTTACTCAAATTTCTCTGTCTGTCCACCTCTGCCTCTCACTGCCTTTACCTATCTCTAATTCATCTTTTTCTACTTTACTTCTCTCTCTACTTCTCCCCTTTGAATATTGTACTACTCTGCCTCTCCCTACATTTCCTTTTCCGTATCTCTGTCTCTCTCTACCACACTCTAAAACCTTACCTTTTTCTCTACCTTTCTTTCTCTATCTACATCATCCTCTTAATATATATTTATCTTTTCTTCTATTTACCCCACCTTTCTCTAGTTCCTTTACCACTCTCACTACCTCGCATGCCGTTTTAAATTCTCTTGGTCCCTACTCCAATCTCCCTTTACTTCACATCTCTCACTATACCGTTTTCTTTATGTCTATCCTTCTCCTGTCCTGCTCCTTCCCACTTTTGCAAATGTATACATAGAATAAGAGAGACAAGGGGAAGGGAAATTTGGAGCAAAGTATCAGACTTTAGCCAATGGACTAGCAGTTTGATTCTCACCGTTACAAAAAGCCGGCAACCAAAGCTTCAATTTCAAATGCTATGTGCATATGTCTTAATTTTATATTGTGCATGAGACCCTTAAACATCCACCAAGTCACCCTAAGCACGCTTTTCCTACACCTATCTAGTTAGACATTGAATTCAACATAAAATGTGTTAAAACATGTAAAGAAAATCTAGATACAAACTAAAAAAATTGCCTTTATCAATATTTGTCGAAGCGTTTTTTGCCTCAAATTGTTTTCTGGACACCAGGCAACTTGAGTTTGTGGTTGCTTTTTTCGTGCCCTTGCTACTGAAAATTTAACATGTAATTCAATATTGTTTGAAAATTGGAATCCTAAGGACTTGAATTAGCTGAAAAGGGGTAATAAATTCAAAGTTGTCGAAAACAGGGGACCCCAAAATATGTCTTGCCCGAGCCCCATAAAACCATAATATATCTCTGGGCTCTAACCTTGTGCTACCCGTATATTCCCATTCGAAACGTGCAGCGCCATACCAGCCCTTTCTTGCCCAACCATCAAGGGCAACATGTTGGGATCCTACAGCCCCTGAGAAGCAGGCTGCAGAAGAACGCAGTTGAGTGTTCTACTCCGTTAATGTGAGTGCACTACACACCAGAGTGCATTTCCTCTTACCAATATTCACAACTCATCTGTGTAGCTCTATCCTTTTCGTTCTACCCACCTGTGTGCCCCCATGTATCTCACCAGTGTGCATCCCTCCCACATCTCAGCTCTTATGTGTGCACACCAGCTCCAATTAATATTATTTTTTTATAAAGTTTTATATAGCACGAACAAGATCCCGAAGGATATCAGAGTGCTTTACAATACGTTGGTGGAGAAGACAAAATGAAATATACAAAGCAATTGTGAGGAGAAAAAAAAAACACAATGATAAACAGTAAACAATGGAATTCATAAAAGGTACAGTATTAAGCAGACGATATGGACCGTGACTGTTAGTTGTGCTGTGGAGCTAGGAGCCAAGAGATAGCCACCTTATGAGTATCAAAGCCCCTTATGGTAGGAATTTGCTCATTAAGAATCTCTTGGCTTCCAATTTGAAAGCTGTCGACGAGGCGAGTCTGTGTACATCCGGAGGAAGAGAGATCCATATTTTAGGGGCAGCACCAGAGAAGCTTTGTGCACCCCTTCTTCGGCACTCTGTGCACCTTTTCCACAAGTGTGTGCCCACTCCTGCATTGACCAGGGTGCATGGCAGGGCCGGACTGACCATAGCGGGTACCTGAGGCAGGGCCTCCAGCCCTGAGAACTCTTCAGCAGGAGCACAAAAACCCACAGGCTACACGGACCTGAATATGTATCACTGCGGCATGGAGGGGGCAGGCAGCACTGGGGAGCGTGCTGGAGCTGGGGGGGGGAGGTTGTTGACATGTCATTGAACAGTATATCCTGAGCTGAACAAACGGACTGACTGAGCAACTCATACCAGGTGACAACTTTCAGGTTGCATCCCACAAAGCCCACTCTCTGACTGTCGCAATAGAAGGGTCAGTGTAGCTTGTACCCATATAAGCGTCTGGCCAGTATCTCCCATTCTCTGCCCCTGAAGCTGCCTCCACTCCAGGCATGTGAGTCACCACTCAATTGTCTGCCGATGGAACAGGTAGCCCACCCCCTGCCGGTTTCATAAGCGGAGGATCTACAAGTGTTGAAAGAAGAGTTTTAGTAAGATAGGCCATACTTGTATTTAGCGAAGAGTTGTAGCCCTTCTTAATACCTATGCACTTCCATTTTACTTCTTTGTCAAAGTAGGGCATCTGGGAGGAATCTAAACAAACGCATCCCAGCCAGGCATCCTGGGAACCACGCGTGCCCCACATCTCCCAACGCTACCCTAGAAGACTCCTGCAATTCCTTCAGAGGTGCATTCACTGATCATTGAGGATGGCCATTTGGTGTCTATGCCAGTGGCAAAACCAATTCCAACATTATTTGAACTGAGCTTAAAAAGGATGGGCAACCCATAGAATATACATGGCCCTGGTACTGCAAACACTGCATTGCCCCAGCCATCTCATGTCAATGATCAACGCTCCTTGCTTCTGCTCCACCCATGAATACGTAAGATAAGATATGGCTTGTGCTTCTTCTCCATAGGAACAGCAGCTCTGGCAGAAGGGTGGGCTTAGGCTCTGGCAGCCTTAGCCTGCATCCTGGGCAGCCTTAAGGGATGGCAGTGGTTCAATGTGCGGGGCTACTTTAACCACACTCTTTGCAGCCCCACATCCATCTGTTCTTTTTTTCTATTTTATTATATTATTTTGGAGTTTATTTATAGCACTATAAGGTAGTGAGAGGTGTTCTAGTGGAAAAGGAGTCAGAATCAGAGAATATAATGTGTGATCTCGGATTTCCCGCTTGTCCAAATGTAATCCTTGACAAGTCACCTAGCATGCTGCTTCCTAGACACAGTCTTCATGCAGTGATGCCTCTCAGAGTAGGGTAGTATCTGGCCAGGAGCACCCAAACCAGAGGCACCAGGGTGTGTGAGGTTGCAGCATTTTTCTGTCATCAGCCCATCTCAAAGTGTGATCAAAGAAGACAAAAGTCTGAACCTCACATCAAGGGTACCCTTCACTTTGCACAACACAATCTGCAGTTTCATCTCTCAACTGAATCCTCTCACAAAGGACATCTAATCAGAAGACCTTTGTTAACAAACCCTTTGAACTCCTAAATAGATCCCTGTCCCACTTCTTCCTCATCTCAGTGTCTGGATCTCCATCCACCAGCCACAGTACCGCAGACAATACACTTCCGCTGTCTGGGGAAGCTGTCTTCACCCTCAATATTTTGCCATGCCAACCCAGAGGCTTCCAAAGTGGATCTCACTTTGTTTTGTAATAATACTATAAGCCTAACTTAATGATAAACACCAGAAAACATATGCTCCAGCGTCTGCAGGATCTCTGTTCAATGTTTCCATCCATCCACCTTTCCTACCCATGAACTAATCAGCTCTCCATTCTGAACCAGAAATCTATTGGTGTCCCAGCAGTGGATGGACCATTCACCCGACTCCAGTGCCTATCGAGCATACCTAATATAGCAGTATTTTCAAATGAAAATATAGTTCTTTCTTTTTACAGTGTCCTGAATCCTTAAATTGTATGTTGTCTTAAATTACATACTCCATAGTCCTAACATCTGGCATGAAAAATGTACCTTAAAACCTCTGGTTGCTGCCTACCCCTCTTTATTTCCAATGGCTATCTCCTTCTCATTGATCCTCTGCATGCCTCCTTCCTCCGAGCACAACCTTCTTGAAGTCACATGTATGTGTGCATTTATCTCTATTAATGTTTTTCTTCTGTCTCGTGGCCTATAGGAACATTGTCATTTTTCACTAACTTAGCATGTTCCTGCTGTTTTGCCTACATTACTATGCATCTTTATTTTTGCAATACTTTTGATGACTGCTTACACATGAGAACTCATCGTTGGGTTTGTTCTCTGCATGTTCCTGGGATTGTGACTGAATATTATGTGCAAGGTCATACAACAATGCCCTTTGTTATTGTGTTCTGGCCAAACCTTAGCCCTTAGACAAAACATACCGAGGCAGCTGTTGTTTGGACAGCGTACTTGGATTTTTAGTGGGGTAACGAATATGTGACACACACTTGGAGAGGGACCTTTTCAAGGAGAAGAGCGAGACAGCACCTATGACGTAGATCTACCATCTATAGGCTAAGGTGTGGGGTCTGCTGACAAAGCTTAGAGATCTTCTATTATATAGTAACACTTCTTAGCAAGGAGAGAGAGGTTAGGCGTTATAGTCCTTTCTCCATTGTCTGACATCTCCCTTCGTAATGTATGGACTAGCTGCTATGCAGACTATGGGGGTCATTAGGATTGCGTTTTTTCTGCATCCTCCGGGCCGGCCGTGCCCGGAGGATGCGGAAAAACCGCAGCGGAGCCTTCAAAGACCCCCCACCAGATTAGGATGGCTGGGGGTCAGGAAGACCCTTCGCCGCTTTTCCGCCGCGGTCGCCTTACGACTGCGGCGAAAAAGCTCTAATATGGTGGCGGGGTCTAACAGACACCGCCAGCCATATTAGGATGGGGCAGAACAAATGCCTTTCCATCGCGGCTTCTCCAACGTGGAAAGGCATACGGTGTTTTCTTTGGGGGCCCGTTGCGGGGCCCCAGGGTGACGGGGGGTGCACATTGGTACCCCCCTGCCTTTGCGTGCACGAAGCGGCAGGCACCACGCGGTGCCTGCAGCTTCGTGCACGCAAAGGAAAACATGCTTTTTTTAACATTGTGGCGTGTGCTGCTTCAAGCAGCACCCGCCGCAATGTTAAAAATATAGGATGTGACCGCCAGGGTGGAGGTTACATCCTAATTAGCACGGAGGGACCGCCGCTGCCCCTGCGGACAGTCCCTCCTCCTCTGGGGTGGCGGACGGACGCAGGTCCGTCCGCCATTCTAATGAGCCCCTATATTTGTACTGTGCATTTTTCTGCTTGTTGTGGCTCGTATACTACATGTTATGGCACGTTATTTAAAATAAACATTTTAAACTGTTTCGTGTCTCTGTCAGATCTTATTGTGGACAAGTACAAGTGAGTTGGCAAAAGGGTGTGTCTTGTTACTGCGATTCCTGAGAGGAATTATGCACCAGTGCATGCCTGAAAGGACAAATGAATGAATGATAACTTAATGTATTCTTATGACAGACAAAGATATGGATGCCCAGATCATGCTTTAGGGAAAAGCCAAGTTTTCAAAGCTTTTCTGAAAGCAAAAGGATGAGAGATTGATCTGATCGAAAGAGAAAGGTATTTACATGCTTTTGCTCCCAAAAAGGAAAAATATCTACTCCCAAGACTTTAGTGTTCAATGTGGAGGGGCACTAAACGTTTAGCAGAAGATCCTAAGGGAGCATACATACTAACTTTGACTAGTGTCAGACATTCACAAGGAACGGGGGCAGTGGTAACTTTGGAAGGGGCCTCAGACATGTGGGAGCGCAGGAGCACAATACAATGGGGGTGGTTAGCTGCATCTTTTTCAGTGTGTGGGAGGCATTGCATAGTGGAGCTCACCCTGAAGGGGTGTTCACCTTATCTCTATTGTAAAGCATACAGTATGTAATGGGGTGCTAGTCTCTGTTGTACACTATGTGCAAAATCAGTATGAGAGGTGGCCCTCCTCCCTACCTAGTCAGCCCATACTTGTCAACCACTGTTGAGTAGTGAGACTAAGCAAAGGGGAATACAGTCAACCCTTCCAAAAATGTAAAAGATGTATTCACAAAGGTAGGGAGTTAATCTAGGAACACTAGGAAATGTCCACATCCTGAATGCTCACAAGCATAATTTACAACTGTTTGGATAGTCCTCATCATTCTCTGGATATCATGCATATAATATCCATGGCACATTTTATGTGAGTATATGTTTGACATTCACGTGCAATAATGAAATACTTGCATTATGTATAGACATGGTCATGTATGGCATGATTAGAAAAATTGTGTATTTTACTTAATTGAAATCATTATCAGCTAGATGCATCAAGTGAAATTCCGTTCGCAAATGGGCAGATTCTCAGAATCTGCCCCTCTGCGACCGGTATTTATGCATTTGGGATGCATCATCCCAAATGCATAAATCGCTATTTGCAATTGCATTTAAGGAATCTCAAATTGAGATTTCTTAAATGCAATGGATGAATGTAAAATAGCTAGCTATTTCGCTGATAAGGATCGCTATTTACAGTGAAATCAAACTTCAGGGTAAATAGCGAAAACTGTGAAAAATGCTCTAAAGTGCATCTTTCAAAGTTGTATGTTACACACACACATGTCCTTGGGGTATGTGTGTGTGCAATACCAGTGTCCAGGTCAATTTAAGGGGTGCAACAGGGTGTCCTTTGACACCCGTCACCCTTGAGATTGCATTCTCAAATTGCGCTTAGCTAATTGCTAATCGCAAATTGAGAATTCCTCCCCATTCATTCCTACGGGCCTCTTGGATCATAGGAATCAATGAGATGTCATTCCTTATTTGCGAATCGCACTCTGCGAGTCGCAGATAAGGAATATTTAGGAATTGCTAATATTTTAGCAAATCCTACATGCATCTGATTTTGCGAGTCCCTAAATGCGAATCCTTAAACTTCACAATTAAGGACTCGCAAAATCGAACGTTGATGCATCTAGCAGTATGTTTCTTATCAAACTGGTTCATTTTTCCACAGGAGAATCTGATAACATATCACCCTGCTCACTCTTCCCAAATTCTGACAACCCCATTTTGATGGTTGACCATTGCCAAAGCTTGCACCCAAACTGTGAAACTTTCTTCATCTTACCTTCATCACAGTTCAAACCATCTGGCTTTCAGGTAAGCAATTCAAATATACTTATTCCATTACTCTGTTTATTTGTGGTCTTTTGCTTTGATTGGTCGTAGTGTCAATATAGCTCTCATTGAATGTGTGTTTTACAATGATTTCACTCATTAATTCTTTCATTCATTCATCAATGGCAAGGATTTCCTGCATGCATTGATACATGCTGCAGCCATCTTCTGGCCATACTTAGGACATTCCACTGGTACAATATGTATTTTTAACCTATGTGGAGCCTTAGTTTCAGCCTAGTATGGGTATTTTGTCAGTAAGGCATCTGCAGATATCTATTATTTAATGGAGCATCCCACTTCACAACTCCACGTATGGCACTCCACTTTAAAATGTTCTTGACCCTGTCAGTGTAGACACATAAGAAACAGAAATGGAAATACATAAAAATGTAGTTAGAATCAGGAATTTGAGGCTACTGGTCATTGTGCAGGACAGGGAAGGAGCTAAATGTGGCAACTATATGTTTGTTTGGATGGTGGAAGTACTAGAGATTGCTCCAGAGGAAAAGACAGTGGGGGTAAATGTATTCCTTTACCCTGATGTCATATCTCCCTCTTATTGCCAATTGGACTGGTGATGACTCTTATGAGTCCAAATGTGGACTGGTTCAACATAGGACACCACAAGCAGAGTGGTGAAAGTTCAAGAACTTCAGGCTGCTCCCTTCAGACCCAAAGTGCCTGGGACATTTCATCCTCTCAAGCCCTGATTCTTCCTCATCTAACCACCCTTCTTTTGATTCCCTCTTGACACACCCTCAGTTTCCCCTTCTTTCTGACCCTGGGCGGTGAACTCTGCTCTGTACGCGGAGTTTACAGAGTTTTCCGCACTCCACGTTACGCGGAGCTTGCAGAGTTCTAAAAAACTCACTTCACGCAGCACGGCAGAGTTTTTTCCTCACTCGTGTTCACCAACATCAAGTTGGCATGCGCGAACGAGGAAAATCGAACTCCCGGAGAGATTTTTCCACGAGCGTGGAAAATAAACCTCCCGGTGAGATTTCTCAATGCGGGAGAGTCAGGTGTCTCATTGCAAGTGGTCGCGTATGCCCGCGACCGCTCTCGTTAAGAAACTGCCCGTTTGTGTTGTGTTGAGTAAAAATCTACTCGAGCAGCGGAAAAGGAAAGAAGGGACCGCTTGCGCTGTGCACGGTGCCATTTGCAATGATTGCCCAGTGCCGACAAGCATTCTCCACTGTGCAATCACTGTGAACGGCATTTTTCTATGGAACTCCGCCACTTGTGGAGCTCCGCGTAGTGCAACAGAGTTTTTTTGCCACTTCACGGAGTACTGCATAATACAACTCTGTGAACTCCACCCAGGGCTACTCCCTTCCCTTGCCTATTCTCTCCCAATAAGCTCTTTTGATTTCCAATGGCTACATAGAACACTCCATGTGTAAGGGAAGTGGTGACAAGGAGAAGTGGGATGATGTATAGATTGGAGTACAGTATTTCAGAAATAGAACTGTCATTAGTGACCACATGGATAGAGGATTGTTTTGAAAATAGCTGATAGCAATTGATGTTGGGTTTGAGCATTATTTCATCCATGTAAAGCATATGTTCATATTCTTATCTATGCTGTCTTAGAAGCAACTGTTACAGTGAGAGTTGGTATGTGTTTGAAATCCTGTATATTTGACTTTAAAAGGTTCTAGTGTGCGCTTCTTTCCCCAACAATAGCTAAATAATGCAACTGTGTAGACAGTGTTTAAATAGATATTCAGCCCTTACCAATTGTCTATTATATGCTAGTTCGTAAAAAATAGCATTCAACACAAATAATAAAAATTCAAACAAAATGGATAGTTAATATAATAAAACATTTCCTAAACATACATTTAAACATTCCAGTTCCATATCCTTCCTTGATGCATATAAATATACAAATTCCTTGCAATATTATTTGATGTACATGACAGTTATACAATTCCAAGATGAATAATTAAATTAACACTTCAGCTCATGTAAATTATTATAGCTTTCATATACACTCAGTTGTTTTAGTAATGAAGAAACCATGGGCCTCATTTATGAGAAATGACGCATCGCTTCTCATCGCTTGCGTCGCAAGGAGTGCGCACTTCTCAGTGCACATGCCTTGCAACATTCCTGATGCGTCATATTTAATGTATGACGCATCATGTCGCAAGGAGTTACAGATACGCCAGTATTTCTGACGTATCTGTATGGCCCAAAAGTGACGCATTGCTGGAGTGTGTCACAAAAGTGACGCAACTCCAGCAATGCGTCCTTTCACATGGGGCAAGCCCCATGTGAAAGGGCCTGCATCAGTCTTACACCTGCTGTGAGGCAGGCGCAAGATTTTGACGCAACGGAGTCCTAAAAGTGACACAGTGAAATCTCATAGATTTCACTGCGTCACTTCTACGACCCTTCCTTGTGTCAATACGCCCCCCTTGCATACATTATACCTGGTGCAGGTATAATGTGGGGTAAGGGTTTACAAAGTGACGCTTCTACATAGATGCGTCACTTTGTAAATATGGTGCAACAAAGCGCATTTTTTACACCACTGGTGCGTCACAAAAAGTGACGCACCGGCGGCGTAAAAGTGACGCACAGCCTCATAAATGAGGCCCCATGTATATTTGCTTGGTGCAGGCTTGTCTCCGCCCTTTGTGTGATTTCTTTCAATGGAAATTGATGCTTTAACTGTTCCAACGTCATTTAACATTCATCTAGTTGTTCCATTTAGTTAGTAGACATCATCCATAATACCTGCTTTTTGTACGTTTTAAAAGTAAACTTTATTAAGTAGGAAAAAGGAAAATAAACAGTAGGTTCACAATATAATATAACAACAATGTACTGAAAATATTTAAATAATAATGAGGTAGTACAGGAAAATATTTGGAATTATATGTAGAAAACAAGATAAAGGGGAAAGGGAGAAAGAAGATAGAAAGGGCAAAAATAAAAGTATTCCTCATGTACTGAAACTAGCATAATTTTAAACCGTAGTACAATTACAAAAATCATAGAGTACATATTATCAGGGAAGCAAAAAAAAGCAAAATATAGTAACTGCAGTCATATTTTAAAAAAAAAAGATAAGCCACCTATGCAACCTGGATCTTATAGACCTACTTCTCTTTTAAATTGTGATGGAAAGATTCATGCAAAAATTTTGGCAACACGCCTTTCACGTGTAATAACCCCCATAGCATCTGTGAGACAACATGGGTTCATCCCAGGAAGAGGCACGGTCAACCATGTCGGCAGAGTAGTTACTATGTTGGACATAGCTAATGTACAGAAAACACCTTGAGGAGTAGTGCTACTTGATGCTGAGAAAGCGATTGACCGTGTCTCCTGGGATTTCCTCTGGGCTACTATGAGGCGGCAAGGCTTTGGACCCGGGTATATTCAAGCTGTGCGAACTATGTATGAAGCACCTACAGCACAAATATGTACAACGGGTCTGGAGTCTGATTCAGTTATCATATCAAGAGGCACATGGCAAGGGTGTCCTTGCTCTCCTATACTATTTGCTTTATATATTAACCCCTTTTTATATGTACAGGAAACTCGGCTAAATGCGCTAGGAGCTCGGCCCGGGATGGAAGTTACTATATTAGCATATGCGGATGACATTGCTGTGATCTCTTCAGATCCAGCTAAATCCATACAAGAGATTGAACAACTAGCAGCTGTTTTTGGGGAAAAATCTGGATTTAAGTTAAATATTGCGAAAACACAAATAATCTGTACAGAGCTAGCATGTTTTAATGACGCCAGGGTTACAGAAGAGGCTACATATCTGGGTATTCTTATCAAGGAATGTTTAGAAAAGATGGTAATATCTAATTGCGAACCATTGGTATCTAAAATAAGGAAGAATTTGAATAGACTAGAAGGCCTGCATTCATCCTTAGTAGGCAGGTGCAATGTGTTAAAAATGGATGTTTTACCCAAAGTATTGTACTATTTTAGATGTGTCCCCGTGGAACTTACCTGGAAGCAACTGCAGAAATTACAATCTATTTGCAGTAGCTTCCTGTGGGCACAAGGAAAGCCCCGCCGTGCAATGAGGTACATGACTTTGCCACGACACTGAGGGGGATGGGCTGTTCCAAATTTCGTGTTCTATTACTGGGTGTGTTTATTACAACAAATGGACATAGTGTTGATTGGAGAAGAGGAGGGAAAGGTAGAAGAGTCCCTGAATATTTTTAAGATGCTATCGGACGCAAAAACAGAGAGGAATTTCCTTCAGAATCTGGAGCCCAGTTACTAAAAGAAAACTCGATTTAAGATGCTCCTCGCTGCTTATAAAGCATGGACTCAGATCCGTAATATGCTGAAGATTAGTAAACTTAATTTCTATAACCCTACATCCTTCCTAGCTTTACCTCCCTTAATTTTTTCTGATGCCAGCATGGCTAGGTAGCGGAGAAAGCGTCTGGTGACCTTGGGGGATTTAATTAGTAATGGTGTTATCAAGGCCTATTCCTCGCTGGTGTCTGAATATAATCTCCTTCAAGCTGATTTTTTAAAAATACTTACAAATGCGGGACTACCTAACAAGAAGAGTAGATGTAGTGAATTTGGTTAGGAAAAGTGATTTGCTGGAGATATTGAGAAAGCACAGCAGGATTGGTAACCTATATCAAAGCCTTATTGAACTACAAAGGGATGACCTCGAAGTACAGAATTCTAAATGGAACAATGAATGGAAGCAAGAAGGGGATATCCTGCAGGAATCCATTGCGGTGGCTAAGAAACTTCTACTATCTTCAAGCCTTAAATCACAATATTTTAAATCAGTATTTAGGAGCCCATTAGGATCGCGGGCGGACTTGCGTCCGTCCGCGACCCCAGAGTAGGAGGGAACCTCCGCATGGCATGCGGAGTTCCCTCCTGTGCAATTAGGATGTGACCGCCACCCTGGCGGTCGCATCCTCTATTTTTAACATTGCGGCGAGTGCAGCTTCAATCTGCACCCGCAGCAATGTTAAAAATGCACGCATTGCATTTGTATGCAGAAAGTGGCAGGCACTGCGCGGTGCCTGCCGCTTTCTGCATACAAATGCAGGGGGGTACCATAGGTACCCCCCATGTGCACCCCCCATTCACCTAGGGGGCCTGCAACGGGCCCTCACAGTGAAGTTACACATGCTTTTCCACGGCGTAAAAGCCGCCGCAGAAAATCATGTTTCAGAGCCCATCCTAATCTGGCTCACCATATTAATGCTTTTCCGCCGCGGTTGTAAGCCAGCCGCGGCGGAAAAGCTGCGGACGGAAACCAGGACCCACCAGCCATCCTAATGTGGCGGTGGGTCTTTGGTGGGTCCGCTGCGGATTCTCTGCATCCTCTGGGCCGGCGGTGGCTTCCGCCGGCCCAGAGGATGCGGAACATCCGCAATCCTAATAAGCCCACTTATCTGCATTATATGCCCGCCAAAATAGCACGGCGGGGGGGTTAAATGAGGGCAGATGCACGTAATGTGGAATAGAACAAGCTGATAGCATCCATATGTTTTATAACTGCCCAGAGCTGAAGCAATTGATACATAAAATGGAAACCTACCTGGTGATAGGGGAACAGATTGTGATTACCCCGAAAGTGATGATGTTGGGGTTTTTGGATTATTCATTGATGGAAAAGGGGGTATATCAATATAGATAGTTAATTTTTATCTCTGTAAAAGTAGACAAATTATGCATTGCTTCATTATGGCAGGAGATGAGCCACCATCCTTTGAAATGTGGAGTGGCAGACTCTATAGAACATATAATTTAGAATTTAGTTTGTATGCCTGAAAAGGGCCCCATAAGCGCAGGCTAGATATAAAAAAATGGGGGACACTCTCAGATTATTTAAAATAATTATGAGATAGCAAACTGGTCTGTCTTCTATACATTGAATGCAAGATTTGGCTGGCCTTAAGGTTTGGCGACTAGATATGTATATTATAATGGTCTCTTTTTTGAATGAATTATAATTGCTCTGAGGCAGATTGATTTTATAATGATCTTCATGTCTTTAGTATCCTTTTTTTCTCTTCTTTCTTTGTTATGTACTGTAAGGACATGTATATCGTGATCCCTCCTGATTTGATTTGTTTTTTTGTGTGAACAAAGCTTCTGTAAAGGTTTATCGAATGGCTAAAAAATAAAAAATACAAAAAATAGAATGTAAGCTCTAATAGGAAAAATAATGTATTCAAGGAGGTTTATATACTTCATCAGTTAACGGTGGATGTATGAAAGTTTTTAAAACCGAGGAATCTACAAAAATGTTTAGTGGAGACCAAAGAGCATTTTGTTTATTTGTTAGAGACATTGGGACTGTATACACTCTATCTAGTCTATGATTTTAACAAACGCCATACCACCATGCTTAAAAGGAAATATGTAGAGCATTCCTCCAATTTTTAGCAATCTGTTGAAATATGACAGCAATTAATAAGTCCACAATTTATATATTAAAAGTACAACAATGCCAATCATCAGAAAGGCTACCTAAAAATATATTAGCAAAGGAGAATGGTATTTGTGTACGAAAAGTAGACTTAATTTGTTTCCATACTTGTAACAAAAATTGATAGGTGGTTGGGCATTCAAATAAAATATGTTTTATATCAGAAACTGATGCAGGATAGGGCCAACAAGATGGTGGAGTGGCACTATCAAACTTGTGTGAAGTTTGATAGAGTGAAGAAGCAGAAGTAATTAGAAGGCGATTAGCAGTATTTTTGTGGAACACATTTTAAGCCATAATTCGTTCCACAAGGGAATAGGAAAGGAGGAGTGAACATCTGCGCCCCATTGTAATTCTAGGGTTGATGTTTATGATCAACAAGGGGAGCGGTAAGGTGGTTATATATATGAGAAGCAGTAGGAGCAGTTAGTAGTAATATTGGTATTGGTGACATAGGAAGAGGGGATATGCATAACGAGTAAAGTGAATGTATGTGGTACAAATAGAAATGATCAATGACTGAAATTTGTGTTGATATGAATGAGGAAAGTGAAAAATGGATTGAGCCTGTAAAAAAGAGATAGGTAAGTTGTTATGTATCAATTGATGAGACCACTATAGACCTTTATCTCTCCAGGCTTTCCAAAAGATAGTTTTTTTAATTCATTTTAATGAATTTATTATACCAGATGGTTGAATGAATTGATCTAGAGATGAAAGAGAAGAGATATAAAATGGCCGTAATATTCTGTAAGCATTTTTGAGAATAGGAAGAGACTTGGAATAAGGATGTTGAGCAATGGTAAACACTCTGCAAAGGAGAAAGGTTGAATAAATGATAATTCCAATTCTGTCCATAAGAGAGATTGAATTGTGTTTGAGCCATCTTGAAAATGTATTGATTATTTTAAAAATAAATCATTTTGCTAAGACTGATAATAAGGAAAATTAACTACCCCTTGCTCCTTTATAATTTTGACAAAGGTATACAATGCTTTTTATTATTCCATAAGAATGCAGTGAGAATAGAATATTTTTTTAACAATAGAATCAGGAAAGTTAATTGGAATTGCTGAAAGATAGAAGACAATGATAGAGACTAACATCATCTTAATGGAAGCTAACCTACCCCACCAGGGGAGAAATAGTGTATTCCATCATGAAGTATGTTTTGATACAATAGACAGTAAAGTAATAGATTTGAGTGATATAGTGTCTTTTGTAAAAGTAATGAACCAAAGGCCCAAATATTTAATTTTTGTTGGCCTCCAATGAAATTCTAAAGGGAGGAAATCGTGATTGATACACCATTTGTTAAGTGGAAGGATTTCACATTTGTCAGAATTAAGTTCATAGCCTGAAAGCGAGGCAAAAGCAGAAACTACATTTAAAAAGGCTTATAAAGAAGCAACAGGAGAGGCCATATGTAAAAGAATATCATAAGCATAGACTGAAAATGTAATTTGTTTATTTCCATATTTGAAATTTTTTAGATAGAAATGGTTCGAGAGCCAGAATAAAAAGAAGAGGTGATAGGAGACTGCCTTGTCGTACACCTCTGTGTAAAAGAAAGGGAGAGGAGGCTAGGCCATTGACAAATATAGATCCAGAAGGGGAAGAATATAAAATAAAGATTAAGTTAATTAACTTTTCTACAAAACCAAACAATGAAAGTGTAGAGAATAACAACTTCTGGTGTATTCGATCAAAAGATTTTTCAGCATCCAAGGAAAAGGCTGCTACAGAATGTTTATAAGCTTTAGATGTACTCAGAACATCTAAGAAAATCCTGGTATTATCAATGAGTTGTCTACCTTTATCAAAACCAGCTTGTTCACGACCAATTAAATTGAGGAGGAGAGGATTAAAGCATAACACCAGAATTTTGGCAACATTTTTAAATCAGCATTAACTAAGGAAATGGGTCTACAATTGTTATATAACCTATGATCTTTATCATCTGATAAAGGTGAAAATATAGTGATAATGGGTCACACTCAATGTATCAAAAAAGCTAGAAGGCAACTGGATTATCAAGCACACTATGACAGACTTTGCTTGGATCCGACAAAAGAAATTGCCTCAAAATAGAACACTAAACATCTGAAATGTAAAGAGAAAGATCTGTTAGATTATGAAGAAGACCACTATTTGAAAAACGATAACCCAATTTTGTCACTAATATATTTCTTGCCAAAAATCCATAAAAACAGAAAAGACCCACCTGGCAAGCCAATAGAAAGTTTTATTGGATCACTATTGGAGAACACATTAAGATTTATAGATCTATTTCTCTTCAATTATCTAACTGCTCTACCTTCATATTTTGGATTCTGCAGACTTTCTATTGCAAATCAATGAAATCCCATGGGAAAAGAATTATCTTATGGCTAGTATTGATGTAGTAGCACAATAGACATCAATCCAACAACAGGATGGGATCAATGTGTGTAAAGATTTTTTAAGGACAGATCAATTTCCCTACTGGAACACATGGAAAAGATCACAGAGATGTTAAAATAATGTATAAAAAACAAGATATTTATATTCGATGTAACCCACTATATCCAGAAGCGGGGCAATGCTATGGGTACATTCCTTGCCCCTACATATGTCAATCTACTGATGGGATTTTGGGAAAAAGAAATAATGTGAGCAGAGTAAAATGAAACAGCAATCAAACAAATTAAAATATGGGTCCGATTTATAGCCATGTTGAACCACAATAACTACAATTTACAGCTCAAGCCATATATTAGTAATAAGAACATTGACTACCTGGATATACATATGTACATTGAACAGGGGAGGATCTGCACCAAAATATGTGGAAAAACATGGCCAGTAATTCCACCTTCCATGCAAATAGCAGGCAGCCAAAAGCTCACAAATGGACTATCCCCTCTGGGGAATTACTGATGATAAGATGAAATTGTTTGGAAACGATTGAATTTGAAAAGGAAGCAGAGAGAATGATATCAAGGTTCATGGAAAGGGGATCTCTGGAACTCAGGCCTCTAAAAAGTTTACAAAGATTAAGAAAGAAATCAGAGACCCAACAATAAGGATTAATATGGATTTTAAGAAATTGCATAAAGAGATAAAAAAATTATATAGAGAAATTGGTAAATAGTGCTAATGGATGAGGAATTAAGAGGCGAGCTGCCAGACTCTCCACAGATTACATATCACACAACTTCATCGCTAGCAGACATGATGACCTCCAGTTATTTGAAGTCCATGCTAAAGAAACAATTAAACCAGCTAGCCAAACAAAACAAGAATGGGTTTTGGAAATGCTCCATGTGCTAGGCATGCAAACATGACATGATTACATACTTTGTTGAACTATCAAATGGGAAAATAAAACTTATCAAAGATCAAATAACCTGTGAAACAAAAGCATCTTGTACATGTATTGCAATGCACTTGCACAAACAATATGTAGGATGCACCGTAACAAAAGTAGAAATCAGAATCTAGCAACAACGTGGAGCTAAAAAAACCAAGGGTTTTAGCTACCCAATCACTAAACGCTTTTGGGAAAAACATGCAGAACTCAAATTAAGAAACAGAATCCAGAATGATCATCCTTATGGGCACAGAGGCACCCTGAGGCCATAATAAAGATGCAGGACTGCATGTACATTTACAGTAGAGGGTACTTCAGCTAATGGGGGGCCACAACCAGAATACATTTTTAAAGGACTATCTCCTCACTTTACATGAGAATAACGACATAAATGAGAATTTAGAACTCAATACATAAATCAATCATTTATGAAGTATGAACTTACAACAAAGTGGGTGTGTGAGTCTCTGAGGGTCTGTGAGTTGGTGCGTGAGTCTCTGAGTAGGTCTGTGAGTGGGTGAGAGAGAGAACATGAGTGATTCTGTAAATGGTAGTATGAGTGTCTGACTGGGTCTGTGATTGGGAGTGAGAGTGTATTAGTTGTTCTGTGACTGGGGGAAGAAGTGCCTGAGTGGGTTCTGCTTATTTTCTGCTCAATTTCTGAACATTTTTTCTCCTCACTTCTGAGTTTTATTTTGCCTCTTTCTGCTCATTTCTGACTTCTATTTAGAACCTTTTTACTAGTTGCTGGCCTTTATTTTCACTTTTACTGCTGGTTTCTGAACCCTATTCTGCCTCTTTCAGCTAATTTTTGGCCTTTATTTTACCTCTTTCTGCTTGTTTCTGACTTCCATTTTGCCTCTTTCTGCTTGTTGTTGACCTTTATTTTGCCTCTTTCTGCTCCTTTCTCACCTTTATCTTGCCTCTTTCTGCTTGTTTCTGACTTTTATTTTTCCTCCTTCTCCTCGTTCCCCTGGGACCATGGGGCAGCCTCAAGGACCTAGCCAGCTCCCTGTTGGAGGTAGATTTGCTGGTGCACTAAGGAAGTTGCTGGCAATGCAGCTCCCAGCATGCAAGAGCAATCTTTCATCTCTTTACCTGCCCCATGACTGCGGGCTGGGAAAGAGATGAAACCGCTGCTTACAGCGGGCGGTAACACTTTGACAGCTCCAGCCTACTGGAACCGGAGTGTTTACTCTCAGTTCACCAAGGTAAAGCAAACAGCTGTGTCCTGGGGGTGGGCACCCTGGGACATAGCAGGAACCAGCCCTGGGAAGTGGCGGTCCCCAGAGCCATATGTGACTCCAAAAGAAAGGTCTTGAGGTGGTCCCCGGGGCTGAGAACAGCCTGTGATGTTGGTCGTGCGACACCCCCTTCTTTCTTAAAAAAAGGGAAAGCTCTGGGGAAGTGTTGGTCCCCTGGGCGTGGGGCTACACGTGCCCCCACCAATTGTTTTATTTGCACCGAGAGTTGGTGTCCTCTGGGGATTCTAGAAATCCAGGAGGGGGTCCATGCGGCCCTCTCCATTATTTAAAAAAAAGAAATGTAGAAATGCCCCCGGGGCTCTCTCGAAAACAAGCTCGGGAGCCTGTGGTTGTTTTTTATTTTTGAAACGGATTTAGCGAATTCACAGAAAATTCTTTTGTTTAAAAAAAATGATTTATCCTGGTAGGGGTTTGGGCGTCACAGTATTCCTATCCTGTCCCCTTTATTTTTTATTTGAGACTCAGTTGAAGCCCAGTCCCAAAATGCCTGCCAACACATCCTGGTTGAAGTGTTGGCAACCAATTAGAGCTCTGTAGGTATCTGCACAAGCTCGTTATTAGTCACAATTACCCACTATCACAAATATCCATATTTGGTTTTCCTTAAATTTCTCAACAACATACAACCAAGTAACAAAAAGCACAATCTGCAGACCAAAAGCTAGCTTTCTGCCAAATTTGATGGAATTCCATCCAGCGGTTCGGGATGTAGTTGTGTTCAAAGCTACAATGGGAATTAATATGGGATATGGGGATATATATTTTGATCCTGAGCAGTCAGGCTTCTTCCCCTTACTTACTTCGGAAACAGCCTTGTCAGCAAAGGTGGACAACCTTCAAATGCTGTCAGACAAAAGGAGATCCCTCTGCTCTGATGCTGTTCAGGGTCAAATTCTGGCCTTCTGTCAGTAGCCCAGAGAGGCGCTGGTTGATAAATTGCTGCAGAATCTTAACTACAAATGGTAACAAGGATTTTGGATGGAATTTATGGAAGTACCAGCACGGTTTCTTTAAGTACTGGCCTTATCAAGTTTTCTTCCTTTCTTCTGGTACATGTCCACTGATAAGGGAGTGATTATAGAACATCAGTAATGGGGAAACAATGGTCTCAATTAATGCTTTCCAATGGGCTGGGGGAAAAGGTTAACAGGTGGACCTGATGGGATCAAGCTTGCAATGGTTGAAAACTGTTCAAAAGATTGGGGTTTTCATTGTTCCAAATTCAATCTCTGTACTACAGTTTTGATTTGGCAAAATAACTACCATCAGCAGAGATGAACCTTCTCGGGTTCAAAGAGTCAAGAACAGTGGATATTTTGTTGAAGTTGAAAAGCTTATCTGCCAACTTCTGGGCGTTCTTAATGAGACCGTTGCACATTTATTAGCGGACAAATCGCGGACAATTTGATACATTTCTCTAGCAGATTTTCCTGTAATCATGTTTTTATTGTTATAAAAAGTATATTTCGCAGATCTGAGTAATTTTTGTATTCCTTCAGGGCATTTTTCAGCGCCTCCTTAGCTGATATATAATAGTCCTGACTCCAGAGACACTCCAGCATTTATAGCCCGACTTAGCCTCTCTGAAGACTGGCAGAGGTCAGTGGGAGTGGATCTGATGTTGTTAAAACTTTTAAACAGTGGGGCTATATCCAGAACTTTCTCTATCCACTCAGTATAATTGACATACCCTGCTATCTGTGACTGCGGAGACTTATTAGGGTTGGCATCCTTAAGGCTTGATGCCAGGTCTGAGATGAGAAGTTTTCTTCATGGACGAGTCAATGGAATTTCAGATAGCTGCGTTTTTCTGTCCATCACTCTTGGAACAAATTTAATTAGGCAAGGGATAATACCAGCAGGATGCTGTTCATTCAGAGATTACAACTTTCTTGTCAAAAGGTCTAGTATGTAGCCCTTCATGTGAGTAGGCCCCTTAACTAGCATTGAGAGACAGTAAGAAATTAAGGCTACTAGTGAGTGCTAAAACTCCACTTGAGCAGCCATCACAGTCCTCAACCGCACAAAGTCACAAGCAAACCTCAAATTAACCTGTGCTCAACCCTCTGGTAGGTAGCCACAGACCAGCCAGGCCTAATGAGACTTTGAGGCAACATGTAAAGTACTTGTGCAACACTTCAACACTAATAAAATGAAAACATAGCACTAAAAGGATCCCATACTAAATTAGAATATTAGAGTAGATTTTAATAAATAAAACAAGACCTAAATTACAAAATGCCAGTCAGTAGAAAAGGAGATATGCCAGATTTCAATGAAAATAGAGCCAAAAAGCACAAAGCACCAACTGTGGAGATCTGGTCACAGAACCGGAACAAAGTCACAATTTCAGGCCGATTGTGATGGAACGTGGGCGGGCCACAGGGCTCCAGTTAGACCTGCTTTAGAAGATTACCTTAATTTCTAGTTGCAGAGCATTGCGAGATCCCGTGTCGAGGATGAGTTGCGCAGCCAAGGCGATGTGTTGGTTTCGGGGGTCTGCTTGCTGTGATGTGAGGTCATGCATCGTTGTCATTGTCTTCCATTTTACCTTTCTTGCTTTGTTCCCTCTAACCGTCCATTTCTTCCTTTTTGCCTTCCTGCCTTCCTTCCTCCCTTTCTTGTCCTTCTTCCTTCCTTTTTGTCTGGCTTCCATCCTTCTCAGTCAGCCTTCTTTCCTTTTTTCCTTCTTTCCTTGCTTTTTTCTTGCTTTCATTTTCAAAGGTGAGGCTAGCAGTCAATGCCAGACTGACGGCTTTTCTAGGTCTGTGTTAGCCAAGACCTTTTGATTTTATTAAAAGTGTGTATAACATAGCTACCTACTTATATGGGGTTTTCAACGAGAGTTCATCCCTTAGTGTGTGATTGTGTCATTCAACTTTTTCTTCCACACACCCCAGCAATGTTAGCCCACTTCAGCTATTGACTGACTTTACCATGAGTTATGGCATGCCACCCTTTCACAAGGAGCACATCCACTCCCAAAGAAGTTCCCTTCAGAGCTGGTTGTATCATGGGAATGTGCACTTTTTTGATACCAGAAAAACACTTTTGCCAATGTTTTTATTAGATTTAGTGAGGGCCCAGCAGCTTCCCAAACAATAAAGTTTTGCAAAAACCATAACAAAACAAAAGCAAACTGCCAAAAGGCTGGTGGCCAATGCCAGATTTCTTGGCTTTACCAATGCTTGTTACTATTGCTCCCATGAGCCAACACGGTGGGTAGGCGGGAGGTCAGCAACACCTCTGCACAATACAGATGACCAAAAATGATAAACTGTATATTATTAAAGACAGGCAGATTACATAGCAGAACCTCACGCCCTAAACACATATTGAATTCATGTTACAAACGTCAGAAGTCTGAGAGGATGTGTATGTCTTAATAGACATGAGGGTGAGTCCATGGCTGTGTACATGCATATCTCTGCAGCAGGTGAATTAAATATCCATCTATAATCAGATCTCATAAAGGACTGCTGAGTCAAATCTAAGCAAAAAGTGATGGGAAAGAAGGGAGAGTGCAGTACAGACCCACACAAAATAATAAATCAACATAAAAGAGCATCATAATAGTCCTGCGGATGCCTTCAGAATACAGCGATACCAAAGGGGATGATGGACGGAGCGTTTGAGCAAATCAAACACTCACCCCCAGTCAATTGATCTGGGTTTAATCCATCATCATTCTTTAGCTCACTCAGCCACCCCAGTTCAGACATGGCCATGTGCAAATCAGTCTGACCCTGTGCCTCATGGGAACAGTCCAGCCCGAACTGCCAAGCCATGTCTTCCCTGGACCGCAAACATCTCCTTTGGTATCACCTTCAGAATACAGCAGGACTATGTTAATATTTAATACTGTGCCTTCTCGACTCTGTAATTTTATGTTATGCTTTTTTCTCAGCCATCTCTATAACATTGACTTTCTGACAGCAACTATCACTACCATACTGTAAAGCGCCTTATCACCTGATTGTATGTCTAGTGTGTGCTATGTTAAAATTCAAATAAATTCCAAACCTGGGATTGAAATAAACATGAGCTGGGACTTGGCAGGAGTGTCAGGCAACACGTACTCTTTTATTCTTGGTGCCTGTGGATAGTAAGGCTACCAAAAAACATTAAGTCTCGTGGCTGAGCAGTCTGTCCCACTGTATATGGCAGCAGCCAGGCCTCAGGTTCAACTTTGAGGGGTAAAATAAAACCTTCCTCCACTGGAAACTTCAGCCATCAAAGCGCGCCTGCCTCTTTTGGTTACATCTATTGAGATAGTTGGTGGGTTCGGGCACCTTCAGCAGAAATCTCTCGAAAAGTCGAAAACCTGCATATGAGGGATTAAAATCCTAGCAAGCATGGCTCAGCACTTCATCGTTCTGAAGAGGAAAAAATAAACACCATTCATGGAGCTATAACAATATTTTTTATTTAAACCTTTAAAAAAACAACTTGGTTTGTAGTGTGTGTGAATCAATAAAATAAAGTGAAGAACCCCAGGCTCCCACAAAAACAAAGCTTGATATTTAACTTCGGTCTTTGAATGCCTAGCAAATGTGAAGATAACAACAGAAAATGAGTTCGTGGAAGAATACTGTAAACACAACTTTAGAATGGGGAGGTGCGAACTCAAACTGCACAGCATGAAGCAATAAAGCCTGCAAATGGAAAAGGAGAATACATGAGTTACAAACCACAAATTCAATAGCAAGCCACAGGCGGAATGCTTTCCCAGGTCAACTTTCTGAAAGTTCCCATGATGTATTTAACATAGCCAGACAGCTGCATTGCCTGGTACGCAACAACCTAAAAAGTAGTGCCAGATAAAAAGAGCTGTGGAAGGACACAAGTGCTTGGGCCATGCTTAGGACGGACATACTCAAGAAGCAAAAGTGAATGCCACACGTGACAACATCTGAAAAGGAAGCAAATAGGAGTGACAATGAAGCCAAACAATGGTAAGCAATGGGTGGCCTTTAAGCCCCCTGTATGTAAACAAAATGTCTCAAAAGGCACAGCACATGCGCTTTCTCAGGAGACACCTAAAAACAGCACAAAAAGCGTATAACTGGCAGTTATTGTAGTTCTTCCATAGTGTGTCACTTAAAAGTATCTCCTTTATTATATCTGGCTTAGAGACAGTCTTAGCTGTCTTCTTATGCTTCTGTAAATAAGAAAAAATAAAGCAAAATATATAGGGTCTGATTCACAAAGGTAAACTTACACTTTTGTTATTCAGAAACAATGACTTAATTGTAAGTTTATGATTGCGGAGACTCCACAGTAGGGGCAGAGAGCTCCACTTATAAAAGTATAGGCCTGCCCTCTTGTGAATGCAGAGAACATAATTACTAATGCATTCATTCTGACTGAGGCGCTGTTGCTGTTCGGTAAACACTCCTCACAGGCACCACTGCAAGAACGAGTGGGAAATACCAGCAATTCTGAAGGGCATTGGCACCATTGCTCGCACCTCCAGCCACAGTTTATTGCTGCAACTTTGCATGACAGTGCTCAGGGACCTTCTGCTGCCACCATGGTAATCTCTGCTGCGAGTCTACACACTTCCCATGAAGTGGCAAATTGCTAGTAGCTTGAGTGTGCATATATATCACTGACCCCACTCCTTGAAAGTTGTGTGTCAGAGGAACTTCTTATAAAAGTATAGTTGACTAATTTTCACTGCATACCAAGTTTATGAGCAAGGCTCGAATGTATACATACAGTGGAAAACGTTGTTTCCTTCAACTTTATTTCAGGAGTAAGACGGCACCAACTTACAGAAAAGGTATAGCCAAAAGATAATAGGTCTGTGTTATAACTAAAGTGCTGCTTCAATGATTAATGATTATGTGAAAGTGTGGTATTGTGGATGGGTAAGTGGATAATTGAAAGAATGAGTTAATGAATGGATATTGTGGCGTGGCGGTCCAGCGGCGGTGCAGTAAAAAGGCTCAAATGAGAGTCTTAATACTGCATTACCCCCTCATGGATCCTCCCCGTCCCAATCGTTACTATGTGAGGCAGTCCTGCCTCCACCCAGCCAGAAATCCAAAGTTCGAAGGTTACATAAGCCCCTCCCACCCACTGCCATGCCTGACCGCGTTCCGATGGTGGTCGAGACGCTGGTGCTCCTGGTTCCAGCCTCTGTTCCGGTTTTCTTCTGGATGGTTTGGCGGTGCCGTGAGTGTTTCTTATGCATTTTTAAATGTTTCTGATGTTTTTCTTTGCAAATTTCTCCCGGCGCAGCTGCTCCGGTCCTCCGGTCTGCCACGCTCCTGTTCTGGGGTCAGGATGCTCCCCGTTCATGTGCTGGGCTGGGGCGGGGAGCCCCCTGGTGTTCTGGCCCCAGGTCAATGCGGCGGTGGTGCTTTAGTGCAGCATCCGGCCCTTGCAGCCATGTTCTTCATATGTGGCTGTGGGGGGAGACTGCAGGGCTGCACTTTTTGTTGTCTTTTTGATGTTTATTTTTCCAGTCTCACATGCAAGATTGATGTTTGGGGGCAGTGCTTCATGGAGGTTGCTGGGCACTTCCTTTATTGGTGTGTTGGGAGCTTTCCTGTGGGGTTTACTCCTTTGCTCGCCATGTGTGAGGGGACTTCATCTCCGGTGCTTCCAAGGAGCTATACCTCAATAGTATGTCTTATGCCTCTGGTGTCACAGGCTCTCACAAGGCAAGGGTTCAAGTCCTGCCATTGCTGTCAAAGTGACTTGGGATGTTAATTTTTATGCTGTTCTTTGAAAAAATGCATTCTCTTGGTCCATGCAGCATGATGTCCTAGAGCTGCAGGGGGGTGTTCTTTTGCAGTTTTTCTTGGAGTGTTTTGCGCTATCTGCGCTGCTGGTACATGCGGCTAAGCCATCTTCTACTGTTGGTGTGGTCATGGACAATTTCCCCTGTTGGGGTTTGCGTTCAGGGTTTGGTGGTCCATGGTCTGGTAGTAGTGGGTCTTCTCCCTGATTCATTTACTACTGCTGGGTTGATTCCCGTTTTTGACCTGCCATTTCATGCTGTCCTGTTGGCTGTACTGGCTGTGGTGTGGCCTGGCATTGCCATGAAGGGTATTCCTCGCTTTCTGGGGACACGGTTTCGCCTGGCAGTCTTTGTCACCCGGTATCCTCCATTTTCTTCTTTTTGCTCCTTCTCCCTCTATGTCTTCGGAGGCGGCTTCCCTTGAGGTCCAGGTTAGGCGGTTGATGGATTCCGCTCTCGAGAGTTCGTATGTTGCTTCTCCTTTTGGGGTGCGTGCTTGATCTTTTTCGGCCTGTGCTTCGCAGGTTCTTTTCTTGGGGGTCCTTCCTGCCTTGGCCCGGATGGTTGGGCCTTATCCTCGGCTACTGGGGCGGAGGGAGCTGGTGAGATTTCTCTCTGGCCCGCGCTTTGGTGCTTTGTCACTACCCTGACACCTTGGTCCACTGCCTGCCTTTTTTGGATTCCATTTGGTTCCCGGCCTCTAGGGCACCTGCTGCTGGCCCTGGGTGTCGGTCGCATATGTTGTGCCCAGGAGGAGTCTCCGTGGCCTGGTGGTTGCGTCTCTTCCTCTTCAGGTTATGTGTTTTGCTCCTGGTGTCAAACTGCTTGTGGGTCCCCTGTCTCCTTTTTTGACATTGTTGCGATTTTTGGGCTTGGCTCAGTTGTTCCTAGCTCGTTGGTCCAGTTTGATTTCCAAACGGTGGGTCCTGTCGGTCATTGTTCTTGGTTGCCGGTTTCCATTCCGGGGCCTTCCCTCTTTTAGGCTGTTTTCACGGTTGCTTCATTGTCCATTGGCACTGTGATGCATTCTGCCATCTTCTTTGGTGTTGGCCTATTTTTTGTCACTGCGCTCTGTTGTGCTGGTTTCGGTGATGGAGTGGGGCTGGGGGTCCTCTTCCTCTCTGTTCCTGGTCCTGGTTCCCGTTGGTTCCTTCAGTACGGTTCTGCCTCCCAGGGCTTTGGTCGGGTTGGGGCTGCTGTGTCTCTTTCGGTTGTTCCCCTTGCATTCTGTCATTCCTCTCTTCTTGGTGGGTGATTTTGGCTTCCCTAGGTATGGGAGTCACCTGTTTTTCATGTTCCCATCCGTCCAGCTGATCAGAGGATTCCTGCGTTTTGCAGTGGTTGGGTTCCGTTTTCTGTTTTTAGGTATTGCCTTTCAGCCTCTCTCCTGCTCCTCAGTTTTTTCCCATGGCGCCTGCTGTGGGGGTTTGCTGTCCTGGTTCCTGTTTCTGGGGTCTTATTGGGTCTGGCCGTTCCTCGTCTGGTTCCTGTTAGAGGGCTTCAGTTTCTGGGTCCCGTTTGACGGTTTGCGAGGAGCTGTTTTCCCAGTGCTCGCTTCGGTGGCTCATATGCAAATATATTGAATGATATTGGGAGGGTTGGCATGGCCCCTGCGCATGAATGACACGCAATATCGTGAGGCGTTCCATATGTCCGGATCTGTTCTCTGCCCTTTTGGCTCTTCTACGGGTCCTGCTGGGTCACCCTTCTGCCCCGGCTCGGGGTTGATTGTGGGTGCGGAGGGTGGTGGTTGCCTCCACTTCTGTGGTTCCTTGGGCTCTCCTGCACCTCGTGTCATTGGTGTTTCTTCTGTTGCCTTGTTGGGTCCTTGTCCATGCTAGTTACAGGGGGATGGTTCCTCTTTCCCCTGTTCTGGTTCCTTTTTTGGTCTGGTGGGTTTGCTCTCTCAACCTGCTGTGGGGGGTGCGTTTCTGCTTCCCTCTCTCCTCTTGTTGTCCGCTGACGCCTGTTCTTGGGGTTGGGGGCCTGTTGGAGTCCTTGGTAGCCGGCTAGTCTGTTGTTCATGCTGGCATTCCGGTGACAAGTTGTTGTTTGGGCCTTCTTAGGGGGTTTTGGTACGTGTCTCTGTTCCTGCTGGCTTCCGTGTTTTGTGTCTGGGAGGCATCTTCTCTGTTGGCTTTCAGGGGGTCTTGGGTTCAGGTCCCTGTTCAGGCGGTTGGTTTCTTTAAAGAAAATGTACTCTAATTGTGCATTCTTTAGGTGGCTTGGACCGCTTCCTCCCGTCCTCTGTTTGGTGCTGTCTGGTGCTCGTTTCGGCGGGACATATCCTTATATTGGAACAATACGCAGGTGCTTGGAATGACCCCTGCGCTGGGATGACATGCTGATTCATGTAGCGTTCCCTCTGTATGTTCCTTTGTTCCGGGTCCTATTGTCTTTGGTTTGGCCTTGTTTCTACCCCTCCTGTTGCTCTTCTCCCCCGGTTTTTGCTCCGGGGTAGTCTGTCCTCAGGGGTTGCTCTCTTGCTTCCATGGCCTTCAGGCTTTCTGTATGCCTTCCCTCCTGTTTTCTCCTCCCGGGGATCCTGCAGAGGTTTGGAGGGGGGGGTGTCGGTGTTGTTGGGTTGGCCTCGCTGTCTTTGGTTTCCGCTCCTGCTGCTGATGGGGGGGGTAGGATTTGGCCGGCCTTCCTTGCCTCCAGCTCTGGTTATGGGTCCGCAACTGTCCTTGCCCTATCTTTTTCACTTTCTTGTGACTGCCTGGATCTTGTGCAGATGTCTTTGGCGCCTTTGGGCTGTTCTTCTGTGGTGGCCTGTGGAGTGTGTTGGTCGCGTTGGCCTCCGCTCTTTGGAGCTGTGATGCACGTTGGGGCTCTTTTGTTTCCTGGTGCTCTGCTCTTAGTCGGAATCAGTGCTGGGGTCTCTGTTTCTGTGCTGGATTCTCCAGCTTGGGTTTTTTGTTGGGCTTTTTCCCCTTCCGCTTTGTCTGCTCGTTGACGGCGGTTTGTGCTTGTCGGGGTCTTGGGGCTTCCTTGGTGGTTTTTGCCCTTTGGTGAGTCGGCTTCTTCTGAGCTTTGTGCTTTGTTGTCCGCGATCTCCTGTACTCAATTCTTCTTGGGCCGTTGTCTGCTATTTTGCGTACCCTTGTTGGTGGCAGACTTGTTGTGGTTGTCCGCTACAGTGTTTTTTTTTTTGTTGGCCTTGGCCTTCGCTCGTCGGTTGGCTGAGTTGGGTGCCTTGCTCGTTTTGTATCCTTCTTTGCAGTTTCTGCTGGTTTGTGTTGTTTTGCGGCTCATTCCGGCTTCACTGTCTGTTTCTTCGAGTGTCCTTTTGCAGCTGGAGGTGTTGCTTCCTGATTTGCCTGCTGAGGGGGTTTCTCCTGTTACTCTTCTTGGGTGTTCGCAGAGCTCTTCTGCTTCGCCTCCAACGTTCGCTCCAGTTTCGAATTTCTCCTGCCCTGTTTTTCTCCTGTGGGTCCTGTGTCTGCTTCCTTGGCTGAGGCGGCGGGGTCTCTATCCAGGAGATTTGTGGGGCAGCCATTTGGCGTTCCCATCACACTTTTGTGTGACATTCTCGGCTTGATGCTTTCCTTGCCTCTTTTGAGGATTTCTGTTGGCGTCTTGTTACGCTGCTGTTCAATGGTACTTTATTGTTTGAAGTTTTGTACTTTTGCGTGGATCCCTGGTGTCCTGCGTTTTTTTCTTATTGGTTCTCTGCATGTGAGTTCCTCACGTAGTAAGGACTGGGATGGGGAGGACCTATGAGGGGGTAATGTCTTATTACTTACCAGTAATCTTCATTACTCCGATTAGTGTCCTCCCCGTCCCAGTCCTCTTCCCTCCCTCCCTTCCGCTGTGTTCGTGTCTAAGTCTTGTTGATAACAGGCATGGCGGTGGCGGTGGGTGAAAGGGGATTATGTATCCTTCAAACTTTGGATTTCTGGCGTTTTCATTGATTGGGTGAAGGCAGGACTGCCTCACGTAGTCAGGACTTGGACAGGGAGGACCCTAATCGGGGTAATGAAGATTACTGGTAAGTAATAAGACATTTCCGCAGACTGCCACATCATGGTCCAACATGGCATGGACTGTGAAGACCTTGCCGTGCTGGAACTGGGCGTGCATGCACATAGGGTGCCAGCAGTTTCATGGAGTAAGAACCTCCAAGAGACGGCTTGCGGTTAGGAAACTCGTAATATGCATGGGGGTGCCACAGCAGCTTTGCCAGCATATTGTGAGCTCCTGACAGGCCTGCTACCACCGGAGAATGCGGTTCCCAGGTGGTTGTGGTGTAAGCTGCACAATGGCGCAATTTTCCCTTTTCCAGCAGACATCATCAATAATCCCTGCTTTTATTTCAGGACCAGAAATGCAAGATACTTATTTCTCCCTTATGAACACCTAGGCAGCTTGAGCATCAAACTGCTCAAAACAATACGTTTTGACCTTCAGTGGGGGTGGCATCTATGAGCATGGAAGCTGTGCCTAACAGGTTAGTGCACCAGATATTGCCTTTATATGACCCTGGTCTGCAAGGTGCCAGGCTACCTTCCCTTCTCAGTTCTGTGAGGGAGAGGGTCTCTTACATGATAATATACATAATGTTGATGTAGGTTTAGTAGTCTGTTCTCTCCAGACAACGAGTTCTCTTATGTAATGAAGATGTAAGTGACTGATGCATTTAGTAATTCTGTTGCAAATGCACCTCTAAATAGAAGAGCCAGGTCTAGCAAAATTCAATATTCTGGTTAATGTGTTGGGGAAAGCTGATCCTCTGCTGTAGCAAGAGCAGAAAGTATGTTGCATAATTAGATCAACTGTGCTTTTCTCCAGGAAGGAACAATGCAACAGTATTTACGTAAAAAATGGAACTGGATCGCAAAGTGTTTCAGACTGGGTCCTCTCAAAGCATGGTTTTCTTTTATGCAATCCTATTTTAAATACAGCTGGTGTTGCAGAAGTATCCTGTTGGCCCCGATGCTGACATGCTAGAAGAACACAGAAGAGGATCTCTTAGAAGCCGGAGTTCCAGCACGCACCGTTTATTGTCAAGTGCGCGACCCGGACCTCCCTTCTCCCACGTTAAGCCAAGATAGGACACTGTCCGGACAGCCCTGCTCACCCCCTTAGTAGCTTGACACTAGCAGCCAAGGTTATCTCCGAGGCATGAGTGTTCAGTATGTGCAACCATGCCCACAGCAACCTCAATGATGTCACCACACAAGGACTCCACACAAGTGTGCATTAAAGGAGTATACTTTATATAAAAAGATATACAAAATTACCACACAATACGACTTCCACGCATATACAATGGGCAATATTGTTTCCGGTGGGTTGGGTGGTTCAAATTCCCAACCACCACTTCTAATCAACAGTTACGCTGACTTGTAACCGTTCTCAACAGGTTAGGTACCCCCCTGAGTTCGTTAAGCACCTCTAGTGTCAGACATTGTTCGATAGTTCATTGGCAGCAAATATGCAAAGTGTTATACAACTGTTTTTAGAAGTGTGCGACCGGTTGGCCCCAACACGGATCAACTATCACACCCAAGTTCCACTCCGGACCCTGGCCCCTGTACTGCCCCGTCCGGGACCAGCATGGAGCGAAATCTGGGCCGGAGCAACAGCCACACACAGCTGCCAGCAGGCCGAGAGAGTGTCCCTCCGTGCCCGCACCCCGCCTCAGGAGATGATCCACTTTACCTGGGGGGGCGCGACCCCACTCTCCTCTCCTGCCGCAGCGGCTTGGCCTCACTCCAGAACCTTATCACCATGGGCAAGGCACGCTCGGGCTGATAGTTCAGCTTCTGCGTGGCTGCCGGTCCGGGCGGCCAACGTTCAGCACAAACTCCTTCCACGAAGCCTTCCACCTGATGCTGGTGCTACTTCACATTGCCTTTGAGAGCCCTATCACCTGGCCCTCCTCTCCAGCGCTGTTAGGATTTCTTGGCTCCCTGGTGCTCATCGCTCCCCGGTACTCCTCACTAGTACCTTCGATGGCACCTTCGACACGCACCCCCAGCGCGTCCGAGACTCGCTCCGTCTCCTGGTGCACCCGGCCTTCCGCCGCTCTACACTAATGCCCGGATCGCACCACAACATGCACACTGGACTCTGAGTCTCGCCTCACCACCACACGCTGAGCCGGGTGTCGGAGACTCACTCCTTCTCAGTGCCCACGATGTCCCGGCACTCTCCACGTGTGCCTAGACTGCACTGTGATGCGCACCCTCTGCTTGTCCTAAATCTCGGCTCTCTTCCACGATACCCACAATCCACAGGCGCTCCAACACCTGTAGCTGCACCAAAATGCGCACCCTGCGCGTCAGAGTCTTGATTCCTTCTGGGTGCCCACGATCACCTTAGGCACTCCTTCGGAAGTCTCAAGCTGCGACTGACACAGTCCCACCACCACGCAACTCGAGACTTCCTGGAAAATTTTATGTTCTTGTTTTTCTGAACAGAGAGCCAGCTCACCTTAGGCTCTTGGGGTAGCACACAGCAAAGTCCTGCTCAGGAAGAAGGGAGGGCCCGACTCACTGCAGCGCCCCGTCAGTCTCTCCTCGGTCAAGAGTTATAAACTGCCCACAAGCCCCAGTTCATGAAGCAGGGGTCAAGCATCTCCCGCAGCCTATTCAGCAACTCTTCCTGAGGCAGAGGTTTTCTTCCCAATCGCGGACAGGACAAAGCCGCCAGAGGCTTGACCAGTCCACGACATCTTCAAGGCGCTCCCAGCACTTCTCTGAACAATACCGAGACCGTTTCCCAACAACATTGTTCACATGACAAAACATAACGAAAGTCTTGGGGTACCAGTTCTTGGAGCCACCTTGATTTAATTGCCCCTTGCCAGTTCCCGGATTGACTAAATACAAAACCCAGATATGAGAATGATGCTGTGAACTCAATTTTGGAACCCTCAATGAATGAGTGAATGAATGAATGAAAGAGCTTTTATATAGTGCAACATTCACTCCAGGGATATCTTGCCGCTGTGTGCGGAGGGGGAGGGCACCTACCAGGAGAAAGGAGCTGGCACAGTCTCAGATGATAGAAATTCCGAGGAGAGACCAAGTAGTATTATCTGGGATACCAAAAATCCATGTTTTTAATGACTTCCTAAAGTTGAGTTCAGTTTGTGTTTGTGAAAATGTCACGACAGCAGGTGGCCTTCTTTCCAATCTGCATGGCAAATGTTTTGCTAATAATAATTATTAGCCCAAGATTCTGCATGAACTGGGCAAATTTGTCAACTAAACGCTGGAGGCCGATAGAATAATGGGTCATTAATACCTTGTCATCGGTGTAAAAAAGAGCTGGTATATGCCGATGTCCCACCTGAGGTAGATCTGCACATTTGCTTGCCAGTGTATCTCCTATGCTAGTAAGATAGAGATGAAACAGGAAGGGGCCAGTACGCATCCCTGGCGAACCCCTCTTCCTATTTTAAAAGACCCAGTACAATTACTATTGATTCCATAGCAAACTCTACCCCTGCCTTGGGCGTACAGATCTCTGAGAAAGTTCACAATAGTGCAATCCATGCCCATATTGGCCACAATTGACCATGACTTATCGTGGACCACAAAATCAAACGCAGAAAATAATTCTACAAAAACGTTTAAAAACTACCGCCTTTTATGTGCACGTATTTACCAATTAGTAAGTCTAAATTAATGGCCTGCTCTACAGTCCCAAGCCCAGCCCTAAAACTGTACTGTAGGTCCAAAAGGATATTATTAGTTTCTGCACAGTCCTGGAGTCGCCGTAAAAAAATACTTTTACCTAACAATCCAAAAGAGAAATAGGCCTGTATTGCGCTAGCTTGTTATGGTCACCCTTCTTGAAGATAGGGACAATAAGCGACTCAGGCCAGGTGGATAGAAAACCTTGTCCCTGACAGGCTCTGAAGAGCAAGGTAAGTATGGGGCCCCAAAGATCAGTGTTAGATTTAAATAGATCAATAGCTATCCCATCAGGCCCTGGGGCTTTACCCCCCTTACTTGCTTTCAGTGCCAAAACAACTTCATCCAAGAAAAATACTGCATATCTCAAGTTGGTTAAAGGTCCGATGGAATTAGGAATGTTGGTGAAGGGCACAGGCCCAGTCAGGACAGAAACAGTAGGGGGTGGGGATTTCAGTGTCTTCTTTAGAAGAATACAAATTAGTAAAGTGTGCTATCCATGTGGCCTCTGTGATGGCTATCTCTGCTCGATGGCAGTCTGAGGAATTAACATAGAGAGAGTTGATGACACGCCAAAACATGATATTATCATCGGACAGGCTAGCATCAAGTAGTCTGGTCCTTGTTTCCTCCTTCAAGTTTCTTTTCCGTTGGTTTATGGCTAGTTTATAAGCTAGTCTGCATTCCCGGAGCTACAGTTTTATGTAGCATGAACTCGATGCAAAGGTATTGGAGTGCTTTACATGAGCACCTGTTGGATTACACAAGGACATTCTCCTCCATCTTGTGAGTTGCAGCCTACCTGTGACCAGATTGCAGTGAGCAGAGTCCAGAGTCCAGGAAGTTTGAGCCTCGTGCCCGACTCTGCCACAGGTTCTGCCTCATTTTGGGACATCGCGCTGACAAGCGCTGTGTATAAATTTTGTATTGCTGTGTTTGTGTTTTAAATCCCACAGGTCTCTGCTCTTCATTTATTTAGCGCTTCCAGCCTCCGGCCTTCAAGCTACGTCGCCCTCCCCACAAAGCCTCGCCTTCAACCAGGCTCCCGCCTGCCTCCTCCTCGATCCTGCACCCCTCCCCTTCATTATGGCAACCGATGTGTGGTCGCGCAGCGGGCGCGCCTAAGGCAAGCCTGTCTGCGCCTGGACCACGACCAGCGCCAGGAACTCTGGCTTCCCGGGCATCCACCGCTACACCTTCGCCAGCCTCCTCGTACTCAGACCCAACCTCCTCGAGCACTGCGCACGAGCCTCGCCTGACAACACCCAAGGAGCCTTCTTGTGCGCCCACTGCCGAAGCACCCTCTCCATAGAAACCACTCCCATAGACAGCAAGGCACAACCTGCAGCCAAAACCTCCAACACCAAAAAACTGCATCCTTCCCAGCGTACGGTCTCTTCACCAACACGCCATAGAGGTATGGACTTACTCGACACTCTCACCCCTGACATCGCCTTCTTCACCGAGACCTGGACAAATGTGAGCTCTGGATCAGACATCGCCATAGCTATACCAGACGGCTACAAACCACCCGGGATGAGGCCTCGCCATCGCACACAAAGCCTCCCTCCAAATCTCCACCACCAGACCTAGCAGCTCTCTTCCCAACATAGAACACCTCAACTTACAGTTCCACTTCACCCCAGAACTACGGTAATATACAGACCACCAGGATCACACGCTCAACCCACTACCACATCACAGAACTCGCTGCTTCCCACGCCATCACCTCAACGAACTACATTCTGCTCAGAGACCTAAATTTCCACCTCGGGAACTGCCATGACCCCGACTCCAACACGCTATTTGAAAATCTCGCCAACCTTGGGATCAAGCAACTGGTAAACACTCCCACCCACATTGCAGAACACACCCTAAACCCCATCTTCACAGGAGGATCAAACCTCCGGGTTACCAACACCACCCGGCACTCCTGGACAGACCGCCACTGCATCCATTTCACTTTCACATCCAGCACTGCACCCAAACAAGCCCCACGCCCTCCTCAACGGAACTGGAGTAAGGTCACCGAAGACCTCCTCAACGCCACCCTCCTCCACGACCCCCCTCAGCCACCACCGACACCAACGCAGCTGCCAAAGAACTTCATTGATGGATTGGCAGCTGCGCCGCCACAATAGCCCGTCTCGGACAGACAAGCACCAAACGCCCTCCTAAGGCTGCCTGGTTCACCACCGAACTACTAGAGGCCAGCACTTGCAGGCACCTCGAGAAAACGTGGAGGAACCAGAAGACCACTGAAGCCCACACCGACCACAAAGTCGCCATGAAGAACTACCACCAGCTGATAAGGGACACCAAAAGAATCTTCATCAGGGAAAAAATCAACGCCAACACAGCCAACACAAGGGAACTCTTCAACGTCAACAAGCATCTCACCAAAACCCCATGCGAAGCCTCTGACATCACACCCTCCCAAGATCTCTGCAACAAGCTCAGCACCTTCTTCCACTAGAAGATCTTGACCCTTTACGACAACTTCAATGAACCAACAACTGCCTTCACCCCTACGGCCACTACCACCGCCAAACCCACCATCACCACCTGGAACCCCACATCCATCGAACTTGTCGCCACCACCATGAAGAAAACTCATTCAGGAGCCCCCATGGACCCCTGCCCCCTTCACATCTTCCACAGAGCCTCTACGGCCATCGCTCCCGAGCTAGCCCGCACCATCAAGTCCTCCCTGGGCTCCGGCATCTGCCCCATGGACTGAAAACAGGCAGAAGTGTAGCCCATTCTCAAAAAACCTTCGGCCGACCCTACCGACCTCAAGAACTACCGACCCATCTCCCTCCTCTCCTTCGCTGTCAAGGTCACAGAAAGGCTCAAGAACGACCAGCTGACAACCTTTATCGAAGATAACTGCATCGTGGACCCCTCCCAATCCGGATTCCGCAGCAACCACAGTACCGAGACAGCCCTGATCAATGACATCCGGATGCTGCTTGACCAGGGCCACACCACTGCCCTCATCCTCCTGAACCTCTCCGCAGCCTTCGACACCATCTCTCACAGCACACTAACCACCAGGATCCACGACGCAGGAATTGAACGAGACGCCCTCAACTTTATCCGATCCTTCCTCTCCGAGAGAACACAAAGGGTCATGCTCCCCCCTTCCTCTCTGAACCCACCAACATCATCTGCGGAGTCCCACAAGGATCTTCTCTGAGCCCTACTCTATTCAACATTTACATGGCCCACATCGCCACCTTCGTCAAGCATCACGGCCTCAGCATCGTGTCCTACGCTGATGACACACAGCTCATCCTCTCCCTCACCAGAAACCCAGAGGACACTAGAATCAGATTCCAGGACCGAGGTTCTCCTCTTCGGACCACGCCTCTCTGCATGGAACGACGCCTGGTGGCCTTCCGCCCTCGGACCCCCACCATCCCCGACAGACCACACTTGGAACCTTGACATAATCCTCGACTCCTCCCTCTCCATGAACTGCAAAATCAACGTCATCTCCTCCACTAGTTTCAATTGCCTCTGGATCCTACGCAAGACTTTCTAGTGGATCCCTCAAGACTACAGAAAGACCGCCACCCATGCACTCATCCCCAGCAGGCTCGACTACGGCAATGCCATCTACGCCGGAATCAACAAATCCCTACTGTGCAAACTCCAAACCATCCAAAACGCATCCGCCAGACTCATCCTAGGGATTCCACGCCACAAACACATGACCCCACACCTGCGAGAACTCCACTGGCTCCCCGTCAAAAAGAGGGTCACCTACAAACTACTCACCCACACCTACAAATCCCTCAACAACAGCGGACCCAAGTACCTCAACAACCAAATGAGCTTTCACGCACCGAGAGAAACCTCCACTCAGCCAACCTCGCCCTAGCAGAGGTCCCCCATATCCACCGAAGCAGAGCTGGAGGGAGAGCTTTCTCATACACCTCAACCACAACATGGAACATCCTCCCGGTAGAAATAAGACGCTCACCAACCTTGCAGACCTTCAGACGGGCTCTCAAGACCTGGCTTTTCGATAACCCTGGGCGCAGTGCTTCGCTCCATCCACGGAGTGTGCGTAGTGTTGCCTACTTCGCGATTCGCAAAGTAGGCGTAGTAGGCAACACTACGCACACTCCGTGGATGGAGCAAAGTTGCCCGCCACCTTCCTCCCTCCCGCCCTCTTCTACATGCCTAATTTAATGTTAAATAGAGTAAAAGTAAATTAAAAAGGACTTACCTGATATGTGGCGTCCCGGGGCTCCCTCTTCAGCTGTCACGCAGACTTCTTCCAGCCAAATGCGCATGCGCGGGCGCCCGCGCATGCGCATTTGGCTGGAAGAAGTTGGTGCGACAGCAGAATAGGGATCCCCGGGACACCGCATATCAGGTAAGTCCTTTTTAATTTACTTTGACTCTATTTAACATTAAATTATTATTATTATTATTTATTTTTGTAGAGCGCATAGTCACCCTGAGGTATCCCAGCGCTAGGAACCCTAACTCTTCAGTTCAGCGGGCCAGGGGCAACAAAAGGGGGGGGGGGGGACAGAAAATCAGTGTAAGGGGAAGGCATGAATCATTAGGGAAAAAGATGAGTCTTTAGCTGCTTCCTGAAGCGCAGGTATTGTGATTCGAGTCGCAGGTCGCGGGGGAGCGAGTTCCAAAGGCGTGCAGTTTGGACCGAGAAACGTCTTCCTCCTGATCGGGCTTTCTTGAATCTGGGGGTGGTGATGAAATTTTCTGTGTCCGACCGGAGGGATCTTGTAGCTTTATAGGGAGTGATGAGTTTACTAAGGACTGGGGGGCCTTGATTTTGCAGTAATTTGTGGGCTAGGCATAAGGCCTTGAATTTGACTCGCTCCCTTATGGGGAGCCAATGGAGGAGTTTGAGAGCAGGTTTAGCGGAAGTTCTGGCAGGGGTATTTGTGATAATCCGGGCAGCGGTATTCTGGATTCTCTGAAGCTTGTTGAAGGTCGCTTCAGGAGCGCCTAGATAAATCACATTGCTGTAGTCAAGCCTCGATATTATTAGGCCTTGGATTAGCAATTTCTGGGAGTTGAAGGGTAAGAGGGGCAGGACTTTCCTCAGAGATTTCAGGAGCCCGAAGCAGGTCCCGGCTACTTTCTTTGCCTGTACTGTGAATGAGAGGTCAGTGTCGATCCACACACCCAGACTTTTTACCTCTGCTTTTGGGTCAGGGGGGGGGCCCAGACAGGCTGGCCAGATATTCGGGGAGAGTGAGATTTCTTTCGGGCCAAGAAGCAGGACTTCAGTTTTCGTCCCATTTAGTTTTAGGGCTGACCTATTCATCCAACAGTGGACCTGCGTAAGGCAGTTGAATAGGTCAGCTGTTTGTTGTCTGGGGTGGGACAAAGACACCACTAGTTGTGTGTCGTCAGCATAGCTGACGACGCTCACTCCGAATGGGGTGATGACCTCCTCCAATGTGGACATATAGATATTAAATAATGTGGGGCTCAGGGAGGAGCCCTGAGGCACACCACATTGGAGGGGCATTTCGGAGGAGCAGGCGTTCTTCTCCCAGATCTGATAGGTCCGTTGAGCTAGAAAGGATGAAAGCCAGGATAGGGATTTAGGTTTAAATTGGCTGTTTACCACCCTCAAAACAATTGGTATATTACTTTCTACCTCTTTTTCAATGCACTGATATGCCCTTTTGTTTAGAGCTAATATTATTCGGGGTGACATTAGCTCTCTCTACATATATACTTTAGTTAATTCATGCTGTTGCCTGTCTATTTAGCTCTAGACACTATAACTTTAACTAAGGTTATATTAGCTGTATCTATATTCTGCTAAAGTAGGCATTAAGTTTAATTACGCTACCTATCACCTCTCAAGCTATAGGCATTGTGCCTCTTAACAAATCGGACGTGCACTCTCGAGCCCTTCTAAATTGGGCTGCAATGTATTTTTTACATAGCTCTTAGTGAGCAGTACTAGCCTTGGATACTGTCCAGGTTACTCTTACGAATCAGTACTAGATCCGTATCACCTAGGATACTGTTAACAGAAAACGCGGTGAGCCTCCTGTCAATCAACATCGTAGCGCACTTATGAGCGCCATTTTAGAACAGGATCGACTTGTATAAACTCTAGTCCATCCTCGATTACACCGTCGTCATTAGCCTACCTCTTTCCCGCGCAAAAGACTCTCCTTAAATACGGAAGGCTTCCAATCGTTGGATACTTTGTATCCTGAAGGAGGACGAGTCCCCGCACGCTGGAACACGGAGCAGCTACATCTTGCTGTCCGCGAGTAACCTCTCGTTTCTCGGTAAGAAGCTCTGTTAGGTATTCTCTGGGAGAGCGCCCAGATCTCAGCAGTATGTTTGTTGTATTGCATCTTCGCAACTTTGTAACTAACTACGTACTCTGATCTTATTCTTTCAGAGTTTACTTTGTAATTGAACATCACGAAGCGCTTGTCCAAGTCGACTATTCACGAAGTTTTGTTTAACATAAGCGCTGGTCTGTCTTAAATTAAGGTAATTTCGAATATGGATTGTTCGTGGCATATTAATAGGCTTTACAATTCGAATCTGTAACAATTCCTTAGTTTTTAATTAACAATGTGATCTTTTGAAAGGCTAATTGCCATTTCAATTTCCATCTTTTAGTAGTTCGTGATTGCTGCGCAAGAGCACCATTAAAAGCCACTCTGCCTCAAGTAATAACTTTACCAGCCTATGTAACGTTTGTATGAAGGTAATGTCTCTATTCACCACACTTTAAGAATTATTCCATTTTATGATTATGCTGTTAAAATAGGCATTATCCAAGATGAATAAGTTCATCCTTCTCTCATTTTTTTCGTAGTGTATTTTCTGCACCCGTTGATATGAGACAATTTAATTATGGTCACCGCTTGTTATATAAAGAATAAGCCTCATCCAGAACTTCCAAATATTGCACGTGGAAATATAAACCACTAGGTAGGCATCTTTACATTCTTGTCCTTTGGGATAATAAACCCTTCCTAGTGCTGGTTATCTATCGCGGTCATCTATATAACAGTGAGCGGACTACGTTTGGTAGTCTTCACTAATGACTCAAGAGTCCGGTTGGGCCTGAACGTTACCATACATAGGAAATACGATCGATAATTCTCGACATAATTATCCAATGGGCACTGTCTGCATGAACAAGCAGATCTTATTTCCCATTCCTGCATAATCATAAAACTTTGCAGGACTATCCACATGTTAAGAGCAAGAGTGTGAGCCAATGTGTTTGTATATAGATCAACAATTCGGTATACCCACACGTTACTAATTTTGAACTCCTTTATTAGGAATCCCTCCTTCCAACAAAATTTTGAGTAATCGTATCTGTATCACATGAAGATTCTCTTTGGATGCTTTTTGCTGCATGGATAGAGTCCTACTATTGTGAGTATATCTATGGTAATTGAACTATTATGCTAAAAGCCTGGAAGGATATTCTTTTAATAAATGTTTTACGTAAAAGATAATCTACAACTGATACATAATCTGTGTATATCTAGTGTGTCCTAACAGCTCTAAGATTGAGTCTAAATGTTATTTAGAAATAACTCTACTCCAGTCCTTGAATAGGTTTATGACTGGTAGCCCTCCTTATTATAAAATGGTACTCGAGAAGTCTAAAGGGGTGTCGCTCTCAGCTAAGTCAGTTACTGTACAATTGGCAAATATTATATGGCTTATCAGAGGCCTTCAGTGTACATAATAATAGTTAGGGTCAGTTTGACAGTTAAGAATAAGGCTTTCTAATATGTTAGGAATAATGTTGATTTTATAAATTCTATGCATGTTGAGATAACAGAAATATTTTCTCTATAATTGTATTTCAGGAATTATATTGTGTCTCCTGAAGAAGGCGGTCCCCTGCCGAAACGCGCGTCGAGTTTTAATGTTTTTTCGATTTTTATGATTATCTGTATATTTTCGTCTATATATTGTTTGATTTGATTTTTTGTACTATGCAATTTATGTGAATCTTTTATGATTATTGCCTGTAATGCTGTCACAGATACTTTTATCTATTCACCATATTGTGTGACCGTTGGTCAGCTTCAATATGGTTTTTAATACATAAAAAATAAAAATATACTTTTTATATACTTTTGCTATTTATTTCCATTTTTTCCCTTCTTGTTAGCTGGCCCAACTTATATGTACACTGACATACCTAGACGTCCTAGGAATTTTTTCGCATCTGAAAGCCAGGATAGGGCTGAGCCTTCCACACCAACTCTTTTAAGTCTTTTGATGAGGAGTTGGTGGTTGACGGTATCGAATGCCGCACTTAGGTCGAGGAGGATCACTGCCACTGATCCTCCTCCATCCAATAGTGCTCTGGCCTCCTCTACCGCTGCCAGGAGGGCGATGTCAGTGCCCTGCCCTGGTCGAAAGCCCGTCTGGGAACTTTTTAGCTTATTGTTGACCTCCAGAAACTGCGAGAGTTTCCTATTGACCAATTTTTCAGCAATCTTGCTGACTCCTGGGAGTAGGGAGATGGGCCTGTAATTAGCCAGATTTTCAGGGTCGAGGGATGGTTTCTTTAGTAGGGCTTTTACGACGGCCGTCTTCCAACTCGGGGGTACAACTCCCTGTTGGAGTGAGGCGTTGATCAGATGGGTGAGGGGGGGAATGATCGTGGGGGCTACCTCCTTGAGGATCCGGAGTGGGGCGGGGTCCCTGGGGGATCCGCTCTTCATGGATTTAATCGTGTTTCCTACTTCTTCCGTTGTAACTTGGCCCCAAGAAGAAAGACAAGTAGGTGATGGAGAGTATGAGAGAACGATTTCTTCGCACAGACTCGCAGGGGGAATTGAAACCAGAATTGTTTGAATTTTGTCATGAAAGAAATTAGCCAGTTGTTGGCATTTCTCCTGATCAGCTTTAGGATCAGTGGGGCGTCTCGGTCCCGGTTCTGGGGTTTTCAGAAGCTCTTTAAGGATGGCATAGGATTCCTTACTGGAGCATCCAGCTTTCTCTATTCTCTCCTGGAAGAAAACGCTTTTGGTTTTTCGGATAGCGGTTTTATAGGTTAAAAGAGAGGTAGAGTAGATGTCTTTGTTAATTTCCGATTTGTTTCTTCTCCAGGAGCGTTCCGTTCTCTTGCACTCCTGGCGCAGGGCTTTGAGCTCTGGGGTGTACCATAGAGCAGAGGATAGTCTTTTAGGATGTTTAAGGGTCGCAGTTTTTGGAAGCAGTGTATCTAGGGAGCAGGTAATCCACTCATTAAACTGCTTGTCAGCCATGGCAGGGTCGGTGGAGAGCTCGGGGATGGAGTCTGTAAGGGCGGCGGCCCATTCCTCAGGTGCGAGTTTGCGCCATCGTCGGTCGGTAACCTGAATTTTAGAGGTTAGGGGGTTCGTGATGGGAATTTCCAAGGAGATAGGGACCAGAAAATGGTCTGTCCATGGAAGGGTCACAGGTGGTTTGGTGGTGATGGTTGCTATATTAGAGAGGATGGGGTCCAATAGGTGTCCCTTCTCATGGGTAGGCTCGTTGTTCACCAGTCGGATATTTAGTGATGTTAGGTCTTGCCGAAGGTCAGAGGCTAACCGATCCGTAGGGTCCATGAAGTGGAAATTTAGGTCACCTAGCATAAGGAAGTTGGAGGTGGACGAAGCTAGTTGTGACACTGATTCGATGACGGCATTAATAAAATTCCCAGGAGCACCTGGGGGGCGGTAGATCAGTAGCCCTGCCAGGGAGTGAGCTGGGGAGGTTTGGATGGAGAATTGACAGCTCTCGCAATCCTCGATATAAGCGTTGGAGGTTCTACAAGTGAATTAGGCATGTAGAAAGAGCGGGAGGGTGGCGGGCGGCGCGTAGTGGTGCTACGCGAAGTGTGTGGGTGGGCGTAGCTTCCTCCCCACTTCAGGAAGCTTCGCGTAGCCCCACTACGCACACTACGCCCACCCCTACTTTTAGACTGACCGGAGCAGCCCAGCTTTTTTCCCTCCCAGCGCCTTGAGACCCTCACGGGTGAGTAGCGCGCTTTCCCAACCCCTCATTGATTGATTGAAGGAGACAGACTAGTGCTGCCTCTTTCTTAAAAAAAAGTTTAAAAAACAATTGTTCCTATCTGTGAATGCAACATCTTATTTTGTTCTTTTTAAATTTCTTTACCTGTCTTTGCCTGTGGTTGTTACAGTTTAGAATTGTAGTTTTAACCTGCCAGTGATTGCATAATTTATCCCATGTTTTTGTGTTTAAACTTGTGGTTTTTCCTGCCCGTGACTGCATCCATTTAACCTGTTGAATTGTGGGATTTGAATTCCAAACTGTAGTTTTTCCCTCTCATTCGCCATGACTATCAGTTCTCCCGCCAAATGTCTCCTTTGCTCTGTGCTAAGACCTGTTTGTTAAGCAGTGCAACCCCAGGGACCATTTTGTGTTAACAAGTCCGTGAAACCAGACCCCCGTCCCCCCTGAGACAGCAGTAAGCTGTTTAAACTGTGTTTAATAGGGACTGCGCACTTCATTTTTAGACCAGGAGAGGGAGTAAAGCTTTATGCAAATAGTGTTGTTAGAGGACAAGTTTGTTAAGGCCTTACCTGCAGAAGTTCAAAGTGCGGATTGAGCCTGCCTGTTTCCTAGGAAATTTCTGAATAGAGGAGCAGCTTCCACCTCCCTGGCCAGCAAACCTTGTCTGAGGTAGCTGGGACCTTATGTAGTCTGATATTGTTAGGTACATGTGTACACAGATGGGTGGTTGTAGCTGATGTTTCTATTGGATTAGGGTTAGTGTCCTCATTGGTTGGCTATTTGAGGGTTCTGATTGGTTTCTGGTTCTGTGATTTCAGTCAATGTAGGGTTGGGACTAGGGCTAGGGTTAGGATTTCTATTGGCAGTAGGGACTAGGGCTTCCTGTGTTATTGGTTGTTGGAACTAGGGCTAGGGTTCGGCCTTTAATTGGGAGTAGCGATTAGGGATTCTGGTGTTATTGGTTGCTGGACTAGGTGTGGGACTAAGAGTAGGGTTATGCTTTCCATTGGAAGTAGGGACTAGGGCTTCCTGTGTTATTGGTTGCTTGGTCTAGGGTTGGGACTACAGGTAGGGCTGGGGCCTCTATTGGACATAGAGATCAGGGTTTTTGAAACTGATTGGGTGCTTGAACTAGGGCTAAGATTGGCTGTAAGGTCCTGGTCTCCTATTGGTTCTAGAATTTAGGGCTAGGGTTGTGATTGGATAGTGTTAGAGCTAGGGTTCCCATTGGCTGAAAGGGTCACCTGACTACTAGGCCTATAAACAGCCAAGGCTTAGGGCGTCTCAGCCCGGGCGTCGAGCCTAAGGGTGGAGAGGACAAGGGTGAGTGCCTGTTTGAGCCTGTTTGAGACTGGTCGGGACCTGTGCCAATAATGCTGCCCACTTTCCATTCATCAATACCCACCCTATGTTTGTGTCCCTCTAAATATAAGCATTTATTCTCACTATAGATATGTACCTATCTTTGTGTATTGCTTTGTATAAACATGTAGAATAATTATGTTGTAAAAAAAAAAGAATCTTTGGTCTACATGTACTTGCTTTCATTGTGCATCTATGTACCTCCATGTACTTGGATCTGTGTGTCTGTTACTTTTCTCCTGAAAAAGCATATCCAATGCACTATCCTATTTCTCACCCACCACTCAAACTACTTCATATTTCACTATACTAATTTTTAACACTAATCCTTTATGGGTTCCAAAGTAGCCTGCTACTCGGCAGAAAAGCGCTTCAACACCCCATCAGCGCTATATAAATACAAACCTTTTTTCCTCTTCTACCCTTCTGCTATCCTTCCGAATCCAAATAACTGACTAACATATCCACCACTTAAAATGTACTTGCATGTTTCACTATACTAATTCAACACTAATCGTTTATGGGTCCCGGTGTAGCGTGCTACTCGCTGAAAAGCGCTTCGACACCTCGTATGGGGTAGTAAGTGCTATACAAATGCAATTACAATTACAATATATTAACCTCTCGCTTTCAAGTGTACATAGAGATTTATTTTAGATGTATGCCTTCTTGTGATCTCTTGGGTTTAATAACTTTAAGATGCAATTGTTTTTTGCATATATGCCTTGAAAGAAGCAAACCTAATTTTAAGGACTTAAGGGGCATATTATCAACACTGTGCGAAAAATATCGCACAGCGTTGATAACGTGAAAAAATCTATCGCTGACTTCACATCGCCTGTTAGCGATGTGAAATCGTCGATAGGTCGCATTAGCGCGTGAAAACAAGAGCTGTTTTCACGCGCTAATGTGTGCCTTGATATTATGGGGGGGGTGGATTCAGCTTTATGATCCACCCCCTCATGTTGGCAACGCCTAACACATACTAAAAGCAGGCATTGGGAGACCTGCGATAGACGCGTTTATCGCAGGTCTCCTTCTCCCAAGGCCTGCCTTGTGAATAAGGCAATCCCACCTCCAACCACATTTTACATGTGGTTGGACGTGGGAACGCCCACCCTGCATCTCATTAACGTTAGTCATCGCCCCCAGCGTGGGGGAGATAAATAACGCATGAAATGCGTGGCTAAACGGAGTTAGCGACGCTTTGATAGTAGGGCGATAATTAATTCATGCGTCGCTAAAACATGAATTAAGGCCCTTGATAATATGCCCCTAAGTTCCTAACGACCTTTGTAGCTATAACATCTCCCCGTTTTCTCTTTGCTCCTTAAAGTTTGCCTGTTTATCCATGATCCTGTGGGACCCCTCAAGCTGTAAATTTGGAACTCCTCAAGAACCCCCTTTGTGTGCCCTCAGATGGAGAGAATCTCCATTGATCTCCTTACACAGTAATGTGGAGGAGTATCCTTTTTGACTTCCAATGTACATGTACAGTGGTGCCATCTACAGGCCTCCCTCTGAATAATGTCCGGTTAGTGGGCCAGTTTGTGTTTATTTCTTTATTTGTGGTGATGTTAGCAAATGCTCATAAGATTTTTGAATAGTGATTGTGAACATCAGAGTGTGTGCGCATGGCAGATAGTTTATGATCACTGGCCGTGAACCTTCCGTTTGAATTGCTATTAACAGTGGACATCTTTATACCCACAGGCCCTGGTATAATACTGCACTGTACTTTATTATTTTTTTATTGTGTAGTTTGATTGCGTCTTTTTACTGTTTGGCTTGTTCTGCTGCAAGTACATTAATGTATATTAACCCCTTCGCTGCGGGGCTAATTCCCCAGCGGTGCGGGGGGATTGGGGCTGCGTGCGGCGCCGGAGTGCTCATGATGAGCCTGGCTCGTCATGCAACATGGTGGCACTGTGCTCATGACGAGCTGAGCTCGTCATGACTACGCCCATTTTCGTAGAACAGCAGGGGAATTATCCCCGCGTGGGAGCACCGCGGCGGTTATGACGAGCTCCGCTCATCATGGACACAGCACCACTGTGCCTCATGATGAGCTGAGCTCGTCATGAGCACCGAAGGTGTTATGGTGTTATTAAAATGTTGAACCTTAAACAAACCAAAACTGAAGCTGGACTTTCTCTTATTTTTTTACCTGTGATAACTGTGTTGTACTGAGTCTAGGATTAGCCCTGTACCATCTCCATTAAGCTAAGCCTTGAGTTCTCATTCATGTTCATCCAGAGAATGAAGGAGGTTTGAGAGGCCAAGTTTATCATGCAGATCAAATACCCAGTGTCCTGGTAGTCTTTGTTTGTGCTTGAATATCCCTGTAACTTGAAGGATTGGGGGGGGAGTATTGTTTCCAGTTGGCCATTATTTGAGTACAGTCAGGTGTACAGTATGCTCTCACAGACTGATAAGGGTTGCTGTCCTTAGTCTTTATTTGGCCTGAAATTACTTCATTTTGGAATTTGCGTTACTTCCTATTTTCTGTCTGTTTTGTGGACCCAACAATGTGCTTCGAGGTTAATACTTATTGGTATTTATTAATGTACCTCAATTATGACACCAAAACACAATATTACTGTGGCCATTTCAATTAATCTGTTTGCTCTACAGTCCTTGGGCACAGTGAATAGCCTTATTCATAAAACCAGTGGGAATCTAATACCCAGAAAAACACCATTATATTGCTGAGTGGATAACTGTAACCATGACATTGTATATCACTGTATCCATGCTTGCCTCCAGCATGAACCTGCTACCTTTAGCCAGCCATGTCATTTCTCTAGTATTGTAGTTTGAAATAGGAATCATCCAGTCATATATGAAACACACACATTTACTTCTCATACACTACTGTTTAAAACAGATTAAATATAGGTCATTTTTGCAAACCCAGAGCAAGGAAATTGCTTGCTGAAATATTGCATAACATGGAACTCCTTCTTATGTCTCATTTTAATTTCAACATCTCTGACAATCTTCACTTGGACGTAAGACACCATTTACAAAGAATGTTAACTAAAGAAAATTATGTCAGTGATCATGTCATGAGTGATGTACTATGTGAGGTTATAAGCAGTGCATCATGTGGGCATAAGTTATAGTTTGCTCAGGTAACTATAACTGCTGAATATCTATGGTTTTGTACAAGTGAAATCTGAGCCTAACTATAGGGTCCCTGTAACCTTTTTTTTTCAGTGAATTTTTAAGGATTTTAAAATGTTATTTCTTAACTATAACGTCCCTGTAACCGTATGGTTTTTGCAGTGAATTTCGATGGATTTCAAATTTTATTTCCTGACTGTAACCTTTGAGAGTGGGTGTGTGAGTGCCTGTATAGGTAGATTAACGGGTGTTTGAGTTTCTGAGTGTGTGAGTGAGTGTGTGCATGAGTGTCTAAGTGGGTCTATCACTGGGTACATTAGTGTTGGTGTGGGTGTGTGAGTGGGTAGACAAGCCTCTGAGTGGGTCTGTGAGTGGGGGTATTACTCTCAGATTAGGTTTGTGACTGAGTGCATACATTACTGAGTGGGTCTGTGAGTGGATGCATAAGAGTATTAGTGGACCTATGATTGGGTGTATGAGTCTGTGACTAAGTTTGTGACTGCCCGTATTACTCTCTCAGTGCATCTGTGAGTGACAGCTTCATTGTCCGGCTGGGTCTGTGAATGGTTTTTTGTTGTTGATGAAATTAGCGAATTTACCACAATGTTACACAGCGGGGCTGTGCTGGTGGGCAACAAATTCACAAATACCATATGTGGAACAAAAACAGTTTAGCAACATATTGTACACATATGGAGTTCCTGAAAAATGCTTCTATGTCTCCCATGGAGTCAGGACACATCCTCCCTGACCCCTTATACCAAGTTCTGCCATTTTATTTCAGACCTATTAACTGTTCTGATGAGGTAAAATGACTGCTGCAACTCTCGACTTAGGTTGCGGCCAGCCAATCACAGCATTCCTGTTGGCACAAATCTCCTGAAGACACTCAACAACAATCACATTGGCAAAAATACAGGCACACAAGGTCACTGGAGACATTTCCTTGACATCCTTTACGCAGCTGTAGTGTAGGAGATGCACTACACATTTATCCAACGAGGTAGCACTTACTAATTATCCAGTAGAAAGTACTCCAGTTGCTTAGAGGTATTGCACAAAATGGTGGTATCTTCTTGGATAAATATGCATGGCAGGATTCATTCTAGCATGATGCTCATTTAATATAAATGGAACCTCAACAGGAAGCACTTACAGATATAAACAAAGGAGGTGGCGCTGTTGAAGCTCCACTTCTGTAAAGTACTAAGCATCCTAACTAGGTACACACTGCCAAGGCAAAGAAGGTGTGTTTTCTCTGCATTTCCATTGAAAAGTTATCTATAATCCGTGATAGAGGTGTTTGCATCCTTGCTTTTATATAGCACAATATCTCATGTAGTGTCTGTGTCTAGCAGGTTCTTTCTTGTCATCTGCTGCTGAGACTAGAGATTGTGTTCTAAACTTTTAAATACTAGAAGTGTGTAAACTTTCCTAAAAGTCCCGCCCAATCGGTCCAACCCCATATGCACTAGCAGTATGCAACATCTCCCCATCCTTTTTCCAGGATGATGGACAAGTTACTAAAAGGCCCACAGAGTGCGTTTTATGCCAAATTTGGAGACGGCGTCCTGATGCCCAGGAATACAATTGCCGCCAAATCCACCAAACAAAGAAGTAATTACTTCAGTAAAGCACAAATCATCCACATGCACAAAACAAAGGCTTCTTCTTGGATAAATATGCAGGGCAGGATTCATTCTGGCATAATCCTCATTTCACAGAAATTAAACCTCAACAGGTTACACTTAGGAAATAAATATTAAAGAACCATTGAAATTCACAGAAAAAAACAATGGTTACAGGAATTTTGTAGTTAGAAACTAGAATTTAAAAAAAACCTTAGAAATTCACTGAAAAAGCCAAAGTTTACAGAGACATTATAGTTAGGCTCAGATTTCACACATTCAAAACCATAGAAATTCAGCAGTTATAGTTACTACAACTTATGCTCCCACAATGCACTGCTTATGACCTCATATATTATATCACTCATTACATGGTCAGTGAGTCACTCATATCACCAAGGACATCTCAAATGATATCACTGACGATATCAGTCACAGAATCACTAACAAACCCACGTACAACACATACAACACATCACACACCCACTCAAACACAACGACTGACATGCCCATTCACAGACCCATACAGTCACACACCCCTTCACTGATCCTGAGAGCCGTTCCTACATCAATTCACCCATGCAGCCACTAATGCCACCACTAAGTCACATTTACAGCCACTCATATACCGACTCACTGACTAATACAGCCACTCATGCATCTATTGTACAGACATACAGACACTTACATACCCACTCATACACCCATACAGCCATTCACCTACTGAATCAATCACCCGTACAGCTACTCACACACCTAATCTCTCAACCATATAGTCACTCACATAGCTACTCCCTCACCTATACAGCTACTCACATACCCACTCACTCATACATTTACTAACACATGTATTTACTCACCTATACAGTCACTGAGACAAGCACATACTCTCCCACACAAACTCTCTCATACTCACTTCAACATCCAAACACCCACTACCACACACCCATTCACTCACTCACCCATTTAGCGACTCACACACTCACTCACTCACCCATACGCCCATTTGCACACCCATTCATGCACCCATACATCCACTTATGTACCCTATCACTCACCCATACAGACACTTATGTACTGACGTATCATAGAAAAAACATAAGGAGCTATACTTACCAATAGCCCCAATACCAATTACCCAATAACCAGTCAGTTGGCAGTGAAGAAAGTTCAATCGTTTATTATACAGAATACTCTATAGAGGAGCCTCTCCCATCCTCACCCAACCAGGTGGGTGGAGAAGACTGCTGGCTTACATTCAAAATGATACATATATGCTTTCGACATAGCGCATGAAACACTGTAGATGGAAAAACACTACCTGGCTCTAGGCCCTCAAGGAAGGACCATATATGGCACACGTGATTAGAAGAAAACTCTGCTTTAGTTATTATTGGGGAGGTCAGGACGGGGTGACTCCCATTCGTCTCAGTGCCCGGGAGTGCAGGCCGGGCGCCTTCAGGAATGCGCTTATCGATCCAAAGTCTGATGCGACCTTGAGTCCCAGGACAGGGGAAGAATAGCGTGTATTTAGCTGTCTCTAGCAAATCAACTAAACTACGGCCTGACAACCATTGGAAGGTGTTACAAAAAACAAGGGAACCCAAAAGGTATAGTATAGGGACCTTGGGCAGTATCATGTTATAGAAAACAATGGTCCCTATTTTCAGAGGAAGCATCACTTATATACAATAATCATACTCTAAATAGGTAGTATATCTTTTGTCCTGCCGGACAAGAATTTATTTTGCAAATATATATTAAATTAACTTGTTAGAAACATTCAATGACAAGTGGGCACAGCCGTGACCCACGAAACAGTGAGACAACAAAACGAAGCACAGAATGGCCAAAGGGCAAAGTGAAATACGTCTGTACACTCCTATTTGAAAGTTTTAACAGACTACGATCATTTTCTTATACACCATTGCACATTACAATATTGCATAGTCATATTGCATATGGCGTTTTTTGGTGTCGACGACGTTTCGATGCCACCACTAGATATTGGGCATCATCCTCAGGACAACATAATATTTCATTGTTGTCTTTATGAATTTACAATTGCACTATGCCTAAATCGCATTACTGCAAGTTGGATCAGAAGCGGGCGCGATAGCTCGGTTAGCCAGCTGATAGGGATCGTGTTAGTTCGGGAGTCCATTTGGATAGTCGAGATAGGGATTCCTTACAAGTGCGCAATCGCACAGTTTCAAGATCAGGAGCTCGATGGCTGGTCCGGCTTCATCCGCCCCTTGGAACCCCGAGCTATCGCGCCCGCTTCTGATCCAACTTGCAGTAATGCGATTTAGGCATAGTGTAATTGTAAATTCAAAAAGACAACAATGAAATATTATGTTGTCCTGAGGATGATGCCCTGTATCTAGTGATGGCATCGAAACGCGTCGCGACACCAAAAAACGCCATATGCAATATGACTATGCAATATTGTAATGTGCAATGGTGTATAAGAAAATGATCGTAGTCTGTTAAAACGTTCAAATAGGAGTGTACAGACGTATTTCACTTTGCCCTTCGGCCATTCTGTGCTTTGTTTTGTTGTCTCACTGTTTCGGGGGTCACGACTGTGCCCACTTGTCATTGAATGTTTCTAACAAGTTAATTTTATATATATTTTTGCAAAATAAATTCTTGTCCGGCTGGACAAAAGACATACTACCTATTTAGAATGTGATTATTGTATATAAGTGATGCTTCCTCTGAAAATAGGGACCATTGTTTTCTAAACCATTGGAAGGTAGCACGTGATCACTGCTCGTGCATAGCGCAGACAGAGAAAAATGGCGTCTGTATAGTTTCGACCTACTCGATGAAAACAGAACACATACAGCGTAAACCATAACTAACTCAAATAAAGAGGTTATAGATTCCATTCTATGCATACCTATATACTAAGAATATATAGATACAGCATGCTAACACAATATACATATACGACCCATACCACTAACATTAGGGAAATCGGAGTTTTACCCCTCAGAACCACCCTTTTAGCATGATGTAGCTAACTAAAAGAAGTCAGTCTTCAAAAATACCCTCACTGATCTGCATTAGGTCTTTTATTTCTTGCTGAACTAATTGAGCCTTTACGGTGACAGGGGAAGGAGTGGTTATGGAAGAGGCAAGTTTAGTAGCACAATAAGAACAAGCTGGCCCACAATGTATACATAGGCAACAGGTAAATATGATACCCACTATGCCTGCTAGCATCATCAACATTTTCCATCCCCAAGTGGACAATAGACCCCAGAACCAACCAGACAAAGACCAGGTCCCTGTGTCTGCATGTACTTCGGATGCCAAGCGGTGTATTTTCTGGATAGCCAAATGAACAGAAGGGGTGGAGTCAGGGATGTATACGCAGCAGGAACTGCCGATCACACAGCATGCTCCTCCTCGATCAGCTAAGATAACGTCTAGAACCATTCGGTTTTGAAGCGAGACAAGTCTCATAGCTCGAAGCTCTACAGTTAAATTGGTTAATATACCTGCTGTGGTATTGATTACCCTTTCAACTACTCTAGACAAACGTCTTAATTCCTTACTGGTGATAATAGGTCCCCAAATAGGAAATACCCCCTTCATTATATCAATGAAATGTTGCTCTGCAGTATCCGTTTGATCAATGTCAGTGGTGTCTATTTCTCTCACATTTCTAATGATGGGTAGGCCTCGCCTCTCTAAACGATTGTCCTTATGATAATTAGCAGGAGCTATATACACTGGAGGGTACAGCAAGGACAGATAACAACGACCCGCCCAACTACAAGGGAGCCATGTATATGCATTTTCCCCACATACGAAATATACATTAGGAGGGGTCAATAATGGAGGGCTACTGAAAGTGCGCATTCAATAGGTATAATTACACTGGCTCTCTCCTACTGATATTTGTCCTGCCCCCGGGATACAGAAAGCTGAAGTACTGTTTAGTATAGGTACTGGAATTGCCTTATCGTCAGTGACATTTCTTTCTTTAAATTGTTAGAAATACTGGGTGAAATTAAACTCTGCAAAGTCTAAGATCTCATTCCTGAGCCAAGTAACATTTTCATACTCTGTGTACAAATTCATACAGGCATTTGGATCTAATGACCCTTCTCCATTATTTCCCTTGGGGTCAAAACCCTGGTGCAATTCTATGTAAGCCAAAATCATCTCATAATCCTTCTCAGAATAACGAGCAGTATCTACAGTATAATGCATATACATCATGGACAACAATTTAAACCAAGCCTCACAACTTCCTAAGTATGATAAGGGCAGAGAAATAAATAAATCACGTATTTGTATCACAGAGGGCAAAAGGCCACAAACCCAACAATTTGTCGTATTCGTCGCACTGTGCGTCTAATGAAGCATTTCTACAAACCCATTTTTAGTGTAGGTTTGACGGTGCCTTTCTTTGTGTGGGGCCAATGTATAGAATAGATGCTCTGGAGATGGGGTCTTTGTTGCCAGAATAGTAGGCGAAACTCCAAATACACAAAAACACTCATTAATATCATAAACAAAATCGTAATAGTAACCACAAAGGCTATCTTTACACGCATGGTCCAACTGGAAAATACGGGTACGTATGTAGGGTAATAACGGGGTACAAAAGTTTGTTCCCCGTCAGGGATAAATCGGGCAAAGCAATACATGCTAACTAAAAGTCCAAAAACTAAACTTGGGCGATGCAGTCCAACCTGCCAGAGGGTTCTTCTTTCCTGTGTCCGTTTAGAGCCTCACAGGCAGGCTGCTATTGTTCATCAAAGGAAATCAAAAACAAATCCTCGCGTTGGAATTATGTCTTCACACAACTCTTGAAGAGTACACAATCTGGGCCCTTTTACAGGAAGTTCAGTCTTTCTTTCTGAACAGAGCTAACAAAATGTTCCAGGCTCTCAACGTGTTCAGTCCAGTGTCCCGCTCAGCACCCCAGAAAGGTTTCTAACAAACCCTATTACTCAAGTCTTTCCCTATCTCCTGCCGTCTTCATCTGGGGTACCACGTTGGTGTCTGGGCTGCAGATTGTATCGAGCATGGCCAGGCGTTTCCTGATCGGAGAATAAAACTGAGGAAGGTGTGTTCTCTGCAACAGGAATATCATGAACTTGTGGATCAACAACAGGAGCAACAGAATCCGGGGCAATTGCTGATTCAGATGCCAAAATCCCTTCCGAGCTTGGTACTCCTTCTCCTTGCCCTTCTCTGATTTCCAGGGCGTCAGAACAAAACGAGGGGCTTGCTCACTCTCCTGGGTCAAAATTCCTTCCTCATTTCGCTGATCATGTGGAAGCAGGAGTGGTACTCTCTTCACATGTGATATGTGAATTAAATGCCACTTGCCATCCACCTTTACCGCTGTCCGCATAGCCAGGAGAATTTGATGGGGCTCTGGCCAGCGAGGGTCCAAACTGGATTTTCGCTGATAGTTCCGGACTAGGACCCACTGATTTCCGAGACTTTCCGGCAGGGGCTACAACACTGCTGACACCTGTTGATGAATGGAACAGAGATCTTTAGTCAAAGCATACAAATAATCTGTCATCATAGGGTATTCAATATTTCGAAGCGTCTGGGTCTCGGGACACCCCAAACATTGGCTGGTCGTCCAAAGATGACCTCATAAGGTGACAAACCAGATCGGGAATGTGGGTAATTCGTAAGACATCAAGGCTAATGGGAGGGCATCGGGCCATTTCAGCCCAGTACCCTTTTGAATTTTGGCCATTTTTAATTTAAAAATTCCTTTGTATTTTTCAACCAATCCCGCAGACTGTGGTTGTCGGGCTGAATGAAACTTTTGCTTGATTTGTAATCTATTACAAACATGACTTATAAGCTCTGCATTAAAATGTCCCTCATTATCTGTCCTGATCACCCGAGGTAATCCATAGCACGGGAAAAACTCCTTTATCAAAGCCTTTGCTGTTGCTAAAGCGGTATTTTCCTTGGTCGGGTAGGCCTTCACCCATTTACTAAAGGCACATACCACGACCAAGACATATTTCAGATTATTCACGCAGTCCAATTGGATATAATCCATTTGGAGCACTTCAAATGGCAAAGATGGTGGTGCAAAGTTCCCACTGAGAACTGGTTCCCTTCCCCCAGAATTGTGTCGCAACCAAACCATACAATACTGGACCAAATGGGCAGCAGTCTTAGAAATATTAGTATTGTTCCACACGGGGTCCAAAAGAGCGCAGATGACCTTTGCCCAATGTGTACTGGGCCATATGCCATGGTCACTACAGCGTTAACCAATGCGTTAGGTAGCAACCACATCTGTTTTTCAGTCAAATCGACCCAGCAATCATTTTTATCTAATCTTCCCACTTCTTTTTCCCAACTAGCCAATTCAGCGGGGATAGCTTCTTTCTGTATTTCTCGGACACCTTCCATAGTATTATCAAACATTTCTGTCTGTGCAACCCACCTAGCAGAGGTGGTCAAAAACATAGATGACATTTTGGATTTTGCAGTTTCCTTCGCCACCTGATCAGCAAAAGCATTTCCCTCACCCATTGCATCCACTACTGTTTTATGTGCGCTGCATTTAATCAATCAATCAATCAAAGACATTTATAGAGCGCACTACTTACCCGTCGGGTCTCAAGGCGCTGGGGGAGGGGGGTGCCGTTACTGCTCGAACAGCCAGGTCTTCAACTTCCTCCTGAAGGAGAGGTGGTCTTGGGTCAGGCGCAGTTCGGTCGGGAGGGAGTTCCAGGTCTTGGCGGCCAGGTAGGAGAAGGACCTTCCTCCTGTTGTTGCTCTTCGGATGCGGGGGACGGCGGCGAGGGCGTGGTTGGCTGATCGGAGGTGGCGTTTGGGAGCGTAGAAGTGGATTCGGTTGTTGAGGTAGCTCGGGCCTTGGTCGTGTAGGGCTTTGTGTGCGTGGGTGAGGAGGCGGAAGGTGATTCTTTTGTTGACGGGGAGCCAGCTACAGCCACCTTCTCTAGTAATGTTAAAGCTGTTAGTAATCGTAAAATCAGAGGACCATGTTGTATTCTTTGACCATGGGAAGTGAGAAAGCCTCTCTCTGCCCATAGGCGACCGAAACTGTGAGCCACGCCGAAGGCGTATTGGCTATCTGTATAAATGTTAACTTTCAATCCTTCACTCAACTCACAAGCTCAAAGTAATGCTACTAACTTAGCTGCTTGTGCTGACTGATAGGGTACTCAAGAAGCCTCAGCTACAGTGCGAAGGGTCGTAATCGCATACGCAGCTGTTGTGCCATCTGGTAACTTGAAACAAGAGCTATCGACATACAATTCCCCTTGGGGGTCAGATAGAGGAATGTCTGTGAGGTCTACCCGTCCCTTCGTTTCTTCTTCGGTCCGAAATATACAATCATGTGTGTCATTTGTTTTTTCATCTGGAGGGAGGGGTAGAAACATGGCAGGATTCAGAGTGGCACACCGCTTAATTGTAATATGGGGAGCAATCAACGTCAATTCATAACCAGTAAGACGAGCACTGGTAAGGTGCTGAGTCTTCGTTTTATTCAATAATGTGTCCACAGCGTGCGGTACCATCACTGTGAGGTCAGTGTTCAGAACGAGCCCCTCCGCCAGTCGAATGGCCACCGCAAAAGAAGCAGTAGCCCTTAGACAGCTAGGAAGCGCTCTGGCGACGTTATCCAACACCGCCGAGAAATAAGCACAAGGTCTTTCCTTACCACCACATCCTTGTGCTAACAATGAAAGCGAACAACCGTCCACCTCATGTACATAGAGCACAAAAGGTTTTCGGTAGTCTAGAAGTACCCAGGATGGTTGCAGAGCAAAGCGCAGATTTCAAAGAATCAAAAGCTTCCTGACATTCATCAGTCCCAGGTAGGTGTTCATGCACATCTTTAGTGGTTAAGTACAAGAGGGGTTTAGTAAGAAGAGAAAAATGAGGAATCCATTGCCGACAGTAAGAGGTTATGCCAAGAAATGCACGAGCATCACGCTCTGTACGAGGTACCGACATGTTAGAAATAGTAGTCACACGTTCAGGAGTTAGTCTGCTCCCCTCTTTTGACAGTAGATGACCAAGGAAAGTCACCTCCTGTCGACAGTATTGGAATTTGGAGAGGGATACCTTGTTACCGTTGGCTGCCAAATGAGATAATAATTTAACCATGGCTTCCTTGCAGCCTTCCTCAGTATCGGAAGCCACTAACAGATCGTCAACATACTGGAGGAGCACGTTGCCAGGGGGTAGGGTCAACTCATCTAAAACTGCTTTCAAAGCTTGACTATAAATACTAGGACTCTCGGTGTACCCCTGGGGTGTGTGGCAAAATCGAAAACTGTGCCCAGATAAGGAGAAGCCGTAAATATGATGGCTATCAGGATGGATCGGAATGCTGAAGAAAGCATTCTTCAGATCGATAACCGAGAAATACTTCGCAGTGGGAGGAATCATGGTAAGAATAGTAGTGATGTCCTAAACCACCAGATACTGTGGCACCACTATTTTGTTAATTTCTCGTAGGTCAATTACAAAACGATAAGTACTATATAAGAATGAGAGTGAATCTGTGCTGGTGATACAATATTATTGTGAGTGTGAACCTGTGCTAGTGATACAATCCTGTATAACAGTGATAGTGAGTCTGTGCTGGTGACTCTATACTGTATAACATTGTGAGTGCACATAGCCAGACCATCAGACCACAAAAGTTGAATCTCACACTAGCTTGTCCTCATTGAACAGCAGCGGATGTCAATAAGGTATGTCAATAAATCTACAAAATAGCGGCTGCCGGACTTGATACGCGGGGGGACTGCTGAGCATGGATTGTCCAAGTACGGATTGTACAAATACGAGCGGAGTTTTACGCACGCTGTGACTACCGTCCTCTGCGACCCCTGAAGTGAGGTACACAAGGAGCGGAGAGCTCTTTCCGACACTGCTGGAGCCTTTGGAGATGCGGCGAGGAGCGAGAACTCAGCTGGGCGATCTCTGCATGCAGTCTACCAGCATGCCGGACAGGTTGAGACATCAGTGGGCCGACCAAGAGGGAATACAGAGAAATGGACCCCTCGGGGCACGCTCTGACGGCCGTTCGATCCAGAGATTCACACCAGGGGACTATTTGCTGATCGATGCCTGACCTTAAGATGGCGGCCCTCACCTCCTCGTAACTGAAATTGAAGGCTTTTCTGACAACTAGTGCTCCCCCCCGGACAGCCCATAACTAGCGATACTCTGGGGAACCTTTTCCCACGTCTGGCGCTCCTGACTCCCTGGACCCGCTGACTCATGCCTGCTGAAGCCATACAGACCTGCCGAGGCCCCTCACACAGCGAATGGACTGTGATGCTGCTGTGAGTGAAAACCAAGTCAGAGTGGTCTTGTAGACGTAGTCTGGGATTGGCAGTGCTGAGCTTACGGACAAGTGTGGTCCCGATCCTGCACGACCACCGCAATCAGGGTGTGCACAACCAGCCTACGTCTCACTGAAACCAGCACTGGCAGAGTTAATGGTCGCTTCTACAGCGAAGTAAACTGCATATCTGGGAGTCCCCCCTTAATGACTTGCTATCACATTTAAATAGCGAGCAGAGAAGCACCTACAACTGGAAAGCCGCGCAGAAGCCCTGAATATCTTTGCCTGGCCGTGTGGAGGACCGGGGCCCTTTTGGGAATGTTGCGCAAAGAACTCCGACAGAACAATTGCAATTAGAAGCGCTTAAGAAGAAAGACTATGTCTAAAATGACGGCAGCAACAAACCCTCCTGAGTCTCTCCTGACCTTATCTCCCTTCTCCCGCTACCCCCTACCCCTCTGTAATGGCTGCCCTTCTGCTGGCTCTTTGGAGAGGGAGAATGATGGAGAGTGACTCCAGCCTATCACCCCCATAGCATAGGGATTAGGACTATAGACAGGGCCCCTGTCTTACATATATTAGGGCATTTTCGTGTCACTTTCCTTAATGTAGGGCTTATGAATTTAAGTTAGGGGATAGATATATAAGTATTAGTCATGATTTGCCCATTTGCTAACATGCTAGGATATTTTCCATGGAGTTATGCATATTGTGGGCTCCGTAGGCCTTAAACGAGACAGACTCCATTTTGCTTTCTGCCCGGTAGCTCGAGAAGGCTTTCTAGGTCAAGTGTAGTGTTTTAGTTTCAAGCTGTTGTTCGCTTGGAGAGAACCGGCTCGGGCTGGCCCTTATCGAAGGAATGTATTTTTCTCCACTCCGAAGACACAACTTCAGGCTGGCCAGCTGGGAACGTGTCCTTGGTACGGGGAGGTACAAGAATTTGGTGGGCGGCAGGTTACTGGCCGTAGATTTCCATGAAGGAACGGGCTTTGATATTAGCGAAGGTGTTAGTCAGTTTGTCAGTTAGTCCGTAGGCGGCATCTAGCCCTTAGCATCTCTGCCATTAATTATCTCATGGCGGACAGTCGCCATCTTTGAAGTCCGAGAAAGATTTAAGACCGAAACTCTCTGAGAAAGACTGAACGAGAATTAGCGCGGAGCGCACTGATACAGAGAGAGAGAGAGATGGTAGCTAATAACCAGCAAGGTTCCGGTGCCCTGGAGGGAAGCAGACGAGGTTGAGCCTAGCGGTGCAGACGTGTACTTGTGACGGCTGGGGTGTGACTGCAAGGCGAGCCAGGACACAGAGACGAGAAGGGAACCTAGATGACTGCCGAGCCCAGACTTCATATTAACCAGGTGATGTCCGTCCAGCTCTAATAGAACGTGCACTCTAATCTTTACCTTTTCTTTGTAAACGTTATGTTGCATAGTAATGTGATTCGTGTCTACTGTTAATAAATATCCTAATTCTTATGGAATTATCGTGTGCTTGGTGTTCCTGTTCAATCATGGTAAATGTATCTCCTAGTTGAAAATTGTTTATGTGAACGGATGCGAAATCCCGATCAGGTAAATGGTGATCGAACAAAGAGGGAGTGAGTGGACCTTTGATGCCAAGAGCAGAAAGTACACTATATAATTTGGGAACTGTATTCAAAGTCATTATTATAGTTTTATCCCGAGTAGGTAACTGAAATATTATCCTGATGACTGTTCATAGGAATGTGGTCGTCGTTGAAATACGGCGTTAGTGAGAACGCTGGGGAGGATTACCAGCGCCGATACCCACAGGATTGTGGCTTGAATAAGTGAGAGCGCTAGGAGGTTGAACTAGCGTGTAGTTTTGCAGGATTGCAAACAGTTTGGAAAAGGGAGCATTGGGTTCTGCAGGCCCATGTGTAGACGCACCGGATTGTGTGTCATATCTGCCCTAGGGTAGAACGGTCTGGGTCAGGGTGGCCGCGAGACCAACTGATGTGAATAAGATATTGTAGAAAATCCATACATGTATATTGTCATTCCCCATCCTTAGGTGCGATCTGTATATATATTTGTATATCTATCCATTGTGAATACGATCTGAGGAGGGAAGGTGAGTACGTTTTGGCTGGGTCATAGGGGCCCCTGGGGGCTGATCTCATCTAAGCAGAAAATCCAGCCATTACATCTGGCGTCACGAACTGTTTACGAAGCCTGTGTGCATTGTGTTGATTTTATCTTGTTGGTTTGCGCTCGGCTTATACGTATTGAATTTTGTTTATAATTTGTGTATATAATTTTTTGTGTCAATATGTTTGCGAAAAAATCATCGTCGGTTTTCAAATTGCCGATTCAGATTCCCGGCTGGGAGTCTACGCCTTACGAGGCCTTGGCCCGTGAGTGGGCTGATTCTACTGGTTTGAGTGAAAATTGGTCTTCATGCTTGGAGCAGGCGGAGCCTGCCGATGTGGTATCGTGCTTGCAGAAAGCGCCAGTAGTGAAAGGTGATGAGCTTCCTATTTTAGGACGCAGAGGTTGGATTGTTCTTAATGCATACAGAATATTGCATGAGAGGTTTGTTCAGGTACAAAAGCAGTTTAAGGATATGGAAGGACAGTGTGTTGAGTTGCAAAATGCACATACTTTGTTGCGTTGTCAAAATAAATTGCTTGCCGACAAACTTGAAACATATCAGACCATTGCCGAAAGAGCTGCGGTCCGTATTGCACGATATAAGTATAAACATCGTCGTGGACGTGTATCTTCACGCAAAGTGCGTATGGTTGTAGCAAAAGCTGGAATGGATTGGAACCCCGATGAGTGGGACGGTAATATCTGGGATTCTCATACTTCTGACTCCTCGGCAGAGGAGGGTGACAAGCGCGAGTCTTCTCGCTCCGGACGTGATTGTAAATCTGCTTCATGTACTGATTTAGGTCCTGACAGTGACCGTGCTCGTTCTTCCCGTGCGGATGACGTAGCTTGCCCTGATTGTGCTACTAAATCTAAGATGCGGGCTTCCTCGGAAGCTCTTCCTGAAGTTTCTGCTCACCCTGTTTTTCGACGAAAATTACAACAAGCCCCTGGTAACCCGGGTGGTATAGCTCTTGATTGTATTGAAGATTTTACTCAGCAGGAGGTTAGTGACATTTTACAACGATTTCGACAACGGCCTGGTGAGGCCTTGCTTACCTGGATGGTGCGTCTTTATGAACTTGGCGCTGCCGGTATTATGCTCGATGCTGTTGATTGCTTACGATTTTGCTCTTTGAGTTCTGATTCTACGATTCAGGATCATTTTCGGAATTATAATGGTGCTGGTCAAATTACTTTGCTCCAGCTTGCGTCTGATGGCTGTAATCATAAATATCCAACTGAATCTGATTGGCCTACTGATGAGAAACCGTGGTACACTTTGCGCGATGCGTCGCAACGTTTAAAAGAGGAAGTCATGAAAACGGCTATCTTTCTTAGTACTGCTGATAAGTTATTGGATGGTCTTTTAACATCTTCTGTGCGCAATCGCACTATCCGTTCTTCTCCTGTTGCTTACAAGCAGGTCATGATGACATTATTGATTAACCAAACTGGCAATCCTTTGTCTGCTGTGCTTGAGTCTGTTCGTCAGCTTGGTGAGCTGGGTGAATGGTTTAAACCTGAAAGACAATCTCGACCTGAGGGTCGTACTGGTGGGGACTATAAGTTCTCTAGACGTGACATGTTTCTTGCTCTCATTGCTGATGGTGTCAAAAGGGAAGACATTGATAGTGAGCCTAATAATCGCTTATGGGACATGTTTCGTAAGCGTGGTTTGGATCGGAAAGAGGGTGCCCGGCGTGTGCGAAAGAATGAGTATGACCGTGGTTCGGATGACAGTGGTGATGAGAGGCGACGTGTGAATTCTGATCGCCGTGATGATCGGCGTTATGAACGTGATGGATCCCCTCATCGTAATGACGGGAGGGGGAGAGAGGATGATCGTGAGAGGGGAAGAGATGATCGTGTTTCCAACAGACGAAAGGATGAAAGGAGTTATTCCCCTGACATGAGAAAGAGAGAGGATCGTAACAGACTTTCTGATCGTAACTCGCAACTTTTTGAACATGACACTAATCCGTTTCGTACTGGAGACGGATATGAACAAGACATTCTAATACCAAAGAGAACTGAGAGCATTTACCCTGATTTGTCTTGGTTGACGGAACGCAGGAAAAATGACTAGGAAATAGGTCAAGCTCCGGTACGCAAGTGGGCTCACAGAGATTACAGACCCTATGTAGATATTGAGATTTTTTGGAAACATCGTAATATCCAAAGGGCCCGAGCATTAGTTGATACTGGGGCGGAGGCCACTTTAATTCATGGTAAGTCGAAAAAATTTCATGGACAGTCTTTTACGATTACTGGTTTGGGTGGTAAAGAGACACCCGCAGTTCAAACTGCACTCGAAATTAAAATTGGTAGGATTCCTCGTAGAGAATACTCTGTGTTGGTTGTGCCACTTTTGGAATTCATTATTGGAATTGACATTTTGAAAGGAATGACTTTGCATTTGGATGATGGGTGCTATCAATTTGGAGCCAGACAGTACATTTCGACCAGACCCGTACGGGTTGGCCGTTTACGCATGCCACCTATTAAAATACCTTTAGCGACGAAAGTAATTTCTCAAAAGCAATATCGTATCCCAGGTGGTCATGAAGAGATTACTGCTACAATTCAGGATTTGGTTGACGCGGGAGTCATAACTCCGGTCACATCTGCTTGGAATAATCCCGTTTGGCCCGTGCGCAAAAGTGACAATTCTTGGCGCATGACTGTTGATTATGGAGAATTGAATAAAAATACACCTAAATTGACTGTTGCAGTGCCTGACATTGTCACGCTGATTCAAAGAATTCAAAAGCATCCAGGTACATGGTATGCTTCTATTGACATTGCTAATGCCTTCTTTTCAATCCCGATTGCCCCCGAATGTCAGGAAAAATTCAGTTTTACATGGAATGGACGTCAAATGACGTTCCGGAGTCTTCCTCAAGGCTATGTACATAGTCCTACGATCTGTCACCGGCTGGTGGCGGAGCATTTGTCTGAAGTGCCCACGAATCCACGAGTTCAAGTTTGTCATTATATTGACGACATTTTGATTCAAGGTGAAACGCAAGAACAGGTACAGTCCCATTTAGATCAGATCATTGATTGTTTGCGAGCGAAAGGCTGGGAAATTAATCCCGACAAATTACAAACTCCATCCCAAAATGTGAAATTCTTAGGTATTAATTGGCATGAAGGTCACAGAGAGGTGATTCCACAGGTTAAACGAAAAATACTTGATTTTGCTGTTCCCAGAAACAGGAAAGAGGCTCAATGCTTTATTGGTTTGTTTGGATTTTGGCGTCAGCATATTCCCCATTTGAGTCAAATCTTGGCTCCACTGTATCGAGTCACCCGTAAAAAGAATGCGTTTGAATGGGGTGAACCTCAACAGACTGCTTTTAATTTGGCTAAAGAAGCTATTCAGTATGCCTTGGATTTGTGGCCCGTGAGTGAAGGTGATGTGGATTTGAATGTGTCCGTGGAAGGCCTGTATGCCAATTGGAGCTTGTGGCAAAAGCAGGGCAGACAAAAAGTGCCATTAGGTTTTTGGACCAAAAAGTTACCCGAGGCTGGTGAGCGTTACTCACCTTTTGAAAAACAGTTGCTTGCTTGTTATTGGGCTCTGGTGGATACCGAGCAATTGACCTTAGGCCATGCTGTGATTTTAAGGCCTGAAATTCCCATTATGCAGTGGGTTTTGAGTTCACCGAAGTCCCATCGAATTGGACATGCTCAGGAGGCTAGTGTGATTAAATGGAAATGGTACATTCAGGACAGGGCACGTGTGGGTCCGAAAGGTGTGGCGGTTTTACATGAGCGAGTGGCGCAGGCGCCCTCCAATGAGACTGAAAGTGAGTGTTCGGTTCCCGTGGTGCAGGAGTCTCCCGTGAAGTGGGGTAAATCATTTGATGATCTGTCCGTGGAGGATAGAAAACATGTGTGGTTTACGGATGGTTCTGCGAAGTTCATTGGTGACAAAAGACATTGGAAAGCTGTTTCATTCAACCCGATTACGCAGAAGTTGTTGAGCACAACTGGAGATGGTAAGAGTAGCCAATATGCTGAACTCTATGCAGTTTACCAAGTTTTGAAACAGGAACTACCTGGCACATGTCATATTTTCACTGATTCCTGGTCCACTGCGAATGGACTGGCGGTATGGTTACCAACATGGCATTCTCATAATTGGGAATTGCATTCAAAAGAATTGTGGGGTAAAGAATTGTGGCAAGAAATTTGGGAGTTGCTCCCGCAGAGTACTGTACCAATCTTTCACGTGGATGCTCACACTCCAATTGACTCCCTTGACAAATTTTTCCATAACATTGCAGATGAAAAGTCTAAAATTGCTGAGGCAGTGGTGGACATGCAGGATTCTGATTTGGCGGGATTGGCGAAGTGGGCCCATCAGAAAGCAGGACATTTTGGAGAGAAAGCCACTAGCAGGTGGGCTGCCGATAGAGGAATTCATATTCCTTTTTCTTTAATAAAAGATGTCGTTCTACATTGTCCCATTTGTCAGCATTCTAGGAAAAAAGAGGTGCCTCAGATTGTTCGAGGTCACTTACATCGAGGTAAATTGCCCGCCCAAATTTGGCAGATTGACTATATTGGTCCGCTCCCTATGAGCAGAAATTGTCAATATATTTGTACAGTGGTTGACACTTATAGTGGCCTTTTGGTCGCTTTCCCTTGTAAGAACGCTACCCAAGTGAATACCATTAAAACCCTGGAGCTAATTATTCTGTACTATGGTGTCCCATTCCAAATTCAATCAGATAATGCATCCCACTTTCGTGGAAGATTGGTGCAGGAATTCCGTGCGGAAAATAATATTGATTGGGTATTTCATATTCCATATTACCCACAGGCTTCAGGACTGATTGAGAGGATGAATGGCTGGTTGAAAGAACAGTTGCGCAAGTTGACTGATGACCGTTACAGCCAGTGGAGAGATGTCCTGCTTCAAGCTTTATTAATTCTGAATAATCGCCCTTTGTTACATGCTGAATCTCCTTTAATGCGTTTGTTTCCTCCAAGTGTTGATGTGAAACCTAATTCTTTATCGAACACTGTCATGTATTGGGAAATTACCCCCGGTGCTTTGGCTCCATGTAGAGCAACCCCAGGTTCCGCAGGCCTCGACCTGCATGCTTTAAATGATGCTAAATTTCCAGGAAAGGATCGAATCATTGTTGAAACTGGCGTTGGTGTCTGTATACCTGCCGGTAGCTTTGGATTAATTGCCCCTAGATCTGGCCTGGCCCTGAAAGGTGTACAAGTGCTCGGAGGAGTAATTGACAGTGATTATCAGGGAGAGATTAAGGTTCTCCTGCTTAATAGCAGTGAGACGGATTTGTTCATAAAGAAGTCTGACCGCGTTGCTCAGTTATTGATTATGCCTGTCTTCAGTGGTGAGATAAAAAAAGGCTCTGCCCCAACGTTGCTAACTGTGCGAGGACAAAAAGGCTTCGGATCGTCTGATCTTCCTGGAGCTAAGATATGGGTGCAATCGCCTAAAAATCCTCCTGAACAGGCTGATATTATTGCGACCGGTCATGACAACACCGTTTTGGTGATGAAGCCAGGGAAAGATGGCTGGGAAGCTGTCCCAGCTGATAAATGTTACTTACGAGAATGATTAAGGCCTGTGTTTGTATTTTTTCAGATCATTCTCTGGACTGCTGCTGCAGGATGTGTCGGCGCTGGACTCCTTTTGGCCTGCTACGCCGGGAGAGGAGAGGATCCACCGACGCCGGTTGATGGGATAATCCGAGCCCCGCGGTCCGCGTGGGCATCTTCTTCCAATTTCTGGATTACACTCGCAAAGCGAGTGACGAACTCTCCGCATTTCTGTCTTACCCCAATGAAATCTGTCACTGACATTTTAGCGACCTGTTTGGTTGCTGTCCCTGCATCTACTGAGACTTTGCGACACATTTTTAATATCTCAAATGCCCGACCTAATGTTATTTTGGGCGACTTCGCGGCCCATGAATTTTGCCCCTTATGTACTGCTCTTCCAGACCTTGATATTCCTATTCATTCCCGAATTACTACCTTTAATATTACCCCTGGAGATCTATGCTTTATTATGACGTGTGACCCTAAGGCTATTACCGAATGTTTGAAATTGAAACTTCAGGCCGCTACTTCTTTTTCAGCTCATCAACGATTGCTGTGTTTAAAGAGACTTCCGAATTCATGTCTTTCTGTAAAGAACAATATGACTTGTAAACGTTTATTAGTCGCCCCTAGCCATTATCGTTCAATGTTACTGCCAGCTGGATGGCTATTTTCCTGCGGGAATTCATCTTGGCCCTATATTCCTGCGAATATTTCTGGTGGCCCATGTGCCATCACTAGATTGAGTTTGCTAATGTTTTCCTCACATCCTACTTCACATTCCCGTATTGTACGTGATTCAATGTCATTGCATGAAGATTGCGATTCCTCTGTTCATCTCTATTCCAAATCAGAATACCTTGGTTTAGCTTTTTCTATTATTGGAGTGCCTGCATTGGCCGTTTATAATGCCAAGACAATCGGCAAAATGGCCTGCTGGATGGGTAAGTCTATCAATCAGACATCCACTGTTTTGTCTGATCTCTTATTAGATGCCCAAGGTGAACGTAGAGCTATTTTGCAAAATAGAGCCGCTATTGATTATCTCTTGCTGAAACATGGACACGAATGTTCTGATTTTGAAGGTCTGTGCTGTTTTAATTTGTCTGACCATTCTAAAACTATCCAATCCCATATTGACAAACTCCACGACTTGACTGCAGAAATTAGACAACATATAGATCAGGGTTTCTTTGACTGGCTTTTTAATTGGTTGCCTGACTTGCATTCCTTACGACAGATTTTAGGGGGAGTTATTGTCGCTATTTGTGTCTTGATAGCTATTTGTTGCTTTATTCAGTGCATCCCTTCCTTGCTCCAATTTTTTAGACTTAGTAAGAGACATAGATCAGTTAATTTTGTTTCCTATTATTCTTCTACTGATGTTAGCTCCATTTAGTTTGTGGTTAATAGACTGGAGTCAAGGGGTGTAATGTAATGGCTGCCCTTATGCTGGCTCTTTGGAGAGGGAGAATGATAGAGAGTGACTCCAGCCTATCACCCCCATAGCATAGGGATTAGGACTATAGACAGGGCCCCTGTCTTACATATATTAGGGCATTTTCGTGTCACTTTCCTTAATGTAGGGCTTATGAATTTAAGTTAGGGGATAGATATATAAGTATTAGTCATGATTTGCCCATTTGCTAACATGCTAGGATATTTTCCATGGAGTTATGCATATTGTGGGCTCCGTAGGCCTTAAACGAGACAGACTCCATTTTGCTTTCTGCCCGGTAGCTCGAGAAGGCTTTCTAGGTCAAGTGTAGTGTTTTAGTTTCAAGCTGTTGTTCGCTTGGAGAGAACCGGCTCGGGCTGGCCCTTATCGAAGGAATGTATTTTTCTCCACTCCGAAGACACAACTTCAGGCTGGCCAGCTGGGAACGTGTCCTTGGTACGGGGAGGTACAAGAATTTGGTGGGCGGCAGGTTACTGGCCGTAGATTTCCATGAAGGAACGGGCTTTGATATTAGCGAAGGTGTTAGTCAGTTTGTCAGTTAGTCCGTAGGCGGCATCTAGCCGTTAGCATCTCTGCCATTGATTATCTCATGGCGGACAGTCGCCATCTTTGAAGTCCGAGAAAGATTTAAGACCGAAACTCTCTGAGAAAGACTGAACGAGAATTAGCGCGGAGCGCACTGATACAGAGAGAGAGAGAGACGGTAGCTAATAACCAGCAAGGTTCCGGTGCCCTGGAGGGAAGCAGACGAGGTTGAGCCTAGCGGTGCAGACGTGTACTTGTGACGGCTGGGGTGTGACTGCAAGGCGAGCCAGGACACAGAGACGAGAAGGGAACCTAGATGACTGCCGAGCCCAGACTTCATATTAACCAAGTGATGTCCGTCCAGCTCTAATAGAACGTGCACTCTAATCTTTACCTTTTCTTTGTAAACGTTATGTTGCATAGTAATGTGATTTGTGTCTACTGTTAATAAATATCCTAATTCTTATGGAATTATCGTGTGCTTGGTGTTCCTGTTCAATCATGGTAAATGTATCTCCTAGTTGAAAATTGTTTATGTGAACGGATGCGAAATCCCGATCAGGTAAATGGTGATCGAACAAAGAGGGAGTGAGTGGACCTTTGATGCCAAGAGCAGAAAGTACACTATATAATTTGGGAACTGTATTCAAAGTCATTATTATAGTTTTATCCCGAGTAGGTAACTGAAATATTATCCTGATGACTGTTCATAGGAATGTGGTCGTCGTTGAAATACGGCGTTAGTGAGAACGCTGGGGAGGATTACCAGCGCCGATACCCACAGGATTGTGGCTTGAATAAGTGAGAGCGCTAGGAGGTTGAACTAGCGTGTAGTTTTGCAGGATTGCAAACAGTTTGGAAAAGGGAGCATTGGGTTCTGCAGGCCCATGTGTAGACGCACCGGATTGTGTGTCATATCTGCCCTAGGGTAGAACGGTCTGGGTCAGGGTGGCCGCGAGACCAACTGATGTGAATAAGATATTGTAGAAAATCCATACATGTATATTGTCATTCCCCATCCTTAGGTGCGATCTGTATATATATTTGTATATCTATCCATTGTGAATACGATCTGAGGAGGGAAGGTGAGTACGTTTTGGCTGGGTCATAGGGGCCCCTGGGGGCTGATCTCATCTAAGCAGAAAATCCAGCCATTACACCCTCTCCGCTCTACTCTTCTCCACTTTCCTGCCACCGACCTTTGCCCTCATCTGTCCTGGCCCTTAGTCCCCACCCTGTTTATCTGTGAATTTCCCCACGTCAATTGAGATCTAGCTATTTTGTCTGATGTCCGGTTTTTAGACAGACTTCCTTTTGTCTCTCCTGTCGTCTATTCGCACATCCTCCCTCTATTTATGTCTCTCCTTCTCTCCTCTCTCAATGTACTGAGACTGTACTATTTTGTCTGATGCCCGATGGAGTTACCTGGTTTAGCTATAGGGGAGATGGGCCGTGGATTCCCTCCTTGGTCGTCACCTACCCAGTCGGTCTTTAGACAGACTTCCTTTCATCTCTCCTTGTTGTCTCTTCCCTTATCCTCCCTTTCTCGCCTCCCCTGCCCCCCCACTACTATTCTCTCTCCTTTCCCTCCACTCCCAATGTATTGCCTATTTTGTTTGATGTATTGTGTAATTGTTGATCTTCTTCTGTTACATTGTTGATTCTCATGTAAAGCGCTCTGATACCTTCGGTCTAGCCAGCGCTATATAAAACTCTTTTAATAAATAATAAATTAAAAAAAAGTTGATAGAGACAGGCGGAATTTTTAATAGACCGACATCCTTATCCCCCGTCACCCACAGATTCGGAGGAATAGCAGCAAAGTCCGGAGGGAGGGGTTCATTCTTGGTGAAACATTGTTGGGTATGTTCACCAGGTGATTGTATAGTCAAATAAACACCATCAGGGGAACAATGAATTTTAGCATGCAATTTCTTTAGCAAATCCAATCCTAACAGATTTTCCCCACAATGTGAAGTTAACAAAAACGGAGAGTCCACCGTGACCGGGACAATCGTGAACGGAACAGGTTTAGAGATGGGGCTCACTGCCCGGAACCCAGAAAATCCCACCGAAATGTTATTTTGCCCAGACAGAGCAGCCCCCGGGACCAGTGAATGGGAAATCGAACTATTCATTGCACCCATATCAACTAGAAAGTTTTCAGAAGTCCCCATCAATCCCCCTTTCACATAGGGCCCTTGCTGATCAACGGGTACTGACACCTGGCACCAACTCTGTCCATGGCTGTCCTATGTATAACCATACCCATCGGCTCCCTCAAACACACAATCCTCGTGGTAATACTGCCTTCCTCTTGGTTTATCAAAGTGATTCTTTCCTGACTCACCATGCGATGCTTCTTCTCTTCGCATATCACTTCGATCTATGCCACCTCGGCCTCTTCCTCTTCCCCTCACTGTCCCGTTCCGAGCCAGCAACAATGGACACTGAGCTCGCCAATGCCCTTCCTGTTTACAATAAGAGCACTGGTTTATTCCCAAAGCAACAGCTGGACCTCCTCCTCATCCAGTTTCGCCCCCCTCGGGACAAACCCTCTCCCTCCTCGATCTCCGCCTCGTCCCCTTATTACTTGTTGTATCAATACTCGTGTCTTAAGATCCTTTGCTTTCTTTTCCGACTTATCCTGACTCTCGTTTTCTCTATGCTCATAATACTGAGCCATGCTTAGTATAATCAAGGGTGTGGAAGTGGTCCAAGTACTCTCAGTGGCTTGTAGCAGTACAGATACCTCAGGTAGCAAATTAGTCGCAAAACGATTAACAAATATTCGTACACCGCCTTCCACAGACAAATCCTGTCCACTAAAGTCAATAAATACCCCTTCAAATCTGATAAAGAAATTCGACACACTCTTGTCCTTTTTCTGTTTACACACTGTCAATTTTTCCCAGTCTACCTCACGAGGCGGAATCAAGGAGTGCATGTAAGTAATATTCCGACCTGGCAAAGCCAATACTTCAAGTCTAGGTTTATCGCCAGGCTTTTGTTCCTTGTCCCAGTTTTTAATCTGGTCCCAAGTCCCTCCCAACTCTGCAACATGATCCTGATCATGCACCTGACGCCATACGTCAACGGGGACCAGTAAGCCCAAAAATAATTCAATAGCAGCTAAGGTCATGACAGCTGAAGAGGCTGCCTCTATGAGTTCCTGAGTTCCTTATAGTAGGCAGTAGGATTTTTACGAGGGTCGGGGAGTTGCGCCTTCAGGGAAAGGACCTCACTCCTTTTCCAAGGGGTGTAGACCCATTGCTCCTGAAACCGTGCCTCCAAACGAGCTCTAGTTACCTGATTCTGATTATCTCTTAACTCTGGTATCTCCAGATGATAAATAGGATAGACTTCCCGGATAGGATACTGGGAATCCAAATTAGGACATTTCAGGTGTAGTCACCCTCTATATTTCACTAGAGTCTCTACATTCCCATACACATCTTCCAAGCCTAATTCAAATTTATGAGCCCGGTCCAAAATATCATACATTACTTGTGGGGCTCTTCCATCCAGAAAGCACTGTTCCCATAAGGAAATCAGACGTGTAGCCATATGCTCCAGGGTGTGTTGTTGCATAACAGGCTCATAATCTCTAAGAGTACTCCATATATCGGTAACGGTATACACAGGGTTCCGCATCCATTGGGAGGCCTGATTCATGACTGTCTGCTTCTTTTCCTACCCTACCGCTGATCGAGTATACAATCGTCGTGCATCAAGACCCCCTGGACCACGAGAGGGAGTTTGATCGGCCAAGGCGGGGTCGTGCTTGAAGACTGGGAAGCCCAAATTGTAGAAGGGGAAGCCAAAACAACCGTAGCTACAGAAGGAGGAGACAATGTATCTGGTATTAGAGTAGCCAATCCAAATACGGAGGGAGACGAAACGGAAGGAGTTCCCGAAGGGGCAGAGATAGGGGCCACAACAGAAGCCGAGGCCAATGGGGCCGAAGCTGGAGCCAAAGGGACTGCAGGATATATGCGTTATGGGGCATAAGGAGGAGGTGGATGCGCATCTAACAAATCTTCTATCTCATCCTCTGGTCCGGTCCTAGTTACATAACTCTTATCCGCCTGTAACCTGTGCTGTCTATTTGCGCAATAAATATTTTCCTCAGTCTGATCTTTATCATACGCCTTTTGTGTGATCGTCTGACCTCCTTTTAATTTGCATAACTTCTCCCCCCAAATGCGCCTGCGCTTTGCTTCGCTCTGCCACATATTCAAAGAATCAAACATTGCTTTTCGACTACGTTTAGAAAATAATCGGTCCTGCAGGTAATTTATTTTCTTCTCATCGAAAGACCCGGTTAAAGGCCATTGCAGTTCAACATTATCTTTGGTATACTTGTGGCATAATGTATTAAACAAAAAAGGCGAAAGACCATGTTTAACAAACATATCATAACTCGGACTACCCTCTGGTAGGGCAGGTTGACTTTGATCTAATCATGTGCCCTTTCGGCGACAACAGCATCCAAAACACAATTTACTAAAACACGACATCCTTATTTCACTGACAATCTGATTTCATTTAGAAAAGCGATCTTTCAAACATGGCCATGTTCATACATCCTCGCACCTTGTTCACCAATCAAACTTCAAACAAAACAATACAAACAAAAACATGTTCAAAGGGAAAAATTCAAAGCGAGGTGTCGTCTTCAATGCAAAAGAACAGAGCCTGTCGACTCCCGTTCATGGAGAACCAATCAAATACAGATTTTTGGACCAACAGATACCAAAATCAGGCAGTCCGGAGACTACCAAGAGACCGTCAGACAGGGTTTAGCCGCAGACCGACCTACGGACCATCCCGCAATCTTCCTGGTTCACCCTCGGGACCATTACGGCTAAGCATGCTGCCTTTGCGTTGCTCCAGATATGTCGCAAAGGCTACCCAGGTACAACCACAGGCCTTTCCGAGAGGAGTCCTGCCGGGTGCACACCACACGTGTCACACCAAGGCGTCTGATCGGTATCTCTATTATTCACCAAACAAGCCTGTGGTGCATCTACCCGTGCAGCCATGATGCTGCCCCGTCAGACCCCCAAAGTTCTGCGTGGTACACCGACCACCAAATCAAATACAGTTAACTGCTACAAGCGCTGCTCAACAGCGTATTTCCAAAGGACACCAATCCCAATTCACTCACCTGGTGCACGCAGGTAAAATTGCGTATTCTCCACTGCCAACTCATGGAGACCCACACGGTCAGCTCCTGGGTTACGCCAGTAGGACTCTGGTGAAGGGTCACTTGCAGCTGGGGCTCCCTGATCACGAGAGCGGAGTAAGTCAGAATCTCTGGTCAGTCCACCCACTCGACCAGAGCTCCCCTTTTCTTTGTCCTTTTTCTACCCGTTTACGGGAGGATGACCCCAACGCGGAGTCCCACCAGAGTCGCCAACTGACGTATCATAGAAACTAACATAAGAAGCTATACTTACCAATAGCCCCAATACCAATTACCCAATAACCAGTCAGTTGACAGTGAAGAAAGGTTCAATCGTTTATTACACAGAATACTCTATAGAGGAGCCTCTCCCATCCTCACCCATCCAGGTGCATGGAGAAGACTTCTAAATTACATTCAAAATAACACATATATACTGTCAACATAGTGCATGAAGCACCATAGATGGAAAAACACTACCTGGCTCTTGGCCCTCGAGGAAAGACCATATATGGCACACATGATTAGTACAAAGCTCTGCTTTAGTTATTATAGGGGAGGTCAGGAGGGGTGACTCCCGTTCGTCTCAGTGCCCGGGAGTGCAGGGAACCATTGGAGGGTGGCATGTGATCACTGCTTGTGCCTAGCGCAGACAGAGAACAATGGCGTCTGTATAGTTTCAGCCTACTCGATGAAAACAGAACATATACAGCGTATACCTTACTAACTCAAATAAAGAGGTTATAGATTGCATTCTATGCATACCTATATACTAAGAATATATAGATACATCATGCGAACACAATATACATATACGACCCATACCACTAACATAGGGGTAATCGGAGTTTTACCCCTCAGTACCTGCTCAGTCACCCATTCAGCGACTCATACACCCTCTCATTCACAATTACAGCCATTTACATACCCACTCACTCATGTATACAGTTTCTCACATACACACTCACCCTTCTATACACCACTTACACACCCACTCACTCACCCATACAGCCACTTCCATAGCCACTTGCCTTAGTATATATGTTTAACAGTGAGTAACCTTTAGAAAACACTCACAATCACTGGGTGATGTCATCAGTGGTGTCATTTGAGATGTCATCAGTAATGTAATTTGAGATCTCATCAGTCATGCCATCAGTGATGTCACTGACCATGGCATGAGTGATGTAAAATATGAGATCATAAACAGTGCATTGTGGTGGCATAAGTTATAGTTAACAAGGCTAACTATAACTGCTGAATTTCTCTGGTTTTTGTTTGAGTGAATGTGAGCCTAACTATAATTTCCCTGTAACCTTTGGTTTTTTTCAGTGAATTTCTAAGGTTTTATAAATTCTATTTCCTAACTATAACGTCCATGTAACCATTGTTTTTTTCAGTGAATTTCTAAATTTGAAAAAAACATTCTATTTCCTAATTATAGAGTCCTTGTAACCTTTGGTGTTTTCGGTGAATTTCAATGGTTTTTCAAATTGTCTTTCCTAACTGTAACTTGTAACCTTTCATAGTGGGTGTGTGAGTGCCTGTTTAGGTAGGTTAATGGATGTGTGAGTCTCTGAGTGGGTGAGTGAGTGGGTGCGTGAGTGTCTGAGTAGTTTCAGTGAAAATATATATATAGATTTAATCACACATTTAAGGTTTTAGGTTTAGGGCCGGGTAGGGGTTTTAGGTCCAGGGTTGGGTAGGGGTATAGCTTAGTAAAGGTATTTTACGGTTTAGGTAGGGCTATAGGGTGGTAAGGGTATTTTTAGGGTTTAGGGGTGGCTAAGGGTATTGGGTGCTAGGGGTGTTTTTAGGGTGTAGGGGTAGGTAAGGGTATTGGGTGGTAAGGGTATTTTAGGGTTGAGGGATGCGTAGAGGAATAAGGTAAGAAGGGTGTTTTTAGGGTTTGGGGTGGGTAAGGGTATTGGTGGTAAGGGAATTTTTCAGGTTTAGGGGTGGGTAAGGATATTGAGTGGTAAGTGTGTTTTTAGAGTTTAGGGGTGGGTAAGGGTATTGGGTGGTGAAAGTATTTTAGGGTTTAGGAATGGGTAGGGGTATAAGGTGTTAAGGGTGTTTGGTTTTTAGGGTTTAGGAGTAGGTATGGGTAGTTGGTGGTAAGGTTATTTTTAGGGTTTAGGGGTGGGCAAGGGTAGAGGGGGTGAAGGTGTTTTAGGTTTATGGATGGGTAGGGGTATCAGTGGTAAGGATGTTTTGAGGGGTGGGTAAGGGTGTTGGTGGTAAGGGTATTTTTAGGTTTTAGTGGGGAGTAGGGGTATTGAGTGGTAAGGGTGTTTTTAAGATCTAGGGGTGGGTAAGGGTATTGGATGGAAAGGGCAATTAAAAAAGGGGGTTTGGAGGGTTTTCCCCAAATATAAAAAAAATATATATTTGCCACGTATGTATTAAATGAAAATAGACATAATAGCACCAACCTCATTCAAACTAAAACATTGAGATAGGCATGGTGTGCTTAAACACATCTGCTTTAATAAATATGGAATTGACCCTGTGAGTTCTCTGGCTTTGTGTTTTGTGCATATTCACAAGTCCATCCACATGTTTCACAGATAAAAGCACCCACCCGGGGTTTGGCAGAGTGGGATGGAACTGTTTAAGGATTGTAAATCACAAGTTACCTGAACCACTGAATTTGAGAAAAAGAGATATGTATTCTGTCAACACAGTCGGAAGTTATTCAGAATGCAGGATGTTTAGCCATTTGCCTGACACCTACAGGAACGTGTATGAAATTTCCCGAATTGTGGCTGTGGTGAGGTTAACCCTGTTTGTATACCAATCTGTCTCAGGAGGCATGGCTTTTTCCAGGGTACACATTATGGGAAGGACTGCACAGCTAGGCGTGGGCGGTGAACTTTATCCCCGCTCGCGGAGTTTGCGGAGTTTTCTGCACTCCGCGAAGCTTGCGGAGTGCAGAAAACTCTGCTTCACAATGTGCAGCTGAGTTTTTTCCCTGCTCGCGATCGCAAACAGTAAGCTTGGTGCTGCTCAGGTAGAATTTCTATTTTGACGTCTTCTGTTTATTTGAGGTTAATGTCATATTGACGCATTTGAGACCTTGATTGTTAAGTTCTAAGGAGACTCAGAAATTTTGATATATAAAACAATAGCAAAAAGTATCATGCAAATATGGCGGCCAATTAATGAGTATTCAAACTGAGACAGCAGCATTTCAGCCCTCCTATTTGCCAGGTATTCCTCAAATAGGAATTACTGAGCAAGGTTTTCACGTAAAATAAAACCTACTCGGATTGAACACTCATTAATCTTTACTAAACGTGTGCAGTGGAAAAAACTAATAAAAGAGACTAACGAGAGTGAAATGCTTATGCACAAGCGGAACAAAATTGACAAGTAGGCCGCAAAACTTGTTTTATGGCTAATGCAAGTAAAAAGACTAATGCTACTTTAGATGCACGTTATTAATATTGGCTGAATATAAAAAAATTCATCTAACATGGGTTGTGCAGGGATGGATGCAGCATTGGGTTGGTGCGCAGAGCAAACATTTTTAAGAAATAATAATTGTTTGTGTTTCATTCTTATAGAATACAAAGTATGGGGTTTCGTTCAGCATGTCGTTATAAGGGTTAAAATGGTGAAGAAAATTGAAGAAAATGGTTTTAAAATATGAAGTGCGAGCAGGAGAAAAGAAAGAGCCTGAGTGTGACCTTCAGAGACTCACGAACGTGCCAAAATTCAGAACAAAAGGACATTACTATGAATGGAGAGAAACTTCCTCTGCAGAAAAGTGCACAGTGGAATATTAATATACAATATTTTAACTTGTTATTAGAATAGAGGAAATGTGGATAATAAAATGAAGAATATTTCCTGAATTACGTGGTTAATGTCATAGCCTGTTTCTAAACAATGGCTCTTAGAGAATTGTGTATGTGTAGACAGTGGAGTGACCATACACCCCCTTTCCTAGCCAATCAAATCATTAGTAGAGCCCGAGTTTGACACTTCTATGGGATGGTTTTTGGGTTTTAAGGTATAATTGAGGTGCTCTGGAGGGAGGACTTAGGTGGTGGGGCGGCAGACTTTTCCGCTGACTGTTGGTGTGAGATCGTCACATGTCGTCGGTTTGCTGTTCTTCTTGTGTTCCTGAACTTAGTCTTTGCCTTTTAAAAACTACTTGAAGGGCCTATGCTGTTGACCCGGCCAGGTGACATTGTTTCCTAATTGGGTTAATAGAAACAGTGCCTGTTGAAATTATATATCCAATGAGAGAAGTTCCAGGTGGTGGATATGTTCATATTCCTTGATCAAGACAGGATATATTGTCTTTTACAAATGATTTCCCTAGAAAGAAAGAGAATCCAGTTGAATGGTACAAACCTGTAGAGAGATTTGTGAAAGTTTCAAAGGTTTGGTGAAAAGACTTGGATGGCCTTTTTGATATTGTGGTTCCAGCTGATTTGAGGGCAGAATGTAAGATTGCAGTTGATTGGCCAAAAGATGAATATCCTAGAGATATTAAAACAGGAGCACCTTCGGACGAAGTGATGAAGAAGTATAATAAAGTGATTACTTACGGTATATGAAGGGTAACATTTCTCCAAAAGAAACAGATTGGGTTAAGATTAATAGGACGATGCAGGAGTTGAAAGAATCAGTACATGATTATTATGAAAGACTTTAACAGGTGTTTAAACAGTACAGTGGTTTTGAGAATATCACAGACAAAACAATGGGATAGTTGGTTTATAGGTTTGTGTTTGGATTGAAACCGGACATTAGTACTATGAGTCTGCAACACTTGATCTAATGGCAGAGTAAGACAATTGATGAAATTTTGAGATATGCAAAATATTATAGTGATGATATTGAGTCCAGTCATAAAAAGTTAAAAGAGAAAGTGATGTGGGCACAAGGACAGAATCCAAATTTTCAGAGTCGTCAAATGGTGCCTATGAATACTGTACCGAATGGAGTGGTTCAGCTGCAGATGCCAGGAAAAGGTAGAGGCAAGGGTAATGAAGAAGAGTTAAAAAAGAAATTTCTGTGTCATGGATGCGGTCAGTTAGGACATTGCCGGAATGAATGTAAGGTTATACAAGTTAGCAATGGAATGGTTCAAAATTTCTATACACAGATGCAGAATGGGGTGGTTGTGAACCAACAACAACTACAGCAACAGCAACCGTTAGTTACACCACAGGTACAACAGGTACAAGTACCTCAAGCTCCTATAACAAATAATGTGAATGCTCAGTGATACAGTGCAGATGCTGGATTTCACACGAGTGAACAAGTTGGTAAGAATCAAAATGTACAAATGATTCCGCAATATTGGTTGCAATGTTTTGCGAGTGATTCAGATTAATCTCAATGACAGTGCTTGAGTGAGGAAGAAAAGTGCGTACTTGGCATATCTCTGGAGTTAGATCAGTCTGGTCTTTTTGTTGATGGAAAAGTGGAAGGTAATGACCTTACATTTCTTGTGGACACTTGTGCTATCCGTTCTACTGTAGGAAGAGCAGAAATTCCAAACCTACACCTCTCGGGAGAAACTATCCAAGTTGTGGGAGTCTCAAATAAACATATTAAGACTCCAGTGACAAAACTGATGGAGGTGCATATTGGACGATTTAAAGATATGCATTAGTTTGTGGTGTGTGACTCTAGTCCAGGGAATCTTTTAGGTAGAGATTTGTTGTGCAAGATGAATTGTACTATCCATTGTACACTGGATGGTATTGCTTTTCAAACTCGGGATGAGAATGTTGTTTTTTAAATGCTGATGGCAAATCAAGGAACAGAAGTGGATGATTTATATCTTCTACCCTCAGCACATGGTTTGCCTGTCGAATTTAGAAACACAGTGACAGATGATTTGTGGGATTTTTCAGGAAAAGACATTGGATTGATGAAGAGTGTTGATCCTTTTCAGATCTTGGTTAAGGAAGGTTCAGAGTTTCCATAAACACCACAGTATAAAATGAGTCCTGAGACTATAGAGGGAGTTACTCCAGTGATTGAGCAGATGATTGAACAAGGAATTTTGAAAGAAATACTTAGGAGTCCATGTAATTCAACGATAATAGGAATTAAAAAACCGAGTGGAAAGTAAACAATTGTGCAAGATTTGAGAAATGTGAATAAGATTGTAGTACCTTGCTGTCTAACATTGCCCAATCCAGCAGTGATTCTTTAATCAATTTCCTTGTGATGCGGAGTGGTTTACGGTGATTGCTTTGTTTCAAGCGTTTTTCTCGATACCACTACATCCGGATAGCCAATATTTATATGGCCGGGATGCCTCTCACCCCCTCCCAACACAATCCCCAAGGATGGGAAGACGGATGCAGTTCTGACTTTTGGAAGGCGGGAGGGAGTTACCCTCCCGGCCGTATTTATTAAAATATGAAACAAAATTAAAACATTAAAATAACGGTTTCATATCATGTACAATTTTTCATTTATACATTACGATGTTTATTGGCTAACCTTAACAAATCTCTAATACAAAGGTTCTCCTAGCCGAGTCTAAACATCCTGCAAATGCATACTCTCTAAATAAAAATTGTACATCCTAACATTACGGGCCAACGGCAAGGTCGTAACCGGTGTCAGATCCCTACCACCAGAACTCCCCCCTAACGTGTGAGGGGCGGGCACACAGAGGACTGTACCTCTGTGCCAACTTCCAATTTCCCTTGTCTTAGCGGGGGCCCCTTATTTAACTCGACGCCATCTTAATGGTCGTCCGAGGACTCGTGTGAGGTGTCTAGAAGGTAGCGTGGACGCCCCTCCCACCCCACACTGTTCATCACATCCGCCGTCGCGGATATCCTGGCCCCGGGAAATTCCTAGGAGGGGCATCGAGCCGCCTCCTCCCCTGGGAGGGGCCTATGACCGCCTTCCCTTCGGCGACCCCATACTTAGTGGGTGCCGCCTCCCCGTGTGAGGGGCCAATGGCCACCTCCCCCCGGGCGCTCCCATCCATAATGGGTGGCGCCCCTCCTCTAGGGATCTTGAAATTACTGCTCACCGATCATGACCTTACCGCCCGACCAAAAAATAAATACGACGTTTTGAACCTAATGAAGAGAGCGGAAAAAGCGGTTTAAACTAAACATTGAAATATTCATGCAACATATTTTCCAATTAGACTGTGATACTCCGCTCAACTGAGTGAGAAAACATGTTATGACGCACATCACTTTATTGCTGTTCAAACGTTGACATCTTTATTATACACGAAAAAACCCTGGAGAAGAAAGATATTATCAAAGGATATAAACTTCATTGCACTCCTAATCATTGCCATAGGGGGTTGGTGGGTGGGTCAAAATTGCTCCTTGTTCCGTCTAGGGCTCACGTGCAACGAGAGGGTGCAGCTTCCAAGCACGGAAACAAGAGGATGCTTCTTTGGATTGTTGCTCCTTTTATTCCTCTTCGGGAGGGCGTGTACCCTCCTCTGGTACGCCTACGGGGCGTGGCCAACGGTGTAGGTGTCTAGGACAACCCTTCTTGGGCGGGAAAGGGCGCGGCCAGGCTACGCCGCTTCTGGCATACCAGCCGAGACACGCCCCCCGCCCAAAATGGTTTCCCGGGAGGATCCGGGCCCCCTACCATACGTTCGGGGGGACCGAGTGGTCGCCCCTTTCCATATGGCCGGGATGCCTCTCACCCCCTCCCAACACAATCCCCAAGGATGGGAAGACGGATGCAGTTCTGACTTTTGGAAGGCGGGAGGGAGTTACCCTCCCGGCCGTATTTATTAAAATATGAAACAAAATTAAAACATTAAAATAACGGTTTCATATCATGTACAATTTTTCATTTATATATTACGATGTTTATTGGCTAACCTTAACAAATCTCTAATACAAAGGTTCTCCTAGCCGAGTCTAAACATCCTGCAAATGCATACTCTCTAAATAAAAATTGTACATCCTAACATTACGGGCCAACGGCAAGGTCGTAACCAGTGTCAGATCCCTACCACCAGAACTCCCCCCTCATGTGTGAGGGGCGGGCGCACAGAGGACTGTACCTCTGTGCCAACTTCCAATTTCCCTTGTCTTAGCGGGGGCCCCTTATTTAACTCGACGCCATCTTAATGGTCGTCCGAGGACTCGTGTGAGGTGTCTAGAAGGTACCGTGGACCCCCCTCTCACCCCACACTGTTCATCACATCCGCCGTCGCAGATATCCTGGCCCCGGGAAATTCCTAGGAGGGGCATCGAGCCGCCTCCTCCCCTGGGAGGGTCCTATGACCGCCTTCCCTTCGGCGACCCCATACTTAGTGGGTGCGGCCTCCCCGTGTGAGGGGCCAATGGCCACCTCCCCCCGGGCGCTCCCATCCATAATGGGTGGCACCCCTCCTCTAGGGATCTTGAAATTACTGCTCACCGATCATGACCTTACCGCCACAGGCCGGATAGTTGACCGGCTATCCGGACCCCCCACACTCCTACTAAAGGTCATGATTACACAAACCCCTTAACCAAGCTATGAAGTCTCCTATGAGTAGGACATTCCCCTCCCGGGACAAATGAACCCCATCTTCGAGATACATGTTATCCCCCCGAATACATCCATGCGGAATACAGTGCAACTGTCCTGAACGAAACAATCTACCCAGCTTGTTATTGACTTTCTTTACTGAATGATTCAAAGCTGACACAGAGAGGGCCCCCCGCCACACCTTCCTTGGAATCATGTGTGACCATGCTATCGTGCACCCCGGAATCCTCTTTGCCAACCAGCTAACAGTGGATAAAACCCGCTCGAGGAGTACTCGCCGACCGAGCGCCACCAAATCATTGCCACCCAGATGCACTATGATTATAGACGGCGGTGACCTTGTCCGCCCTAACAGTCCCTCGACAAAACATTGAAACTGGTCAATACAGAGCCTGCCCCTTCCGTGGAAGGTCACCCTGTACCCGTATTCCCCAGCTGCGTGAATCATGTCACCTGCTTTGAATACGTCCGCGGCACGCCTCACGTATGAGTGGCCCATGACCCACACCACTCTTTCCTCAGCCGGTGGTCTTTGACCGCTGGTCCCCAGGTGTCAGGTCGACTGCACAGTCCGCCCCGCCTCGCAAGCTCGCAAAACTGTAAACCAAACAAAAGACAAGAAGCGTGAGTGCATGACATTAGCTTCACAACATGTGCAAACGCACATACCTTTTATAACAGTTGGACGACCATCGCCCTAATTGTTTCACCATTTCCACACTCTGACCCCTGGCTGTAGCTTCTGTAGCAGCCCCTATCCTGAAGGAATGGGTCCCAAAATCGCTCGGGTCCGAGCCCGCTGCCGCGATTGCCAAAGTTAACACCCGCTGAAACTGAAACCTTGTCAGTGGGGTGGCGTCAGTGTGTCTCAACAAGCTTCCCCCCCATGCTACCGCCCTTTGCGCCAGATATTCCTCAACGCACTGCACCGGGCACATGGGGGACCCTCGCATGCGCTGGACCACAATACTGTCCCCCATCGCACCCTGGTCGGTTTTAGACCTGGCGATTGTGATTACCATTGAATCACCCTTGATCTGGAGGTGCTCACGACACAGGCCTCCCCCCACATCCCTCTTATTCCTTGCCACCAGCTCGCTCACCCGCATAGCCCCATGGAATGCTAATGCGAAAGCGGCCCGGAATAGCACAGCTTCGGGCTGGGAGGAACATGTCGCGGGGAGCACCGCCATCAACAGGGACAATCTTTCTAACCCAATCGGGCGCCTCTCGTCTACTCTATGACCCTCGAGGCGTTGCCACCCTCGCAGTACCTTCTTTACCAAAAAGGACGATGTAGGGTCCCTGATGCCATACGCCTGCGCCATGAATGCAATGGCGGCCCGGTGTCTACTGGCCGTTGCTGCTGATCGGCCTGCCTTGTGGAGTGCTACTAAAAACTTCAGGACATACTCCTCCTACCCCCACTTATCCCCTCCTGCTGGACCCAAAAATGCACAATAGGAACGAAACGCTCCTTCGTATGCCTTCCATGTCCTGGGGGCTAAGCTGGCTCCCACGAGGTCCTGTAATCCGGGGCACCGAGTGACCAGAGAGCTTCGGGAAATGGTGCCGCCACTAGATCCGCGGAAGGTAGATAACCCCTGAAGGCCTGCATGTGGGAACGAGAGAGTTCATCAGCCGCCTGATTCAGTACACCCGATTTAGAAAAGGGGGTGGCGATGAACAGAGTGTCTGAGTTAAACAGACCACTCTTACCCAGTCCAAAGATCAGGGCTTGATCCATCACCGTTATTTATCTCACTGCCCCATCCCAGCTCAGAACCTGGCTATATGCAAATCAGTCTGTCCCTGGCCCAGTGCATCATGGGAACAGGGCAGACTAAACTACCAAGCCAATTCTTCACCAGAAAGGAGACAAGCTACCGGGGACCGGTTTCTGGCATTTCAGCCTTCTTCGGCCCGGCTTGCTTGAATCCTGATGGAGCAGTGAGAAAGGGACTCATGTCTGAGTATACCCTGCCACACCTATAGTGGCCAAAAACGATTTAGAAAAGGGGGTGGCGATGAACAGAGTGTCTGAGTTAAACAGACCACTCTTACCCAGTCCAAAGATCAGGGCTTGATCCATCACCGTTATTTATCTCACTGCCCCATCCCAGCTCAGAACCTGGCTATATGCAAATCAGTCTGTCCCTGGCCCAGTGCATCATGGGAACAGGGCAGACTAAACTACCAAGCCAATTCTTCACCAGAAAGGAGACAAGCTACCGGGGACCGGTTTCTGGCATTTCAGCCTTCTTCGGCCCGGCTTGCTTGAATCCTGATGGAGCAGTGAGAAAGGGACTCATGTCTGAGTATACCCTGCCACACCTATAGTGGCCAAAAACGATTTAGAAAAGGGGGTGGCGATGAACAGAGTGTCTGAGTTAAACAGACCACTCTTACCCAGTCCAAAGATCAGGGCTTGATCCATCACCGTTATTTATCTCACTGCCCCATCCCAGCTCAGAACCTGGCTATATGCAAATCAGTCTGTCCCTGGCCCAGTGCATCATGGGAACAGGGCAGACTAAACTACCAAGCCAATTCTTCACCAGAAAGGAGACAAGCTACCGGGGACCGGTTTCTGGCATTTCAGCCTTCTTCGGCCCGGCTTGCTTGAATCCTGATGGAGCAGTGAGAAAGGGACTCATGTCTGAGTATACCCTGCCACACCTATAGTGGCCAAAAACGATTTAGAAAAGGGGGTGGCGATGAACAGAGAGTCTGAGTTAAACAGACCACTCTTACCCAGTCCAAAGATCAGGGCTTGATCCATCACCGTTATTTATCTCACTGCCCCATCCCAGCTCAGAACCTGTCTATATGCAAATCAGTCTGTCCCTGGCCCAGTGCATCATGGGAACAGGGCAGACTAAACTACCAAGCCAATTCTTCACCAGAAAGGAGACAAGCTACCGGGGACCGGTTTCTGGCATTTCAGCCTTCTTCGGCCCGGCTTGCTTGAATCCTGATGGAGCAGTGAGAAAGGGACTCATGTCTGAGTATACCCTGCCACACCTATAGTGGCCAAAAACGATTTAGAAAAGGTCCCTTGCTCATTGCACCATCAGGATTCAAGCAAGCCGGGCCGAAGAGGCTGAAATGCCAGAAACCGGTCCCCGGTAGCTTGTTTCCTTCCCAGTGTAAGAATTGGCTTTTGTAGTTTGGTTTGCCCTGTTCCCATCATGCACTGGGACAGGAACAGACTAATTTGCATACAGCCAGGTTCTGAAACTGGGATGGTGCAGTGAGCTAAAAAACGGTGTTGGATCTAGCCCTGATCTCTTGACTGGGTGAGAGTATTCTGTTTAATTCAGAGACTCTGTCCCTCACCACCCCTTGTTGTAAATATTTTTGTCCACCCTAAGCGTGGAAGGGTATACTCAGATGTGAGTCCCTTGCTCATTGCACCATCAGGATTCAAGCAAGCCGGGCCGAAGAGGCTGAAATGCCAGAAACCGGTCCCCGGTAGCTTGTTTCCTTCCCAGTGTAAGAATTTACTTTTGTAGTTTGGTTTGCCCTGTTCCCATCATGCACTGGGACAGGAACAGACTAATTTGCATACAGCCAGGTTCTGAAACTGGGATGGTGCAGTGAGCTAAAAAACGGTGTTGGATCTAGCCCTGATCTCTTGACTGGGTGAGAGTATTCTGTTTAATTCAGAGACTCTGTCCCTCACCACCCCTTGTTGTAAATATTTTTGTCCACCCTAAGCGTGGAAGGGTATACTCAGATGTGAGTCCCTTGCTCATTGCACCATCAGGATTCAAGCAAGCCGGGCCGAAGAGGCTGAAATGCCAGAAACCGGTCCCCGGTAGCTTGTTTCCTTCCCAGTGTAAGAATTGGCTTTTGTAGTTTGGTTTGCCCTGTTCCCATCATGCACTGGGACAGGAACAGACTAATTTGCATACAGCCAGGTTCTGAAACTGGGATGGTGCAGTGAGCTAAAAAACGGTGTTGGATCTAGCCCTGATCTCTTGACTGGGTGAGAGTATTCTGTTTAATTCAGAGACTCTGTCCCTCACCACCCCTTGTTGTAAATATTTTTGTCCACCCTAAGCGTGGAAGGGTATACTCAGATGTGAGTCCCTTGCTCATTGCACCATCAGGATTCAAGCAAGCCGGGCCGAAGAGGCTGAAATGCCAGAAACCGGTCCCCGGTAGCTTGTTTCCTTCCCAGTGTAAGAATTGGCTTTTGTAGTTTGGTTTGCCCTGTTCCCATCATGCACTGGGACAGGAACAGACTAATTTGCATACAGCCAGGTTCTGAAACTGGGATGGTGCAGTGAGCTAAAAAACGGTGTTGGATCTAGCCCTGATCTCTTGACTGGGTGAGAGTATTCTGTTTAATTCAGAGACTCTGTCCCTCACCACCCCTTGTTGTAAATATTTTTGTCCACCCTAAGCGTGGAAGGGTATACTCAGATGTGAGTCCCTTGCTCATTGCACCATCAGGATTCAAGCAAGCCGGGCCGAAGAGGCTGAAATGCCAGAAACCGGTCCCCGGTAGCTTGTTTCCTTCCCAGTGTAAGAATTGGCTTTTGTAGTTTGGTTTGCCCTGTTCCCATCATGCACTGGGACAGGAACAGACTAATTTGCATACAGCCAGGTTCTGAAACTGGGATGGTGCAGTGAGCTAAAAAACGGTGTTGGATCTAGCCCTGATCTCTTGACTGGGTGAGAGTATTCTGTTTAATTCAGAGACTCTGTCCCTCACCACCCCTTGTTGTAAATATTTTTGTCCACCCTAAACGTGGAAGGGTATACTCAGATGTGAGTCCCTTGCTCATTGCACCATCAGGATTCAAGCAAGCCGGGCCGAAGAGGCTGAAATGCCAGAAACCGGTCCCCGGTAGCTTGTTTCCTTCCCAGTGTAAGAATTGGCTTTTCTAGTTTGGTTTGCCCTGTTCCCATCATGCACTGGGACAGGAACAGACTAATTTGCATACAGCCAGGTTCTGAAACTGGGATGGTGCAGTGAGCTAAAAAACGGTGTTGGATCTAGCCCTGATCTCTTGACTGGGTGAGAGTATTCTGTTTAATTCAGAGACTCTGTCCCTCACCACCCCTTGTTGTAAATGATTCAGTACACCCGGCACGTGCCTTGCCCTAAAGTGAACGTTCAGTCTCATGCACTGTAGTACAATTTCCTTTAGTAATCTCAAAATCCACTTGCAGCGTGCTGCCTGGCTATTAATGCATTCAACCACGGTCATGTTATCGGACCAAAACACCACTGAGCGATCACGGAAACTTGTCCGGCCATGTCTTCAGGGCCACAAAAATGGGGAACAACTCAAGAAACCCAATGTTAACTGTTAACCCACTGGTGTGCCACCACGTCGGCCATGTTTGCGCCGACCATCGATTACCAAAGATGGCGCCAAAACCCACGCTGCCTGCCGAGTCGGTCCATAAACCCAGCTCGTCCGAGGATGCTGGTGGTTTGCTCCATACCACTCGACCGTTGAAATCCGCCAGAAATGCCAACCATATGCGCATATCTTGGCGAACCTCTGCAGACAGTCTCGTGCGGTGGTGTTCTTCTTTGAGACCGACCATGGCTTGTGCAATACAGCGGGAAAATGGGCGGGCCATTGGTATCACTCTGAGGGCAAAGTTAAGCTTGCCCACTGCTTGCTGCAACTGATGGAGAGTCACCTTTTCCTTGCTAATGCACAATTCTAGCGAGGCCCTAAATTTCATGACTTTGTCCCTGGGCAAACGGAAGCATCCCTCCACTGAATCGAGCTCAATTCCAAGAAACTCGAGTGAAGTAGATGGCCCCACCGTTTTTTCCGGAGCCAATGGCACGCCGAATCGTTCCATGAGATTGCAAAATCCTAGTAAAGCCTGCGCACATTCCGTGTCACCGGCTGGCCCCAAGAACAAAAAATCATCTAGGTAGTGCATCACCTGTGTGTAGCCTGTAGCTCTGGTGAACGCCCATTGCAGAAAACAGCTGAATTTCTCAAAATAAGCACAAGAGATGGAGCAACCCATTGGCATACATCTATCCATGTAATAGCGTCCCTGAAACACAAAGCCTAACAGACGCTGATCCTGTGGGTGTACCGGGAGCAACCGGAATGCTGATTCAATATCTGATTTAGCCATCAGCGCTCCGGGCCCCAGGCGATTCAACATGGCGACGGCCTCATCAAAGGATGCGTACTGCACCGAACAGACTCCTGGATCAATCGCATCGTTTACCGAAAGACCCCTAGGAGCCGACAAGTTATGAATTAACCTAACCTGGGTCCTTCTTGGGGACTACCCCCAACGGTGAACAAATGAAATTAGACACTGGCGGGTGCCCTAATGGGCCGGCGACCCGGCCCCGGGCCACTTCCTTCGCAATCTTGCTTCCTACCACCACCGGGTGCTGCTGAACGGACAGTTGATTCTTACACAGTGAGTCCCCCCGAAAATCCCCCGCCGGGATGTGGAAACCATACGAGAAGCCGTCCCGTAACACCCCAGCGGAGACATGATCAGGGTAATCGTTTAGCCAGGGGATCATTGCCATGATATCTACGGGAGTAGGTAGTGGTACCCCTTGGCCGATATTAAACCTGTTTGGCACCTCCTCTACCCCCGGAATCCCCATTCTTGGCCCTGCACGAACTCTCGGGGTGTGAAGGGTGTCCGCATCCTGCACACTCATGCCTGAACTTACATGTCCCCTGTGGCCTCGTGCACCTGCCTCTGTTAAAATTCCAGCAAACCCCTTTTCTACCCCCATTACCACCACTCCTGGGTTGGTGATCTCCAGCGGGGCTTGCTCGAAAGGGCGCCGCCGATTGATGGCGGGAAGGTGCCAACCCATACTCGCCGAGCGAGGACGACTTCGTCGTGCCCGGCAAGAACTGCTTCTGCCAAGAGACGGAGTCAAGACAGTCCCACGTCAGAGACGAATCGTGCTCCTTGGCCTTACGAAACTTACTATCATAACCCCTCCATTGATCGCCCTCATATGTCTCATAGAAATCCATTATGCGTGTCTGATAACAGGCCAATTCACTCAAGATTTCTGGCTTACGTTCACCCATAATAGCAGTAAACATCCCAAAGGCCTTGGCCCAATTAGAGATCGTCTCATCTACCCTGAAGCCCGCCATTTTTGCGCGCCACGCACTTGGATGCAACAAATCCTTCTGAGCCTTAACATACTCGATCTCGTGATGGTCAGTCAGAAGCGAAAACATATTTACATATTTATCAGCCCAAATCATTTCCTTCGTGGCCAGTGGAATATGCTGAACTACTTTTTCCCTCCTTGAGGGCAAAGACCCCCCATTTGCCATTGGCAATGGCTGCTTACCAGACTCAATAGCTGCTCCCGCTGATTTTCCACCGCCAGCCGCTGGTTCCTCCGAGGGAATCTGTGAGGGGACAAGAGGGAGATTCGCCTTCGCAGCATCTCGCGATTGCCGCAACTGCTTCATTAGCAACCTGGCCTCTTTGGCCGTGTCTCCGGGTGTTGTTGCACCCTCGGTATTCTTACCAAGCCATGCGGCCAACTGGGCGGCCAACTCCGGAGGCATTTCCTCCTCGCTGGTGGGCGTAACTACCACCGGAATCGGCTGGCCTGCATCCGGGATCGGCACCGGGGCCTTGACTGGACTAACTGGTCTTGCCGGGGGTGACTCGGGAACCGGGGCCTCCCCCCCCGCCGCCCTATTCCTGGCCCTTTTACCTCTCCCTGCGGGGACTACTCCCGGCAATGCGGGTCCGATGACCTTCTTTAGCCTGCCCGTATTGTTCATTGCCGCCATTTGCTTTTTCATGCTTGCCATCTCTTTCATCAGCATGCGGAGCATCTGCTCCGTCCCTGCCTTCTTTCCGGCCTTCTTTCCAGGCATCGATGTCGGATACTCGACCTTTGCTAGTTAGCTGTTCGACGAGGTCCTGGATCCAGAGGTCCGAAGTGAAGAGAAGGCTCCTGGAAGAGAAACACAAGAAATTACAAGTTCTCAAAATTGCTCCTTGTTCCGTCTAGGGCTCACGTGCAAAGAGAGGGTGCAGCTTCCAAGCACGGAAACAAGAGGATGCTTCTTTGGATTGTTGCTCCTTTTATTCCTCTTCGGGAGGGTGTGTACCCTCATCTGGTACGCCTACGGGGCGTGGCCAACGGTGTAGGTGTCTAGGACAACCCTTCTTGGGCGGGAAAGGGCGCGCCCCGGCTACGCCGCTTCGGGCATACCAGCCGAGACACGCCCCCCGCCCAAAATGGTTTCCCGGGAGGATCCGGGCCCCCTACCATACGTTCGGGGGGACCGAGTAGTCGCCCCTTTCCATTTGCGTTCCGATTCAGATATCATGTTTTAGCTTGGTGCTGAGTTCCTCGAGGGTATACAGAGAGTCTTTCAATTTTTTATCAGATTTTGAAAAAGTGTTTGGAATCATTGGTTATGGCAGAAAATTCAGTTTTGGTCCAGTGTATTGATGATTTACTAGTGGCATCAAAAACACGGGGTCATGTGTGACAGATACGATTGCTTTACTGAATCATTTGGCAGAAAGAGGACATAAAGTGTCGCCAGCAAAATTACAATTTCACAAGAAAGAGGTTCAATATTTGAGACACAAGATTGAGAAAGGAGGGAGGAAGGTGTCACAGGATCGAATTGCTGTGATTTTGCAGATGGGCCCTCCTAAGACGCAGAAAGAAATGCTGATGTTCTTAGGTATGGTTGGCTATTATAGACAGTGGATTAATGGATTCTCACTGATAGCTAAGCTGTTACAGAGATTACTGCTCAAGGATGTGGTTGATCCAGTTCAATTGGATGAAGAAAGCATGAAAGCATTCATGGAATTGTGGGATGGTTTGTGTCGAGCACCTGCATTGGGAATGCCAGATTATAGTAAAGATTTTGCATTGTTCTACTCTGAGAGAGATGGGTGTGCACTTTCAGTTTTAATACAAACACATCAAATGGCAAGACGTCTAGTGGCATATTTCTCTGCTACTTTGGATTCTATGACAGCAGCGTTACCAGGTTATTTGAAAGTTGAAGCTGTTACTTGTGTGAGTTTGGAGCAGAGTGACTCAATTGTGATGGGATAGCCAGTGAAAGTGTATGCACCACATCCTGTTGAGATTTTGCTGATGCGTACACGCACTCAGCACATGACAAGTAGTCGTTTGACAAGGTATGAAAGAGTGATTTTGGGTGATGAGAATGTGACGATAATCAGATGTAGTTCAATGAACCCAGTATTATTGTTTGCCGAGTCCATCCTGTGAAGAAGTGAAAGATGAAGCAGATTATGATTGTCTGGATGTGACAGAATTATGCACAAAACCAAGATCTGATATAAAAGGTGTACCATTGTCAGAATCAGATTGTGTTATGTTTGTAGATGGTTCTTGTTTGCGAGATGAAAGAGTCATTCTGCGAGCTGTATATGCTGTATGCACAGTGGCCATGGTTCTTGAAGCATCATGCATAAGAGGAATACATTCTGCCCAGATTTCTGAGTTGGTCGATTTGACCAGTGCATGTATAACTGGAAAAAATTTGAGGATAACCATATTTACAGATAGTCAATATGGTTACAGAGTTGTGCTTGGCTTTGGCCAATTGTGGATGCAATGGGGATTTCTGACTTCTTTAGGATTACCGAAAAAAACCAGTAAAGATGTAAAAGATTTGTTGAATGCTCTACAATTGCCCAAAGAGATTGCAGTGGTTAAATGTCCAGCACATGAATCAGGAAATGATTATGTGACTAATGGAAACAGATACGCAGACCAAGTGGTTAGTTTCTGTGCACAAAATTCAGTTTCAATTAACAAAGGTTCAGAAAAGAAATTTACAGATTGTCATTTGATGTTCTCTTAAGTTGAATCATGGGACAAAAATAGACAGTTGTTGGAAGAAGCTAGTGAGGATGAGAAAGAACTCTGGATTATATCAGGTTGTAAGAAAAGACCAGATGATGAAATATTGGTGTATACAGACTACAGATTAGTTATGCCAAATTGCTTACTCTTTCAGGTGGGGAGGGTTTACCATGGAATTATACATGTAGGATGAGATGCAATGATTAGGCTTTTCAAACAGTCATGGTATAACCACAAATTTAGGGTCATTGCAGAGAGTCTATGCCATAGATGTATCATTTGCCAGCAGCAGAATCCAGAGAGTAAAACAGTTGTTAGTTGGGGTATTATTGGAAAAGCGACTGGACGTTTCACAAGGTTGCATGCAGATTTTATTGAATTCCCTCCCTGTAATTGACTAAAATATGTGTTGGTTGTTGTTTGTTTTCTCCTTTGGTAGCAACATATCCAACAAGAAGAAGCGATAGCATGAATGTTGCCAAACTGCTTTTGAGAAAAATAATACCACGTTTTGAATTTCCAGTCTCTTTGAAAACTGATCAAATTGAGCAAAAGCTGCAATGTGCCGGTCGACCAGAGGGCTCAGGTGTGGTCGAGCAAATTAATGGCACTATTATATCTAGACTGTCTAAAGTGTGTGCATCCACAACACTGAAGTGGCCAGACGCTTTACCCCTGGTATTGATGAGTCCAAGAAGCATTCCAGATTTTGGAAATTTGGATTATCCTAACATGAAGTAATTAAGGGGAGAGCAATGAACCAGCCAATTGTACCAGCAAATCAACTGATGAATATTACTGATGATCTAGTACTTGATTATTGCAAGGGATTGGCGGATGTGGTGTGTTCTGTGTCTCATCAGGTCAGAGAGATTGCAGCCACAACACAGCAAGAGCAAGCACATGATTTAAGCCCAGGTGAGTGGATCCTGGTGAAGAAACATGTAAGAAAGTCGTGTTTGGAACCCAGATAGCATGGGCCATACCAGATCATACTGGTGACAATGACAGCAATGAAGTGTGATGGCTTGCCAAATTGGATACACACAAGGCATACAAGAAGATCCCAAGTCCACTTGAAAGACAAGAAGAGCAGCAACTGGTAGAGAGACGAAGAGGGCCAGGAGCTGAAGAACTGGAAGCTGTGGAATCTGAAACTACAGATTCTGAAAGTGTGAAACACGTGCTTGAACAGGGACAAAGTCGTATAGAATGCGCACCAACTACTGGGTCTTGTAAGACTGCTGTTGAAGATGACAAAGGAGAAGTGTTGAGAGAGAATTAAGAGCAAGAACAACAAAGAAAAGAGCTGAATGAAAGAACTCGTAATCTTGACAATGAAGCAGAAGTAGTTCATGCAAAAAGAGCGAGAAAGGGTGATTTGTGGCCAAAAGGAGTGAAAAGACTGAGATATATTCTAAAACAGAAATCACCAAAGTCAATAGAAGAAGTATCAGATCAAATTGAACACAGTGAGTCAGAAGAAGAACCAGTTAGAAAGACAACAAGAATAAGGGTTCCAAATAAAAAGTACAAAGCTCCAGAATGGACATATATAGTGTTAGAAGAAGTTTAAGAACAAGATCAGATCAAAGAAGAAGTTGGTACAGAAGACAGTGAAGAAGCCGGTTTTGCGCCGCCTTAAAAGAACTGTGAAATTAAGGTGCAAAATATTTGAAATTCGTTAAAAGAACTGCAGAAAATTGATTGAAGCAGGAATCTGAAGATATAAAAAAAAGAAAGAAAAAATGGGGGCAAAGAAGAAAGTCATAAAGTGTGAGGGTACACTACTTTTGGATCGTTTAACACCTTGGCTGCTAGGTGTTTTCCCCCCCTGTGCTGGAACTCATTTATTCCCATTGTTCATGACGAGCTCAGCTCGTCATCAGCACAGCTCAACCGTGCATCATGACGAGCTGAGCTCGTCATCAGCATCGAAAGGGTTAAGTTAAAAAATAAATAAATAAATATTTTTTTCTTAGCTTTTTTAATTTTTTATTTGATATACAATTTTTCATTACAAATGGCAGAAAAAGCAGAGAATGGATATCAACATCGTAGTTTTAAACGTAGATGTGTTAATGCTTGCTTATTTCGTTTTTTATTATTAATGGTTTTTTGGTTAACACTAATTGTTGTTATGCCTATCATAATGGTAACTAATCATAACAATAACACAAATCCGAATGGTGTGATGAGTGAAAAAGTAGATACTAAAGTTTCTAAAGAATTTCCAAATGCTAATATAGTGATGGAAGATGACAGTATTTATCATCATGATAAATCAATTAATGATTTTTTCGTTAAATGTATTCATGAAATTACTGTATGAATATGTGGATACAATGGATGCGAGAGATTGCTATGTGTGCATGCATTACCTTCGTCGGTCTCAGAAGGGGTGACCTACCATCCCCTATCTTTAACATATGGTGTGTCTTGTAGTGTGTTAACTAGTTTATTTTATGAAAAAGGGAGATTGCAATATGGATTTAGTGTTTCCAGAAATTACAATTAGAAAGAATATGAATAAAGTGAATAGTGTTAGAAATGCAGAATATCTGGGAGAATTCTTTCATTCTACAAAGACATTAGACACAGTATATGCACATAGACATAATCTCACATGTAGCTTTGGCTTTGTAGAAATATAATTCATTAATATGGTAGAAGATAGAAGACAGACATTTCAAAGAAAAGCTGCTGAGCAAAAGTCTCATGTACCTCCATGGGCTTTTAGAGAAGGAAATTACAAGAAAGGCGAGACTTACGCTGCAATGTCTCCAGATTTGTATCAAGGTGGGAAGCTTTGCTGCTTAGACCAAATACTAACTATAATAATTATTTCATTGGTTCTAGTAAATGTGATAATAATTTCCTAATTACTGGTGGATGGGGAATGGGGAATAAAAGGGGGAACTGATACTGTTTTTCCAGGAATTTATTATGTGTGTGGTAAGAATGCCTATTATAGGTTACCTGCACATTGGTATGGATGTTGTTATCTTGGTATAGTTTTTCCGAATGTATACCACATGGATAAGAATCATAGAATCAATGAAGTAAGGAATGGTTTAATTCGCAATAAGATAGCGAGTTGTTCAGAAAAGTTGGAGATATTTTTGGAGCATTGATAACTTCAACCTGAGTTATTCTAAATTCACATAGAGTTAGACAATTGTCCACAGTGGTTGATCGTTTATAAACGGATACTGCTGGAGGATTCTTAATGGTAGATGCTAAAATGGTTGCAATTAGGTCAATGGTTTTGCAAAATCGACTTGCCCTTGATGTAATTTTGGCCAAAGAGGGTGGAGTCTGCAATATTTTGATAATACAACAGTGTTGCACTTATATCCCTGATAAGAGTAGAAGTCTTGAGGGGCATATTAAGAATATTACAGATCTTCATCAAGATTTGCCTGAATTGAAGGGTGAAAGTGCTTGGTAGAAAGTTGGCAAAAGTTTTTCCTCAATGGGAAATTGGTTTTCTACTTTTGGAAATAGTGTTCTAGGGAGAATACTAACACCTATTGTTGCAGTGGCTATGGCAATACTAATGATTTTTCTGATCTATAAATATTGTAGATTCAAAAGAGATACTTCAGATAATAAACATAGAACAAAGAAAAGAAAGAGAGAAGAAATAGAATTAGAAGATATGAAAGGGAATTATTATGAAGCTATGAAGGATTTAGATGGGATAATGATTAAACGCGAAAGAACATCTGCCTTTTAAAGGATGATAATCTGTATTGGTGGGTATTTTTGTGATGGCTTACACCGCAATCAAAGGGGGGATTGATGGAGCAGGGTTCTTGCGTAAAATAAAACCTGCTCGGATTGAACCCTCATTGATCTTGACCAAACGTGGCAGTTCGGAAAACTAATGAAAGAGACTAACATGAGTGAAATGCTTATGCGAAAGCGCGAAACAAAATTGACAAGTAGGCTGAAAAACTTGTTTTATGACTAATGTAAGTAAAAAAACTAATGCTACTTTAGATGCTCGTTATTAATATTGGCCGAATATAAAATAATTCATCTAACATGGGTTGTGCAGGGATGGATGCAGCATTGGGTTGGTGCGTAGAGAAAACATTTTCATGAAATAATAAATGTTTGTGTTTCATTCTTATAGAATACAAAGCATGGGGTTTCATTCTGCTTGTCGGGTTAAGGGTTAAAACGGTGAAGAAAATCAGAGAAAATGATTTTTAAATATGAACCGCAAGCAAGAGAAGAGAAAGAGCCTGAATGTGACCTTCAGAGACTCATGAACGTGCCAAAATTCTGAACAAAAAGACATTACTATGAATGAAGAGAACTTCCTCTGCAGAGAGGCGCACAGCGGAATATTATTATACAATGTTTTAACTTATTGTTAGAATAGAGGTAATGTGGATAATGAAATTAAGAATATTTCCTGGGTGACGTGGTTGATGTCATAGCTTGTTTCTAAACAATGGCTCTTAGAGAATTTTGTATGTGTAGACAGTGGAGTCACCCTACACCCCCTTTCCTAGCCAACCAAATCACTAGTAGAGCCTGAGTTTGATACGTCTATGGGATGGTCTCAGTGCTTAATTCGTGCCGGTGCTTCCTGGTGCTTAGCACCGGCACTTATTTTGCAGGGCCGGGTTTATACTCTAGTTGAGCCTGCATGCAATTAAGCAATAATTGACTGCGCATTCTCGGAGTAGTTGCCACCGTTCCAGTCTCTCCCCATCCCTGTGAAGAGCTGATATCAAACATCAATGCATGCTTGCGTAAAGTATTTCAAATCTGCCCGCCTAAATGCGAGCCACACATCTCACATTACGGCCAGAAACTGAAGATGCCTGGGGCATGGGCCTCGACGTAGGTCACCGTCACAACCCATGTCCATTTTGCAGTCATTCATTGGTAGTGCACAAGCGTAATGCACTTCTATAAACAATTGCAAAATATAAAATTAGCCTGCCCCATCCCTCCTTGGTGAATCATGAAGTTTGATCCCAAATCGGACAAATCAGTAGTTGTTTTTACCCGCGGCCCGCTCAGCACACTAAGCAGCTGCAGCACTAATCATTATCACAGGACAGAAGCAATCAGCGTGTCGTGGAGCATGCCTCCTCTGTCGCTGATTAATTTAAACTAAGAAGGCTCTCCCGGAGTCCAGGTAAGAAATGAATGCCTTTGACCAGTGTTATATTTGTTTACAATTCAAGCTTTGAAATGTACGATCGGCAGAAGCGCTCCCTGAGCTCAAAGAATGGAACTGGACACAGGAAATTCAACGGGCGCATAGATTTCTGTTTCGGCAACGACAACGGCCAGCAAGGAATGGGCAAGCAGAGCAGCCGTGGGCTATTTTGATTTCTCTCAATAATTTTTTGGCCCGGCAGGCATTGTATGATCTGGATAGACCAGATAAGAAGAGAACTGGTAAAGTGACGCCATTTTTTGTGAGACCTGATTAGTGCCACTCCACAGTCTAAAAAAGATGGCAGTTGAGGCAGCTGATTAACCCTTTTCAAGCAAAAGGTGTACAAGTGTTTCTATTACAGCCAGCCACTCTTAAGATTGTCAATAAGACCCAGATACGTTTCTTCACTTCTGATATTGAAGCTAAAGAATATCTTCAATCCTTGGGATGAGGACAATTATATAGGCAATAAAAGCTGGTTTGTAACAAAAGAAAAATATGTGGGTGTAGCATGCAATGATGACATTTTTCTCTTTTCATTTTTTTTTTCTTAGCCATGAATACAAAAGAATGCGGGAAGGGCGAGCACCACGTGGGCTATTCAGCAAGTATCACAAGGGCGGACCTCATTGATGGGGGAGGGTCACGGTCATGGGGGGGGGGGCTTCATTGGGGTGGTGGTGGGGGGGTGTAGAGGGTCACCTGGGGAGTAAGGGGTTGGGTGGGCATCTGTTAAAGGGTAAACATTCAGTTCATAGTATGTATTGTAGGAATGGTAGGGCACATTTTTCATATAATGGTGGCTATGAGATATTCACAAAGCAATGGCAGGTAGGAGGTTGCGTATATGTTCATTTAATGTTTGTGGGCTGAACAATGTCCTCAAGAGGAAACATGTTATTGCTGATTTGCGGCTAATAAATCCTGATATTCTTTGTCTGCAAGAGACTCATGTCCCCTGGTCCAATCGTAGGATATTGTCTGAGTTGGGATTTACATTGTTAGCAACTTCTAGACAATCTACTATGAATAGGGGGGTGGCGATTTTGGTGCGTCATGGTATGGTAGGTACGGGCAAAGAGAAGGTGGACAATCTGGGGAGGTGGGCTATTACTGAGTGTATTTTAGGGGGTACTAAGACTGTGCTCTGTGCAGTTAACGGTTCAAATTTGGATGAGACTGAGGTTTTGGAGTTGGCACTTTGGGGGACACCATTGATAATATTTGGGGATTTTACTATACATGGGGATTGGCAGACATGGGATCCGTATTTTGCTAAGTATGTCGGGTGCAAGCCCAAAGTATTTAGGGCTTTGCAAAAGGTGTTACAGAATCATGGGCTAGCTGATGGCTGGACTGCTGTGAATCATGGCGATCCGGGGTACACATTCTATTCATCCCCACACAATAAGTTTGTTCCATTAGACTATATCTTTTTACCTGGGGCATTGACCGTTGGAGCAAAGATGCAGGTGTGGCCCGGTATTACATAGGATCAAAGGCCGGTGGTTTTGGATCTTGCTAGCCTCAGCCTTCCGAGGGAACACCGGTCTTTCACATTAAAAAAAAAAACTTTTAAGATATGAGGAATATATTCGCCATATCTGAATCTGGGCTACACTGTTTCTGGATAGCAATAGAGAGTCGGCTTCCCAACCAATGATCTGGGACTCTTTGAAAGCGGGGCTAATGGGGGGAACACTTAGTTATGGCTGGGCTAAGCAGAGACGACAGAAAGACCAATGCTTGGCCTTCTTGATGAGCTAAAGAAGGCAGAGCAGGAACTTATACAAGTGGTTAGAACAAATACTGATAGTAAAGAAGCGTAAACTAAGACTGCATGCTGTAAGGCTAGGATTAATGGGGTATGGAGTCAAGAAATAGCCGCCCAGTTTAAAACATATAAGGAAGAAAGATACGAATACGGGGAATCAACTGGCAGATGTCTTGCTCAAAGATTGTGGGGTAGATAATCTGCTCAGCTTTTTCAAATTTTGGAGGACGGAAAGGGGGTACAGTGGGGACCATGGAAGAAATAATGGAGGTATTTCATTCTTACTATACAGAGTTATATACTCAAGATCTAGTGAAGCAGGAAAGTATAGTGAGGTATATGCAAAATTTTGATTTAGCTGAGCTAGCTGAGCGAAAGAGCTATAAGCTCCTATTACTATGTTAGAGCTTCAGACAGCACTAGATGGATTATCGTCAGGGAAATCGGTAAGATTAAGCAAGCTATTGCCCAGAGTCACATGGCACTGGGCTAATCTGCCGCCGGTGCCGAGGATCAAACCGTGATCTCCAGATTCCGGAGTCAGTCGCCCTAGCCGCGGCGCCACACCTCTTCCTTGGCCACACCTCTTCCTTGGCTCAGTGTGGGAACCCCCCACCTTCCTGGAATGATGCCAAAATAGGGATTTTTAAAAAGAAGGATAAGTCGTTTAGACCCATATCATTTATAAATGCTGATGTCAAGGTGTATTAAAAAATTCCTGCAACTTGGTTAGCGCAAGTAATATCTCCGTTGGTATCTAGACACCAGCATGGCTTTTTGCCCGGTAAGAATACGGTTAATCATCTACATCGGGTGATTGCGTTATTAGAGTATGCTGCCGCACAGCAAAAGCAGATTGGTATAATTTTTCTAGATGCTGAAAAAGCATTTGACCGCGTATCGTGGTCGTTTTTGTGGGCTACAATGCACAAGATGGGGTTTGGCTATCATTTTTTGACAGCGCTACAGACAATGTATAAAGGCCCGCAGGCTAAAATTTGTACAATGGGGAAAGAGTCAACTTTTGTATATATAAGCAGGGGGACCCGGCAGGGATGCCCCTGCTCGCTTTTACTTTTTGCTATTTTACAATAACCCACTGTTGCAAATGTTGGAGACCATGAATGGTATACAGTCAATGGTAGTGGGGCAGCATCAAGTATGTGTTCTTGCTTACGCTGACGATATAGCAGTAATAACATCTGATCCAGTGCAAGTGTTAAGGGCGATCGAGTACCAGACCGAGCAGTTTGGGAAAGTTGCCGGGTATAAGTTAAATGTCTCTAAAACCCAGGTGGTCGGCATCGAGGGACTTTGTCCTGGTAAAGTTCGGGTTACACCAGAAGTGAGATATTTGGGAATAAAGATTAGGATGTCACTCCAAGAGCTTCTGCTGCATATAAGGCGTGGAAGGTGATACGTAAAACTATATCTATGAGCCGTATAGGTTATTATATGCCTTTGAATTCCTCAGAAATATTTCCTTTGGTTTTTTGGGACACAAAGATGGCTACCTGGCGGGATAAGGGGATACGATGCCTAGGGGATATCCATAGTGCTGGGATAGTTTTTTCTTTTACTGATTTAGACAAATGTTATAAAATATCAAAGAACGATTGCAAATTCGAAACTTTATTGACAAGCATTGTAAAAATATGTCTATAATAACTAATGATTTAGTAGAGGCTTTGATTAAAAGAGCTAAGATTGGGGCATTGTATGATATATTGTTGGAGATTCAGCGGGATGACATTGAGATACATGAAGCAAAGTGGAGTGAAAGATTTTGTATTGTTGGCTCATATGTGCAACCATCAATAGACAGGGCTAGCAAAGTCATGTTGACGGCAAATTTACGTACTCAACACTATAAAACTTTTTTAATTTATATCATACACCCGAAAAAATGATGATGTGGGGTGAGCTCCACGATGGGAAAGGCTTCAGGTGTCAGACGGAGAAAGCTGACATTGCACATATATTTTTTGATTGTACAGTTTTAAAACAGTTTATAGGTGGCATCTCAGAATTTCTATTGCAAATTACGGGGGGTTAATGTGTGAATATCTAGAGAGATCATGGCCCTTATTTATGAGGCCTTGCGACAGTTTTGCGCTGCCGGTGCGTCAATTTTTGTGACGCACCAGCTGCGTACAAAATGCGCCTTGTTGCGCCATATTTAAACAGTGACGCATCTAGGTAGATGCGTCACTTTTTAAACCTCTGCGCCACATTATACCTGCGTCAGGTATAGTGTATGCAGAGGGGGCGTTCCCCTGCAAAAAGCCTCGTAATAGTGACGCAGTGAAATCTAAGAGATTTCACTGCGTCACTTTTAGGATGCTGTTGCGTCAAAATCTTGCGCCTGCCTCACAGCAGCCGTAAGACTGACGCAAGCCCTTTCACATGGGGCTGTCCGCATGGGAAAGGACGCATAGCTGGAGTTGGTTCACTTTTGTGACACACTCCAGCAATGCGTCACTTTTGCGCTTACAGATGCGTCAGAAATACTGACGTATCTGTAAGTCCTTGCGACATCATTGGTGGCGCAAGGAGTGCGCAGTGAAAAGTGACGCATCGCAGCGATGCGTCACTTTTCATAAATGAGGCCCCATGTTAGTAGGAGTGGGTGAGGATACTGAACCCATTCAGATTTGTTATCCTTTCCGCTATCTTGTATTTATGTCTACGGCTGTTACCCGACTATCAGCCTGATTCATCAATCTCCCGTTTTGCGAAGCCCTAATAGCGAATTATAGCGATTCGCTATTAAGGACTCGCAAAACGGGATTCATGTAGGATTAGCAAAATTTATTGCGATTCCTACTGATTCCTTATTTGCGATTAGCAAATTGCTAATCGCAAATAAGGAAAAACTCCCCATTCATTCCTATGGGCCAAAAGGCCCATAGGAATGAATGAGGAGTATTCCTTATTTGCGATTAGCAATTTGCTAAACGCAAATAAGATTGCGATTTGAAGTGGGCCAGGGGTGTCCAAAGGACACCATGTAGCACCCCTCAAATGCACATTTGAACAGGTGTTGCGCACACACATGTCCAGAGGACATGTGTGTGTGTAACATGCAAAAGAAAAAAATGCACTAAAGTGCTTTTTACTCTTTTTTCGCAATTTACCACCAAGTCAGACTTGGTGGTAAATTGCGACCAAATATTGCGAATTCGCAATTTCCAATTGGTTGATGAATTGGATTTAAGGAATCTCTATTAGAGATTCCTTAACTCAAATTCCTCGCAAATATGCGATTTCGGTAATAGCGATTTTTGCATTTGGGATGATGAATCCCAAATGCAAAAATCGCACTCGCAAACGGCCAGATTCTCAGAATCTGGCCATTTGCGAGGCAATTCATGTTGATGAATATGGCTGTTTGTGTTGCCTCTATGTGGCTTCAATCAGAGGCGCCAACACAGGAGATGTGGCGCTCGAAGTTTTACAATGTATTCAATCTTGAATTCAGCTTGTATCGTATAAAATCATTGAGGAAGAAACAATTAGGGATACAAATTTGGCAACCCATGTTACAGCATATGGAGATGTCGATATGAAATTTGATTACTGTTGAATATATTTATTCTCCTTTGTTTTGTTTTTTGTCAATGTCATTCATGCATTGGTGCTATCATTTGTAATTGTATAACATTGATACAATAATGATTTAAATTATTGATTTCTAAATGTTATATGCTATGAACTGAACAAGTAAGTATTTAAAAAAAAATGAAATGTACGATCATGCTATATAACGTTTAATAGTGTGGGCTTATAGCTGCAGCTCTTCCTGTACTGCTGCTGGCTTTTAGCTTTTGCAGCAAAATGTTTTTTAAGTTAAAAGCCAGCAACAGTGGCGGAAGAACTGCAGCCATGGGCCCCACACGATAAAACGTGATTTTGCATAATTAGCAATTTGAATGCGTTGTATACAAATATAACAGTGAACCTTAGTATACAGCTGATGGCAGAAAAGCAAGACTATCTGAATGCGCTACTAGACAAAAAATGGCCTCGAGTTACAGGTTTAGGTAATCTTGGGGCATATTATCAAGGACAGGCGATACATTATCGCCGCTTTTATCGGCAGGAAACTGCCGATAAAGCGGCGATAATGGCCTTGATAATATGCTCTAGGAATTCCATTCGAAGCCCATGTTAGATGTGTTCACATCTAACATGGGCTTTGATTGGAATTCATAGAGCATATTATCAAGGCCATTATCGCCGCTTTATCGGCAGTTTCCTGCCGATAAAAGCGGCGATAATGTATCGCCTGTCCTTGATAATATGCCCCCTGGTTCTTCTGTTATCAGCTGTGTGCCATTGTTCAGTGTTATATACAAAGGATTCAAATGAGTGGAGTGGAGAAGTTAGCTCAGTTGATTAATGCAACCATTGATGCTCGCTAAGTGCAACCGGAAGATCACAGGGTTGGATTCCAACAGATGCACATAGCCTTTCATCCAGCCTTGAGATGGGACTACTCATATTGTTCGCCATATAAATATATAATTTATTGTTGCTGCTGTCATTTCGAAGTGAGCTTCTCAAGGTGAAAGTTCTCCTGGTTGTGATAAAACATTGATTTATTATGGCTGCACAGGAAGAAGAAATAGTGCTGTTTGTGGTACAGCTCAGCATTTTGTTTTGAAGGAGCGTACAGCAAACCAGTCTCTTTATGAGGAAGAGGGGGAGAGGGGGTGATTCCTCTCAGCCTCTCAGCCTCCTCTGTGAGTACAGATCTTAAAGGTACAGTTGTTACATCGGGTCGCCAGGTCAGCCTTCAGTGGTTACTTCCGTTCCAAGCCAAGGCAAAGATGCGCCTGATCACTCGGCAAGAAGACAGTTTGAAATGACTGTGACTAATCCCTCCCCGAAATCAACAGTGTGTACAGAGTTCCCCACGGAGGGTTGGGTAAAATGAGGGGATGCCTCTCTCTCTGAAATGAGTTATGTGATAGGGAATAAGGTAATCCCTTAGCGGAATTAAGGATGCCTCACACAATTCAAAGGTTGGACAACTGTTGCCATCCCACCTGATGATTGTATCGTGTCATCATTGGCCTCCTGCTCCAACGGCAGGCTGGCGGTGCAATGCCTGTCGGGTAGCACTGAGTGCTACTCTTTAGTGGAGTTCTTTTATTCCTCAGCCAATAGATGCATGTGTGTGAGGGGCCAAAGAGGAGTGCAATAGTGAGCGTGAGTGAAGAGTTAAAAAAGGTCAGTAGAGTCCATTAAGAACCTTTAATGATATGGCTCACTGCCTCGTTTAAAAGTGGTGAAGGGAGGGGTACCGAGGCACAAAGAGTAAGGTGATTTGGCCTCGTTCAACCCTCGCTTATGGTGCGGTCAACATGTTTCATGCCACTCGGGCAATTCTTCAGGACCTTAATTGCTCATCAACTTGCAGGGATTTTCAACCGTTAGCAAAAATTAGATATACAACCTGCAGGGTATCGTAGGATGGAGTCCTACGTGATTTCCCGCCCCTTAGTCCCTGGTAGACGGACCCCACTGGCTGTCCTTGTGGGGCCTGAGCTGTAAGGTAGTTACCTTGTATGCTCGAGGCACTAGGCTTGTAAGCACCTACCCCTACCACAGCGGCGAGATCGCAGGACTCCATCCTGCGATACCCTGCAGGTTGTATATCTAATTTTTGCTAACGGTTGAAAATCCCTGCAAGTTGATGAGCAATTAAGGTCCTGAAGAATTGCCCGAGTGGCATGAAACATGTTGACCGCACCATAAGCGAGGGTTGAACGAGGCCAAATCACCTTATCTTTGTGCCTCGGTACCCCTCCCTTCACCACTTTTAAACGAGGCAGTGAGCCATATCATTAAAGGTTCTTAATGGACTCTACTGACCTTTTTTAACTCTTCACTCACGCTCACTATTGCACTCCTCTTTGGCCCCTCACACACATGCATCTATTGGCTGAGGAATAAAAGAACTCCACTAAAGAGTAGCACTCAGTGCTACCCGACAGGCATTGCACCGCCAGCCTGCCGTTGGAGCAGGAGGCCAATGATGACACGATACAATCATCGGGTGGGATGGCAACAGTCGTCCAACCTTTGAATTGTGTGAGGCATCCTTAATTCCGCTAAGGATTTACCTTATTCCCTATCACATAACTCATTTCAGAGAGAGAGGCATCCCTTCATTTTACCCAACCCTCCGTGGGGAACTCTGTACACACTGTTGATTTCCAGTTATAGGACACGTACATTGGACCCCGGTAAACATTGTCCTCTATCTGTCCCCCTTGTTGTTATAATAACTAATCCCTCCCCCCCAAGCCATTCGTATAGCTTTGGGGGAGTGTAATACTATGAATTGTCACACTTGTAAGAGTTTGACGGTTAGTAGCCGTGTTCCTACAGTTATTGGCAGGTGGTAGGGGCAATGTGTGGTGCACTGTGTGGTGTAAGCTGCAGTGGCCTCCCAACGGGAGCCCTGGCACTTAGTTTTTTACAAATGAAGCACTGGATGGTCTTTTGGAGTTTAGAGTATAATTGAGGTGCTCTGGAGGGAGGAGTTTAGGTGGTGGTGCGGCACAATTTTCCGCTGACTGTTGGGGTGAGATCATTGCATGTTGTTGATTGGCTGTTTTTCTCGCGTTCCTGAACTTAATCTTTGCCTTTTCAAATCTACTTGAAGGGCCTTTGCTGTTACCCCGGCCAGGTGACAGTGTTTCCTAATTGGGTTAGTATTAGCCTGATATCTAAGACTGCATAATCTTTTACAAATATATTTTCTCTCTGAAACTTTTGTCTCATCATCTATCCACAGTTCAATGAACTGTCACTGATTAAGAATTTGTCATTTTCTCTTCGAATGTTCTTTGCCTAGTGACGATCCATAAATGAATCTGTATTTCCTGTATGTATTGAGTTTTCATTCACATTATTATCATTTACATAAATATTATAAATGTATAAATGAGGCTGTCTTTATTATATTTTTACTTATGATTACTAACTTGTCTTCCCTGTCCGATTATAAAGATCTAATCACCGTATTTGGTAAAATTAGTGAGACCTAAATAGGGAAATGGTAAGTTTGGTTTAGTCTTAGATTTACAACTAACCCATCATAAAGGGGCTTGTTGGGTAATGGAAATTGGGTCCAGTCTTTAGAAATTGTTCAGTCCCTGAGAACTGGATCAGAAGCAACCTATATTTTAAATAAATATAGATATAATGGCGCCAACCTGATTCAAACTAAAGCATTGAGAGAGGCATGGATTGCCAAAACATGTCTGCTTCAATAAATAAGGAATTGACCCTGCGAGTGCTCCTGCTTTGTGTTTTGGGCATATTCACAAGAGTAACAAATGGAGGAGTATCACCACCGTTACCTCAAGGAGAGGAACTAAATGGGATGTCAATTGAAAAAAAGAAAAAATTTCCTTTTATAAAACCCCTCACTCACCAACCTGGTTGGTGACATGCTTCATCATTGGGGTCCACCCTGACGACCGAGTGCCATCAGGGTGTGCTGCGACACCTGAACTACAGTGGAGCTGTTTTTTTTAAGTGTAAAGTGCAAAAAGTGATGTTAAAAATTGTCCTGGTATGACCAACTGAAAAAAAAATTATTCGAGGGCTACTGGACAATATTAAAAAAGGTGAAAAGATACTAGTAGGTGATTATGACCATGAGTATCTATGTGAAATGGTCTACATGTTTCAACCATGAAGGTAAATCACAGGTTTTCGTCAGGACCAGAAGTGAGGAAAATGGGTGGTCTGCACACACTAATGAGCAGCTGCTCCTAGATTCCTTGCGCCTAATTGCAAAAATAGGCAATTGGCGTAAGCTCAAACCTAAAATAGGCGAGGGAAAAGCAAGACCTGTGGGAGGAATGGAAGAAAAACAGTCACAAACAAATAAATTACGTGCCTGTAACGTGGTGTCGACTCTCGTGTGTCTGCATGCTTCATGCGAATCCCATTCTGAACAAACAACCAACCTATTGTGGTCAAAGCACATAAAAGCGCTTGTTTGTCATATAGTTGAGGCTCACAGTTGCTATATGGTAGCCTACTTTCGCTCACTCAGACACACTGGATCGATGTAGTGCATGGTGGCAGTATTTATAGTTAGATAAGTCACTTGCATCCTAAATATGGGTAGGCAACCCATCCAAGCTCACTGGCAATATCGTGAGCTGAACATAAATGCATGCATTTAGAGTTATAACACCGAATGAACACACACAAAATCACGGGAAGGGATCTTACTCCTATTGCGGGTCTGACATGCTTCGTGGGGGCAGAGGGAAGGTTATCTTAGCGCAGAGGTCTTCAAACTTTTTGATGCCGAGACCCCCTTGTAAAACCTTTTTAGGCGTAAGGACCCCCTTCCGACAAAAGATTCTAGAAACTGGTACTCCTCATCATAAACAACTATCGACAACCATAAATGCGCCTGTTAGACCTCATCACATCCATCCATCCATCATTCATCCACCCACACTTCCACACATCCATCCATCCTTCATCCATCCACCCTTTCATCCTTCCATCCATACATCCATCCTTTACCTATCCACCCGTCCATCCACACACCCACCTTTTCACACATCCATCCATCCATCATTCATCCATGCAACCTTTTATCCATCCATACATCCATCATCCATCCACCCTTTCATCCTTCCATCCATACATCCATCCTTTATCTATCCACCCGTCCATCCATCCATCATTCTTCCACCCACCTTTTCACACATCCATCCATCATTCATCCATGCAACCTTTTATCCATCCACCCACCCATCCATCCTTCATCCATCCACCCTTTCATCCTTCCATCCATACATCCATCCTTCAATCATCCTCCCTTTCATTATTCCATCCATATATCCATCCACCCTTTCATCCATACATACATCCTTCATCCACCCACCCATCCATCCACCCACCCACCCACCCACCCACCCACCCACCCATCCATCATTCATCCCCCACCTTTTCACACATCCATCCATCCATCATTCATCCATGCAACCTTTTATCCATCCATACATCCTCCATCCATCCACCTTTTCATCCTTCCATCCATACATCCATCCTTTACCTATCCATCCACCCATCATTCTTCCACCCACCTTTCACACATCCATCCACCCACCCATCTCCACCCACCTTTCACACATCCATCCACCCACCCATCCATCATTCATCCCCCACCTTTTCACACATCCATCCATGCATCCATCATTCATCCATGCAACCTTTTATCCATCCATACAGCCATCCTTCATCCATCCATCCACACTTTCATCCTTCCATCCTTCATCCATCCACCCTTACATCCATCCATTCACCCATCACTCATCCACCCACCTTTTCACAAATCCATCCATCATTCATCCATGCAACCTTTTATCCATCCATACATCCATCCCTCATCCATCTACCCTTTCATCCTTCCATCCACCCTTTCATCCATCCATCCTCCATCCACCCACCTTTTCACACATCCATCCATCCTTCCTTCATCCATCCATCCACCCTTTCATCTTTACATCCATCCACTCATCATTCATCCACCCACCTTTTCACACATCCGTCCACCCTTTCATCCTTCCATCCGTCCATCCATACAGCCATCCACACTTTCATCCATCCATCCACCCATCATTCATTCACCCACCTTGTCTGTGCCTCTCTCATGGGGGGTCAGTATCTCTCTGCTTCGTCTTCCTCTCTCATGGGAGGGCATCTCTGTGCCTCCCTGCTTGAGGGGGCTAGGGGGTGGCAGCCGGCTGTGAAAACATCTCACCATGAAGAACAGACTCTCAGCCACATTTCTCCTGCACAGGCGCCAGGTATGAGGGCTCGTGGGACTTGAACCAATGATATGCTTGTAATGTCCTTCTGCTGTCCTGCTGTTTACTGTGTATTTTTAAAGCGCTCTGATACCTACGGGTTAAACTAGCGCTATATAAAACGTTAAAAGTAAAAATAAATCCACAGCTAAGTCCATTGAACTCAAAGGGCTACAGCCTCCCCCCCTCCCCCCACCCCAGCTCCTGTATGTCAGCCTGGCTGAAACAGCTTGGACACACACAAAGGCACACCAGAGTACTATCACAGGTCTTTAAAAGACCTTTACTTGTTAACGAGGCTTTGATGTTTTTCACACCTCGGTGTGAATTAGGCGGCCTCCGCCTTGAGCACCCTCGATCAGCCCGACGCCAGGAACTGCACTCTGGCAGAATCTGCGACCCCCTTCCCAGGACTCCACGACCCCCCTGGGGGTCGCGCCCCACAGATTGAAGACCTCTGTCTTAGCGGAAGAACATAATCTGTGGTAAATAAATCAAGAGGCGGGCCAGGATGCCGCCCGTAGTAAAAATTAGCCCAATCGCCAATACTGGATGGTGCTTAGATACGATACGGGAGGCTTATCAGCTTGTTCGTGTTGAACAGATGAGCGTTGCGAAACGCGGCTGAGAATACTTACAGTTTCGCCGAGGATTTAGGGCAGTCTACCTATGCTCCTCTCTGTGCTCCCCGCTACGAGAATCAAAAGCCAGCGCGCCATAATACCAGCGTTGGTTTTCGGGGAGGGCAGGGCTACGCAGTGCACATAGCAGTTTGTTGCTAGGCAGCGAAATGTGACTCCAGTACGGCGGTCCATAGGGGACACAATGTGTGTCTTCAAGCTGTGGAGCTGCCGGGTGGGAGATAGAATCGTTGTAGGATTATCCCGATGGTATGAGAATACAGCGAGGGTATTTAAGATTAATAATCACCATCAGGTTTATAAGGAACAAAAGGAACAACTAGTAGTTGTGCCTAAGGTAGATAATTATCGGATTTATAATTAAAGGGTTGCAAGTCACCAGACTGTGATGCAGTTGCCCAATATCACAGTGACACTGTGATACAGTTGCTCAATATAACAGTTAACAGTTATATATCTATGATTGCCAGAATATTATTGATTCAGAAAAAAAGGGAGGGTGGAGGTGGTGTTTTTTGTTTTTTGGAGTGAAGGCATCAGATCAAGATTTAGAGAGTTACAGATTTTAGCAGCCTCCATATCACAATACAGTTGCCCAAGGTATATTGTCATTAAGTTCTGTTAGATGCGTGGATAGTCTATAAATCCAGCGCTGTTCTTTTTCTAACAGGCGTTTCTGTAGGGTAGGTCCTGTTTTCACCTATTCAATCACAGTCCACCTCATATCGTTAGGGGTGTGATGTACTTCGAGGAAGTGGTCTATTAGTCTTGTCGCACGTTTTTTGCAGCGGATAGAACTGCGATGTTCGCAGATGCATAATCTCACCTTCCTTGAGGTCATCCCGATATATGATTTGGAGCAGGTGCATTTGATTAAGTAAATCACATTACTGCTATTGCAATTAGTGTGTGACATTTGTCTCCAGATCTTTCCGTCTTCCAGATCTAGGGTTTTTGTATTGTTGGTTAAATGACAGACACTGCAGTTACCACAGCGGAAATGTCCTGTGATTGCTGGTAGTCCCCAAATTTGTGTGATAGACTGGTTCTCATTTTGTTCAGTTGTTTTTGGTCTTGTGTTGACTAAGGTGTCCTTCAGGCTATGAGATTTTTTGTAGGAAAATAGTGGTTTTTCCCAGTGTCAGTTTCCTGTATTTAGGATTGCCCAATGTTTGTTCACACTTCTACTCATTTGGTTGGAGATAGCATTGAAGGTCGTTACGCATGTCAGTGGCATATCGGTATCGGTAGTAGTTGTTTTATTTTCCAGAAGTGCTTCTCTTGGCTGGTTCCTAGCTCTCTTCTGGCCTTTGTCTACAATCTTTTTCGGATAGCCTCTCACCACCAATTTGTCTGTTAGATCAGCCGCCTGTTTGCGATAATCAGTGACCTTCTGCAATTGCGCCTTATCCTCAAGTACTGTCCGTAAGGGAGATTTTCTCTCAGAGGGCGTGGGTGGAAGCTTTCGAACTTGAGAAGATTATTTTTCGCAGTGGGTTTGTAATAAGTTTTTGTTTCCAGGTGGTTGTTTTCTTTTGTGATAATGATATCTAGGAATACCATATTGTCCTTGTCAGAGCAGTTTGTGAACCTGAGGTTTGGATCACAGGTGTTGATCCAGGTGATAAATTCTTTTAGGGCCTCTAGGGGTCCTTGCCAGATGGCAAGGACGTCGTCAATATAACGTTTCCAAAAGGTCAGGTAGTTTAAGAAGGGGTTTTGATCACTCAAAATAAATTTTTGTTCAAAATCAAAAACATAAAGACCAGCCACACTGGGGGCAAAAACACTGCCCATAGATGTTCCACCTGTTTGTAGGTATAGGGAACCTTAAAACTCAAAAAGGTCCTTTTTAGTGCTAGTTTTGCTCATTCTAATACAAAAGTCGTTGGTGTACTGAATTCTCAGCTACTGTTATTCAGAGTGTGTTGTAGTACTGTTATGGTGTCATCTTGCGGTATACTTGTATATAAGCTTTCGATGTAAAAGCTTAATAGGAAGGTATTTTCATCCACAGCAATATCTCCCAAGAGTCTAAGTAGACTTTTAGGGCCCGATTCAGAGAACTAACTGAAGACAAAATCTTAAACTTACTACTTTTGGTATTCACAGAAGTTAGGATTTTGTCTTAAGTTTGGCTTAAGACAGACTTAAGACAGACTTAAGTTAGGATTTTGTCTTAAGTTTGTCTTAAGTCTGTCTTAAGTCTGTCTTAAGTTTGTCTTAAGACAAACTTAAGACAAAATCCTAACTTCTGTGAATACCAAAAGTAGTAAGTTTAGGATTTTGTCTTAAGTTAGTTCTGTGAATCGGGCCCTTAGTGTCTTGTAAGTACGTCGATGTTGATTGAACAATAGTTTTGAGAAAGAAATCACAAAATCTTGACAACGGTTCCAGGAGGGAACCAATCCCAGAGACGATGGGCCTTCCAGGTGGTGGTATCTTGCCTTTATGCATCTTTGGGAGGATGTAAAAGTAGGGAATTTTCCCTTCAGTAGTGCAAAGGTAATCCGCCTCTTGTTTTGATATTTTTCCGGATACTTCTGCTGTTTCAACTAGCATTTTTATTTCTGCTCGCAGATCCAATGTAGGGTCTGATTGTAGAGTCTGGTAATTTCTTATGTCATTTAAGAGTCTTAGACATTCATCACGATAGGTGGTCTTGTCCATCACAACCAATCCCCTGCCTTTGTCGGCGGGTTTTATTATGATGGTGTCGCAGGATCTGAGTTCAGATAGAGCGTTGTTTTCTGCTCTGCTCATGTTTTGGAATTGTGATGTAACGGTCATTTTTTCAATGTCGTTGAATACCGCTTGTTCAAAGGATATCACCTCTACTGGAATAGTGTGTGGAGGTGGTACAAAGGTCGATTTTACTCTGAATCTAGTTTCTTTGTGATTTGTAGTGGAGGTAATTTCCCCTTGTTTCTCAAAGATCGCTTTTAATCTTAGTTTTCTGAAGAAGCTGGCTTGTTCACAGTGTAGTTGGAACTTATCTAGGCGTGCAGTGGGGACAAAGCCTTTATTCAGAACTCTTTCTTCAGTTTTAGAGAGGGGTCTGGCAGACAAATTTGTCACTAGGGTTTCATGTTGCTTGTTCCTGCTTTGCTCCTGGTGTAGCTGCCGACTGGGTCGTCTTCCTCCCAGTGTACTTGGTACAGTGGTTTTTTTCTCCCTCTTCCATGTCTGCCCCTGCCTAAAAAAGGAGGTCAGAATGGGTTTTGTTGGAAAGGCGGTGATTGGAAGGGTGGTTGCCATACATACATCGGGAGGTGCTGATGTGATTATAAGGTCCCTGAAACATAGGTTGATTGAATTGTGGCCAGTGATTCTGAGTTCTGTACCCTCCCCTTTGTTTTTGTCTCAAATTGCTTGAGCCAGATCCGCCGCTGCTATTAGAAGTGTTGCTTGATGCATCCGAATCAGAGTCTGGCTTTGCTGGAGCAGTGTAATCGGGATCAGAGTAGGGGTAGGCTTTTACAAATGAGAAGTGTTTTAAGTCTTTGTGAAACTTTTGGACTTTCTGTTGTGACAGGTTGTCTCTATATTCATTGTTTTTTTTGTTTAATTCATCGAGCTTCTTTTTGTAGCCTGTAATGGTGTTTTTTAAGTGATTTTTTGTAGTCAGAATATCAATCATTATGGCCTCTGACAAGCGTAGTGTTGTCTTTAGAATCAGGACAATCCAATCATGGGTGCAGTGCCAGGCAATTAATGCCCAGTCCTTCTTAAAGACCGGATCATCAAGGAAAATGCGTGGTGCATTGGTGACTAAGAGGCCTTTAGGAGCCATATTGTTTGTTAAATACATTATTATTCCATGCAGTATTGTTCTAATCCTATTCCTCTTCATTTCGGACAGTTTCTCCCAATCTGTGGTTTGTGAAATTGTTTGGGCAATGCTTGCATCCGCAAACGTGGAGAGGTTGCTCATGATGGTATCTACTTCTTCAGTCGAGTAGGATAAGCCTTGATTCTCCCCCATCGTGACTTTAAAGCGTAAGGTGTGTGTACAACAAAATGAAGCTCAAAAAACCTCTCGCAGCTGTGCGCTGCCAAGATATAAGTAAACAAAAGGAGAGGGCAAGGGATTTTTCCACACAAGAGTGGGCAACTGCCCGAAACGCGTCGTCTGCTACGCTGCTGAATTTTCTGGAATAAAGAAACCCTTTTGCCACTATTTGGAATTCGCTGGTCTTCTGTTTGATCGCCGAGGCACTGGAAATTCCAAGCTGACCTTTAGGTTGATATATATATATATATATATATATATATATATATATATATATATATATATATATATATATCCTTAAACAGTTCCATCCCACTCTACCGAACTCAGGGTGGATTCTTTTATCTGTGAAACAAGAGGATGGGCTCTTGTGGATATGTGAGTAAACAAAAGGAGAGAGCAAGGGATTTTTCCACACAAGAGTGGAAGGAAAAAATACTCCCAGTCCCCTGGACTGAATTATAGAAAAACATATGGAGGAGTATCACCATTGTTACCTCAAGGAGAGGTTCTGAATGGGATGTCAATTGAAAACAAGCATTTACAATGCAACGGTTTCGCCTTTGTAAAAGTTAGAGCTATTGGCATTGTAAATGACAATTTTTTTATTTATGTGTTGGTTTTGAAAACAGATATATAAATGGCATTGTCATTTACAATGCCAATAGCTTAATCTCTTGCAAATGCGAGACCTATTGCATTTGCACTCACACGCACACACACAGAGAGCCACCCACACACACACACAGCCACCCACACATAGAGCCACATTCAAAAAAAAGCTAGCCACACAGACAGAGCCACAGCACACACAGAGCTCTGTAATGAGTATACATTTGCAGGCAGCTGCACACTGTAAAGAATGCATGCTTATTTGTACATATATATTCAACCTAGCTCGTTCACATATTGCAAGCACATATTGCAAGCTATGTGACCTTTACTGAGCAGACCTATGTCACCAAAATACACTGCAAGCACCCACCTATGTAGCCAATGATGTGCAGTTCAACGACCATACCCTACACATGAAGCTTTATACCAAAACACACTGCATGCCCAGGCCCGTCACCCACGATACACAGTGCAAAATCAGCTCCACTAGCTGAACAGGAGAGCAGCAATAAGAGAAACCACAGGAAAGCACATGCAGCAGGTATTATCCACGACCAATGCAATACAAAGAGGAATCAAATGCTTTCTTAAAAAGAACCCGGAGCTCACCCTTTACATGACGTCTACCTCGTGTGTATCGTTAAGAAGAGATGCTAACAACAATATGATGTTTGGATAGTCAAGTCCAGGGATGACTAGCCTCCACCAGGGCTTTATAATTTAGGCTCCATGTGATCGCCCTCCACAAACTATTAATGGGTCTGCATCCTATGGAGAAGTGTCTTTGCAATTGCTTACTGTATACAGGTCTCAGCAATAGCAAGACACAAGCATACCCTTCATGCTCAAAGTCTGACTTGGGACCAGCAATGATGAAAATTATGCGTTTAATCCCATGGCACCTGGTCATCAGGAGGTTTGGGCTCTCTCTCTCGAGCAGCAGCACATTTTGTTAGTTCTTCTTATTGTCCGGGCATCTGGTGTATATGTTGCACTTTATAAAATCACTAACATAAGAGAAATGATCATGAGTTCTTGAGTTCTAAGTAAATGTTAGGGCCTTGTCATATTCCTACAATATGGCCTGCAGGATGACTGTGCAAATGTAAATGCCCAAGTCTTATGTTAAAGAGTTGAAAAGAAAAAACTTTTGACGCCTACAGCTGTGTCATTTGGTAGACATGTGTGCATAACAATTGCAAGCGCACCCTTACAAATTACATAGGCTTTTTTTTTGTTACACACCGAGTTACTCACAATGGGTAAACAAAGCCCTCACAAACCATCAAATAACAAGCTTGACCCTGACATCTTTCCTCTGAGGCCGAAACGTGAAGCGAGATCAAACAAGCAACGGAGAGTGAAAGGGGAGGGGGGCGGGAACGGGCACACGGGGAGGGGTGTGGAACGGACACACAGGGAGGGGAGCGGAACGGACACACGGACAGCGGGAGGGGGGCGGGAACGGGCACAGGACAGCGGGAGGGGGCGGGAACGGTGCACGGACAGCGGGAGGGGGGGTGGGAACGGCGCACGGACAGCGGGAGGGGGGGGGCCGGGAACGGGCACAGAACAAAATACATATGCTTACAAAGTGAAAACACATTTATAAACAAAATGCTCCTTACCTGATTGCCTCGTGGGAACTCGAATCTTGCAGCCAACTCCAACAACAAACACTTGTAAAAAGAAGAATAACACACCCACTGCAGCAATGACGATCAGGTGGGTGGAGAGGGAAAAAATCGCGGGAACGCCCCCGAATCTGGTCCGGCCTTAACGGACAGATCCAGCTCCCAATGGCTAGCCTCCATTTATGGAGCTATCCAATGGGAGCCGGGGGACGTTCCTGAAGCCCATATTGTAAACAAAAGATTTCACCTGCGCCGAAAAGCTGCGCAGGGTCCGATTCTAGGGTTAAGGGCAGGGAAGGGGTATTTGTAAGAAGGGTTTAGGGGTGGGGGAATAAACTTTACCAAGACTATGCCCTTACCATGCATGAATTTACAACGAAAATCGTTGTAAAAATATGCGTGGTAAAGGTTATGCGTGGGAATGGCATTTGCGTTGTAACGCATGCGTGGGAAAGGCATTCGTTACAACGGAATGCGTTGCAACATCATACTACCTCTTTAATAATTCCACTTTTCGATTTAGGTCAGCCTTGTCATTACTCGGTTTACATTTCCTCTCCTTGCCTCCGTCTACTCTTCCTATCATCTTTCCCTTTCTTCAATCCCCACACATTGTTTCACTGTTCTCTCTCCTAACCTTTATCTTCTCATCTCCCGGCATGTGCTTTCTCTTCATCTCAGTGGGTATGTCTTGCTTTCTTGTGGTGTAACATATGACACAGTTTGCCACAAAGAGACAGAAGTGTGGTCATCAAGCTCTGTATTCAAGTTGTAGTCATGCAAGGTAGCAATTCCTTAAGCATCCGTTCTATTTTCCTACATTTTATCCTGGGATGAAAATCTTCAAAGTATGTTTAGTGGTACAAAAGTATGTGTAATAGTACAACTGCTTAGTGTTCACCTGCACTCATGAAGCTAAATCAAAGACGAACAGTGCCCTGGACAACATGCCATCTTTTCGGCCCAGACCACAACTTCAATACATTTTTTGCAAACGGACCATTATTACAAAACAGCACACCAGTCTAGATCTCATGTTTTCAATGAGGACATGTGTCATATCTTTAGCAATGACAGCAGTGGTGTAACGTAAGTTTAAGGGCCCCCCTGCAATGTACACGGAGGGACCCCAGCTCTGGATTTAATCCAGAGGGCTCAGGTCTGTGTACTGTACTGAGGGTGCCCCCTGCAGCTCGCTCCCCGCACCGCGGGGGCCTATGTTACGTCCCTGAAAGACAGTTCTAGTTTGTCGGTAATCTAAAGGCATCCTAGTAGCAAGAAGCAGGGCACAAGTCCTAAAAAAAGAAGTGGGGGGACGCTGACGTCAAAACAGGAAGTTACTTCACGAAAGGTGTCTAGCACCATCTGACTAATTACCTACCCTCGCTCACCCCTTAGATGCGATTGCATCAGAGAAGCCAGCGTGTGAGCAGCATTCTGAATGAGCTCAGATCTCGCCCCAGAGAGGCCAAAGAGTGAATGTGTGGCTCGATTTTCTCCAGTTACCGAGCTCCCCGTAAAATAAGTGGGGGGACGCCGTCCACCCGCGTGGTGCCCTGGCAATAAGCACTTGTTAACAAAAGCAGTATTTCCACGGCCTCACGCTACACAAAAGAGTGGGTTAAGAAAACAATAACATGATGTTGTCTGAGCTGGTGGGCTCGAATGAACGCTTTACTAATGCGTGTGTTTGTATACAGGGGCGAGTGCAGACAAAAGCATCTGAAAAATGGATACTACAGAAAAAGAAGAGTTGCTTTCATTCCGATGCATGTTTTTCAGCTGCTTTTGTCAGTCTACAAAACAGCCCTTAAGGCATGACAATGAAGGCGAAATACACAAACAAATATCCAATAAAAATAAAAACACGAGACTGAAATACTCCAAGATGTGACTGTCAAGGTCTCAAGCCAACTGCTGAAGGTTATGAAGCAAAATAAGCTAATGATTATAGAAGTCTGTCACAAATCCTCTTTGAAAATTACTGTAGGAAATATGTTAACCATGAATGGCATAACAGCCATACAGGTCAAAAACAGGAATAGGCTGATTACAACTCCAACTGTAGATGTTTTCCAACAGCAGCTTTATTTAACAACAAATACCGACATACTGCTTCCATACAGTGAAATGCAATACAACACACATCAATGATCCTTGGAACTGCACCAATATAATAAATAGAGATTCAAGTGGAAATGTTGCATATCGATTCGAGAACTGCGTTTCCTTTCTGATACAGTGGAAGCCAACGACCTATTTAAACACATCACCACTTAATTTCAAGTTTATGCCAGCAGCTGACATTTGTATCAAGTTAATTTCAAATGCCGTAGTGCTCGAGTGATCTTTCGATGCACACAATACTAAAACAATTAAAACAAATAGTGGGTCCTTTGTTTCCAGTTTATAGTCAACAAACAGGCTTCCATCCAAGTCTATCATAACACGATGGCACAGACTTTATTTTCAAAAAACATGACTTAACTGGGATGTGTGCAAAAGAATTATGAAAATGATGCTCAACTTGATTCCGTTTTACATCTTATGATATGTAACAAATCTGAGCATACATTACAGGTGACAACAGACACGACAAAACATAGGCCTGCTCGAAACGATCAAATTAGCAGAGTACGGCAAATGTACCCATGAAAGATTCAATTGTGTATCCTTCGACTTTTACAAATAACTAATTATAATTCTACAAAAAACCAACTTTGACAACACTGCATTTGTATATACAGTAATCTTAGCCTCTAGACTGGAATACAGGAAGTGTATTGTTTGGTACTGGGCATGAAGAAAAATATAAAGCTACAGTCTTTATGCCATCTCCGTTGAAACTAAATTCACTTTTAAAATATGTTATCCCTAACAAATACCGCTACATTACTTGACAATGAAAAGACTGGAAAATAAGGGTAACATGAACTTCCTTCAAAACACACCTTTCTGCAGTCTTGTGTCTCCATTGTAAATCATACTGAAATCCCTGTGTTAGGAAGCCGAACATCGGTTGTAAAAAAAGCTGTGGGGTTTTTCTCGGATGAATCCAGATGGCTGCAGCGGTTAGACAAAAACATTATGCTTTCGGTGCACAGCCCTTCTTTCCGTGCAGTGCATTTCTTCTGTCTACTGTACAAAGAAGGCAGAGTAGAGCGCACATAGCAACAGCCCGGACAGCTGATTGGGCGGTAGGCGTGGTTCAACGCTTCCCTGCTTGCAAGGTCTACTACAATTTCCTGTCTGTTTGGCAGTAGTATCAGGTTTTCTCTTTCTGTGCTTGTGAACTCAGCTGTGTTTGAGCGATTTAAGAAACAATTTAAGAACAAGTCAGGTCCCGGGCCGGCAGCTAATCACAGCGCGGCCCGGGAATGACGTCACGGGGGTGTCCCGGCCGGCAGATTCGGGGGCGTGTTTTTCGCGCTCTCCCCTTCCCATTGGCTGGAAGGTAAAATTCCAGCCAATGGGAAGAGGAGAGGGCGGTACTTAAAAAAAGACACAGAAACGCCCCGGAATCGCGTTTTCACGGGAAAGCGTGATTGACAGCCTCTGTCTCCCAATGGCTAGCGTCCATTCATGGAGCTAGCCAATGGGAAACAGAGGCGGTCCGAACATCCATACTGTTGACAAAAGTTTTCGATCTGGGCGGGGCACTGCGTGCCCTCGCCAGGTCGAAACCTAAAAAGGAATATTCTGGCAATCATAGATATATAACTGTTAACTGTTATATTGGGCAACTGTATCACAGTGTCACTGTGATATTGGGCAACTGCATCACAGTCTGGTGATTATTAATCTTAAATACCCTTGCGGTATTCTCATACCATCGGGATAATCCTAACCCGATTCTATCTCCCACCCAGCAGCTCCACAGCCTGCAGACACACATTGTGTCCCCGCTGGACCGCCGTACTGGCGTCCCATTTTGCTGTCTAGCAAAGAACTGATACGTGCACTGCGTAGCCCCGCCCTCCCCGAAAACCAACGCCGGTATTATGGCGCACTGGCTTTTGATTCTCGTAGCGGGGAGCACAGAGAGGAGCGTAGGTAGACTGCCCTAAATCCTCGGCGAAACTGTAAGTATTCTCAGCCACGTTTCGCAACGCTCATCTGTTCAACAAGAACAAGCTGATAAGCCTCCCGTATCGTCTCTAAGCACCATCCAGTATTGGCGGTTGGGCTAATTTTTACTACGGGTGGCATCCCGGCCCGCCTCTTGATTTATTTACCACAGATTATGTTCTCCCGCTGAGATAACCTTCCCTCTGCCCCCACTAAGCATGTCAGACCCGCAATAGGAGTAAGATCCCTTCCCGTGATTTTGTGTGTGTTCATTCGGTGTTATAACTCTAAATGCATCCATTTATGTTCAGCTCACGATATTGTCGGTGAGCTTGGATGGGTCACCTACCCATATTTTGGATGCGAGTGACTTATCTAACTATAAATACTGCCACCATGCACTACATTGATCCAGTGTGTCTGAGTGAGCGAAAGTAGGCTACCATATAGCAACTGTGAGCCTCAACTATATGACAAACAAGTGCTTTTATGTGCTTTGACCACAATAGGTTGGTTGTTTATTCAGAATGGGATTCGCATGAAGCATGCAGACACGTGAGAGTCGACACTACGTTACAGGCACGTAATTTATTTGTTTGTGACTGTTTTTCTTCCATTCCTCCCACAGGTCTTGCTTTTCCCTCGCCTATTTTAGGTTTGAGCTTACGCCAATTGCCTATGTTTGCCATTAGGCACAAGGATTCTAGGAGCGGCTGCTCATTAGTGTGTGCAGACCACCCATTTTCCTCACTTCTGGTCTGGATGAAAACCTGTGATTTACCTTCATGGTTGAAACATGTAGACCATTTCACATAGATACTCATGGTCATAATCACCTACTAGTATCTTTTCACCTTTTTTAATATTGTGCAGTAGCCCTCGAATAAACATTTTTTCAGTTGGTCATACCAGGACAATTTTTAACATCACTTTTTACACTTTACACTAAAAAAAACAGCTCCACTGTAGTTCAGGTGTCGCAGCACACCCTGATGGCACTCGGCTGTCAGGGTGGACCCCAATGATGAAGCATGTCCCCAACGAGGTTGGTGAGTGAGGGGTTTTTATAAAAGGAAAATTTTCCTTTTTTTCAATTGACATCCCATTCAGAACCTCTCCTTGAGATAACGGTGGTGATACTCCTCCATTTGTTTCTCTATAATTCAGTCCAGGGGACTGGGAGTATTTTTTCCTTCCACTCTTGTGTGGAAAAATCCCTTGCTCTCTCCTTTTGTTTACTCACATATTCACAAGAGCCCATCCTCTTGTTTCACAGATAAAAGAATCCACCCTGAGTTCGGTAGAGTGGGATGGAACTGTTAAGGTCAGCTTGAAATCTCCAGTGCCTCGGCGATCAAACAGAAGACCAGCGAATCCCAAATAGTGGCAAAAGGGTTTCTTTATTCCTGAAAATTCAGCAGCGTAGCAGACGACGCGTTTCGGGCAGTTGCCCTTGATCACATCAGAATTTTTACCCACAATGCCCTCTTTTTAACTGATCATGTGCACACCATGTGATAAATGAAAATAAACAAAGTACTAGTAGGCACGTTCAAAATGCTGAAAACAGAGGTTGCAGCCATTCCACATTTGTAAATAGAAGGGGATTACTGTCGTATTCACAGAACTTCAATATCTTGGGAGGAGTTTTGTATATCTATCTATCTATCTATCTATCTATCTATCTATCTATCAATATATATATATATATATATATATATATATATATATATATATATATATATATATACATGACCTACTGGCAGTCGCCAGTAAGTAGTTATAGTTAGGACGTCGATTGATGAATCTTCTTGAAATTTTCCAAAGTTTGGAAAGTGATGTGTGAAGCGGGGCTGAGAAAAAAGGGGATCCCAAAATGTGTTTTCCCAATGCAATTTCCCATAGGACCTTAAGGCATGGCTACAGCTTGAACAGCTGAACGAAATTACACCAAATTTGGCAGAGAGGTAGTCCTCAGTTCCGACTTGTGCCTTTCACATATCTGGTGTCAATCTGTTCAGTTAGTTTCTTTGAAAATTATGGTTAAAGTCATTTATATATCTATGGGCGCGGAGGATCCGCGGATTGTGTGATGATTGGCCTTGTAGGATAAGCGCACGGTCCCGATCACGCGCTCAATTCTAATTGGCTGTCCAGCGGTTGTAAACATTCGAAACCAGGATAACTTTAACCATAATTTTCAAAGAAACTACTGAGCAGATTGACACCAGATAAGCGAAAGGCACAAGTCGGAACTGAGGACTACCTCTCTGCCAAATTTGCTGTAATTCGGTTCATCCGTTCAGGCTGTAGCCATGGCTAAAGATCCTATGTGATCCTATGTGAAATTGCATGGGGAAAACACGTTTTGGGACCACCCTTTTTTCTCCTTCCCCGCTTCACCAATCACCCCCAAACTTTAAGGGAAGGAGCAGAACTGAGCTGGCCAAAAGTCTAGAAATTTTCAAGAAGATTCATCAATCGATGCAAAAGTTATTCCAAATAGAATGTTGCTGGTAGGGCGGAGGAGCAGCATTTTACAAACACAATAAATACACAGACACAGATAGATAGTTGAAGTGAGTACGGGCATGTGTGCTCAACTCCATTTTATTACGTTGTTGGTAAGAAGTAGAATAGTAATCATGATATCATATACAGATATTTAATCGTAAACGGTTTATGACTTCTGTTGTACAAAGGTAGGAGCATTGTATGTGAAATAATCCACAGAAGATTCTATCGTAAAGATTTCATGAGTTGTGGTGGACTGACGTAGGGGCGGGTTGTGTGGAGCCTGTGATGATGCGTGGTTCAGGCAGACCGCACAGGTAAAAATGTATTTTGATTATTGAATTTTGCCTTTACAAGGGCATGTGGCGATTATTTATGGTGTACTGAGTTAGTGGTACGGCTGGTGTTTATCGTGTGCTCACCCTGCGATGATGCGTGGTCTGAACAGGCTGCACTGAAATCATTCACTGTTGCATACTGGACTATATGAACTTTAGGGGGGAAAAAAACCTAACATCGATGGTTATCAATTGCCGTGAAAACTAGGTGTACTGATTGCTCCTCATAACAAATTACACGATTCCTCTTTACGCAGTGCATTATAACTTTAACAAATTGGGGATGTATGTCTGATGGCGATTATGAGGGTGATACCCCAGAGGTACTTGGTATTAATGGTGGTGGTGGTACATTTTGGTGCAAACTTGTACATTGTTTGTTATCATAGTTCAAAAGATGCAGCTATTGAAGGTGCTTGCACATAATAGCAGTGCAACAGCACTATTTTTTTCTCTGCTTCAAATAAATCGAGGCTGAATTTAATGCTCTCTGTAGTGCTTATGAGGCACTGATATCAAGCGGTAAACTCTTTTGACCACAGTGTACATTTGAAAACAGAACTCACTACAGTCATTGAGGAATATTTTTTGTGGCATCCTTTAAGAAAATAACCTTTGCCTTACATAAATCAAGGATATCTTGAATGCTGTCCGTAGTGTAGATGGAAAGCTGAATGCAAGTTGTGAACCCTCTTGTACACAGTGTAGATTTAAGGCAGTAGTCGTCACAAAGATCGAAGCATGCTATTTTGTCACAGAATCTGAGGACACAGTACAATTGTGTCTACCTTAAATAAAGCAAGGCTGGATTCAGTTCTGTCTGCAGTGTTGATGCAAAGCTGAATTGAAGTTGAGAACCCTGTTGTATGCAGTGTGAAAAGGGGGGGCCCTTGGCCCCTCCGCCCGCATGGCGGCACGGCGATCACCTCTTCCCATGCCCGCAGGTGGTGTGGGGGCGTGATCTCCCGGCGCCCAATGGTACGCGGGAGGTGTGCGCCACACCACCGATCGGCCGACGCCCAATCTCTGATCCGGAGGCGTGGTGCAGCTTCCGGGTCAGAGGGGCGGGCGTCGAGGGGTGAGGGGAGGGGGGAGGGGGCGGCCCGCCCCCTCCTCGCGTCCCTGGGAATAATGGAGGCGGGAGCGCTCAGTTGGCCCTTCTTGTCGCCTGGCGCTCCCCCACACTGGTCGTGTCCCGCGCTCGGGGCCTCCTAATTTTCTGTTTTCTTTTTCAGATCAGGATTGCTGACTGGAGTGTGTGGTAGCGCGACATTGGAATCAGAACGGAAAGTTCGAGGATGGTGGATCTGTAGAGTGTAGGACGCGCAAGTCAACGACAGTAAGAGGAAGCGGGGGGCTTGCATTTCATCGCTTCGTGTGGCCGCCGGGTGGTTCTACGTTAGAGTCTGGCCACCTACTATATTTGGAATAGCCAGTGTTGCGGTCGCTATTGCGTGGTGCTCATAGCCCCCTGCACATCCTCAGTCTCGTGAAGGTACAGGGCGCACTGGTTGCGAATCTGAGCTGTGAGTGCATTGATCAATAGTAAGAATGCCAGGAGCTAAGGCTAAGGGGTCAAAGATGGAGTTGATGTTTCAGGCCATGATGCGTAAGATGAATGCCATGGATAATGGATTGAGTTCGGTTGATGGCCTAGAGGCCCCTATGATGAAAAGAATGGATGATATCGAAGGCCCGTGCGGTAGGCCCAAGCGGCAGATTGACGCGCCTTTACTAGAGGGGGATTCCGATTCCTCGCCGAAGAAGGGCAAGCTAAACGGCCAAGGCGTAATGCTTCTGCTCGTGCACCGGTGGCGGTGCCTTCTACCCCGGAGCCGGTACTCCCGCCCCCCTTGGCACCGGTGCTCGCATTGCCAGCAGGGACCAATCCTGTCGGGCCGGCCCCAGATGACCCACTCCCATTGTTTCCAGTGCCGGCACCCTTGGCACCGTCTGCTCCGGTGGTGCTGGCAGCAATACCGGATTGTGACACTCCGTCCTGAGTTAATGGCACAAATAGCGGCGATACTTCCTTGGCTACAGAAAGGGGGTATGATGCCCGCAACGTTAGATCACGCTGCTGAGGCGGCAAAAATGGTGGAGAAGATTAGGGATGGGGCCAGTTACAAGTGCGGTTCCGGCCTCTGTTTCTCCTCCTTCTGCAGGTTTGGATGCCGCTTGACCGAACGGAAGCGAGGCAGGACCAGCCCCGGCACCCGGTAACGGTAAGGAGGTAGCCCTGCCTCTCTTGGGAGACGGGACGATTCCGTCTCAGTGCGAGGATTTAGGGCAACATATATCTAGAGTGTTGAAAGAGATGATTTGGGCGGGAAAGTATATATATATATTTTCTCTTTGTTGTTAGACAATAGGGAAATGGAAAATGCCAAAATGCTAAAAGAATGGATGCACCCTAGCAAATGGAGAGTACAGTGTGCGAAGTTTAGGGTGGAGGAAACACTGAGCAATTGGATCAGGACCTTCTCCATCCTTACAGCTATCACTGTTGAACGCCCTCCAAATGTGCATGCGGCAATGGCGTACTATCAGAGCAGGATTGTGGGTTGGAGCGAGCAATATGCTGTGGACGATTGGAAAGAATATGACATGAATTTCAGAAAGTCGAAGGAGTTTGACTTGTCATTGTCATGGGACAAGGTGGACTCATTATCGTGGCATAAGCAGTTCGGAGGGGGCATGGCCCCCACCCAGCCCGGGACCGTGGCCAACGTGTTCCCCGCGAAGACCTAGCAGCACTTTCGTGCGGCGCCAGGGAATGAGTTCCCAGGGAAAGGTAGGGGGAGCGGCGGGGAAAGAAAAGGTGGGTGTTGGGACTTTAACAAACGTTCCTGTACTAGACCGGCCGGCAGTTGTAGATTCAGATATTCATGTGCAATCTGTGGTCACACTTCTCACCCCGAGACGACTTGCAGAAAAAATAGTAACCAGAATCAGAGAGGGGAAAAGAAACCTGAATAGTGCTGGAAGTCCGTTAGCCCCTCTCCGGTTAATGTCCTGGCAATGATTCCATGGTACAACAGATACCCAGACCACGGCGCAGCTGCGTTATTGCAAGAAGGTTTCTCCCAAGGTTTCCGGATACCGGCCGGGGGACACATCGGCAGTTAACCAGTTATCTGTACAACAGAATCCTTCGGTAGTTATGGCTAAGATTCAAAAAGAACTGTCCCTGGGCAGGATAGCGGGGCCATTTCAGGAAGTCCCAGTGCCGAATTTTGTGTGTTCACCATTAGGCGTAGTTCACAAGAAAGAGAAGGGCGAGTTTAGATTGATCCACAACTTGTCGGCACCAAGAGGGGTGTCCGCGAATGATGCGATAGATGAAGCAATTTGCATTGTGAAATATGCCTCGTTTAACCAAGCGGTTGAGTTATTGAGGGGATTGGGGCGGGGCACTCTCATGGCCAAATCTGATATTAAATCCACCTTTCGTCTGTTGCCGGTGCATCCTTTGGACCACCACCTACTTGGTTTCGCTTTTGAAGGAACGTTCTATATGAACAAATGTATGCTGATGGGTTGCTCGATTTCTTGTGCGTACTTTGAGACTTTCAGTTCCTTTCTGGAGTGGGTCATGAGACAGGCCACAGGCCACAAGCAGGTTATGCATTATTTGGACGACTTTCTGTTCTTAGGAGCAGCGGGGACTTCGGAGTGTGCCTGGGCATTGCAGGAATTTTGCGTGCTCATGCGGGCTTTCGGGGTTCCGCTAGCGCCTGGGAAGACGGTGGGCCCGACCACTTGTTTGGAGTTCTTGGGTATCGAGATTGATTCGCTGGAGGGGTGCTTTAGATTACCCGCAGGCAAAGTATCGAAATTTAGGGCGGCATTGCGCCAGTGCCTCCAGAAAGAGAAAGTTACATTGCAGCAGCTACAGGAGACGGTGGGCCAATTGAACTTTGCATTGCGAGTTATCCCAATGGCACGCCCCTTCTCTAGATTGATTGCCCAAGCCATGAAAGGTTTGAGAGAAAAACATCACCGCACTAGACTGTCAGCAGAGGTTCGCCAGGATATGCGGATATGGGTAGCATTCCTGGAGTATTTCAATGGCAGAGTAGTGTGGCCGCCCCCCCCCCCCACGTCATCGGCAGAGTTGGGTTTATGGACCGATGCTGCTGGTAGCGTGGGCTTTGGCGCCATCCTGGGCACAAAGTGGGTCGCTCAAAAGTGGCCCGAGGAATGGGGATCGGGGGGATTAACCTCCAACATCATATTCCAGGAATTATTCCCGATATGGGTGGCGTTGATGGTCTGGCCGGCGCACCTTAGCAATCGCTCAGTGGTATTCTGGTCGGACAACATGAGCGTGGTAGAATGCATTAACCAGCAAGCGGCGCGGTGTCCATTCATACTGCGCTTGGTAAAGGAAATTGTGCTACAATGTTTGAAATGGAATGTGACCTTCAGGGCCAAACATGTGCCAGGTGTTCTCAATAATGCAGCTGATGCCCTTTCTCGCTTCAAAATGCAGGTGTTCAGGGAACAGCTCCCAACAGCGGACCCATCGCCAGCACCTTTCCCGGTTGCTCTCTGGCGGATTGGTGCCCCAGACTACCGTACCTCAAGGCATCTAGCCTAGCCCCACGGACCAGAACAGCATACGAAGGGGTGTTCTTGTCTTATTGTACTTTCCTTGGGCACGGTTGGGAGAATAACTGGGCACATGAGGATAGTTTTGTTGCATACCTAGAGCTGATGCACAGGGAAGGGTGCTCAGTGGCAGCCGCAAACAGACACAGGGCTGCGGTTTCATTCTTTGCACAGGCCAGGGGTGTGAGGGACCCCACAAACACGTTTGTAGTGCGCAAGGCGTTGAGGGGCTGGCGTCGCATTCAGGGACACTCGACAGATGCGAGAAAGCCCATTGGGTTGGTAAGGCTTACAGCCCTGTTGTTAGCTCTTCCTGATGTCTGTAGTTCCCCTTGGGAGGTGCTGCTTTTCAGGGCGGCGTTCACGCTAGCGTTTTATGGGGCCCTGAGATTAGGCGAGCTGGTAGCCACGTCCAAAGTGGACAAAGAGGGTGGCCTACAAGTGGCGTGTGTGGGGATCCATGCCGATACCATGTGTGTAACGATTCAAAGATCGAAGACCGACCAGGAGGGAAAGGGGGAAACAATAGTGTTTCACCGTGCTCGGACCAACCCTTGTTCCCCAGTCTCGCATGTGGAGGCTTTTAGGAGGCAGCGGGACGGGACGCCCGGAGGGACACTATTGTGTCACATGGATGGTACTCCTTTAACCAGGTACCAGTTTAGGAAAGTCCTGGAACTAACGGTGGCAAAGGCAGGCTTGGATCCCGCAGAATTTGGCTCCCATTCTTTTAGAATCGGGGCAGCAACTGAAGCAGTGGTAAGAGGACTCCCAGCCGAAAAGGTTAAAAGGATTGGGAGGTGGTCCTCTGAGTGTTACAAACGCTACGTACATGTTGACATGTTGTGACATGGCCGGATGACTCACGCTTGTATCTCTTGGTTTTGCAGTTTCTCGAACCTGTCACGCAGGAGAGGAACTTGCCGAATGTCAGCAGAAGACAGCACCATCGCAACAAAAGCAACAGGAAGATCGTCGGACATTGGTGACTTGGGTTGTGGGCCACTCTTATGTTAGGCGTGCAAAAAATGTATTTCTTGCAGGTGACAGGATGAGAAGGGTGAAAGAGGAGGGGTTCTCCATCTCATTCTTCGGGAGGGGAGGCCTGGGTATTCGGCAGTTCAGGGAGTACTTTCTGGAATTATTGTCGCAGCAACCCGCCCCCCCCCGTCAGTGGTGATACTTCACCTGGGGGAGATGACTTGACCAAACTGGGGAGACGCATCCTGATAGATGAAATCATATCCACTGCGGGGTGGGTGTCTAGGACTTGTGTGGGTTGCACGGTAGTCTGGTCCCAACTTATTCCTCATTGGCAGTGGCGAGGGGGGGACTCGGTCAAGGCGTTGAATCACTCGGTAAAGAGGATCAACACACAGTTGGACAAATTGTTTCGAGCCCCTCGGTTGCAGACGATTCCTCATGGGTCTATTTGGGGGGGAGCATTTCTATCTCCGGGACGGGGTGCACTTGACTGAGGCTGGGAACGTCCTGTGGTCAATTTAACATTTTAGCATGGCTAGAGGGATATGCGAAGGGGACATGGCCTTTCTGAGGAGTAGGAAGGGGGGAGGCCAGATCGTCGGGTAACAATGCTGGCCTGTGGCAGTAAGGTCATGACCGGTGAGCAGCTATTTTAAGGTCTTAGGGGGCGGCATCATCCTTTGGAGGTGTCCGCCCAGGGGGAGGAGGGGTCACTGGCCCCTCCTAGAACTTCAGGGGCAGCTGGGAACGCAAGTTAGGGCCCTCCTTCACTGGTTAAATGAAGTTCACGGGGTGGACCGAGTAATTAACAGGCTCGGCTGCATGGGTGGACCGAGTAATTAACGGGCTCAGCTGCAAGGGTGGACCGAGTAATTAACGGGCTCGGCTGCAGGGGTGGACCGGGTAATTAACGGGCCCGGCTGCGCATGCGCACCTGCGTAAGGGCGCAGCTTGTAAGACCTGACACCGGTTAGCGACCTTGCCATATCGCCATCAATGTTAGTATGCAAAATTTTTCAGAGGAGGATGTCAGATTCGGTTAGGAAACAAGCTGTATTAGAATCTTGTTAAGGCTAGCCGATCACAATTGTCGATATAAATGTATCTAAATGTTTCTGAATAATTTTGCATAAAATTGTATATTTTGTTTAATAATTTTATTATTTTGTATCTTAATAAATACGGCCGGGGGGTTTTGCGACCCCCCGCCTTCCAAAGACAAATCATTTTCCGTATTGTTGTGTTCTGGGTTGTTGTGGGCATACAGGGAGGGGGGCGGTAGCCGTCGCTGACCATGTAAAAAGGGGGGGCCCTTGGCCCCCCCGCCCGCATGGCGGTGCGGTGATCCCCTCTTCCCATGCCCGCCGGTGATGTGGGGGCGTGATCTCCCGGCGCCCAATGGTACGCAGGAGGTGTGCGCCACACCACCGGTCGGCCGACGCCCAATCTCTGATCCGAGTGCATGGTGCAGCTTCCCGGTCAGAGGGGCGGGCGTCGAGGGGTGAGGGGAGGGGGCGGCCCGCCCCCTCCCCTCATCCCTGGGAATAAAGGAGGCAGGAGCGCTCAGTTGGCCCTTCTTGTCGCCTGACGCTCCCCCACACTGGTCGTGCCCCGCACTCGGGCCTTCTAATTTTCCCCACCCCCCATCCCTGGAACAAAGCTGTGTTGTGCATTATGTATACCTGTTTTTGTTATTAATTAACTTAAATTTTCTCTTAGGATGTTGAATCGGAGCAGAAATGTCAGTAGACTGTTTGTGTAGACGGGAATTGTGTATACATGTCATGTATTAAGTATTTGGAGAAATGTAAACTGTAATTGTTAAATGTTTTCTGTTGTTTAGGCCCTTTTTCCCAAAGTAGTTTGATGATTGTATATCATACATGTGTTGTAGATAGTGTAGCTGTCCTTTAGTTCCTTTTTTCCACAGGTCGTCGTATTTATTAGGGTATTGGTCATGCGGTAAGGTCATAACCGGTGAGCAGCTATTTTAAGGTCTTAGGGGGCGGCATCATCCTTTGGAGGTGTCCGCCCAGGGGGAGGAGGGGTCACTGGCCCCTCCTAGAACTTCAGGGGCAGCTGGTAACGCAAGTTAGGGCCCTCCTTCACTGGTTAAATGAAGTTCACGGGGTGGACCGAGTAATTAACGGGCTCGGCTGCATGGGTGGACCGAGTAATTAACGGGCTCGGCTGCAAGGGTGGACCAAGTAATTAACGGGCCCAGCTGCGCATGCGCACCTGCGTAAGGGCGCAGCTTGTAAGACCTGACACCGGTTAGCGACCTTGCCATATCGCCATCAATGTTAGTATGCAAAATTTTTCAGATGAGGATGTTAGATTCGGTTAGGAAACAAGCTGTATTAGAATCTTTTTAAGGCTAGCCGATCACAATTGTCGATATAAATGTATCTAAATGTTTCTGAATAATTTTGCATAATATTTTATATTTTGTTTAACAATTTTATTATTTTGTATCTTAATAAATACGGCCGGGGGGTTTTGTGACCCCCCGCCTTCCAAAGACAAATCATTTTACGTATTGTTGTTTTCTGGGTTGTTGTGGGCATACAGGGAGGGGGCGGTAGCCGTTGCTGACCATGTAGATTGAAGGCAGTAGTCGACACAAAGATCGATGAATGCTATTTTGCACATTTAACAAAATCTGAGGACACAGTACAATTGTCTCTGCCTTAAATAAAGCAAGGCTGGATTCAATGCTGTTCGTAGTGTTGATGCAAAGCTGAATTCAACTGGTATCAAGTTGTCAATTCTACAGACCGCAGAATAGATTGTAGCCACTTCTCAGCACAGATACTGAAGACAAATTTAGATCCAAAGTTGAATTCAAGTTGTGAACCCTGCTGTCCGCAGTGTCGATGGAAACCACTAGTCGATACAGACATAAGTCTGTAGTGCTGTCGCACTGAGTTCGCAATCGGCCTGTATCGAGGAGGCACGTGGTCATGGTGGCAGCCACTTGGCAGGGTGGGGACCTTCGCTGCGCCGCAGTCTCTTCTCTTTGCAGGAGTGAACCACGCCCAAGGCGTAGCCTTATTATTTATAGTCGTACGTTGACGTTGTTTACGATGGATTAGCCCACTCCGCTTCTGTTTCAAAGGAGGGGGGTGAACAAAGCTACATGACCGAAATATTCCCTAGTGTCTGAGGTAATATGGTTGCATCCACTATTCAGTACACTACACGTATCAATGGTATATGTACACACTGAAAAGTTTTTGATTTCTATAGTGAATTGTGTATAGTATTTCACCGGTAGTCTTAGCGTTGTGTACATTATTGTTGATGTTCGAGTTTTTTTCCTTATACATACTTGATTGCCACATCTCTGTAGATTGAGCTAGTGTGCTGTTGAGGGGATATATTATTTTGGAAAGGTCCGTTGTCCTGTTTTGCGCTGCCTCTGAGGTAGTAGAGGGGAGGGGTCCATGTGGGTGGTTGTAGTGGTAGTGGAGCTGAGTATTGTGATTTTGTTGGGTTTCGGAAGTGTATAATTACAATCTCTGGGACATATTGCTCTTTAAACATGGTGGTGAGTTCGATGTAATTCACGTAGTGCATGTTCGACGTTCTTACAGTAGTTAAATGTTGATGTTAATTTGTTAGTGGTAAGCGGAACTATTGCCTAATTTTTTATGTAGCATTGCAGATTTGGTTTGTGGTTGAAAATATGGGGAAGTGGTCAACATAATAAGTAGAAATTGTCATTTTTAAAAACCTTTGAAATTTAATGAAAAAACCATAGGTTTCAAGCAGGTTATAGTTAGGAATTATCATTTAAAAAACCTTTGAAATTCCCTGAAAAAAACATAGGTTTCAGGCAGGTTATAGTTAGGAATTAGCATTTAAAAAACCTTAGAAATTCACTGAAAAAACCATAGGTTTTAGGAATGTTATAGTTAACTGGACATCTTACTCATACAAAACCATTGAAATTCCTCTGTTATAGTTAGTTGTACTAACTGTAACTCTCGTGCCTGCAATCCACTGGGGATGATATCACATATTACATCATTCATGACATGGTCAGTTACATCACTGAGGAAATCACTGATGACATCTCAAATGACATCACTGATGACATCATCAACGTGACAATCAGATACACCTCATCATACACTACTATAATCTTTCATCACTCTATATAAAATATAGAGTACCATATTTGAATCCATTGACACACTAATACAAGTATCTAAAACCCCATTCAGTCATTCTTAGATGTACAAAAAAATGTAATCAATTATCTATAAATTCATTCATACATGCTGTCAATGATCAATAGAACACTATGAAATATATGTATAACCTATATTGACATTACACAACAGCACACATCTTATTTACTTATGCAGTCATCCTGCTCACTTATGCAAACAATGGATCATACTTATATTTACTGAGCTACACACTTATACAAACACCACTTTATTTAATGATATATATAGTAACTCATACTTAGTGTGTTATAAAATTACTATTACAAGTATACAGTTATCTATACAGTCAGTCATGCAATCACTGAGTCTTCTGTATGCTTATTTATATACAACATATGTCATTTAGACTGCCTTTTATTATTCTAGTTTTTTGGACATGTACCATTAAGAGATATATTTGGACATCAGGACATCCATATACATATTCACTAACCCAAACAAGTATTATAACATGTAGTCTTAACATCATATATCTATTGAATCAACTATTGACACGTCTTTGGGCAGTCACAAACACCCCACCGAACTACACACAGATTCACTCTCCCATACAAATATTCAGTTAAGGAACCAATAACTAATATAGACTTTCACATAGCTAGTAACTAACTGGTGCAGCAGTTTACACAACATTTGAGAAAGTAATACAGATATTCACACAGTTTAGTCACTATCCAATATATTTAGTGAGACACTATATATTAGTCAAGTAAATAGTCAATCACACTGCTACTAAATCGTCCTTCTAGACACTTATACATCCACTCATTCTTCAATGCAGATTGCTATATACATAATACATATTTAATTATGGATCCAAACAACATTCACTGGATGATGTCATCAGTGAGGTCATCAGTGATGTCATCAGTGATGTCACTGACCATGTCATGAATGATGTAATATGTGACATCATCACCAGTGGATTGCAGGCGCGAGAGTTACAGATAGTACAACAAACTATAACAGAGGTATTTTAATGGTTTTGTATGAGTGAAATGTCCAGTTAACTATAACATTCCTAAAACCTATGGTTTTTTTCTGTGAATATATATATATATATATATATATATATATATATATATATATATATATATATATATATATATATATATATATATATATACATATATACATATATTGAAAATAGGATTCCCATTCCAGATATTCCAGATACGCTCCCATGGAACTCATCCAGGCACTCACGAATATCGTTTCTTTTAGGCTTCTTTTATTATAGTTACAGCAATGTCATCAACGCGTTTCGGGAGTCAAGCTCCCTTGATCACGATATTATATATATATATATATATATATATATTCACTGAAAAAAACATAGGTTTCACACCAGTTATAGTTACCTGGAAATGTTACTGACATAAAACCATTGAAATTCCACGTTATAGTTAGTTGGACTCACTATAACTTGCGCGCCTGCAATGCACTGCTGATGACGTCACATATTACATCACTCATGACATGGTCAGTGACATCACTCATGACATCACTGATGACACCATCCAGTGAATGTATGTCTTTCTGAAAAATAAATATGTTTTATACATGTATATGTAAAGGTCGATGGAAGAACAAATGTTTAAATAAGTGTCTTAATGGATGTTTTTAAAAAAAAAAATTGATTGGTTAACTGGCTTATTAAGTGTATCTTAGTGAATACATATATTAGCGAGTATTGTTTAAATATTTAAATGTTTGTATCAGTGTTTCACTTTGTGTATAAGTGGCTGCATGGGTTGGTGAGTAGCTACATGTGTGTGTATATGTGTTATTAGATGTTTTTTTAGTATCAGTATGAGCGTCTGTATGGTTTGGTGGGGGTGTTACTTAGCACATAGATGCATCAATGACTGACTCACTGTTTGTATGTGTTTTGAAGACAGCATATGTGCAGGACTGTATGGGTGGAAGAGTGTGTATATGTGTGTGTTAGTGAGTGAATGACTGTCTAACTAGTGTCTTTATGAGTAACTACATATGTTTTAATCTAGTATATGTGAGTATTGATGTATATAAGTGAGTATATGTGAGAGTGAGAGATTGAAAGAGTTCATGTTTAAATAAGTATGTGTTTCTATAAGTGATTGTTTAAGAGAGTAAGTATGTGTAAGTTTCCTTAGAAGTAATGTGCTAGTGTGTATATAGCTGTATATGCAAATAAATAGATGTTCAATAGTTTATTTGCATGTGTGAGTATGTGTGTGAGTAACTTTTGGAAGACTGTCGGTGTGTTAACGGATGTAAAGGTGTCTCACTACATATGATAAGTGAGTATATGTATGAATGACTATATAGAGCTGTTGGTGAATGAGTGGATGTGTATATAAATGGTGGAATTACTGAATTGGTTGTTGTAACTGGTATAGGTATCTCCACTTTTTTGTAAATGTTAGTTTCTATTTTTGAATATGTGTTTCAAGGGTTACATTACACTGAAAGGAGGTCTGTCACTCTGTCACAAGGATGGAGTCATCAGTGATGTCATGAGTGATGTCACTGACCATGTCATGAGTGATGTAATATGTGACGTCATCAGCAGTGCATTGCAGGCGCGCAAGTTATAGTGAGTCCAACTAACTATAACGTGGAATTTCAATGGTTTTATGTCAGTAACATTTCCAGGTAACTATAACTGGTGTGAAACCTATGGTTTTTTCAGTGAATTTAATAGGTTTTTTAAATGCTAATTCCTAACTATAACTGGTGTGAAACCTATGCTTTTTTCAGTGAATTTCATAGGTTTTTTAAATGCTAATTCTTAACTATAAGTCTCACTTTATAAGTAAGACTGTTAACGCTCTAGTTGTTCTTTAGAACACTCTGGTACATTCTATCATTGGGCTATAGTTGGGCTACATATGGCTGATATTTGGGCTACATTTGTTTTTTTTGTCTCTGGTGGCCATCTTTGGGCTACATTGGGCTACATTGGGCTACATTTGGGCTACATTTGGGCTCTAACATATATATAGCCCAATGTAGCACAATATATATTTTTTTGAAAGTTAATTTTCGTAAAAACCACTTGAGTATAGCAAAGGCACATCGGGCTACCAGTCCCTACAATTTTTCCCTTTTTTAAAATAATGTTTTAATTTTTTTATTTATATTTTGCCTTGGAGCGCTCCCAGTGCGCGCCCCGGTGAGCGCCCCGGAGAGCGTACTTGTTTGAAGCGCCCCGGTGCGCGAACCGGGAAGCGTCCCGTTAGCGCCAATGTCGCAAACGAAAACATGATCGTGACGTATCGCGTAGCCGCGTCCGCTGCGGCGTGATACGCACGGCGTAAATGCACCCGGAAGCATTCGACGCGCTTACGCGACACGCCCCTGGGCGCAACCCGGGACGCGCCCCGGTGCGCGTAGCGTAAGCGCGTCGGGTCATGTGACCTGAAAATAACACTTTTGATTGGTTCACAACAGTTTTGTTTTCCAAATGATGAAAGACCCCACCTTTTTTCCTCATTTTCACTTTGTTGTTTGAGTGAAGAAGACCTGCATTCTGTGAGAAATGGCTTCAGTAGTAGCAGCTGCAGGTGCATCTGGACCACCACCACCTCCACCACCACCACAACGACCACCACAAGACCACATTGGTGGTCATGAAGAAGAGGAGGACGAAGAGGAGCAGGAGGAGAGGCAATATCTGCCTGAGGACACTCCCCCATACAAACCCAAAGAACATTTTATTTGGGAGTTTTTCAAAATGCCAAGGGGTGCCAAAAAAGTAAATGCAGCAAAGGTGACTTGCCTCATCTGTGACCAAGAACTGTCAAGAGGGAACCCAAACAAAAAATATTTGTTTGGGAACCACACGATGATAAGACACATGCAGGGGAAGCACCCAAACAATTATTCAAGAGCAGAAGTCAGGCAACTGACCAAGAACCCTCCCCAACCTTCTACTTCCAGCACCTCCAACCAACCCACTCCATCGGGTGAAGAGGCTAGGGAGATGGTCCCTAATGTCCAAACCAAGTTTTCAAAATTTAAATTCGTTTGCATATATTGCAACAAAACTATATCTTATGGTGAGCAGAGCATCACTTTACTTAATCGAGCTACAGACAACCATCACTGCAGCAAGCAACCTTAATTTTTTTCTGTTTTTTTGCTCCAGTTGAGCTGTTTGCAATTCCCTGTCTTTTGTTTCACCCCAGAAAAACTACAAAAAAATATAAAATTGTTCTGAAAATCAAAAAATTTTCCAAAAAAATATATATATATAAAACAACAAAAAGAAAAAAAAACAGTTCTTTTCAGAACTACCTCCCATTTATATAAAATGCCTTAAAATTTTAAACTCTGCCATTCTCTTTATTCCCGGTGCGCTCCCCGGTGCGCTCCCCAGTGCGCGTACTGGGCGCTCCCCCGCGCAAATAGAGAATTTTTTATTTTTTTTTGCCCAGTGGGACCCTTTTATAGCCCCCACATCAAACCTAGGGGGTGAGGGGGGGTCTACCCTGCCCCCTTATGGTCAATTCCCCCTTTGTTTTGGCCACCTCTTGTGTCTCGATCCTACCGAGACACAAGATGGCGGCCGCTCGGACTGTTTCGAATGTTTACAGACACCCAAGAACCAATCAGCTTTCTGCGCGCAAGTCGCGTGTCGCCCCCGGAGCGCTCCCCGGAGTGCGGACCGGGGCGCGGACCGGGGCGCGCTTATAGATATATATTTTTTTTTTAACCTAAATTACTCAAAATCCACTGTAGCACATATCTTGAGACATAGCAAAGGCACATCGGGCTACCAGTCCCTACAATTTTGCCAAATTTGGTGTAAATCCATTCAGCCGTTCGGGCTAAAAGTGAGGTCGACCACCCAATGGAAATTAACATGGGGAAACGCGTTTTGGGACCCCCCTTTTATCTCGGCCCCCGCTTGACGCATCCCCCCAAACTTTAAGGGAAGGACCGGAGCTCGACGAGGCCATTTTGAGGAAATTTTCAGGCAGATTCGTCAACCGGTGCCAAAGTTATTCCAAATAGAATTTTGAGGTTTAACATTGAAAACAATCCTAACTATAACTACCTACTGGCGTCCGCCAGTAGGTAATATGTGTGTGTGTGTGTGTGTGTGTGTGTGTGTGTGTGTGTGTGTGCGCGTGTGTGTGTGTGTGTGTGTGTGTGTGTGTGTATGTGCAAAAAAGAAGCAGAGAACTCTGGGTAGTTCTCAAGTTTAGGTGGAAAGCCGCTCCTGTATAGAGCACTCTGAACACCAGCAACACTCTAGATCTGCTCACCCCAAATGTCTGCTTTTCTAATAAAGTATTTGAGCATAGGATTAGCACAGTGCCATCCATGCCGAGATAGAAAGGGGGAAAGTCTTTTGCCATTCCTACAGCAATTCGCTGGTGTTGAGAGTGCTCTATACAGGAGCTGCTTTCCACCTACACTTGCAATCCACCCAGAGTTCTCTGCTTCGTTTTTGCATAATTTATGCGTCAATCTATGCCTGAAAGGTTATTGTTTTGATATATGTATATATATATATATATATATTTTTTTTAAACATAGGTTTCAAGGGTGTTATAGTTAGCTGGCCGTTTCACTTGTACAAAACCATAGAAATTCCTCCGTTATGGTTAGTTCTGCTAACTATAACTCACGTGCCCGCAATGCACTGCTGATGATGTCACATATTGCATCATTCATGACATGATCAGTGACATCACTGATGACATCACTGATGCCATTTCAAATGATATCACTGATGACATCATCCAGTGAATGTGGTTATGTTTGAAATTTAAATATGTATTATATATATATATATATATATATATATATATATATATATATATATATATATATATATATATATATGTGTGTATATATATATATTCACTGAAAAAACCATAGGTTTCACACCAGTTATAGTTAGCTGGAAATTTTACTGACATAAAACCATTGAAATTCCCACATTATAGTTAGTTGGACTCACTATAACTTGCGCGCCTGCAATGCACTGCTGATGACGTCACATATTACATCACTCATGACATGGTCAGTGACATCACTCATGACATCACTGATGACACCATCCAGTGAATGTGTGTCTTTCTGACAAATAAATATGTTTTATATATGTATATTTAAAGGTCGATGGACGAATAAATGTTTAAATAAGTGTGTAAATGGATATTTATTTTAAAAAAAATATTGATTGGTTAACTGGCTTATAAAGTGTATCTCAGTGAATACATATATTAGCGAGTAATGTTTAAATATTTAAATATATGTATCAGTGTTTCACTTTGTGTATAAGTGGTTGCATGGGTTGGTGACTGACTCACTGTTTGTTTTAGTTTTGAAGACAGCATATGCGCAGGACTGTATGGGTGGATGAGTGTGTATATGTGTGTGTTAGTGAGTAAACAACTGTCTCACTATTGTCTTTATCAGTAACGACATATGTTTTAATCTAGTATATGTGAGTATTGATATATATAAGTGAGTATATGTGAGAGTGAGAGATTGTAGGAGTTCCTGTTTAAATAAGTATGTGTTTCTATAAGTGATTGTTTAAGAGAGTAAGTATGTGTAAGTTTCCTTAGAAGTAAGGTGGTAGTGTGTGTATAGCTGTATATGCAAATAAATGGATGTTCAATAGTTTATTTGCATGTGTGATTATGTGTGTGAGTAACTTTTGGATGACTGTCGGTGTGTAACAGGATGTATAGGTCTATCACTACATATGATGAGTGAGTATATGTATGAGTGACTATATAGAACTGTTGGTGAATGAGTGGATGTGTATCTAGATGGTGGAATTACTGAATTGGTTGTTGTAACTGGTATGGGTATCTCCATTTTTATGAAAATGTTAGTTTCTATTTTTGAATATGTGTTTCAAAGGTTACATTACACTGAAAGGAGGTCTGTCACTCTGTCAAAAGGATGGTGTCATCAGTGATGTCTTGAGTGATGTCACTGACCATGTCATGCGTGATGTAATATGTGACGTCATCAGCAGTGCATTGCAGGCGCGCAAGTTATAGTGAGTCCAACTAACTATAACGTGGGAATATCAATGGTTTTATGTCAGTAAAATTTCCAGCTAACTATAACTGGTGTGAAACCTATGGTTTTTTCAGTGAATTTAATAGGTTTTTTAAATGCTAATTCCTAACTATAACTGGTGTGAAACCTATGGTTTTTTTAGTGAATTTCATAGGTTTTTTAAATGCTAATTCCTAACTATAACTGGTGTGAAACCTATGTTTTTTTCTGTGAATTTCAAAGGTTTTTTTAATGCTAATTCCTAACTGTATAAGACCTGAAAGCCCACCAGGAATCTCCAGTATGCGCCAGGGGACTGCATTGCAGAGAGGTGTAATGAAGCCACAACCCTTTTTACACCTCTCTGCAACGCAGCCCCGTGCATGTTTGAAGAACGGGAACTAATTCCCCTTGCATACTCGGGGCCCCTGGGGGCCAACTAGCCCACCTGGAACCTCCAGTATGCGCCAGGGGGCTGCATTGCAGAGGTGTAATGAGGCTATGTCCCTTGTTACACCTCTCTGCAACGCAGCCCCCTGCCGCGTTTGCAGAGGGGGAACTAATTCCCCTTGCATACTGGGGGTCCCTGAGGGCCAACTAGCCCACCAGGCGCCTCCAGTATGCGCCAGGGGGCTGCATTGCAGAGAGGTGTAATGAGGCCACACCCTTTTTACACCTCTCTGCAATGCAGGCCACTGGCGCGTTTGCAGAGGGGGGACTAATTCCCCTTGCATACTGGGGGTCCCTGGGTCATATCTGCCCAAACACCGATATTCCGAACAATTGAAAATGACTTTTCTTGAGAAACATTTGGATTCGGATTATCATGTCCTAAACTTTGGAATTTTTGAAAGACTTACTTTGAGGATGCTATAAATTACTCAAGTCTGCCCGAATTGTGTGGGTAAAATTGATACCTAGTCACTTTGAATAAGAATGTACTCACGTCTCGTCTAACATTTGGAAGAAATATCTAGTTATATGACAACAGGATACCGACATAACTTGAAGGAAATAAGAATGCCCTGAAGAAGTTCTGTTGTACAGAACGAAACGTTTCGGCTGGCTGTGGTACATAAACTTAAGGAAAATAAAAGCATTTGAATATACATCAAGATTCAGCGCTTCAATAAGGACTCTAAGTGATATGATTTGATTGGACTCATTGTGCAAGTGGTGCTGTGCCAAACTTTGGAATATTCTCCACTACTCTCTACTACTTACTCTCTCCTACTCCACTACTCTCAAATACTCACTCTCTACTACTCATTCTCTACTACTCACTCCCTACTACTCGCTACTCACTACTCCCTACTACTCACTATCTACTACTCTCTACTACTCACTCTCTACTACTCTCTCTCTACTACTCACTCCCTACTACTCGCTACTCACTACTCCCTACTACTCACTATCTACTACTCTCTACTACTCACTCTCTACTTCTCACTCTCTACTACTCTCTACTACTCACTCTACTACTCTCTCTCTACTACTCACTCTACTACTCACTCTCTACTACTCTCTACTACTCACTCTCTACTACTCACTCTCTACTACTCTCTACTATTCTCTCTGCTACCCACTCTCTACTACTCTCTACTACTCACTCTCTACTACTCACTCTCTACTACTCACTCTTTACTACTCTCTACTACTCACTCTCAACTGCTCTCTACTACTCACTCTACTACTTACTCTCTACTACTCTCTACTACTCACTCTCTACTGCTCACTCTCTACTACTCTCTACTACTCACTCTACTATTCCCTCTACTACTCTCTACTACTCACCCTTTGCTACTCTCTCTACTGCTCTCTACTACTCTCTACTACTCACTCTCTACTCTCTATTACTCACTCTCTACTCTCTACCTCTCTACCTCTCTCTACTTCTCTCTCTACTAGTCTCTACCGCTCTACCGCTACCTCTCTACCTCTACCTCTCTACCTCTACCTCTCTACCTCTCTCTACATGCACACACATATACACATATATGCATATATATGCATATGCATTTATATATATGTATGTGTATGTATATATATATAAAAAAATATATTTTTTTTAAAAACAGCTACTTTTTTTAAAAACTGTCATTCTTTTTCCCCATGGTACGCTCCCCGGTACGCTCCCCGGTGCGCGTACCGGGGCGCTGCCATAGATATATATATTTTTTTGAACCTAAATTACTCAAAAACCACTGGAGCACATATCTTGAGACATAGCAAAGGCACATCGGGCTACCAGGCCCTACAATTTTGCCAAGTTTGGTGGAAATCCATTCAGCCGTTCGGGCTAAAAGTGAGTTCGACCGGCCTATGGAAATTAACATGGGGAAAACACATTTTGGGACCCCTCTTTTATCTCGGCCCCGCTTCACGAATCCCCCCCAAACTTTCAAGGAAGGACCGGAGCTCCGCGAGGCAAATTTGAGGATATTTTCAGGCAGATTTGTCAACCGGCGCCAAAGTTATTCCAAATAGAATTTTAAGATTTTGCATTGAAAAAAATCCTAACTATAACTACCTACTGGCGACCGCCAGTAGGTAATATATATATATATATATATATGTATATATATATATATATATATATATATATATATATATATATATATAAATATATATATACCAATCTGTATTGAAGATTGAGTGGATATATAACTGTCTGGAGGGGAGAATTTAGTAGCTGTCTGACTGTCTGTTTCAATGAGTAATTAAAAGTGTCTTAGTAACTAAACTATGCAAATGCGTGCATCACTGTCTCTGTTGTTGTATAACATGCTGCATCAGTTGGTCACTAACTACATGAGTGTGTATATTAGTTATTGATTAGTTGGGTGAGTATTTGTGTGGGACACTGAGTTTGTGTGTGTTTAGATGGGGTGTGTGTAACTCTATGCATAGATGTGTGAATGGCTGATTGACTAGGTGTATAGGTTTAAGAGGCCATGTGGAAACAGTTGTTTGGGTGACTGAGTGTATTTATTTGTGTGTTGGTGAGCAAATATATGTTTTAGTTGTACATCTTCAACAAAGTAAAAAAATAAGAGGCATGGTATGTGAGAGTTGGTGCATATAAATAAGTATATGTAAGAGTCAGTGATTGTGAGAGTAACTATATGAATGAGTGTATAATTGTAATGGTGTTTTTTAACATATTAACTATGAGTTACTATGTGTTTGAAAAAATGAGGTGTTGTTGGATAATTGTTTAAGTGAGTAAATGTAAGTGTGATTAATTTTTTTTTATGAGTGAGTTGAATGACTGCATAATTGACTAAGTTGACTGCTGATGTGTCAATGTCTATATATGTGTATAAGTGCATTTTTATAGTGTTCTATTAATTAGTGACTGCATGTATAAATGATTCTGTTGTTGAATGGGTAGTTGTGTGTGTAGACGTAGGAATCAGTGAGTGGGTATTTAGTAACTTGTATTGGTGTGTCTATGGTTTCAAATATGGTACTCTGTATTTTACAGTGAGTGATGAAAGGTTATACTAGTGTATGATGAGGTGTAGCAGATTGTCACATGGATGATGTAATCAGTGATGTCATCAGTGATGTCATTAGAGATGTCATCAGTGATGTCATCAGTGATGTCACTGACCATGTCATGAATGATGCAATATGTGACATCTACAGCAAAGCATTGCGGGAGAGCGAGCAGAACTAACTATAAAGGAGGAATTTCTATGGTTTTGTATGAGTGAAATGGCCAGCTAACTATAACACCCCTGAAACCTATGGTTTTTTTCTGTGAATTTCTAAGGTTTTTTAAATGTTAATTTCTAACTATAACGCCTCTGAAACCTATGGTTTTTTCCAGTGAATTTCAAAGCTTTTTTAAATGCTAATTTCTAACTATAACGTCTCTGAAACTTATGGTTTTTTTCAGTGAATTTCAAAGGTTTTTTAAATGCTAATTTTTAAGTGTGATAGTAGTTATACCTATTTTTTTTACTGATTTTCTACAGTTTTTTTAACTGTTTATTTATAAATATTTTATTCATTACCTCCATCGCTGCTAATGGAATTCCCCTCCTGTGCTGCCCCTCATTGAAATGGGTGTGGTTGTGACGGAACCATTCCATCATCAGCACAACCCAACTGTGACTGATGACGGAATGGTTCCGTCACAAGCATCGAAGGGGTTAAAAAACATTATATATTTTTATGAAAATTGCAAAAAAAAATGTTTTAATTCAAACTGAAATATTGATACTTTTTTTTGTTTTCATTTTTTATTTGAATATATTTGTATTATTTTCTTTTTTTTAAATCCCATTTTTTTTCGGAGTTGCGCACTCAACACGTACACATCTCGGTTTGTGCGCGGATTGTAGCCGCCATTTTAGAAAAGTTGGGAAGGATCTGCGTACGGTGTACGACGGCTGTGTGTTTTTCAGTTACATCATATACATTTAATATTACCTGATGCACGCGATTGGTATGCGACCAGTCCGTGACTCCTGCTCCCGCTTGCGGGGTGGCGGGTCCCGTGTGACGTCATATACGTGCTGGGGCGCGCTGGGTGTTCCAAAATGATATGTATGTGTCTTTAATATACATATTAGGGAAAGAGATTATCTAAGATATTCATAAAAATAATATATTTGTACTTATAATAAACTTATATTATTTTTTAATATATTTCGTGAAGTCGGATGCGCACATCGTTAGTGCAGAGAACTAGGTCAGCAGAGCTGCTGTAAAGCCAGAGAAACCAGGTCAGCAGAGCTGTTGTAGAGCCAGAGAACCAGGTCAGCACAGCTGTTCCAGAGCCTAAGAAGCAGGTCAGCAGAGCTGCTCTAGAACCAGAGACCCAGGTCAGCAGAGCTGCTCTAGAGCCAGAGACTCAGGTCAGCAGAGCTGCTCTAGAGGCCGAGAACCAGGTCAGAAGAGCTCCTGTAGAGCCAGAGAAACCAGGTCAATAGAGCTGCTAGAGTCAGAGAACCAGGTCAGCAGAGCTGCTGTAGAGCCAGAGAAACCAGGTCAGCAGAGCTGCTTTAGAGGGAGTGGACCAGGTCAGTGGAGCTGCATTAGAGCCAGAGAACCAGGCCAGTAGAGCTGCTTTAGAGCCAGAGAACCAGGTCAGCAGAGCTGCTCTAGAGCCAGAGAACCAAGTCAGCAGAGCTGCTTTAGAGCCATAGAACCAGGTCAGCAGACCTGCTTTAGAGCCAGAGAACCAGGTCAGCAGAGCTGCGCTTGAGCCTAAGAACCAGGTCAGCAGAGCTGCTCTAGAGCCAGAGAACCAGGTCAGCAGAGCTGCTGTAGAGCCAGCGAAACCAGGTCAGTAGAGATGCTTTAGAGGGAGAGGACCAGGTCAGAAGAGCTGCTCTAGTGGGAGAGAACCAGGCCATCAGAGCTGCTCTAGAGCCAGAGAACCATGTCAGCAGAACTGCAACTGCTTTAAAGCCATAGAACCAGGTCAGCAGAGCAGCTTTAGAGCCAGAGAACCAGGTCAGCAGAGCTGTTGTAGAGCCAGTGAACCAGATCAGCAGAGCTGCTCTGTAGCCTAAGAACTAGGTCAGCAGAGCTGCTCTAGAGCCAGAGAACTAGGTCAGCAGACCTGCTGTAGAGCCAGAGAAACCAGGTCAGCAGAGCTGCTTTAGAGGGAGAGAACCAGGCCAGCAGAGCTCCATTAGAGCAAGAGAACCAGGTCAGCAGAGCTGCTTTAGAGCCAGAGAACCAGGTCAGCAGAGCTGCTCTAGAGCCAGAGAACCAAGTCAGCAGAGCTGCTTTCGAGCCATAGAACCAGGTCAGCAGAGCTGCTTTCGAGCCAGAGAACCAGGTCAGCAGAGCTGCGCTTGAGCCTAAGAACCAGGTCAGCAGAGCTGCTCTAGAGCCAGAGAACCAGGTCAGCAGAGCTGCTGTAGAGCCAGCGAAACCAGGTCAGTAGAGATGCTTTAGAGGGAGAGGACCAGGTCTGCAGAGCTGTTCTAGAGGGAGAGAACCAGGCCAGCAGAGCTGCTCTAGAGCCAGAGAACCATGTCAGCAGAACTGCAACTGCTTTAGAGCCATAGAACTGGGTCAGCAGAGCTGCTTTAGAGCCAGAGAACCAGGTCAGCAGAGCTGTTATAGAGCCAGTGAACCAGATCAGCAGAGCTGCTCTGTAGCCTAAGAACTAGGTCAGCAGAGCTGCTCTAGAGCCAGAGAACCAGGTCAGCAGACCTGCTGTAGAGCCAGAGAAACCAGGTTAGCAGAGCTGCATTAGAGGGAGGGAACCAGGCCAGCAGAGCTGCTTTAGAGCAAGAGAACCAGGTCAGCAGAGGTGCTTTAGAGCCAGAGAACCAGGTCAGCAGAGCTGCTCTGACTGACACTGACTGACTGACACTGACTGATTGACACTGACTGACACTGATTGACTGACACTGACACTGATTGACTGACACTGACTGACTGACACTTACTGACTGACTGACACTGATTAACACTGATTGACTGACACTGACTGACTGACACTGACTGACACTGATTGACTGACACTGACTGACACTGATTGACTGACACTGACTGACTGACGGACACTGACTGACTGACACTAACTGACTGACTGACTGACTGACACTGACTGACTACTCTCTACTACTCTACTACTCACTCTCTACTACTCTCTACTACTCACTCTCTACTACTCACTCCCTACTACTCTCTACTACTCACTCTCTGCTACTCTCTACTACTCTCTACGACTCTCTACGACTCTCTACTACTCACTCGTTAGTTTCTACTCTCTATTACTCATCCTGGTCTCAGGACACCCCCGCGCCGCATGGCCACCAGCAGTTGTGTGTGCACCTCGCCCCGCTGCTGCCCGCAGCCTCGTGAGCCTGCCTCGCCGATCCCGCCCCCGCCATATTTGCGTGTACTGTTGAATATATTTTGTTTCCATTTTGTCTTTCCTGCATCTTGTTAATCTTTGTTTGTTTCCCATTTGCTGTTCTTGGTTTTTTGTTATTGCCTGTGCTGTTGTACTGTCTCTCTGCCCCCCTGTGGCTGCCCGCCCCGCTCCCTGCTTCCCGCCGCCGTGCTAGCGGCCACGCCCCCTTTTCCTTCTGTGCCCTCCCCGCTCGCGCCTCCCAGCTGCTCCTCCCTCCCTCCCACTTGGCCATAAATGGCGACCGCGCGGCGCAGGTGAGTGTGACCTGTTCTCATTTGCTGTTCTTGCTTTTTTGTTATTGCCTGTGCTGTTGTACTGTCTCTCTGCCCCCCTGTGGCTGCCCGCCCCGCTCCCCGCTTCCCGCCGCCGTGCTAGCGGCCACGCCCCCTTTTCCTTCTATGCCCTCCCAGCTGCTCCTCCCTCCCTCCCACTTCGCCATAAATGGCGACCGCGCGGACGCGCAGCGGTCACGCGCAGCGGGCGTGCCGATTGTGCGCCGAAGGTGCGCCAAAGGTAAGCCCGTCTGCGCCCGTCCGTGCCTGGACCACGCCCAGCGCCAAGACCCCTGGCCCCCACCGACGCAAGGCGACCCGACAGACCTACGAGGCCGCTGCCCTCAACGCACTTAATGCCAGCCGGAACCCCGCCTGCTGCCGGGCCGCCCCAAAACGCTTCCACGGACCCTTCACCTGCACAACCTGCAAGTTCACCTGCCTCCAAACATGCACCGCGCCCGCCAAGTCAAACCCCAGCAGCGACCTCAAGTACATCCTGCTCAACACCCGCTCCGTCCACAGACACGCCGTCGAACTCTGGAACCTGCTCGACACAACATCACCAGACGTCGCGTTCCTCACTGAAACATGGATGAACGCCTCCTCAGCCCCCGACATCGCTATCGCCATCCCGGATGGATACAAGATCATCAGGAGGGACCGCGCCAACCAGACTGGGGGAGGCATCGCCATCTTCCACAAGAACACCATCCGCATCACGACCGACGCCGACGACACCTACACCGCCGCCGAACACCTCCACTTCCAGATTCCCACTGACCCAAAGACGACCCTCAGAGGCACCCTCATCTACAGACCCCCGGGACCACGCACACAATTCAGCGAAGACATCACGGACTTCATCAGCCCACACGCCCTCCCCTCCGCCGACTACATCCTCGTAGGGGACCTCAACTTCCACCTGGAGAACAACAAGGACCGCAACACCGTCACCCTGCTGGACTACCTCGCCAACCTCGGACTCAAGCAACTGGTCAACACCCCCACCCACTACGCCGGCCACACGCTAGATCCCGTCTTCTCATCAAGCAAGCACATCGCCTTCAGCCACTCCACCGGACTTCACTGGACAGACCACAGCTGCGTCCACTTCAGCTTCAGAAAAACCACCACCCACCACCACCCGCAGCAGGTTCCTCACAGAAGCTGGAGCAAGATCACCGCCGACCAACTCACCACCTCCCTCAGCCAGAACCCACCTGCCAGCACACCGGACCCCAACGAAGCAGCCCGCAACTTCACGCAGTGGCTGACCGCCTGCGCCAATGACCTCGCACCACTGAAGAACCCTCCCAGCAAACCCAGAAGCAAGAAGGCCCCCTGGTTCACCGACAAACTCAAGGACTCCAAGTAAACCTGCCGCACCCTCGAGAAAGCCTGGCTCCTCGACCAGACCACTGACAACATGACCGCACTCAAACACGCCACCCGCAAGCACCACCAGCTCATCCGCGCCACCAAGAAGAAATCACTGAAGGATCGACTGGACAACATCGCCCGCGACTGCAAGGATCTCTTCAGCATCGTCAAGGAGTTCTCCGACCCCAGCACCGGCAACAACGACATCACCCCATCACAAGATCTCTGCGACTCCCTGCGACTCCCTCGCCTCGTTCTTCCACCGCAAGATTGCCGACATCCACAACAGCTTCGGCGCACCATCCTCGAACCCAACCGTCGAACCAACGCACCCCACCACCACCCTCCGCACCTGGACCGCAGTGACCACCGAAGACACAGCCCGCACGATGAACACCATCCACTCCGGATCTCCGACTGACCCCTGCCCCCACCACGTCTTCAACAAGGCCGACTCCACCATCGCACCCCAACTCCGAGACGTCATCAACACCTCCTTCGACACCGCCACCTTCCCGTAGAGCTGGTAGCATGCCGAGCTCAGCACCCTACTGAAGAAACCAACAGCGGACCCCACCGACCTCAAAAACTTTCGACCCATCTCGCTCCTCCCTTTTCCTGCCAAAGTCATCGAGAAGATCGCCAACAGACAGCTTGCCGCCTTCCTCGAGACGAATGGATCCCTCGACCCCTCGCAGTCCAGTTTCAGAGCCAACCACAGCACCGAGACCGCCCTCATCACAGCCACCGACAACATCCGAGCCCTTCTCGACAACAGGGAAACAGTGGAACTCATCCTCCTGGACCTCTCCGCCGCGTTCGACACTGTCTGCCACCGCACCCTAGTCCAACGCCTCAGCAACACCGGCATCCAAGAGAAGGCATTGAAGTGGATCATCTCGTTCCTTGCTGGAAGAACACAGAGAGTCCACCTCCCCCTGTTTTGTTCCGAGGCCACCGAAGTCATCTGCGGCGTCCCGCAAGGATCATCACTCAGCCCCACCCTCTTCAACGTCTACATGAGACCTCTCGCAGCCATCGCATGCCAACACAACCTCAACATCATCTCCTACGCCGATGACACCCAGCTGATCCTCTCCCTCACCAGAGACCCCGACACCACCAGAACCAGCCTCCACGAAGCGATGAGAGACGTCGGCGAGTGGATGAAGAACAGCCGCTTGAAACTGAACTCAGACAAGACGGAAGTCCTCATCCTAGGACCATCACCCTCCGCCTGGGAGGACTCCTGGTGGCCCCCAGCCCTGGGCACCGCCCCCAAGCCGACAGACTACGCACGCAACCTGGGCTTCATCCTAGACTCCTCCCTCTCGATGACCAGACAAGTCAACGCCGTCTCCTCTTCATGCTTTCACACCCTCCGCATGCTCCGCAAGATCTTCCGATGGATCCCGATCGAAACCAGGAAGACGGTCACCCAGGCCCTCGTCACCAGCCGGCTGGACTACGGAAACACCCTCTATGCCGGAACCACAGCCAAGCTACAGAAAAGACTACAACGCATCCAGAACGCCTCCGCCCGACTCATCCTGGACATCCCTCGACGCAGCCACATCTCCGGCCACCTGAGGAACCTGCACTGGTTCCCCGTCAACAAGAGGATCACGTTCAGGCTCCTCACCCACACACACAAGTCTCTCCACAACCTGGGCCCCAAGTACCTCAACGACCGCCTGACCTTCCACACGCCCACCTGCCAGCTACGGTCCGCTAGCCTCGCCCTCGCCACCGTACCACGCATCCGCAGAGCCACCGCCGGAGGCAGATCCTTCTCCTACCTGGTAGCCAAGACATGGAACTCCCTCCCCATCCACCTTCGGCTGACCCAGGACCACCTCACCTTCAGGAGACAACTCAAGACCTGGCTGTTCGAGCAGTAGCGGCCCCCTTCCCCCAAGCACCTTGAGACCCTTCCGGGTGAGTAGAGCGCTATACAAGTGTTATGATTGATTGATTGATTTACCGCTCTACCTCTCTCTACCTCTCTCTCTACTACTCTCTACCTCTCTACCTCAACCTCTCTACCTCTACACCTCTACCTCTACACCTCTACCTCTCTACCTCTCTCTAACTCTCTCTACATGCACACATATGCACATATATATATGCATATATATGCATAAGCATTTATATATATGTATGTGTATATATATATATATACACACACATATATAAACATATATATAATCTGCATATCTATATAAATATAAATGCATGCCTACATATACATATACATATATGCATACACATGCATGCTATGTACATGAAAGTTTGAAAAACACTAATAAAAGCAAAGCTAAAAAGCCACCTAATTACAAACAGAATTGCTTTAACTTAAACGAAGGCGAGACCTATTGCATTTTCAATGCTTGTTTACTTGGGTTCCGCCAAGAAGGCATTCAGATGTGTCACACATTTGCCATAAATTTTGAATGTTAGCACTCAAGTCGCTCATGATATCACTGTAGTAAAGCAACTGCTCACCAGGAAAGTCTGCTGCTGGTATTGAAAGTGCATGTTTCAGTCTGCATGTCAGAATTTTTTAATGAAATAGAAGAGAATTTGGGAAGTCACGCAAAATGTGCCCTAATTTTTCTTTCTGCAGCACTAATCATACTTTCTATGGCAAAATGAACCCCCTCTTGTTCCTTTGTAAATTAAATGTTTTAGGAGTTACCACTTTATTGCAATCAAGATGGCTTCAGGTGTGCCATACGTTTGTCATAAGTAGGATTGTGAGCGCTCTAGTTGTTCTTTAGAACACTCTGAGAAGCTGAAGTAGAACACAAAGGAATCAACTGACAGTCTCTTCCCTTGTTGTATGTACATGTGTTACTGAGAATGTCAGACTTCCTTCTCACATGACTGAGAAAGATAATGTGAATTTACAGAAAATATGCTCTCAGTTTAGCTTATAGATCACCTTGCAAACCTCTGTGGGAAAAGCAGGAAAAACTAGTTTTCTCCCGAACATGATTCAAGTAGAAGGCTTTTTCACATGGTAAAATCACCTAAGCATGGGCGGAAAATCCGTTCCGCTCGCGGATTTTCCAGATTTTCGGTAAATTCGTAATCCGCGAACTCTCGCAAATTTACTGAAAATCCGCAAATTCGCACGCAGCGGATTTTTTTGCTTGGTGATACAATATTGCGGCGTCATTCAGAGTTTGCAGAGTTGTTTTTCTCGATATGTTGCGAGTGCTGTGCCATTTTGGATCTTGCTGCGGGATCCCGCGGGAGTTTGGCGACGCATTGCGAGAGTTCGCAATTGCGAACATGTAGATGCGGCGGGCAGCAACAATCTCGCACTCGCGAAATTAAAAAATTAGCAATTCTGCACAAGGAATCCACCAGCAAGCAGCATAAACCTTCTGAAAATGATGATTTTTATCAGAATAACTCCTCAGGTTGACATTTGCCTGCACTTTTTGGGATTTGAGGCCTTTTTGACTTTCTTTGGATCACTTTTGGATTAGAAATCAACTTTCACAAGAAAGTTTGTTTGGGGCATTACAGTTGCTGTTCTGCAGAAAAGCGAGTTTTGCAAAACTGAAGCACTCAGCAGGTGCAAAAGTTCACTCATCATTAGTAACCATTCCCTGTAGTGCTTCCTGAGGGACCCCTCCAGAGTTCAGTTGCCTACGTTTGTTTGGGGCATTACAGTTGCTGTTCTGCAGAAAAACGAGTTTTGCAAAACTGAAAGCACTCAGCAGGTGCAAAAGTTCAAACTCATCATTAGTAACCATTCCCTGTAGTGCTTCCTGAGGGGCCCCTCCAGAGTTCAGTTGCCTACTTGCAACTATTCTATGACCCTGCTCTGACCCTCACAGCAGGCTCATAGAATAGCTACAAGTAGGCCACAAAGGTCCTGGAAAAAAATTTGCACTGCAACAGAAAGCAAATTAAAGATAAGGAAGCAGGTGCCAGACAGGAAGTTTAAATTCAGTGACACATTAATCAACCCCAAATTAATTCATGTCAGTTGAAGCAAGGCAGGTGTGCTTGCTTCCCCCCCCCCCCATAATCTACAGTGATGAATCAGAGGGTGGCAGTGATGTACCAGAGGGTGGCATGGGTGAATCAGAGGGCGGCAGTGGTGAAACAGAGGGTGCTGTGAACCTGTGATGATGAACCAGACGTAGAAACAACAAAGTCGCGACCGTTGCGAGCCGACAAGTAAGTTCGCAATTGCGAACTGGTACAAAACCCTCGCGAACTGGCAGAAACCCTTGCGAACACAAAAAAAATTAAAAATCCGCAAATTCGCGAGAATTCGCAGATTTTGCGGATTGCAAGTTCGCAAATACGCAAATTCACGAACGCCAGATTCGCAAAATTCGCCCATGCTTAAAATCACCTTAGAATACACCACAATTCCTAAAATGAGTATAGTACCATCAACAAATGATTTGATAATGTACCTATAGTCTTAAAACCTTCTATTAACTGCAATGATTTTTAATGAGGTGCTATCATGTATATTGGTCCCAAGATGGCTCCCAACACTTCTTTGATGAAGTGCTGACAGCCAATCAGATCTCACGATGAGATGTGTGGTTAGGCTCCGCCCAGATATATATGTATTTTTTTCTTTAATATCTAAAAAACTACTGAACAGATTTACACCATTTAACAAAAAGGCACGACTCCGAACCAAGGTCTACATTTCTGCCAAATTTTGTGTAATTCCGTTCAGCAGTTTGGGCTGTAGCTGCGATTAAAGGTTCCTATGGAAAATTGCATGGGGAAAACACATTTTTGCCGCCCCTTTTTTCTCGGCCCCCGCTTGATGAATCAACCTGATAGGAGCGGACACGAGCGCCCCACCAGTTTTGAAAATTTCACAAAGATTCCTCAACCGGCGCCAAAGTTATTCCAATTGTTGCGAATTTCCTACGGAAAATAGGCCCTAACTATAACTGCCTACTGGCGACCGTGACTTAAAACGCGTCGCAGGGTGTGTTTGCACATGTCACATCAGGCCCCGTCCCCTCCCTTCCCCACTGTGTAAACACGCCCTGTGGTCGTTTTAAGTTGGGAGGGACTTAAATCCTGAGGGTCCCTAGGGTCAAACTAGCCCACTAGGTACCTCCTGTAAACGCCTTTGCAGAGAGGTGTAAAAAGGGGCACGTCCTGGACCACCTCTCTGCAACGCAGCACAGTGGCGCTTACTGGAAGCATCTGGTGGGCTAGTTGGCCCCAGGGGCCCTCAGGATTGAAGGGAAATTATTTCCCCAACTTAAAATGCACCAAAGGGCGTGTTTGCACACGTCACCTCAGGCCCAGCCCCCTCCCTTCACCACTGTGTAAACATGCCCTATGGCCGTTTTAAGTTGGGAGTTGAAGTCCCCTTGAATCCTGAGGGTCCCTAGAGTAAAAGTAGCACACTAGGTACCTCTAGTAAGCGCCACAGAGCTGCGTTGCAGAGAGGTGTAAAAAGGGACATGGCCCATGAACACCTAACTGCAGCGCAGTTCCCTGGCGCATACTGGAGGTACCTGGTGGGCGAGATGGCCATGAGGGACCCTCAGTATTGAAGGGGAATTAATTCCCCAACTTACAAATCGCCGCAATGGTGAAGGAAGGGGATGGGGCCTCAGATGACATGTCTGCAAACACGCCCTGTGGCGCAGTTTAAGGTGGGGAAGTACTTCCTCTTTAATCCTGAGGGTCTCTGGGGGCCAGCTAGCCCATTTAAAGCAACAGTACGTGGGCAAATGATAGCCTTTATGGCTGGCCAAACTAGAGAATGCAAAGCTCGAATTGGGGAACTTCAAAAAGCAGTCGATGTGTCTTTGATAAGGACAAAGAGAAGCTCTGCAGAGAGGGGTCAGGCTGCTGCAAGGGAACTTAACAAAGCTAAACAGGAATTGAGGGATTTCTTTATTAGGGAAGAGATATGTAGTACAAGAGCATATCAGCAGAGAACCTATGAAGAAAGTCAGATGGTAGGCAAATTATTGGCATGGTCAATGAGAGTAAAACAAGAGGCAGCGGTGAGCGATGAACTGCTAATACCTGGCACACAGAATTTAATTTCGGAACAAGATAATATCTCAAAAATCTTTTTGGATCATTATAGGGCTCTCTCAACTGACTACCAAATATCAAAACAAGCCATTCAGTCTTATTTTGATGATATAATCCTTCCCCAATTTTCTATAGGACAAAAAGAGGCTTTAATGAAGGATATTTCAATAGAGGAAATCTCCTTGGCTCTAGCCACGATGCCCGGAGGCAAGGCTTGTGGAAATGATGGTATTCCGGCAGAATTTTATAAAACTTTTTCGACCCAGTTACTTCCTTTTTTGCTTGAGCTTTTTCATTTTGTTAGAGCAGGAGGGGAAATTCCAGCATCTTTTGAGGAGTCATTAAAAGTAAACTTGGTTAAAAAAGGGAAAAATCCCAGGGAAGTTGGCTCTTATAGACCAATTAGTCTTTTAAACACAGATTACAAAATCCTGATGAAAATCTGGGCAAATCGATTTACTTCTCTGGCTCAATATGCTATTCATTCACAAGGATCAATTGTGCTTTATAGCAGGTCGGTCAATGTCGTCCAACACAGCTTTTCTTATTCAAGCAATTGATTATTTCAACACCCATAAAAACCCCTGCTATAATATTAATGGTTGATGCCGTTAAGGGATTTGACCTAGTGAATTGGGGAGCATTGTTTTATGGCCTGGAAAAGTTTGGCTTTCCAGAGCAAACTATTAATATACTTAAAAATCTGTATCAAGGAGCACAGGCCCAGATCAGGATTAATTCTAAATCAATAGGTCAAATTGATATAAAGCGTGGGACTCGACAGGTTTGTCCCCTGTCTCTGATTTTATTCACTTTCTTCATAGAGCATCTTGCTGTGAGGATTACAGATAATACAGATATCCAAAATCAAATTATTTGCTGATGACGTGATACTTCACCTCAAACCAGAAAAACAAAATGTCAAATTAATATTAAAGGAGTTCGCTCAGTTTGAGGCAATTGGAGGATATAAAATTAACCATATGAGGTAATATAAATTTTATGGTCATGTTGTGTTCCCTAGCGAGTACCCCACCGACTCCATGTACGAGTTAAAAGTGCATGTAACTTCCCTCCTGTACCAGCTATGAAGACGCAAATACATTTGCGTCCAACGTTAACTTGTCCCCTTTCAGACCCACCATGAATGGGTTTGATGGTCCGTTCCTAAGTATGCTATGCCAACGTCTTTTTGAAGTGTACTCCTACGTTTTTCAGCCTGGCTGAAAGTAGGCCCTGAATCTCTGCCACCGAGCCTCTTTTCTGGCTTCTGACTGCGAGGGCCTCTGCCCAAGCAGCCCCCGTACCCGTGAACTCTGACTTACTTCTAGCGCGGCCCTCCGTGCTCAGCTCAGCCTGCTGCCTGCCAAGATTGACTATAACCTTCGAGTTATCTGTTTTCCTCCCCGAAGATACATTCCGGCCTGCTAGCTTCAGTAAACATCCTTCCTCAGCTACAGGGCTAAAGGGCCGACCTGTCTTTATGCAAGTAATTCATAGCCTCTGTTGCCATGCTTCCATGGAAGGCCCCATGCCCCCACGCTTCTCATACAGACACTCAGGCGCTTATACACGCACTCACAGCAAGTATAGAATAGCTTCTGCTCTAGAGACCTTTCTGCCCAGATAGCTTAGTTCCTAAACATCAGATATCGGATATGATAGAAGCACAAGTTGATCTGACATGCCAGACTTCTGTCTCTTTCCGCCAGTGTAAATGTCAAGTCCCCTGCACCCCGTCTATCACACGTCATGCAGCTGCGCGCGCATCCAAGCTTCCGATTTCCGCTGACATTGCAACATTCTGTTAGCACCACCCCTTGGTGCCACCCACTTGCGTCACCTATCAGTGACGTTTCTAGCACACACGCCTAGCTTACGCCTCTTGATGATGTACTAGCACCACGTGTATACTGTTATCTTGTCTTCTCTCAGCTGTTACGCCTCTTACATTGAACATTATGATGTAAATCAAGTATATAAGCTATGTATTGTCAATAAACGGCGGCGCGCTCATCTATCCCTTCTGACATCCTGTGTGGTGGTCAGAACATGATATCCTGATTCCTTTATGAGGAATAAAACCCTTAGAAACTCTTACACCACGGACTCTGTTTTCCTTCATTTCGATTGAGTTATTATTGATTAAGTACTTACCTGCATAGAAATTAAGAGAGTAAATTAATTATTTACATCATTTTGGCGCCCGAACAGGGACCCCTCCCCCACCTCACGCGCCGGAAGGTGCGTTGCAATCCGTGTCCCCTGCCATCAGTTAGACGGACAACACGTGTACTGGCAGGATTTCCTGCATCCCCCTCTGACACACGGAGGTGACGAAGACTGCGATCAGTGCCCAGACGAGGCGGTGAGGAGTGCGGAGGATCCCGACCAGAGCCCAGCCGAAGGAAGCAAGGTCCGAGGTGTGAAGAGGCCCACCAGTTTTCCGAAGTTTTCCGAAGTTTTCCGAAGTTTTCCGAAGTTCCGAGTCGAGTCCAGTCGAGTTTTCCGAGGCCTTCTGTTTTCCGTGCTTCCCGGTGAGTACCATTGCTGGGTCGTATCTAGACGGGTTTGGGTACGCAAGTCCGGTCTGCACTGTTTTTAGGCAGTGTATCTGTACTGTTTAGCAGTATATAAAGTATTCCGAATTTCTGCACTGTTACAGCAGTGTATCTGTATCGTTGAGCGGTACATTCAGAGTAGGGGGAAGTTAGCTATGTCTTTAAATGTTTCATGTGATTAATGTCGTGGTATGAATGTGATTGTTCTTGTGTATTATTGTGTTTTTTTTGTTTAAATAGTTACAGGCGAAATTAAGTATTAAGGATCAAGCATTTCAGTATCAAGTAGGCACAATGCCGTTTTTTAACAAATTAAAGCAGATAGGAACTAGGAAAGGGATGTTAGAGGAAGAGATTCCAATCCCCCCTAGGGACACTCCAGGTAATTTCATGTATAATAAGCATGGCATAGACGCCATCTTGTATCTAGAGTTATGGACAGATTATACCAAGCACCTAGAGGAAAGATACCGATGGCCAGTTAACGGAACATGGGATGCCGAGTGCATCATAAAGGTAGAAGAAATATTACGGAAAAAGAAAGCTAGACAATCTCAGAAAGACGCCATAGAATTTTGGCGTAAGGAATCACGTAAGCGTGCTGATAGAGCACTCCGTAGAGAAGACAGGCTTAAAGAATCAGAAAAGGCCCAAGAAAACGAATTAGTTACTGAGGGAATTCGAGTAAAAGTAGAACAAATAGATCGTATCCTAAATGGCAAAGTGAACAACATGTATCTTTTGGCCGATGGTACCCCTGACGCCATTTCAGAAATACCGAAAAATTTGCCGTCACCATTAGTTCCAACTAAAGTAATGCATAAGACTACTAAAGACATATTCCTAAATTCATATCTCGAAGATGTAGCGCCAGCTTACACCAATCTGCCTGTTCGTGCCCTGCCTACTGACAGGGCCGGGGGTGGTACTGCCCCCCAAGATCACTCTCAGCCGACACCGAAAAAGACTAGTCCCGTTCCGCCAGCTCCGCCACTTCCCTCACCTAAAACTGATCTGCCGAAACCACTTCAATCAGATCCTACTAAAAGACAAATTCAGATACTGACTACACACAGAGATAATGCCCAAGTTTCCGCTTCAGGAGGTGCGACCGCGGGTCTCCAGACCCCGCCACCGACTCACAGATTAAATCTCAGAGGTCTGCAGAGTCCTCTTACGTACAGATCCCCCCGTTCTTCTAACTTATCCCGTCTTGATGCACTAAAAGAAAATATGTCAGTTTGTAGATATGATCCAGAACCTGGACAGGACGACTTAATGATATTAGCGTCTTTACGGTTAAGATCTGCTACTGATAGTTTGTTATGTTATGCAGGAATGAAGGAGCACCTAGATAGAATATATGAGTTCGTTCAAACGGGAAAGGACCCCGACAGTATTAAGGATGCCCTGGAGAAACAGAAAGTTACCATGCAAGCACTGATACTACGATTTTTCATAAATTGTCTAATAAGAGAACGAGACAGGCCCGGAACAGAGCAGAGTGAATTGGATGCATTGAACAAGTGGGGTCAAAATATAGCCGATGGAAAACATGACAGACAAAATTGCATAGAGGCCATGTATAAAAAGATTAAGAAAGCAGTGATAGCAGTACACGAGAAAGAGAAAGAAAAGGCTCCCTCCGAGGAGGAAGAAGAATCTGAAGAACTAGAACCGACTACAAGCACTATAGCATATGTAGGTAAGGGAACTTATCTTAGGAAGGGTATCCGTCCAGAAAGCAAGAGAGTTTTCTTCTCTGCCTTAACGAATCCGAATTCTGCTGAACATCAGTTCCAGGAAACTGATAAACGGCTTCGAGATCGAGTTGGGTACCATGTACTCAATTCTATGGATGAACAAGAATTAGCCCGATCAGCGGTATCATGGGCCGAAAATGCAGACATATATAATGATGACACCGTAGCACAGACATTTCTGAACCTCTCCCCCGACGAACAGAAATTAGCAGGTATATATATGATTCAGCACCTTCTCATTAAGTACAGAAAACATTATTCCGATCCAGGTCCCTTACATGAGACACTAGAAGCACTACTGATGGATAGATGGAGAGGCCTAAGCACTAAATTAGTTCAAATAATTCTAGAACAACGACGCAGATATGACACCTTTGTAAGTCCTGAATATGTTCCCGCCCCACCTCCAGAAAGGAAAATGTACCATATGCAGTGCGGGGGTGGTATTGAAAGTCAGAACCCCTTGCGAGAAGTGCACCCTGTTATGGGTGAGGATAAAATTTTGAAACGCGTGTATGTACACACGCCTCTAACTAAATTAGAACTGTTAGAAATGAAGAAATTAGTACCGTGCCATGATAAAGACCCTGCAGGTTTTCATAGAGAGCTCAAAGACATGTTACTGATGGGGGACTACACATATGATGATATCATGAAAATGTTGAAAGTATTATTGCCTACGGGTATATTCGAGAAATTAAAGGAAAAGGACTGGGAGGTGGGAGACGCAAAGATTGCCTGGGCAGAAATAGAGGATGAAGAAAAGAAACGGGTTCCAGGGTTAGGCCTTGGGGACAAAACTAAAGCATTACCAGGTTTAATAGTACAGGTCCTGCCCAGATTATTGACAACTAGAAAGGAGGATTGGGATGCAATCTCGTCCTGTAAACAGAAACATGATGAAGATACTAGCGACTTTTATTCAAGATTCGAGAAATGTTTTATTATCAATAGTGGCCTCCAGCCAAGTAGCGAGTCGTACCCACATCTTTTTGTATCAAAGTTAGTCGAGAATTCCCTACCGTTAGTTAAAAATAGAGTGTATAAAGTCGAGAGTACATGGCAAGCAAATACGCCATCCCAGATGTTACAAATGTTACAATATCACCAGAATAGAATTAGGGAAGAACAAGATCAGGAACAGAAGCGCATGAAAGACACGAAAATGAAAATGTTAGTAGCCCAGACGGTCCCATCCGACAGTCACAGGAAAGGTACGACCCAGACAAGTCACGCTGCAGCTCCTGTTAAAGGGACATGCAATTATTGCAAGCAGCCAGGTCACTACGTACACGAATGTGCAGTTCTGAAACATAACATAGCGACAGGTAAAACTAAAGAGAGACCGCATCCGCCTAGACAAGACCATAACCAGCATCAGTCTACACAGAATACACAGCCCATGCATGCATCCGCACAGACAGCACAGACCGTAGCAGTACCACAGCCACAGCCCATTGCTGCAACTCAGCAAGTCTCACAACAGATGTACCAGTATGCCCAGTCTGCTTACCCCGAATATTCCCGATATACATGAAACAGCCTAGAGAGGGAAGGTGGCTTGCCTCTTATCGAGATTCCTGTAGATCAAGAAGGTCCTTATGTACACAGTCAAGTATTGGGGAAAGATAGAAAGTTTTTAATTGACACAGGGGCAAGTCGCACTACAATAAGTCATGACGAAGTTCCAGGGGCACCCCTCTCAGGCTCACAAAATGTTTCCCTTGGTTTTTCAGGACAACCTATTGTAAATGAAGTCTCAGAACCAGTTCCCCTGGCTGTGGGTCCATTATCACGCGTTACAGACCTGTTACTAACAAAATCATGTCCGGAAAATCTGTTAGGAATTAAAACACTGAAGGCTCTAGGGGCTATAATATGCTGCTCCCCGGAGGGAGTTAGACTCTTTCTGCGGGATTTCAAGGGTCATTACGTCCTTCGTGAGTTTGACGTCAGATTGAAAAATGTACCTGATTACTTGTGGGCAAAAGGCCCAACTGATGTAGGATGTATGCACATTACACCATACCGCGTTACCCTCAAGGCAGGTGTTGTATTACCCAGAATCAGACAGTACAAGTTACCACCCGATGCTGTAGCGGCTTTACTGAAAATCATTGAAGAGCTCATTGCCCAAGGAGTGGTCGTCGAGACCGACTCCAATATCTGTAATTCACCCATCATTCCGATTCTTAAACGTACTGATCCCAATGCACCGCCAGTATATCGGCTGGTGATTGATCTTCGAGAATTGAATAAATGCATTATCCCACAGTATCCTGTGGTCCCCGATATATCATCTCTCTTGACTGCTATTGATTCAGAAGCAACGTTCTTTACTGTAATTGATCTCAAGAACGCCTTCTTCAGCGTGCCTATTGATCCAGAGAGCCAATATCTCTTCGGATTCTGTTTAAATGGACGCAGTTTCAAATTTTCGCGCGCACCTCAAGGATTCACAGAAAGCCCCAGCATCTATAGTCAAGCACTGAAAAGACAACTAGATTGTATTCAAATGCCAGTTAACACCGCTTTACTACAATACGTCGATGATCTGCTGATCACCGCACGAAGTGAGCCCGAATGTGAAAAAGCATCACTGACAGTTTTACATTTCCTGGCCGACAAGGGACACAAGGTGTCTCCTTCGAAGCTACAATTCTGTGTTCAGCAAGTTGTGTACTTGGGTCACTTGCTGTCCAAAGTGGGGAGACAGCTCACTCCCGATCGCATTCAGTTAATTGTGAACATGCCGCAACCCAAGACACAAAAGGAAGTGCGGGCCTTCATAGGCCTCACCTCGTACTGCAGACAATGGATTCCCCAGTATGCATTTCTAGCTAAACCACTCATCCAGTTAACGAGACAGGAGGCAGCGACTTCGACTGTCCTCCCTTGGACTCAGGAACACACACAAGCTTTTGAAGAATTAAAGAAAGTTTTATGCCAAGCACCAGTTTTAGCGACACCATGTTACAGCAAACCGTTTACACTTTTTGTTACAGAACGTGATGGCACAGCGTTGTCTGTCCTCACTCAAGACCAAGCAGGTTCACATAAGCCTTGTGCTTATTTTTCTAGTACATTGGATTCAGTAGCTCAAGCACTCCCTGCGTGCTTAAAGTCAGTAGCAGCAACAGCGTTAGCAATAAGACAAAGTGATTCAATTGTTTTAGGTCATCAGTTAACAGTTCAAGTACCACATTCTGTAGAGGTTTTGTTAAACAGAACCCAGACTCAACACTTAACTATAGCACGACTGACAGGTTATGAATTAACACTATTCCAGCCACACATAGAAATCAGACGTTGCAGCATCCTGAACCCCGCAACACTGTTACCTACAGTTATGACAGATCCAGCTCCGCATGATTGTATAGAAATAATTAATGCAGTAACTAAGCCTAGACGAGACTTAACAGATGTCCCATTGACAAATCCAGACCTGACACTTTATGTGGACGGTTCATGCATGAGAACAAGTACAGGAGAATTAGTGGCCGCGTACGCCGTGACCACTGAAACTGAAATTAAAGAAACACATCGTATTGACACCCTGTCTGCTCAAGCAGCAGAGCTCATCGCTCTGACTCGAGCCTGTATTCTAGCCAAGAACAGAAATGTTAACATATACACAGATTCCCGCTATGCCTTCGGAGTTGTACACGACTTCGGAGTCCTCTGGCAAGAACGAGGTTTTCTGACTTCCCATGGGGCCAAGATACAACATGGCCCCCTCATTCAAGCACTGTTAGAAGCAATACATTTGCCCTCGGGCATATCAGTCATGAAGTGTAAGGCACATACTAAAGTCACAGATTCTGTTTCCCAGGGTAACGACCTGGCAGACCAGACAGCAAAACATACAGCATTGACTTACACCCAGACTACTGATGTGACAAAGACAATAGTCCAGACCCAGTGTATGGCAGTTAGAGATCCCGCCCTAGATGTAATTGATATCCAGACACATGCTACTCCAGAGGAGATAAAGAAATGGACTGAACTAGGAGGGATTCAGACAGATCAAGGTTGGGTGACGAAGGGAAAATCTATATGGTTTCTCCCCGACTCAATGGTTCAAGTCATGATAAATACAGCACATAGTCCTGCCCATCTTGGAGAGAAAGCCATGTTAGACAGTTTACAGAATCTCTGGTACAACAAACACTTACGAGCAGCAGCAAAACAGAAAGTGCGTACTTGCATGATCTGTTGTCAGTTCAATCCAGGTAAAAGCGTCCCTGTTGAGCAAGGTGGATTTCATCCTCCCGATCACCCTTTTGAAGTCCTCCAGATGGATTATATCCAGATGAATAGCTGTAGAGGATTTAAGTATGTCCTTGTAATTGTTTGTGCTCTGTCCCGCTGGACCGAAGCATACCCAGTCCCAGACTACACGGCTCCGACCACTGCCAGACAGTTGGTTCGTGAATTCTTCCCACGGTACGGTTTGCCCCGTGTCGTGTATTCAGACAACGGACAGCCGTTCTCGTCCGAGCTGATGAGACAAGTTTCCCTCTTGCTAGGATATCAGTGGAGGTTCCACTGTGTCCGACATCCCGAAGCAGCTGGCCTTGTAGAAAGGCATAATCAGACACTAAAAATCCGTCTTGCCAAGATCTGTCAGGAAAAAGGGGTCGACTGGATAGTCGCCCTGCCCGTGGCACTATTCTACATGAGGATGGTCGCCCACTCGAGATCAGGGCTATCCCCGTACGAAGTGGTCTTTGGCAGACCACCGAATATGTGGGGGACGCCCGTTCCGAAAAAGATCACTGATATTGATTGTAACATGTTGACAGATTACCTTGCCTCCTTGATGTCTGCACTCCAATCATGTCGTTCACAGGTTGCCGCAGCCTTCCCTGACAACACCGATGTAAAGGCGCATGAGGTCCGCCCAGGTGACCTGGTAGTCGTCCGGAATTTCGACCGGAAAAGTCCGCTGGAGCCCCGCTGGAAGTCTCCAAAGACCGTTCTGCTTACCACTAGGACCGCCGTGAAAATCGAGGGGAGAAAGGGGTGGGTCCACACGAGTCACATCAAACTATGCAATGAACTAAAAAACGGACTGAAACAGGACTCTGACTCGTCCACCCCCACCAAAGACTGTGTTGAAGCACAAGACGTTACTGTGCCTAAAAGAGAAAAGACTCCTCAAGAACTTTACCGAATGAAGCTTCGATCTAGCAAGTCAGACAGTTTAATTGTTTAAGTCCTCCCTTAGGTGAATCGGTTAAATAGTTTCTGACATGTATCCCCTAGATCGAGTTAGAGAGAGAGAGGAAAAGAGAAGAACATATTGCAAATCACTTCGTAGTCACTGCATAGTGACACTAATAATTATGTTTATTCTCAGTATACTACTCATTATTGCCAGCATTCTGCTTCCTATGTACTGGCCTATTTTCAGGCGTGAACAATCTGCTTACAATGTCTCTGCTGAACACACTTTTAGTGAACTTCCTGCACATGAACTCTCTTACAGACTTGCGCTGCGCAACAATACATTCATTAGTATGTTACACCATTCCCATCAGACAAATAATGCTACAGACTGTTGGATATGTGGCCGACTCCCTCCCTACCAGAATTACAAGGGAGCTCTGCCTCTCTTTCCGTACCCATTCACTCACAATGGCTCCTGTGGAGCATGGTTTAAAATAATTAATTCTTTAGATCCTGATATTGCTGTTTTCGATGGGGGCTGGGTTTGGGGAAACTTGAACTTAGTCCTGCTCAACGTCTGTTATCCTGATCAAGAAGGACTTCCCACTCGAATAGGAACTGATCTAGAAAATGAAGTATATGGATTAGGTAATTACACAATTAGCCTTATGATCCTCACTGTTGAATCTGAAACTGCTCCAGTTCTGCCCCATATGTTAGTACTACCAGTCACAGGTGAATTATGTGTTAGCAAGAAAGGTTCAGTACACGTAGGTCATAGTAAATGCACTACTGTGGTCGAGTTCAGTGACCATGGTAAATCGTCCTTTAAAGCTATCAGTCATTCCTACTTTGTTTGTGGTCATACCGCATACATACGTTTGCCTCCAGATTGGGATGGTACCTGTTACATTGCCTTCCTTCTGCCACCTGTTTTCCTAGCTCCTCCTGATTACCATAGAAATACGAATCTAGCACCGAATAGACCCAAAAGAGATATTCCCCTTGTCGACTACACAGAAACGGCATGGGAACAGTACACTGATTTCAATAAAGGATTCTTTTTCTTCCTAGGACCTGTCCAAAACAGTAAATTAATACGCAGATTAACGAGAACACTCGAAGCAGTAGTGAACGAAACTGCCTCCGCTCTAGGTAACTTAACAGAGGAGCAGTCTGCTATACGGACTGTTGTCCTTCAAAATCGTCTTGTGATTGACGTCATCTTGGCAGATAGAGGTGGAGCTTGTAAGGTCATCGGGTCAAGTTGCTGTGTTTTCATTCCACAAAACGCACCATCTGTCTATCAAGCTATCACCCGTTTACATAAAATTGCAAATCAGATACATCAGAATCCAGGCACCTGGACTTGGTCCGGTTGGTTCTGGACTACGTTGACAGCTTGGGGATGGAAGATCTTATCGTTCCTAGGCATTGGCCTTGTTATAGTATTCAGTTGTTGCCTGTGCCTGCAGTGTGGGCCAGCGATATGTGGACTGTGTGCCACATCCTGCATTGAGCATTCCAGTTGCCTCTCAAACAGTCAAAGAAAGAAAGACGAACATATAATGTTACAAGAACAAACTGATCGATTTATGAGGATCGATATATCATGAAGGGTCCGTAGGGAACAAGGAGGGAATGAGGTAATATAAATTTTATGGTCATGTTGTGTTCCCTAGCGAGTACCCCACCGACTCCATGTACGAGTTAAAAGTGCATGTAACTTCCCTCCTGTACCAGCTATGAAGACGCAAATACATTTGCGTCCAACGTTAACTTGTCCCCTTTCAGACCCACCATGAATGGGTTTGATGGTCCGTTCCTAAGTATGCTATGCCAACGTCTTTTTGAAGTGTACTCCTACGTTTTTCAGCCTGGCTGAAAGTAGGCCCTGAATCTCTGCCACCGAGCCTCTTTTCTGGCTTCTGACTGCGAGGGCCTCTGCCCAAGCAGCCCCCGTACCCGTGAACTCTGACTTACTTCTAGCGCGGCCCTCCGTGCTCAGCTCAGCCTGCTGCCTGCCAAGATTGACTATAACCTTCGAGTTATCTGTTTTCCTCCCCGAAGATACATTCCGGCCTGCTAGCTTCAGTAAACATCCTTCCTCAGCTACAGGGCTAAAGGGCCGACCTGTCTTTATGCAAGTAATTCATAGCCTCTGTTGCCATGCTTCCATGGAAGGCCCCATGCCCCCACGCTTCTCATACAGACACTCAGGCGCTTATACACGCACTCACAGCAAGTATAGAATAGCTTCTGCTCTAGAGACCTTTCTGCCCAGATAGCTTAGTTCCTAAACATCAGATATCGGATATGATAGAAGCACAAGTTGATCTGACATGCCAGACTTCTGTCTCTTTCCGCCAGTGTAAATGTCAAGTCCCCTGCACCCCGTCTATCACACGTCATGCAGCTGCGCGCGCATCCAAGCTTCCGATTTCCGCTGACATTGCAACATTCTGTTAGCACCACCCCTTGGTGCCACCCACTTGCGTCACCTATCAGTGACGTTTCTAGCACACACGCCTAGCTTACGCCTCTTGATGATGTACTAGCACCACGTGTATACTGTTATCTTGTCTTCTCTCAGCTGTTACGCCTCTTACATTGAACATTATGATGTAAATCAAGTATATAAGCTATGTATTGTCAATAAACGGCGGCGCGCTCATCTATCCCTTCTGACATCCTGTGTGGTGGTCAGAACATGATATCCTGATTCCTTTATGAGGAATAAAACCCTTAGAAACTCTTACACCACGGACTCTGTTTTCCTTCATTTCGATTGAGTTATTATTGATTAAGTACTTACCTGCATAGAAATTAAGAGAGTAAATTAATTATTTACATCAATAACAAAACTGAAGTATCGGCTTTAAATGTATCCTGCAATTTTCTCCCAGATATGCTAAAAAAGCAAGCATATTCCTCTGAACCGATCCGCCATTTAGGGATTTATGTGTCAAATAACTATTCAGATTTATTTAGGCTAAATTACGAAGCAGCACTAAGTAAGATTAAAGATTTATTGGGAAAGTGGGGATTTCTTCCTCTCTCGTTGATAGGGCGTGTTGCCCTGATCAAGATGTCAGTACCATCCCTATCAATTTTCCTTTTTTCTAATGTTCCGATTAAAGTCAGTTCAGCGTACTTTAGAGAATTGGATAAACTTTTCCACCAGTTTATTTGGAACAAAATAGTATCAAGCGTCAAATTATCAATCTTAAAATTAGATACAAGCTGAGGGGGGCTAGCACTCCCCCATATCCGAACTTATTATGAAGCTGCATTTATGGATATTGTAGTTTGTCTTCTTGATAACAGGGGGATTTTGGATGTTTTTTAATGAGAAAAATGGCTGATAAAGCTGGGACTCAGCTCCCGGTTTTCCTATAAACATCAAAATTGCCTAAAAAAGTTAGATATAAGACAAATCAAAATTTTCTAATAGACTGAGCCATTTTTTTTCTCACAAAAATCTAAATCTTTGGGATTCAGATATTTGGGGCTGTCAGAGATTAAAAGTTTGGGCCTTTTTATTCGCCATAATCACATTAAATTTTGGGAATTAAAGGGCTTTAAAGAGTTAGGCCATTTTATAATAAGAGGCAGATGTATCGCCTGGGAGGAGAGTCAGTCTAGATGTTGTACCCGGAGTAGGGTCCTTTTCCATAGTTTTCTCCAGATAAGATCTTTGATAGATAAAAATGTTCTGTTGGGTAACACAGGCGCCTCTTTGTTCCTTTCGTCTGTGTTCAGAACTAAAGTGACAGGTATAGGGAATTGGAATAGACTCTTTCAAAATCAAGGGGAGCCTCCTGCTGTCACCAATTTTCTGGAAAAAAGAAAACATGAATTGTCCTGCAACCTCTCAATTAGATAATGGCAAGTGATTTCGCAGTATGGTAATCAGGCGCTTAGGGCTGCGAATTTCAAAAGGATGGCTTTTCTGTCCCACTGGTCGGCTTACCATACTTCATATGCTCTTCATAAAATTCATCCTGAGATTGAAAATACCTGTTTTCGCTGTCAGCAAGCTGGTGAGGGCAGCTGGCTCCATATTGCTTGTACATGCTCTAAGCGGTATCAATTTTTGATGGAATTATGCGTCAGGCTTAGCCATACTCTGGAAGTAATATACCATTAAAACCAGAGCTGGTACTGTTTGGTCTATTAAAACGAAGCCCAAACCAGGTTATAACAAAAGGGGGGGAAATGTACTATCAATCTCCTTTCTGGTGGTACGTTCTCTGATTCTGCAGAACTGGAAGTCAACAAAAACTCCAAGCTTTTTTGAAAGGTATAAAAAAATTGAAACAAATAAGAGCATACGAAGAAGTATACGCGAAAAGGGTTGGAGCCGTCTCGGTGTGGAAACTTTTTGATCAAATGGAGAGGAATCTGCAGGGATAATTAAATTGTGTTTGTGGCATTGTCGGTTTAATTTTACTCCAGCGATTCTATTTTGTTGTGCACTTCAGTTGAAGAGAATGGTTGCTGTCAACTGGTGGTTAGTAGATGTCCCTCACGAGTCAAATGCAAATGCTTGATGAAAGGGTTTCAATGGTTTTGCATTGGACTCGTGAGAGACATCTAGTAACAACTAGTGGAACTGCAGCTTGATGTAAGAATAATTTCAATGCTTTGCATTTGACTCGTGAGGGACATCTAGTAACGACTAGGTGAACTGCAGCTCTTTGTAGAATTATTTTGATATTGGATACTATAATATTCACTGCCCACTGCTAATCTCATCCCATAATGCCTTGCAGGGACTTTGGTTGGGATTGTTTTTTTGCCAATAACTGTGCTTGGGGTGGTCCTAAGAGGATGGGACCATCACGAAGTTCCACAAGATGTGCTTTTTGTTTATGCTCTTTGTGTTCAAGGCATCTGCTTGGTCCTCCCACTAGGTTATGGGGGACCCCTAAATCATCACCTCTCTCATTGCCTAATGTTTTCTTTGAAAAAGTTCACTTTTGTGAATTGGTTATATACTTTTTAGCATGTAAAATTGCTTCATCAAAGCATCTGAGGATGTTGTTGATTTGACTGCCATGCTACAAGATTAAGTACAGTTTTGGTACTGTGCTACGTGCAATTTAAGGCAAGTACTCTACCTCCGCATGGATCTTACGATTGTCATATTGATTTGATACCAGGAGCTACACTTCCCAGTAGTAGAGTACATGCTCTGTCTGGAGAGGAGACACATGAACCTATTTGGAGGAATTATTAGGCTTAGGCTTCATTCGACACGTTACATCTACTGTCTCTTCACCACTATTTTTCATTCCGAAACGTAATGGTGGCTTAAGAATGTGTATCGACTATGGTGGATTAAACGGCCACTAATAAAAATAAATATCCATTACCTTTGAACCCGGTCCTTCTTGACCAGTTGAGTCATTCTACCATATACACTAAATTAGATTTGAGAGGGGCGTACCATCTTGTCCTGGTCAAAGAGCATGATGAGTGGAAAACAGCTGGTCAAACCAAATTTGGTTTGTTTGAGTACACGGTCATGCCCTTTGGCCTGTGTAATGCCCCTGCGGCTTTTCAATACTTTATAAATGAAGTGTTGAATGAGTTTCTTGATATTTGTGTAATAGTGTATATAGATGACATACTAATTCATTCCAAAAATAAAGAAGAACATGTACAACAAGTGCAAGCAGAATTAGGCAAATTGCTAGAAAGTCATCTTTTTGCAAAATTGGAAAAATGTATATTTAAAACTGACACTGTAGTGTTTCTAGGATATTGCCTATCCCCAGCTGGAATCATGATGGATCCTACAAAGGTGAGTGCCATAATGGATTGGACAGAACATACATTAGAAGAAGTACAGAACGTGTTAGGTTTCGCCAATTTTTATCGGCGCTTTATACCTCACTTTGCAGAAACTGTTGTACCAATCACCAAATTATTTAAAAAGGGACAGGTCTTTTCATGGTCAGATAAGGCAGCACAAGCATTTGCTCAATTGAAAGAAAAATTTACTTCAGCACCCTTACTAAGACATCCTGATGCTGAACTCCCTTTTTTGTGGAGGCGGATGCATCACAGGTGGCAGTAGGAGTTCTCTCGCAAAGAGATGCACAGGATGGACAGTTACATCCAGTGGCATTTTATTCTAAAAAACAACTACCTGCCAAGCAAAATTATACAGTGGCAGAGAGAGAGCTCTTAGCAATCAAATTAGTGTTCACTGAATGGCGGTACCATTTAATAGGAACTAAATACCCTGTAACCATATTTAATGAACATAAGAATTTGCAATTTTTTTGTTCTGTTAAGGCTCTCATACCTCGTCAAATGCGATGGTTACATTTCTTTAGCGCATATGATTTTAGTATTACCTACAGACCAGGTGCAAAGCAAATAAATTCAATCAGATATTCTTTCACCATATGGACATACTACAGAATCCCCGAAGGACGTGACAAGTCCTCCTAATGTTCCTCCGCATGAGATAGTGGCACCTATCACATCAGAAGATTTGATGACGTTAGTGAGAAAAGAACATCTTAACATTAATGTACAAGAATGGTTAGTAAATCCAAAAAACACTATTCAAGATGGTTTGCTCTAACACAATACCCTTCTGCTCATACCCACTACCGAGTTAGAAAAGAAGGTATTAGCATGGCATCATGATTCGGCCTTAGCAGGCCATCCTGGATATCAAAAGACCCTAGACAACTGCAAGAAACATTTTTGGTGGTTATCTTTGGGAAAATATGTCCAAACACATGTAGCATCCTGTCTCATTTGTGCGCAAAATAAATCTTTACATAAAGCACCAGCAGGTTATTTGCAACCATTATCAACTCCCCCATGTCTTTGGCATACCATTAGCATAGACTTCATCACCAATCTATCAGTGGTTAATGGCTATACAACCATTCTAGTGGTTGTAGATTATGTGTCTAAAATGGAACATTTTGTTCCATTGCATAAAAAACCAACTGCAGCAGTATTTAATAACATATTTATGACAAACATAGTTCGCTTACATGGCCTGCTGTCCAAAATTGTTTCCAATCGTGGTAGCCAATTCACTTGTAGATTTTGAAAAGACCTTTGTAAAAATCGAAAAATGGAAATAGCCCTATCTACAGCCTTCCATCCAGAAACAGATGGTCTGACAGGAAAAGGCAAATCAGACACTACTGCAAACTCTACGTTGTTTAATGTCTGGATTTACTAGTGAATGGGATAATGCTTTACCATTATCAGAATCCATTTATATTATTAGTGTGCATTCAGCAACACCGTGTACACCATTTTACTTTTTAAATGGATATCATCCTAAAGCTTTACCAATTTCAGTAGAGTCTTCCCTTATACCTGCAGTCACAGATCGTTTACAACACCTATTGGAAATTCAAGAAAAGGCCAAAAGGCATTTGGATAACTACAAAGTGTTGAAGAAAAAACAGGCAGATAAGCACAGAAACTCTGCTCCATGCTATCAAGTAGGAAATTAAGTTTGGTTATCTACTAAAAATCTAAACATTGTAGGCCCACGAAAATTACAACCACGCTATATTGGACCATTTTCCATAAACAAGATCATAAATCCTGTCACTGTTCAATTAGATCTACCCCCTGAATATTCTATGCATCGCACTTTTCATGTCTCCTTGTTAAGGCTTTATAATCCAAAAACCAGACAAGAACCCCCACCTCCACCTATTCCCATTGATGGGCATTATGAATACGAAGTACGACGTATTATGGATGCCAAAGGAATTTAAAGTAAACTTCATTACTTAATAGCTTGGAAAGGTTATCCAGCTGATGAGAATTCATGGGAACCAGCTTCCTTTCTTCATGCCCCCAAGTTGATGAAACAACTTCATTACGATTTCCACAGCAACCTCGCCCTGTAGGGTGGCATTTGAGGAGAGCGACTGTTAGGGTTTGTACTATGAATATAGCTCAGCCTCATGCTGTGCATTAAAACTGGGTTGTACCATAAACCCTTTTAATGCTGTGAGAAGTTTTTATTTGCTTTCATTATGCACATTTCTTTTATTGTGTAGCCTACATTTAAAAAGAGTATAGGCAGTTGTAATATTTCACTTTGAACACTAGAAAATAGCATTGTGTAAAGAATAGGCTGAACTATAAGCAGTTTACACGTGCCTGTTTTCAGGGGCTCATTTGCATACACAGTACAATGACTACAGCTGAGGATTTGCATACAGGAGCACATTGCCTCTATCAGCGCTGAGTCATGTGTTGCACGTTTTTCCACCCCACCGTAATTGTAAAACCCCACCCACACCTGAGCCTATATAAGACTCGCTGGTTAAACGAGACGCACTTGCGTTTGCGCTTGTTATTATATTTCTCTAACTTGATTTCCAGCACGGCTCCGGTTCTGATTCCTGTTTCCCCAGCAACGCGCAAACGCAGTAAATTCCTTGACAGCCTCCTCTCCAGTTCCGGACCCGTCCTTGGTTTCCACAGCAAAGCTTTGACGTGGGGATTCTTTTTTTGATATTTCGACTTCTGAATAAATCCGACCTGCAACAAGAAAAAGCGAAGCATATTCAAGTAAGACATTTCTAATTTAGACGCTAGTAGAAAAAAGCATGCACAGAAGAAAAACAGGTATTTGAGAGTTTTCGTGCACTTTTAAGGTTTACTTACCTCCCGTTTCTGAACATTGAATAAGGACATCTCCTTTTAAGAGACAGAGACTTTGGCAAAAGACAAAAAAGGAAACTGAGACTTTGAAAGAAAGAAAGGTAAATATAAAAACTCATTTGAAAATTTTGGACAAGTTTACAAACTATAATTATAGGAGTTATATTAATTAAGTCAATTATTAAAGAATCTAAGAAATATAATATTGGCATCATTCTTCTGTGAAAAAAGGAAAGCTTATGTTTACTAATCAACACAAATACAGGAAAGGTATTTTCATGAATGCAATGTAAAATATAAGCAGTGACAATAGGAAGATTTCAAGTTAGTTGAATTAACATTATTTTATTTATCTCGTATATAGATGCCTAGCCACTGAAGGACAGCATTTTACAGAGGCTATGTGAAAACCTCAAGCAGAGAAAGAGTTAAGTCGACTTGAGCTGCAAACAGTGGTGTTCCTCTTTTGTTCTTTTTTATTTTGTCCCATTTCCCCCTTCCCCCGGAGAACTATTCTTGCCAAAATGAGTTTCATATACAGTTTGGGCTGGCATAGGTTTTCAGGGGCATAGAGAACTTTTGTCTCATCTCTCAAGTTGAACAACCTGGATTTCAGGTGAGTGAAGATTTAACAGTGTGTAACTGTTTCGGTTATGTTAAAAGGGTTTTATAAAGTGCTTGTACACCGGTTGGTTTCATGGCGCTGATACTAGGAAATGCCGAACCTGGAGCAGTTTATTGGTAGGCCTGGATGTACAGCCAGGTTTTCAAGGATTTTCTGAATCTTAATAGTGCATGGTCATCCAGCAGGGCCATCAAACCCAGCAGAACAGCAATCTGGCCGCGTAGATTAATTAATGCCTCATCTGCGTACAGTGTCACTATATGCCACCGCTGGCCAGCATATATGCCCCAGGTGAATACCCATTGGCGCAGTCTACACGCCAATGGCTCCATGGCCAGTGCAAACAGAATGGGTACAGAGGGCAGCCCTGCCTTGTACCCCGTTGTATTGCAAATGATAGAGAGATGGTACAACCTGTCTTCACCCGGGCTTGCAGCTTTGTGTATAGTATCAGTACCCACCTCAGAAAATTGGGACCGATGCCGGCCATCACTGCCAGTAAGTAGTGTCAGCTCAGGGTGTCGTATGCCTTTTCAATGTCTAGGGAGGTTATCCAGGGTATATCAGCCTCCGTCCAACCCCATTCTAGCAACATAAAAAAGGTGGCGTGAATTCAGTCCAGTGCTCCTCCCCGGAATGAAATCATTCTGGTCTTCATGAACTAGTATGGGTATTGCTTCTATCAACCTTTTGGCTAGCAATTGACCTAAAATCTTATAGTCAACATTCAGCATCGACAAAGGGCAGTACGAAGCCTTCTGGAGTGGGTCTCTGCCCGGTTCGGGCAACACTACCAACGTTGCCTCTTGCAGAGGAGGCAGGAGTTCACCACTGTCAAACACTTTTCCATACAGCCAATCGGGGGACAAGTTTTTCAGAGTAAGTTGAGTAAATTTCCGATGGGGTCTTACCCATTGCCAATTGTTTAATTGCGTCTGAGATCTCGTCTGTGGTACCAGGGTCTTCGAGTGAGGCATATTGAGTTCACGTTACCTGTGGCAGTTGAACGTGCGACAAGAACTGTTGGATGAGGACGGGGTCGCCGGTGTCTGGGGCCCTATACAGCTGGGTATAGTAGTCATAGAAAGATGTATTAATCGCTTCCTGAGTATTCTCTATGTGTTAGGAAGGCGTGCATATTGCTGTGATGGGGGGCTGTGAAGTGTCTGTTTTTAGTAACCACACCAACATTTGACCAGCGTTGTCCCCTTCAGTATGCCGACGGGTGACATATGACTTGTAGTCCAGCGCACAAAGGTAATCTAGTGTTTCCTTATAGGACAATCGAGCCTCGGCGAGTGACTGACCAATGTGGGGGTCTGTGGGAGACAGCCGTTAGCATCTATGTATCTCCGGTTCATATTTCTGGAGGTCATTTAAGAGTGATTTTATGGAACCGTAGGTAGTTTTGATGGTGTGTCTTATCAGGACTGCTTGAACGCATCCCACTCTATCCCAACATTTGAGGCTGTATCTGCATTGTCCTGAAAGTATGAGTCAATGTGTCGTGACAGGGTGGCGTGAAACGCCGTGTTGGTAAGTGCTGCAAGAAGAAGATGCCAAGTCGGCACCCTAGGTCTTTGCGCTCCCCTTAAGAAGCAGAGCTGTAGTGGACTATGATCTGAAATTGTGCGTGCTAGATATTCTGCATGGGACACACTGTGTAAAGCATTATTTGAGCAATATATGGAGTCTATCCTTTAAATGCTTAGTCCTAATTATAATGTCCCTGTAACCTTTGTTTTTTCAGAGAATTTCTAAGTTTTTTTAACTAGCAGTCATGTTTGCAAAGTGGTGGAGAAAGAGAGCTGGGGCTCCGACCACCTCTCTGGGATACAACTGTGTAGGACTTACAGGAGGTACCAGGAGGGTTTCTTGGCCCCCAAGGTCCCTCTGGGCCAAGGGGATTTTATTCCCCAACTAGAAGAGTGGTGGAGAAAGGGGGTGTTACGCATTATGTTGTAATATAGCCCCAGAGCAGCGGGGTATGGGCCCCCCGCATTTCAGTGATTCAGCCCCGGGGAGGTGGCAGTCCCTTTCTGCACACAAGCGATCATGCATGTAATGCAGGCACCCATGCTCTATAGTGCAAAGGTATCGGCATTGGCACTAGACTGTACACAGAGTGTGCCAGTGCAAGCAGATAGCAGAAATGCTCCATATGTTTGTAAATATGGAGCATTTTTCTCTCTGCCTTTCATGTAACGCAGTGCAGCAACTTTGTTTCTGGCCTATGTTGCATGAAAGATTAGTTATTATCCCCCTCATGTTTTTGGAGAGTTATTGTAAAGATGTTACCAGCTCAAGTGTGGAATGTGAGCTTTTAATGGAGAGTTAAAACATGTTTACACAATGTGCAGTCTGCCTATTACTAAAATCTCTAAATCATTTTGTGCCAACCCATCTTATACTGTGTGTAGTGAAACTTTAAATTAACAACTTTCATATTAATTGTGCTATCGGTCACAGACTAGGACCTCATGGCACTAAAAATAGACAACAAATTGTTCTCCACTGCACAAATGAGGATTCAATAATTCTGTGGCTCTCTAGTTACACACAGCTGATGCCAGACTCTCTTGTTTTGTGCATGCATGTGTGACGCAAGTCTTCATAAGGCAACAAAGGTACTTAACTGAGATTTATCAAGATTGCATAGTTTTGTAAAGAAAAATCGACACCACGTACCGCAGCCCCTTGAGCTGCACTGCATTACACTGCACCTCGGAGGCGTTTTCTAGGTGGAACATGGGCATTCTGATGCATCCATATGTGGATTTTGGCGCATTCCCAGATTTACTAAAACTAGGAAACCTGGAAATGTGTCAAACTGCAATGAAGTCCCCAGTCAGGTGTAACAAGGAGAACTATCTTTATTTCTCCTTGTTACTTCCTCTTTTTATAAGTGATACATTCTCCATCACACATAAGAAGAGGAAAAGGCCTCCAAGGTTGCTTTTGTGCAGGAAGGTCTCCCTTCTTGCACAAAAGCAATCCTACCCTTAATATAGGCATCTGTGCACTATAGTACAAAGGTGTCTGTCTTGGCTCTAGGCTGTACACAGTGTGTGCCAGTGCAAGCAGATAGCAGATATCCTCTATAAGTTTGTAAATATGGAGCGTTTCTTCTCTCTGCCTTTCATGGAACACAGCGCAGCAACTTTGCTTGCTGCCCTATGTTGCATGAAAGATTAGTTAACATGCTCCTCATGTTTTTTCAGAGGTGCTGCAAAGATATTACTAGCTCAATTGTGGAACTTGTGCTTTTAATTGACAGTTAAAAAATGATTACACAATGTGCAGTCTGCTTATTACTAAAATTTCTATTTGGAAGCATTTTTTTTAATCTTAAATGTATAGATGTTTGCTCATTTTGTGCCAGCCCATCTTATGCAGTGTGTAATGCAAGTTAGAAATAACAATTTACATATTAATTGTGCTTTCTGTCACAGATTGGGACCTTGCTGCACTAAAAATAGATCAGTCACTATTCTTCACTGCACAAAGGAAATTCAATTCTGTGGCTCTCTGGTTAGTAACGTAGACATCTGCAGTGATCAAATTAACCAGTAACGGTTTAATAATGTAAAATAGAGCATATACCGCTAGGTTGCTTAACCTGCATTTATTTTTCATTTAGGGTGTGCGTTATTTTATATGTAGTTACCCGAAGGTTAAAGGCCAAAACAATCTACAGAATATTTTGTCTTTTTAGCCAAACATTTGACCCGGCTTCTAAGATCACTGACCTACCACCATTGCACTCAGCATTACAGTTCCCATAGTGTTTAAAGTCTGCTCTGCGATGCATGTTGTATTCAGGTAGGGACTTGAAGCTCTGCCCACTTTCTGCCTATATTTTTCATTGGCTTGTGTCATTGTCCACTGTAAACTCTGGCTGTTCATTGGTAAAAAAGGGTTAGTACCCCTCCTTAGTACTGCCTTGTCTCATTTTGCAACCTCCCATGGCGACACTCCCTGTTACTTGTGTTGTTACTCAATAGGCTTTAATTACAGCCTCCGAGCACTATTTTATCAAATAGCTTTGTCCTGCCTGCTGCTAAGTTAATTGAGAGACTTATTGCATTGCAATTGTGTAGGAGAGTAGGGTCTGCTTTCCTATGGTCACCCCACTTTTTACTTTTTGCTTCACTGGTTTTTTACTTAATGTGGCTTTGGGCCTGCTAATCAGACCCACAGCCCAGCTGTGCTCTCTCTAAATTCAATACAATGTACTTTAGGTACATTACCAATTGGACATTGGGTCACCTTATGAGCCCCTGTACAGTGTAATATAGGTACCCAGGGCATAGGTGCATCCAAGGCCTACCAGGGGCTGCAGCATGCATTATGCCACCCCTGGCTGGCCACTCACATTGACACAACTGGCTGATCACTCAGCTGGGGCATGGTCGTGTAATCACCCCTTGCTTAGAGCTTAGGTGTATTATCCCTATACCTACCTTTACATATAGACACATATATACCTATACGTCACTCCTATAGCAGGCCTTAACAATCCTGGAGGCAGAGTGCTTGGTTTTAGGTGAGATGAGGCTCTAGCATGAGCTGAGCCTGTCTGCAGCTTTTGGAACCATGTCCTTATAGCTGTTCTATGATATAGCCATACCATATACTCTTAAGTGCATTATAATTAGGGCTCCCGGTTTTCCGTTTAAACGGAATTTTACACATAAATACAGCCGGAAAACTATTTTCCACTGTCTGTATTTATAAGTTAAAAATGGGAAAATACTAATAAACTGTGAGCCGCAGCCCCACTCCTGCCCAGGTTTACATCGGCAGCCCCCTCTTAGTAATCTACACCACTACGGCCCATTTAAGAGAACTGTTAAGTCACACAAGGCAGCAGATGGCAGTAGGTGTGACACATTAAGGGGGGAGGGGTCGCAGTAAGAAGTGCGAGTACTCAAGGTTTTAAACAACACTGTGTCCATCATAGGATGCCTAATTGGCGAGGACGAGGTGTTAATATGTGCATTAGCAGGCCGGCTCCCTGATAGAAAGCTTTATGCCTCATCTAGCGGGGCCTGCTGGGGTCAGTGCCAATAAGATAGCCTGTGAATGGCAATCATTGGCGCAAGGCAGAGACCTGTTAGATGGTAGCTGCGTGCTTTGTTTCAGGTGGCAGGCATTGAGGAATTTTTTTTAAATGACATACCGCTAGTGTACAAGCATGATTGCGATCCCATTTCAAGAAAACATGAAATTCTTTCCTCCTTCCTTTATATTTTTTGTTAACTGTTTCCATGTGTAATGCCAGCTGTTTCTGTGCAACTAGCCCTTCTCAGCTAAATGTGTGGATCGTAGTCTCCTTCCTTTAATGTTGCCTTTGCAGAAGTCATTTGCCATTTGCTTTCATGACTTCCTTTATTCCTATTCTAATCTTCCTCAATAACGCTGGGCTTGCTCTTTGCATCATGAAGGGTTAGAACGGGTTGCAGCAGGTAACTTCCAAGAGAGATTATGTAACACAGTTTGATGCCAGTCCAATAACAAAAATTTCAAACTATGCCAAAAGAGAGGCTGCCTCCCCCATCCCTCCCTCTTCGAACACGGTACGTTACTTGCTTAAAGTTACCTGGAATTCTGTCATTAAATGCACACTTTTTGTCTGAAATAGAATGTTCTAACTTTCAGTGTTTTCAGTTTGATTTGGTAACTTTCAATGTTGTTCCTACTATTCCCGGTTAAAGTTAACCAGAGCATCAGCATCACAAAATGGATGCTGCTGCCACAGACACAAGTCTGACCTCCTGCTGCTGGGAGTCCTTCCAGCGATGGAGGCTTGGACAATAGGTTTCCTGTCTTGGGAGGTGCTAGCACCACCCCAGACAGGCCATAGTGTATTGGGGCAGGGAGGGCTGAATGAAATGAGACACTGCCTGGGGCACACAATGTGTCCCATGCATAGCCCGGTTCAAACCAGTTGCTGGGGCACTCCAGCCCCAGCTCTGGTGCGAAACTGGACAAAGGAAAAGGGGTGTAACCACCCCCTTCCCTGGTACCACCCATAGGAGGGACGTAGCAGGTAATCCAGCCCCTTAGATTAGTATATAGGTTGGAGCTAAGGCAAGAGACTTTAGATTTATCCTGACTGAAACTTGAAACGAATCTCTGGACCTTCAACGTTCTACTTGAAGATAGAAGACTGAAGAATCTCCCTTGTGGTCAAGGAGTGACGACCCTGCACAAGCAGGCACCATCAAGTGATCAACGGTTTGCTTTGTCGACGCTCCCGCCGGAGCCCGAGCACAGAGCCTGACAAGACCTGGATTTCCAGACTTCCTTCAGCCCGATTCACAGCCACAGCAAAGCTGAGACCCGTGGAGGTGACGCGAGACGTGGGTCCGGTCATCTTGGAAAGCCTGTGAATTGCTTTCCGTGCAACTTCTGAGGCACCCTCGAAGTTGTGCATTGCGGATTGAGAAGCCCTAGCCCCGAGCATCATCTGCACCAAAGACCAGCCCTCCACACTCCACGAGTGTCGCGTGGGGCCCTTATGCATTTTCCTGTTCAACGCGTCTGTCGGTCACTTGCCCGTTGGCTAGTGGCCCCTGTGACAATGAACCTTCAAATTTCCACCACTGGCCTGGTTGCTCCAGTATGGCCTTTGCTTCCCTGAAAAGGAGAAGCCCATCAGACCTTGCTGGTCTGATCCAGAAGCCATCTTCGATTCCTGCATGGTTTTCCTTTGCCAAGGCTTGTTGACTCCAATCCGAAAGCCGACACCGCCGTCAGCGAGAGCCTTTGTGGGACAGTCCGTGCCTGACTCCTGGTGGTCATCAACGCCTCCTGGTCCACGTGGCTGCAGAGACAAGCTTCACGACATCACCTGATTGCTTCGCGACATCGCCTGGTTGCTTCCTGGTTCCTTCCTGGTCACTGGCTAGTGACGCAGACTCTGTCCCCTCTGCCTTCAGGTACTCTTCATCCTCGATCCGCCCTTGGATCAAACCAGACCCTTCTCTCCTGGTCGCCTGCAGCATCTTTCTTCAAGGCTCCATAGGATTCAGCGACAAAACCCGACACACTTTGACACCTATGCACCCGCTTCCTGTGGGTGAGGTAACGCGAGTACTCCGGTGCTCCTGTGGGTATTAACTATCCTAGTGTCCTAGTTTTCAGTGGCTTTCTCCTAGTCCATCCTAAAGTGACCTAAAAGAACTAGTTTCCAATTATTTTGTTCCCATCCTAACTCTATGGTAACTTGCGTGTGTGTAAAGACACTGCACATGCCTCCCGTGGGCCTCCTACTTCCTATCCTTTGGTAGTACAGTGTAGCCCCAGCGATTCCCTAGGCCCTAGGCCTATCCTTTGTTCATGACGTGGTTCTTATACCACTATTTTAGTATATGGTTTGACGTGCCCCTAGGCACTACTGTATATTGTGCAACTTATTGTATGATAATTGAATATCTTGTTATGTGCTTGAGCCTCTGACCTCATAAAGAGTTCAGAGGGGTTGTGTTAGAAATAAATACATATATATTTTATATATAACCTGTGTGGTGTCCTTTCATTTGATATTAAAGGTGGAAATCACATATCAGGCCAACTTCTCACATTGGTGTGCAGCGGTTGGGATAAGAGCTTGCTGTTGTTTTACCAATTGTAATCTTTGAGATATCTTTTGAAAGATCACATTATGTACCTATAGGTACATATAACAAGACTTATAATATTTAAGTTCTACTGAACTTAGTTGTTGTAGACCAAAGGGCCTAGCACACCCTGACTACAACTCCTAGAGAGGTTTAGTAGGTTTAGTAGGAAACACTCAGGATAGGTAGATGCTACCACTGTAGATAAACATATAAGACCACAGACAAAGAAAAGTTAGAGAGCAGGGGCATAGCTGCAAATGGTGTGTTTGGGGTATGGCACCCCCTTAGAAAATGGATAATGATGTGGTTAGTTGGGTCCTGGGTGTCTGTGGTCAAATTTCAAACTGGAATTAGCAGCCTGAGAGAACAGACACGCCTCCATGAAACTTTGCAGACCTTGCATACACCCACCCCTCCTCTACTGTCCGACAAAGAACAGGTCAGGAATATACAAAGGACTGGGAGGCTCTTATGTGGTGCAGAGAAGCCTTTTAAATGTAGCACTATGTGTATCCTTTCTGATCTCCAACAATGTAGTTTGTTTTTCTTGAGGTGCATCGGGGCTCACAGAGAATTACAAAAAGTTTTTGATGTGACGAGAATGAGGGAAGTAGGGTAGTTAACAGTGGTAAACTGGTAGCACTTTTTTTTAGAGATAAATTGAGTATAGAACAAAGGTGTGCATCCTTCCCTGTATTTATGTAAATCATACATTTCGCCAATGACATCTTACTATAATGCACCATCTCTTCATGTTCTGTCTTTTTCTTGGTCTGGTTTCAAGCACACACTCCTTGCAGAATTGGGTCCTATGTTCGGCACCTGAAGATTCAGTGCTTCTACTGATAGAAAAGTATGCATTCTATAGTGCCCCACAGATCTTCTGAGCTGGGTTCACGCTATTTGAAATATCTCATATGAAATAGCTACAACTTTGAGGTCACACGAATGCAAACTCTTAGACACACAAGTGCATTAGCCAGCAATGGTAATAATGATGGCTGAGAAATCTCCGTTTCACACCCACTCAGAGCCGGTCCTAGGCCTTCTGAGGCCCCTGGCGAAAGGGAAGATGTGAGGCCCCTCTAAGTGCCTTACTGCCTGCGCGAGTGCGCTTTTCCCTACTCTGCGGGGCCGGCAGGGGGCCCCCTGAGCGTGAGGCCCTGGGCAGCTGCCCATACCGCCCATGCCTAGGACCGGCCCTGCACCCACTGAATCAAAATGACTAAGATACTCCCCAGTCGGACAGGGGGGGAGGTGTGGCTCTAAAAACGGAGTAGAGCTTGCAAAAAAGAAAAGTGGAAAAGGCAAAAAAGGAAAAACCAGACACACAAAAAAGTTCAAGTTAATTGACAGATAGAATATCATGTTTCATCACAAAAAATGTATCAATACACACCCAAAAATAAATAAAGCACATTTCATTAGAAAATATGTCAAAACATCAAAAAAAACTACAAAAGTATAAAACATTGGTTCAAATATTTTAACTAGCAAATCATAGCGCACACTATTCGCAATGCGATTTGCGCAAACCATTTCACGCACATAAAATTGTCTTAGGTAAAAATACTCGTAGTAAATCGAGCAGCCACTGTAAGTCTAATTGACCTCGCAGACAAGAGAAATTTAGATAATGCGGTCACTACCTAGCTGGTGAAATCACTTTTACAAAATCTAAAAGCATAAGTGCCATGTGACATCCCTAACAGATGACACAAAGGAGCAATCCACCTGGCCCTAGGTCTAGTATAGTATGTATGGTCAATAAAGGAGCAGTGCTCCTCAGTCTCGTCAGATAGCAGGAATGCCTCGCACAAGGTGGACTGTAGGGGAGGGAGCCCATTCTGCTAAATACATAGCTGTTGGCAAAGTACTGTACTAAGTAAAGCCTGCACACATGCACCGGACGAATAAGATTATGAAATTCCTCAGTTTTGGGCACACTCTTATGTAAAAAGAGCCTTCTGCAACTACCTGTAGACGTAGCCTAACCATTCTGGGCAATAGCTCTCTCCCAGTAAACACTGACTGTGTATTGTGGTCTGGGACTTGATAGTGAAGCTCAGTAATCAAAATTTCATAAACCAATCACAAGTTTATTTTTTTATCTCTTGATTCAAAAGGTACTTCAAAAGGCCTTTTAAATAAACTTGTGATTGGTTTACGAAATTGTTATCACCTCCTTGTAATAAGTCTTCCTCGCCACATGATATACTTAGTGAGCTCCAGCTCCCCAACAGAACCTTCCAAGCAATTTAGCGCTCTAGTCCTCCCTAACATAGGCAAAATCCTTCACCCTTGACCCAGGGCAAGAGGAGGCACAACCCACCCCACTTACTGTTTCTTTTGTTTCTGCTCTGCAGACTATCCGAGAGCAAGTTTCAGGTAAGTGGGGTGGGGTCGAACCATAGAAGCATGAAGCTCGAGGTGGAGGCCCTGCTTAGCGGGCTCTAGTTTGCGCCTTTACTTTGTTTGTTGAGCGTTTCTTAGAAGCTTGGCAGAACGGGCTGTTCCATAGGGCCCTGCTTTAGCATGCTCATACCGGGGGCGCCTTCATTATGGCCAATGGTCCGGTGTGTCTCTGGCCCCTATGCCCGCCTCCTATTCCTGTGTGCACTACTGGGAGTGTGCTGCTGGTCCGCTAGTCTGCCGGCCGGTGCGCGTCCTCTCCCTTTGCTTTTGTTTACCGGGCTGCGGTAGAGCGGTCGGCGTTTTTGACGACGGCCCGGATCTACTGTAGTCTTGACGCATCACGTATTCCTGCATGCCGGTAATCTATCAGGAAGTGCGGACATTGCATTGTGTTGTCAGTAAGTATGGGTGAAATTTGCGAATTCGCGGTACTCAAATTCGTGTGAAAGCGAATTTGCGGTCCGCAAAATCCACGAATTTGTACGAATTTGCAGATTTTTTGATTTTTGCGTGTTTGTGGGTTTTTTTGCAGCGCGGCTACCGCGCAGTTACCCATGCCGTCGTGGCCATCTTGTTTTCAGTGTTCGCGCTGCGTATTTCCATTTCCGGGCGCTAGTTGCATGCTCGCATTGTGCATTTCCTACGTAGGGGCGCAATTGCGTGTTTGCGTCCGTTTTTGCGTGCTCGCGGGGGAAATATCCCGCAAACTTACCTACGTGGTCACAATGGGCGCGGCCATCTTGTTTTTCATTCATTGCTATGGTTCTGGGCATGCTTTTTCAATCCTCCTTTAATATTTGTGATCCTTTGTTTGAACTTTTTTAAATCTTTTTTACTCATTATCTATCGCTTTGTTATTGTACATCTATATTGTGTGTTCTTTTCTACGTTTGGTTACTTTAAAACTACTTGTTTAAACTCTCTTTTCTTTTACTTACTTTCCTTATTCTTTCCTATTTTATTTTCCTTTAACTGTCCAGGACCATGGCAAAAGGAGCCGGTAAAAACCTTAAGGGGAAGTTACCCGCACCCTTTAGCCGACTCCCTTGCGGGCGCTTAAGGGGGAGGCAGTAACTGCCCGGGAGATCTTCAGCGTGGTGGAGGTGGCCACATTGGTTTTCTTTGTCCAGCGCCACCTCCCCAAGACCGTCGCGGCAGGCGGCAGGCCCGGTACCGGGTACGGGCTCCGGGAGCGTCGCCAGCTATGGGGGAAGGTGTGCCGGGCCATGTATCGGGAGTCTGGGGTCCGGCACACCTATAACCAGGCGACGCACCGGTGGTCCGACATCCTGGCCCGGGAACAAGACCTACTCGACCTGCTTGGCGTCATGATCCCTGGGCATGATGAGTAGTAGTAGCTATTTAATCACTACTTTGTTTTTTCCTGCTCTGTGTTATGATATTGCAAATATTTGTTTTTCCGAAGAGCAACAATGCTGCCGATTACATTGCAGGTAAAGTATGTTTCAAAAGCTTCTGTGATTGCAGGTGCTCGCCTGCTCACTTATGGTGCTACTATGCTTACTTGTTTTCAATTTTGTGCTCATTTGGCCTGGGTGATTATGTATGAGTGTACTTTACAGAAGTGCATAATGCTAGACACTAGAGATTAGATTGCAGGTAAATTATGTTTCAAAAGCTTCTGTTATTGCAGGTGCTCGCCTGCTCACTGGGGTGCTACTATGCTTACTTGTTTTCAATTTTGTGCTCATTTGGCCTGGGTGATTATGTATGAGTGTACTTTACAGAACTGCCTAATGCTGGACAGTAGAGACTCAAGTCCAGTCCTTCCTTTGTACTCCTGCCACTAAGAAGAGATAGTGGTGGTGGATTGATAATTTGAGAATATTATGACTGATTATTTAGTAGGAAACTTTTTAGTGGTCTGCAATCATGACGGACTGTGTCTGTCACTTTGCGTGCTGTTGAGTTCTGCCTGCCAGTCCTAGTAGAACCTTCTTTGTAGTTGGTTTAGTGAGTTATATAACTTTCCAAGTAGACGGTCCGCAAATCTAACAATACTAATATCCTAGTAGACCACATCAGATAGGTCAATAAATTTAGTGCAATTGTTGTCTATTTCTCCGAAATAATTTGTAATTGTTTTTTTTAAATGTTTGATTTGGTTGACAACAATCATCCATGTTTGTGTCTTTCTTTCATGTTGTAAATCAGCTCCCCCCAGGGGCAAGAGGACAGAGGAGGAACAGGAAGGCCAGGATAGGTCCGCCGAGGGCTCCTCTGCTGGCCCCAGTAAGGTTTCCTGTTAATATTATTAATTATACTTCCCTATCTTTTACAGCACCTATTTATTCCAAACGTTCCTCATAATTCTATTTTTTCCTAAATCGTCTTTGATCTTCTTGTAGACTGTTTCTAATTTCTTATCCTGCCTCTACTATGACTCTCTGTGCTACTACTAGATTATTAATAGTCTTTTGTGTAGCTAGCTAAGCTTGCACAGTTGGCAAAAGGTGTTAAACAAAACTCCTATTCAGCAATAGCTCTAGGCACTGAGTGCAGTTCTCTGGGTTGTCCATAATGTCTATTGAAGTCTTCTAAATGTTTATGCTTTGACAATTCCCAACAATAAAATGCCAATGGCCACCAAGAATAAGATACTAGTTTACTTTTTGATTGGATAGGAGGCCATACTACTATGGTTGCAGGGACTAATCTGCACATACAGAACTATGGACAAGAAATAGGGCATTGGTGATAATAGGCGCAGTTAGACTTTCCACATACCTCAGTCATAACAGAAGTTGAACCCCCAATCTCCTTACTGACTAGCTAGTGTGTCAGAGTCATTATTTAGCTCTCAAATGCAGCGATGATCCCCAATGATTATACAACCCAGAACATAAGACTACGGAGTCAGAGTCCCGACCTCTCAGAGTCACGGGCTCATGCTTGCAAATTGCAAACCCTTTCGCTCACTCACTCATGGCCAAAAACCACAGAGTCTATGTAAGTTTTAAAGCTTTATTAAAAGTAAAACAACTAGCTCTGTGTGTACTCTGTATAAAATTGTGCATTAAACATTTATTAAAATTAACTTCATAGAAGATAAATGGTGAACTCATGAAAACTCAACAGTGGCTGATTTACACAGTCATTGTGGAAGACCCCTCACCTGGCTGGAACTTAAAGTCTTGGTGGTGATGATGACGACTTCGACTAACATTCATTTGATCTTGCTCTTGTTCGTAGAAGGGAAGCTTCTGTCTTTCATGAGAAAAATGGTGCGCGTTAAAAAGCAAGCATTCATCAGTTGTGCCAAAAAGTGTAGCATCACATGGCTAAGCCTAAATAAAAAACACCCTTCCCTGAAGAAAGGGAAATTTTTCGTTTAGACTAGAGAGTCACACATTATTACATTTGTTTATGTAGTACTAGTAACATAGTTTTTCATTCGTAGACAAAATAGGGAGTGGTGTATATGGCATCTAAAAATATTAAATGTATTTTCTAGGCGTAACACCATCAGTACAGCCCACCACCAGTGCCGGGGCCAGCGCGGAGGTGGTCACTCCAGGGGTGGATGCAGTGCCACAGCCAGCAGGAACTGCTGTGGGGATGCCACGGTAGTGGCGGGCAGTGGTAAGCTATTATATTCCTTACTTATTGAGATTGCAGAGTGGGCTCTCTGCAGTGGTGTATATGTTGTACAGTACAAGTACACTGTACTGTTAAGAAGACTTACAAATTTAGAACTAAGTTTTTGTCAACCAGGTAGAAGACAGTCATCCTTGACTTTGCATTAGCAATAGCATTAGCGGCAGGAGTTGACGAGTAACCAATGGCCTCCTCTAAATTTGACTTCAACTCAGCTGTGAAAGTTTTATTGAGAAGCCAAGTCAGTTCAGAGATGAACTTGATGGATGGGATGAACGAAAAGGGAAAGAATGGTGTAAGGAAGGACGGGCGTCTTAAAATTAATGACTGGCAAAGAATGATATGTGTTTTTGAATGCTGCCCAGGTGGCTGGGAATCTGATGCATGGCCGGTTGAAGGCTGAAGCAAGGATGGGTGGAAGGAGAAAGAAAAGAGAACTGCCTGGTTGGGTGAAACAGAAACTGTATGTGTGCGCAATATAACCTTTGGTTCAAATTCAAATGCAAGTCAAGCACAGATGCATGGCTGGCAGTTTACAAAATCAAATAAAAAGGTTGTTTTTCAGTGAGAAAAAGTAAGGTTTGTCCAGTTGAGACATTAAGAAGAATGATTGACATTTACTTTGAATGGATGGATGCCTGGATGGTATCTTCCTCATAGATAGCATAGGCGTATGTAGACAGAGTAGACGGTCACTGGATGAAGAGTGTTACTTTGAAGAGCATGTAACACCGCACGTCCATGCCAGAGTAGCAAAGCCGAGGAAAGAAGTTGTAATTTTTCAGAATACTACCATAACTAGTAACAGTAGTTTGCTAGCAAAGCATATATCCGGCGATTAAGGGGACCACTCACTACCTCTGTTAATAATTTTTTTACAACTCTGTCATTCATGTGTGGCCTATCGGTGTTCACTCAATCAAAAACAAAGCACCTAAAGTCATCCCATATGTAAGCAATATCCTGTGAAGGGATAGATGATTATATTATTTATATTCTTAATTTTCCTTTTGCAGTAGTCAGGGGCAGGGTAGGGTGGAAGTTAAATTAAGCAGTAGCCCTTGTAACAGAGTATGGCCAGTGCCACCCGTAATAGAAAAGTAAGAGCTTCATCACCTGCACCTGTTAGGGCTCAAATAATTATTTATTTCAACTTAAACATAGCATACGTGTTTTTTTTACTGTTTTATGGGGGAGGCAGGGAGGGTTAACTCGAAGCTGAACTTGGAGATTTAAGGCTTGCCCTGCACCGCCAGGCCCATAAGGCCCGGTTCTTCAACTGGCACCCAACGTGAGGTGGCTTCAGTGGTAGCGGTTCTGCCCGAGTGTCGTGAGGAGCTTTGCAAGAAACGTCCGGAGGATTCGCGAACCAAGTCAAGAGACCCCTGCATGTCGAAGTGGACCAAAGGTCTTTTGCAGCGCAGCTACTCCTTTCCGACGGCTGCTGACGACTGCTGCGCTGACTGCCACCCTGCCTTGGCCCCTTTGGTGATTACTGGTATTGCAAAACGTTAGACATACCTCTGTTGGCGTGAGAGAACACTTAGTTAAGTATTCATGGATAGCGCCCACTTCTTTGTTTTTTTTGGGGGGGTTTGTTATTCGCCAATTGCAATAGCCGAAGCCAAGGGGTGAGTACGTTTGTGCTGTGTTCTTTGCCTTAACCCCTTGAAGTTTGTAAGCAGACCAGTGAATTAAAGATGCCTGGTCTTAGCAAGTTTAGGAAGCTTTGTTGTTTTGGTTGCAATAGGGATTCCCGGCTGGAGGACTCTTGTCCAATTCCTCCGGTTGGAACTCCCACTTATGAGGTATATTCAAAACATGGTGTCGGATCCATGCCTTTAACGAGGCATGGATCCGATACACAAAGAACAATGGTGTTCTGCAGTGGCCACAAAATGGTAGCTTTGAGCCTGACATATTAGATAATCTAGAAGCAATTTTGTTCAAAAGAAAAGCCTGGCCTGTCGCGTTCTAATCTAGGACCCTGATCAATACTGTGACCTTATGCCCCTATACGGCTATAATCCATTTATTCCCCTATAATGGCATAAACGATCAAGAGTAATATTTCAGAAACTCGTCTCTGGCCTAACATGAACAGAGCCACATTTCAGAATCACTTCCTCTGCAGCTTCCTCTGCAGCTCATTAGAGCAAATGACACAGCAGAAGCCACTATCTAAGATTCCTAGATTACACTCCGAGTTCTTCAACAAGATAAAAACTCAGCAACCTGGGAAAACCCCGCTTGCTATGTTTTGATTAGTAATAGAACTCTAATGAGCACTAAGAGACGATCACTTCCTAGTGACATCTTTATTGACGTCTTATGTCCAAAAACTTACGTCAAACCAGGCACCTTTCAGGTATAAATATTACCAACGTTGCCTTAAGCAAACGCTGCCACTCTGATACTGATGCTATTGCTGCCTCAACGACATCAGCGAATGATGGTGTGGTGTACATAGGAGCAGAACATCTGTCCCCTTCAGAGTCCAGCAGATGCAAGCTGCCCACGGACGCTGCCCCTCCTCTTCCTCGACACGCTGAGAGAGACGCTGTCTTTTCTCCTGCCGAGAAATCCAGCTCCGGGGTTTCCAGCCTACTCTTGCGAGTGACTGGGATATCGAGTCCTGGAAGGAGATACAAGACCTCTAACATTCTATTCCAGAGGTATGGTGTTGACTAAACCCTTAGAGAGAATTCTTGAAGCAAACCTTGGATAAACCAACTTAACTAAAACTGCTACTTACTTACTCCCTCCCAAGTATTAGGCTTAGGTCAGGTACACTGGGGTAGGAGTAGTTAGAAGCACCAGATGAGTCAAATGTATATATGAATGTATATATGTTTTATTCATTTTAAACCATTGTATGGCTAAGAAACCATATCAATGCTTTTACAGTATTATTTCGCAATCCTCATTTTACTGTACGCACTTTTTATAATAACGTGTCTTGCAATTGTGGCAATTCATTTCTCTTGTACGAGAAGAAAGACTGTTCAATAAATAATACCTTTTTATTGAAAACGCCCGTCTCTCTATTCTCTGCATATTGGTGAAAGTAATCTGCACAAAACTGACTGAGTAAAATAACTGTCTATTGTTTCACACAACTCTAGAGATTGACTCTTATTCCAAGGAGCAAAGTTGTCATGTTTATGCGGTTGTTGGAAAACTGAATCCCTTCTTGTCTGTCCCAGGGAAGCTGATCACTTCCTATTCAGTCAAGAAAGTTTCTAGTGACCTCTGAGCTAGTTGATAACAAACCCAATTAAGTTTAGCATAGTCAGTGGAGACCTGGAAGATCCGCACTTCTACGTCCATACTACTGTTTATGTTATTCCAATGCGCAGGGCCCATTGGGAAAATAGGAACTACACTACATGGCGCCCAAACGTGGTAAGGCGATAAAACTAAAGCAAGACGTTAGAGTAACTCAGTCGTGCATTTTTCACACAGACCCCTTTCTCCCGTAAATACTCCAATAGACGTCTGGAGTGGGTGAAAGGTTAAAATACGCCCGACCTTAGTAGGAAGAGATTCCTATGTAAAGCTCTGGTTTATTCAACGTTGAAGGATACAGTGTTCCAAAATATCGTGCACCTAATCTTTGTCTCCTTGGAGACCTGCTCTGCAAACCTTGCATTTCATAAAATGCCAGGAGAAAATGGAACCGCTGCACCCGCAGTAAATGCGACTGAGCAGGGTCCCGACGGTACTACTGAACCGTGTGCAATATTCATCCTGGCACATTTAAGAAAATCTATAACGTCAAAACTTATAGAAAATGGACTGACCAGACAAGGTGGCACAGTCGTCTTCGTGATAGAGGCACACGAATATCGGCAGACAGAGGTATTCTATTCTTGGATAAAATTTCCAGCGGCAAACACCGCAACACACGAGTTCCACTACTACATAGTAGGGGACCCACCAGAAGAGTACGCTCCTTTCGAGGAGATTGAAATCCCATTAAAATTCCAAGAGCACCTGTTCTGGTTTAAAGGCGCCCTAAAACACAATGATCATATTACCAGGCTCGGTCCACTAGGTAGACCAGGAGCAACGCGGCCGGTTCTAGCCAGCTACACACCACATCCAGACAATGAAAAAATGTCAAAAGAAGAGCTGCTAGTACAGCTAAAAACATTAATTAAAATACATAGGCAATTAGTCCAATATGTAATGAGGACTGCTACAGTCCAATCAGCTGTTAATGTACCACAGCTGACCCCTCATCAGGGGAACACCAATAAAATTACACCACAGAGGGGGGCGGAGCTAGCCAGCGTCGATGGCGGACGCGTGAGCTTTCGGCTCCTCGCCTAAGCCCCGGAAAAATCCTGTTAATTTATCCTTCGAAGTGTCCAATCTGCCGTAACTGGCTCTACTACACTCACCGACGCCCCAAGGCACTGCTGGGTGATTTGCAGACCCTGGCTGGCGAGTTCCACCGAGTGGATTGAAGCGAGGTTCTTCGATGACCTGGCGGCGGCGGACTGGGCCTGACGCCACGGACTATCCTGGGAAGAAGGCCGAGCGACGTCACCTGACGTGCGGCTCCGGAATCTGGCAGGGGCGGTGTGGCCACCGGCCGGACTGACACCAGGCTTTTCCTTGATCGGAGCGTCCCCCCCTTTTTTTTTTTGCTGCCACCCCGCATCGGAACCATTTGCCCCCACACGTTGTGGGTCTTCGGTGGTGCGGACACTGTGCATTTGAACTACGTGGCGGAGCAGTCGCCGCTTTGGAGCGATCACGGGGGCAAGTCCACCCTGGTGTGTCCTGTTGTCCCCACGTCCCTACGCTACACCTGAATGGTAGTACCCGGTGCTGAGACTTTTTGAACTGACATCGCCCAGTGTCGAGTGCGGATATCGCTAGAGTGATCGGAGACCGTTGGACCTCCATAACGGACGCCATCTTGGATGCATCGTGCCCCCGACACAGGCCCTGTGTCTAGTGGCAGCGGATCGCCGACTGGTGTGTCTCCTACGCTACCCTTGCCGACTGGAGGCAGCGAGGTGCCTATCGTTTTTGTGTTCCCCTGCGGCAGGAGAAGAACATGGGGAAGAACGACGCCACGCAGGCAAAGCTCTCCTTTGACCGGCGTCGTCCAAAGGGAACGGACGCAACGGCCCCGGAGGCGTCCCCGAAGGGGGCCACTCCGACTGTCCCAGCGCCCACAGAGCTCCGGGACATGTTGGCTGCCATGGAAAAGGGCATACAGGACAGTATTGCGTCTGTGGGCTCCAAAATAGACGCACTGTCGTATCGCATGGACCGCATGGCGGAACGAGTAGATAAACATGCGGAGCGCCTGGATATGGCGGGACGTCGTCTCACGGAAGCTGAGGAGGCGCAGACCGCATGGGACAAGGACAGAAAACAATTCGGTAGACTTCTGCAGGTAATCCGTGATAAGACGGAGGATTTGGAGGCGCGCTCACGCAGATCCAACATCCGCATAACGGGAGTGGCGGAGACGACTCAGACCGGCAAGATGGAACTCTATGTCGAGAAACTGCTGAAACTTCTACTCGGGGAGGAGGCTTTCTCCCCCATGTTCATCGTGGAACGGGCACACCGCACGTTGGGCCCACAACCGCAGCCGGGCGCGCCTCCCCGTCCCATCATCGCGAAGCTCCTCAATTACCGCGACAGGGACACTGCTTTGCGCTTGGCTAGGGACAAGGGTAAGCTCCAACACGAGGGCATGGACATCTCCCTCTACCCGGACTTTACGGCCAAAGTACAGGAGGAGCGGCGACAGTTTGCGCCGTACAAAAAGCAACTGCGTACGCTGGGCCTAGACTACGCGATGCTGTACCCCGCCAAGCTTCGCATCAACACAGGAGGGCATTCATATTTCTTCACGGATCCCAGAGAACTTCAAAAATCCCTGAAGGAATGGACACGGGAGCGCAAGGAAGCTCGGAAGAACCAAGAAGACGACGCAGGTTCAGCCTCGAACTTGGAAGAGCAAGACTAGAAGGGTTCTGCCGGTGCATTTAGCTCTCCCTACCGAGGGAGGTACACTATCCCTCATAATGGTGGAGCTGCGCCACCCCCCTGGGGGCGGTAAGTCTGGATTACATGGGGACTGTCTGTACTGATTGAAGGTGCAGCGAACGAACTGAATAGACTTGTGCTATAAAGGTTGCTGGAGGAGAGGACGGTTAACGCTGCTGGGGAGTACGATCTGGTCAATATAACATTGTCGGGGGGTTGGTGGGGTTGGGGGGCGTTTTGGTGTGATTTACTATGGACACTGGGGGGAAAAAAAAGTGAGGCTGGGATGGAGTGCCGAATTGACCAAATACACTAGAACAGTTGGTGGTGTTGGACTATTCAGGCGAGCTTCGCCCCGGTGCCTTTGGTTGTGCGACTCCCTAGGGAGTTGAGTTTCGAAATGACTAACACTCTGCTATTTTTGGGTTGATGGGGGTAGTTTTTGGGGCCTGTCTGACCGGGTTGGGGTTGGTCGGCTGTGGGTGGGCAGGGGAGCGGGGGTGGGGTTTGGAGACTGGGCTGTTGGGGGTTCTTGCTTTGGTGTGTTTGGGGGGTTCGTGCTTGCTTTGAGTGATCTGATTTGTGGAACTGTAACTGAATGGAAATGCCGGCTGGCTACAATGGGGAAAAGTGTACTGCTGTGTTTTGTTCTCTCCATCCCTGGTGCTATCATGGTTCATAGGCCCTTGCAATGTCTAATACTGCAATGAATGTTCCCACACATGCCCCACACACGCTGAAACTGATGACCTGGAACGTGCGAGGCCTGAACGATTACCGCAAGTTGAGGAAGGTCCTCAGCTACCTACACAGACACCATGTTGATGTGGCCCTGTTGCAGGAAACCCATTTGCCTATCAACAGTAGGATGTTACAATCCCGAGGGTTGGCGGGACATATAGTGGCGGCTGGCTTCACGATATATTCTCGGGGGGTGTTAACCTGGGCCAATCCCTCCTCACAATTGAAATTGTTCCCGGTACAGGCGGACACGGAGGGTCGATATGTTATGGCTAGGTGTGTGGGTAAGGGACTTGACCTGCTGATAGTTAACGTTTACGGCCTCAATTATGATAACCCTGAATTCTACGCTGCCCTGTCCGCCCACTGTAGGTCTCATGCACAGCCTGGGATGTTATGGGGGGGGGATTTTAATTTTGTTTTTGACCCTGAGAGGGACCGCTCCGCGGGCCCTACTCGGCGACCGGTGGCCTCCGCCGCCTATATGAGAGCTGAGTTGATCAAACTAGACCTAGTAGATGTCTGGAGGGACAAACACCCCACGAAGGGCGGCTTTACACACTATTCGGCCTACCACAACGTACACACTAGGATAGATTATTGGTTGGCGTCTCCTCCGGTCCTGAGTGGTATTAGCGCGTGAGAGGTTCTCCCGCGAACCCTCTCGGATCACTCCCCCATTCTGTTGCACCTTTCCACTGCCAGGAAGGGAATACCGGCCTTCACCTGGAGGTTCCCTCCCTTCGCTCTGCTGGATGATGCCTTTCGGGGTGACCTATATATAAAGAAACAATGTCCCACTGGGTATCAATAACAGAGACAATTCAGACTTATGCATACAGTACGTATTGCAGGAAAGGAACACCATGGAGTCTCAGTACATTTTGTGAGAAGGTTATTAATCACCAGTTACATTAAACACGGGAAGCACAGTTAAAAGGCAGCACTGTACATGAAAAGCAATCATGAAGCAACCCAAATGACACTTGGTGAAAATGTGATGACGCAGTGATAGTGACGACGCAAGTGAAAGTGAAAGACAGCGTGGTGACCTGGCGGAAGACATAGAAAAATATTTTGCTACTAATCTAGGCACGGTCGATGACTTTTTCACGGTCTGGGAGGCATTCAAGGTGTTCGTTATTGGAATGGCTATGTCAAAGCACTCCAGTGTGCTACGCTCCATTAGGCGGGAACTTGCCGAAGCTAAGCTGGCGGACCTGGAGAGCCACCAATTATTGGCTCCTAGCAATGACGATGGCCCGGCGCTCGCCCCGTTACTGTCGGAGTATCAGTCACTGGCGGACAAAGAAATTCTCTATATGGGCAAATACGCCACGGCCCGTGTTTACGGGGAGGGGGATAGGCCGGGCGCACTGTTGGCTCGCATGGTTAGGGGCTCTCGGAGGCCTCTGGTCGTAGAGGAATTGAGATCCCCAGAGGGTGACACGGTCGCGGATGAGGAACAAATCCTAGAGACCTTCAGACGCTATTATGCTGGCCTTTACCAGTCCAAAACACAGGGCGTGGAGAGCGAAATGGACGATTATCTGGACCATATAGCCATGCCATTTCTGCAGAATTCGGATAGGGAGTTTTTGATGGCCCCCTTTCATGAGGACGAAATTCTGGAGGCCCTTGCGAGCATGAAAGCGGGAAGTGCGCCAGGTTCCGACGGGCTTACGGTTGGCTTCTATAAAGCCTACAATGACATTTTGCTCCCGCACTTAGTTACCCTCTTTGACACAATCTGCGAGGACGGTGAGATGCCACTCACCATGCGTGAGGCGTTGCTGGTCACTATACCGAAGCCAGGGAAACCCCCGGATCTCTGCAGTTCATATAGGCCACTTAGCCTGCTGAACGTGGACGCAAAGATTTACGCCAAAGTCCTTGCCAACCGACTCGCTCTATTAGTGCCAGAGCTGGTTGCACCGGAACAGTCTGGATTCGTCCCATGTAGAAATTTAACCTACAACATACGCACGGTGCTGGGCACGATGCAACATGTCAAGCAGGAGAACCGAGCGCTGGCGATATTCCTAGACATGGAGAAGGCGTTTGACTCTGTCGAGTGGCCCTTCATGATCAGAGTACTACGGAAGTTGGGCTTGGGTGAACCGTTTCTGCAGAGGATCGGGGCGCTGTACCATCGCCCGTCGGCCAGACTGCGGTTGGGAGATAGAGTGTCGGAGCCGATCTACATTGGCAGGGGAACCAGACAGGGCTGCCCTCTGTCGCCGTTGCTCTATGCGCTGGTGGCGGAACCCCTAGCTTGTGCTATAAGGGAGTACCACTGTCTGGAGGGGATAAGCTTTCCCACCTACAAAATAGGGATCTCGACGTACGCTGATGACACCTTGCTGTACGTCCGGAACCCGGAGTCGAATCTGTCCGCGGTTCTTCGGGAGGAGGTCCGGTTTGGATCACTCTCGGGTCTGCGGGTGAATTGGGACAAATCCATCGCTTTCCCTCTCACCCCAGTGACACATCCCTTTGACATGGAGTACCCTCTGCAGTGGTCCACGGACTCGGTCAGGTACTTGGGCATTTGACTGCACACTGACCCCGAGGTCCTGGTTCGGGACAACTACGGCGTAGCATTCAACAAATTAGTCGAGGATGTCGACGCCTGGATTAGACTCCCGCTATCCCTCCTAGGCAGGATCACTATCATGAAAATGATAGTGCTACCCCGGTTCCTGTTCCTTTTTCTCAACATTCCAGTGGTTCTGTCGAAGACGTTTTTTAGGCAGCTCACACAAGTCTTGATCCGACTGGCCTGGGGCGACAAGCAACCAAGAGTACGATGGGCGACTCTGACTCTCCCCTGCGAGATGGGGGGTTTGGGGGCTCCGGACTTGGAGCGCTACTACCGAGTTGCGCAAGCTGCTCATCTGCACTCATGGGTCCACGGTGACGCACGCACGCCACATCTCATTCTGGAAAGGCTGTTTGCGGACCCGCTCCCCTTGCCTGCCACGATCTGCCTCCCGGTGGATCGTTCAATCGGACGGATGGATTCCCTTAAGGCGACCAACCACGCATGGCATGGCCTGACGCGAGCCCGCGGCTGTGATCTGTTGTACTCCCCACTGATGCCGGTAGAATGGGCTCTCTGGCTGGACCCCTTGGGCGAGAAGGGTGTTGTCGACGCTTTACGCGCTCTCGGCATAGCGAAAATGGAGGATTTGTTCTCCGAGGGTACACTGAAGACCTGGGATCAGCTCACTCCTACGGAGTCGGGCCCCTCCTTGCTGCAGAAATTCCAATTTCACAGGCTCCGCTCGGCGTTTCGGGAGGTTCTGGGCTCTTCCATGGAGGAGCCTGAGGAGATTCCTGAACTGACTTATATCATTAAATCCAAATCACCTGCTAAATTAATCTCTCAAGTCAACAAGTTGGGGGTGACGCATCAGCGCTTACAACCCTCTAAAGCTAGAGCGGCATGGCAAGACGATCTGCAATCGCCCATAGATGACAACATGTGGCGATATTGCTGTTCCAGCACGCGCAAGATCTCCCTAAATGGCAGGCACAGGCTGGTGCATTTCAAGTTCCTTCAGCGGGTGTACTACACCCCCGAACGATTACATCGATACGGCCTCCGCCCCTCGGCGGAGTGTGAGCGTTGCCGAACACTGGTAGCTGATTTTTTCCATATGGCGTGGCTCTGCCCTGGGGTACACGCTTTTTGGGGGGAGGTATTTACTGAACTCGATCAGATTATGGGGGAGTCGCTGCCTCGAACACCAGCACTTGCGCTCCTAGGTTACTCTAAACCTCCCGCCCCTTCCCTGCGCCGACTGGTCGATATGGCACTGCTATTGGCCAGGAGAGTAGTAGCAGCCTGTTGGATGCGTGGGCCTCTCCCTACCAAGGCAAGATGGCTAAGGGATCTACAATACTGCTGTACTCAAACAGAACTGTACAGCGAATTGCTGCGAGAGCAGGAATTTCTGGGACCTTTACAAGGAACACCTGCAAAAGGGGGAGGACGACGGCTCGGAAACCTCAGAGGTAGTGGATCTCCAGGACCAAGTTTTGGAATAGTGGGTTGGACATATAAGGTTCTCTCCCCGAGGGGCGAGGGATGGAGTGGGTGGAGGGGCGGGAGGGTGTAGAATTGAAGTCCATGATCCATTGGGGCGGGAAGGGGTGGCAATTGGGGAGGACAATTACACTGACGATGGGGTGGCATGGGACACACTGCAGACACACCATGATTCGCTCAAGATTGGATGACGGTAGTAGTTCCACAATCACACTCAGGGGAGGGAGGGGGGAGTTGGGATGGTAGTTCGGGTAGTTTTTCCTTTGACCTTCCTTCACCATAAGACCTTGCTGCCGCGTTTACATTCTGGGATGGCCAGTTGTCGCACTGCTCCACTTGCTGCCTACGGAGGGGTATCTCTCTTGGTTACATTGGACTAGCGTCACTACATCACGCCGCCGGGCCCCCGGGATGCCGGCTCTATGGCTGTGTACAGTATTTCTTTGTTTTTGACCACAAGGTCCTTGTGTTGTGTAAACCCGTGCAATGTGCAACTGTAAGGGAATCAGTGACGTCAATGGCTTTGCTGTCAATAAAGGTCTTTCAAAAAAAAAAAAAATGACACCACAGAACATACAGTCATGTCTTGGTAAGACACCCATAAAACGGGAACAAATTCCTTTCTGGTTAGCGCAGAAAATCACTCAAATAGAGGCAGTATTTCCGAATACCACCCCTATTGAGAAACATAGGATCCTGACCATCTGCCTTCCTATGGGGGTCGCACCACACGTGGAGGACTGTGACACTTGGGGTACAGTCTTTGCTTCCATTTACACAAAAACGCATGGTGTTCCGTCAATGGCGGTAATACCAGAAGTGCTAAAACAGATTCAGAATGATTACGGTCCAGAACCTGCTTTAACTCTTGGTATGAAATTACTGAAAGACTTCAAACAGGTCTCTGCTATATTACTAGCCAATATAAAAGGAGAAGCAGCATCTGTGGCGATCCGCCAGAAGTTGAAGGAAACAGATATAACAGATCAACCAATTGAGCTTGCCAGAATTATAGAAAAATGTTATGAAGAACTAGGTAGAGACAGCTTGGGTGGAAAACCAGTAAAGCCCCAACTGCTCGAAAATCCTGAAAAATTATTTATAAAAAATAATTCAAACACTCCTAAAAAGAGTTGGGATGGAAATAAACAATCCACTCCCAAGGAAAAAGTTTTCCAGTCCAGAGGAAGGTCTCCTCGACGGAGGGAAAGAACTCCGACTCGAGAACACCAGTCTCCCCAGAGGGAGCCCTCTGAGAAAAGATATAACCTTAGAAATAGGGATAATTTGAAGAAGCCTGATAGATATCAAAGTATTGATACACGTCCCTCTCGATCTTTTTCGCAGAAATCGGAAAGAAGAGGACGATCAGACCCAGGAGAGCACACCAAGTCCAAAGACAAGGAACCTGCTCAAAGTAAAAAATCTCAATTTCCAAAAAAGAAGGTAGCCAGTATTAGAGTAATCGAACATGCCGAGACTACTGAGGACACAGTTGAAAAACTGGGAGTGGGCACAGACAATGTTAGACAGTGCAGCAGAAATCAGTATAGCTCGCAAGATCCTGATGAGTCATCTGGAGACAGTGGACACGAATGAATACATTCAGGTTGAAACTGCCGACACCAGAGTTAGCGAGCCCCATAAGATATACGAAATAACATTGCGTATAGAGGGTGATAAGACTAGGAAAATAAGGGGTCTATTTTGGGATAAACTCTCAAAAGGCTATGACATTCTGTTAGCTGAAAAAGACTGGCCCCCAGAGTTTGTCAGGGAGTGCCCTCTTGGCGAGGAAATGATTATGCCTGCCTTCTCGAATCACATTCTGATTCACAAAAAATATACTTATGCAAGGAAATGGGCAGTAGCCCAGGCACCGGCATTATATAAAAATCATGTAGGATGGGATGAGGACTCTCCTCCTCACAAAATCCAGTTAAAAAGTCAACCAACTGCACAAAGGCAGTATCCAATTAAGCAAGAAGCTAAAAAACAAGTCAGGGAGATTTTAGATCAACTTGAATATCAGGGGGTTATTGAAACATGCACCTCTCAAATGAACAATCCTTTGTTTCCTGTCTCCAAACCAGACAATTCATATCGTCTAGTTCTGGACTCCAAGAAGAACTGCCGAGCCCTCGAGAAAGTCTGGAGAAGGGATCCTACACCGGACAACAGGACCACCTTCAAGCTGGCCACCCGGAAGCACCACCAGCTGATTCGCGCCGCCAAGAAAACTGCTTTCAAGGACCGGCTGGACAACAACGCACACAACTGCAAGGAACTCTTCAACATCGTGAAAGAGCTATCCAACCCCAGCGCAGGAAACAACGACATCACCCCATCGCAAGACCTCTGCAACTCCCTCGCTTCACACTTCCACAACAAGATCGCGGACATACACAACAGCTTCAACAACCAACCAACGCACACCAAGACCGAACAACCACCCCTCACCACCACCCTCCACGCCTGGACCCCGATCAGCACCGAAGACACCATCCGCACGATGAACTCCATCCACTCCGGATCACCGACCGACCCCTGCCCTCACCACGTCTTCAACAAGGCTGACGCTGTCATCGCACCCCACCTGCGAGACATCATCAACACATCCTTCGAAACCGCCACCTTCCCTGAGAGCTGGAAGCACGCCGAACTCAGCGCTCTACTCAAGAAACCCACAGCGGACCCCACCGAACTCAAGAACTACCGCCCCATCTCGCTCCTCCCGTTTCCAGCCAAAGTCATCGAGAAGACCGTCAACAAGCAGATGGCCGCCCTCCTCGAGACGAATGGATCCCTCGACCCCTCACAGTCCGGCTTCCGAGCCAATCACAGCACCGAGACCGCCCTCATCGCCGCCACCGATGACATTCGAGCCCTGATGGACAACGGAGAAACAGCGGCCCTCATCCTCCTAGACCTCTCCGCAGCATTCAACACTGTCTGCCACCACACCCTAGTACAGCGCCTCAGCAACGTCGGAATCCAGGACAAGGCGCTGGAATGGATCATCTCCTTCCTCGACGGAAGAACACAGAGAGTCCGTATACCACCGTACAAGTCAGAGGCCACCGAAGTCATCTGCGGCGTCCCTCAAGGATCCTCACTGAGCCCCACCCTCTTCAACGTCTACATGAGCCCCCTCGCGGCCATCGCACACCAACACAACCTCAACATAATCTCCTACGCCGACGACACCCAGCTGATCCTCTCCCTGACCAACGACCCCGCCGCCGCCAGAGCCAACCTGCACGAAGGGATGAAAGAGGTAGCCGAGTGGATGACGACCAGCCGCCTGAAACTGAACTCGGACAAGACGGAGGTCCTCATCCTGGGCTCCTCACCCTCCGCCTGGGACGACTCCTGGTGGCCTCCCGCCCTGGGCACCGCACCCAAACCGACAGACCATGCACGCAACCTGGGCTTCATCCTGGACTCCTCCCTCTCCATGACCAGGCAAGTCAACAACGTCTCCTCGGCGTGCTTCAACATCCTACGCATGCTACGGAAGATCTTCTGGTGGATCCGCACCGAGACCAGGAAGACCGTCACCCAGGCCCTCGTCACCAGCCGACTGGACTACGGCAACGCCCTCTACGCCGGTACCACCGCCAAGCTCCAGAAGAGACTCCAGCGGATCCAGAACGCCTCAGCCAGACTCATCCTCGACATCCCACGAACCAGCCACATCTCCGGACATCTGAGAGACCTGCACTGGCTCCCCGTCAACAAAAGAATCACCTTCCGCCTCCTCACCCACGCACACAAAGCCCTACACGACCAAGGCCCGAGCTACCTCAACAGCCGAATCAACTTCTACGCTCCCAAACGCCACCTCCGATCAGCCAACCACGCCCTCGCCGCTGTCCCCCGCATCCGAAGAGCGACTACAGGAGGAAGGTCCTTCTCCTACCTGGCCGCCAAGACCTGGAACTCCCTCCCGACCGACCTGCGCCTGACCCAAGACCACCTCTCCTTCAGGAAGAAGCTGAAGACCTGGCTGTTCGAGCAGTAGCGGCACCCCCCCACCCCCAGCGCCTTGAGACCCTACGGGTATGTAGTACGCTCTATAAATGTCATTGATTGATTGATTGATTGGACTACAGACACCTTAATGCATGTTGCAAAACATTTGCAGTACAAAATTCGCATAGTGCTGCACTAATGAATAACATAGTTAGGAAAAAATATAAAACAGACATATCTAATGGTTTCTTTTGTCAAAACATTGCACCAGAAAGCAGATACTTGACCGCTTTCTCAGTAATGGGGTCACAGAAAAATTTCTGTAGGCTCGCACAGGGATTCAAGAACAGCCCAGGACTCTTCTCAGCCAGAGTAACAGAGTTACTACAAATATATGATGATGAGGCATTATCTTACGTAGATGATATCTATCTCACAGACGACGACTTGGAGACTCACTTGAAAAGAGTGAACACCATTATACTTGGGTTCGCAGCAGAGGGTTACAAATTCAACTTTAAAAAGTCTCGAATTGCCCATCTGACAGTATCATTTTTAGGATACGAATTATCAAGTGAAGGAAAACGCCTAGCGGACAACTTCTTAGAGAAGTGCGCTGTACTCCAAGCTCCAAAAACGCTGAAGAACTTACAATCGATTCTAGGCTTTCTGAATTTCGGTAGAACTTACATTCTAAATTACGCAGAGAGGGTTAAACCTCTCTACGAACTAATTAAACCTGATTTTAAACCAATCACTTGGACTCAAAAACACACAGAAATTTTGAGATCACTGCAAACAGACATGTTAGCAAAAACAAAATTAGATACATGTGACAACACATGCGATCTTGTAATCCGAATCATCCCAGGAAGATGCGGATTCACGTACCTGACCTCTAATGAGGGAGAGAAGGTACCAATAGCTTACAAATCTCACTTGTACACACAAGCGGAAAAAACATTCAGTCCAACAGAAAATACTGTGAAAGCAGTACTAATAGCATTAGCCAATGAACGAGAACTAGCACATGGCAAAAGGATCAATATCCTCACAGCGGAATCCGCCTTCGAGGCGCTATTCAGCCCAGTAAACCTGCCTACAGTGTCACTGGATCCGAAATGGATACAGTGTGTAAATTCTCTTGGAGCGGAAGATGTGAAATACTATTTCGCCCCACAATTCGAAAAACTGAATGATTTAGAATATGAAGAAGAATATCCTCTGCCAATCGAACTTCTGCCTCTCCCACAGTACGCCTGTATAATCTATACAGATAGATTTGTACAGCATTTCAACATAGAGAACAAATCCTACGATGCAGCCTATGCGATCGTTGAAGGTCGTTGGCTGTGGTATGCACCTGTTACAACGCAATTTTTACTCCGCACTACCACTACAACGCAGGCATTACAACGCATACCATTACAACGCATTGCGCTGGGGGGCGCTCTAGGATAAGAGGTAAGTTTAATTTTCTATCCAACACCTTCCCTAGGGTCCACGGGGACTGGAGTTAGAATAGTAAATTATACTTACCACTATCCAGCACTCCAAAGCGCTATGCGTTGTAACGGTATGCGTTGTAAATACCGCGTTGTAATGGTATGCGGAGTAAAAGTATGCGTTGTAACGTCATACATCCTTGGCTGTGCGGTAAATTCAGACCGAAAATAACAAAAACTGAATCAGTGAGGTACTGTTCGGCTCAGCGAGCTGAAATCAGATCTTTAAAGATGGCGCTTGAAAATGCAGAACGTGAATTCCCGACACTAATCGTGTGCGATTCGCATTTATGCGTCAACTCTTACAATAATAAGTTGCAGAGCTGGATTGAAAATGATTACAAAGATGACACAGGTGCCACTATCAAGCATAAAATGCTTTGGAAACAGGTAGCTCTTTTGCAGAAAGAACTACAAAAGACTCACGTGATACACACTCTGAGTCATCAACGTGATGGCGTTCACGTTGCAGGGAATTCATTGGCTAATACAGCCACAGCGGAAGCAACTAAACCGGCTTCCGTAGCCACAAAAAAGCATTCAGAAAAATACATAGACGGGGAAACTATGCTGGCAGTCAAAACGTCCGTAAAAGGTGACTGTGCAGCACTACTCGTGAACTATCCACTCAATTATGCATACGTAATTGATGCAAACTCGTTCCTTTTGCTCGAATCCCTGGAGTGGGGGATAGGGTAATTCCAAAAATGAACAGGAGAGGTTTCCTATTACAGGAAGCACATATGGGGTTGGGTCTGAGACACCAAACAATCAGGGACTCTCTGAGAGAATTGCAATCAGAGTACTGGTGGCCGGAAATGAGTGAAGGAATTCATGATTTTGTAAAAAACTGTGAAGACCTCAACAGAGATCGAAGTGGAGAACCGGCCAGTGTAGTGTCAGAAGCCCTAATAGAAAGCATTAGGCGATCTATCCGCGCTATCAAACAAGAGAAACGCGTCCCATTGTATTTCATCAAGGCTAAATCCACTTAAAAAATGTGGCCCCCAGCGCTCGGCTGACGCCAGAACGGTTATAAAAGATTTGCGAGTCTTTATCGGCACATACGCAATTTCCATGTTCCATTCTGACCAAGGTCCTGCTTTTAGCTCTCGAGCTTATAAGGAGGCCATGGCCAGCATGGGCGTTGGCTTGCGGTATTCTTGTCCATCACACCCCGAAGGGAACAGTGTGGTAGAAAGAAAAAACCGGGACATAAAGCAATCTATAACAGCGAAGGTATTAGGTTCGGGTGCTGGGTGGGTCAAACATTTAATAAGTGTCCAGTTAAGCCTAAACAACTTGCCAAGAAATTCTCTAAAAGGTTTCAGCCCATACGAACTATTGTTCGGAACTAGAATGCGAATTCAGGACTTAGATAGTCAGGTATCAATGGTAAAAGATAAGAAAACAGACTTTGACATCAAAGACCATTTGGCTGTTTTACAGGACTTGAACGAAACAAGAAAATCCTTTAGCAACATAAAGTTAAAGCAACAGCCAGCTACCACTGACGAGGCACCGCCAGCCCCAGCAAGGCCTGTCTGGATTCCAAAGATTGGGGATCTAGTCCGAGAAAAAATAGCGGTGAAGAAGGAATTTGGGCCTTCTTCCAGAAAAGCAGTACCTGTCTTGGCAATCAACGGAACAAGATCAGTAGTACTACCGCCCCTTGCTGGTAAAAAGGAGAACAGAGTTGTATCAATCGACCTGGTAAAACCACAAGCATGTGGCCTATAATCAACAGTAGGCCCAGTGGACTCCCAAGAAACAACAGAATACCCAAACTTGCAACAATCCAAGAGGTTCAAACTGAAAGACTAATCACATTCCATCAGCCTGCAGTGCACAGAGAGGGACTATGCAATAACGCCATGGAACTCGTGCCTCTTGAGACACAGATTGAAACAGTTCGTCAAGAAACACCAGTCTACAATGATGTGGCATCAGAATGTGCTACCGAAAGACAAATTGAAAGAACAATTCCAACAATTGACAGAACTGCCTCTGGCTATTTCATCAACTTTGATAACTTTTCTGAGGATCAAAGCAACCCCGAAGTGATGCCAGAAACAAAAAAGACTTTTAAAGAAAAAGCAACAGAACTCTTTTATCAACTCAAGGAAATGTACCTTATTTCTCCATGGTTAGAGTTCTGGTTTGGTCTAGGTGTATTTTTCCTCCTGCTTTGGCTCATCATGGTACTTTGTTTGGGAAAATTCATTGAGGGAAAATATAGTTCAATGGACACAGCAAGTCAGAACATCAACTTAGTCCTCAAACCACACAGATCATCCCACGTGAAGAAAAGAGAACTGTCAACAGTAAATGTCACAGCCATTCCAATACCCGGCGGGGTTGTATGGGAAAAAACTGACTATGAAATATATGGTCCGGTCGAAATCCTGAAGTATCCTCATCAATTCAAGGTTTCATTAAGTGACTTTGTAAAACATAGTACATTCTCTGATGATTGGGACTTTGAAAGTATTAATAATATGATGTCTGATTTAGTAATGTCAGCTAGATTTACAGAACATGATTATTTGCAAGGTTCGTCTAGTTATGAACAGATGTTCTGCTACACACACTATGGTGATCATTACTTGCATAAATCTGCACAGCCTAGAAATGTTTTTAAGTATAAAAAATGGGAACATTGTGCTGCTCCACCTAAAAGCAGTTCTAAAACATTCTATGAGAAATTTCAGTACTTCTCAGGGTTTAACACCAGTGATGCAGAAACGTTTTATTACAAACTGTTAGATAAAGCAGGATTGAAAACAATGCTGATAAATACTAAATTGATATATTCAGAAGCATTTTATGAAAAAATGATGACATTTTTTTTGATTATTGGAAAAATAACATTGAAACAAAAACAACCTGGGGTACAAAAGATTGGCAGGTACAAGGCCTAGAAGCATTATTTCGAGCCTGCATGATCCCAGAACAAATAATGTTCTTAAATGAAACAATTCAACAAACAACCTGTCTTGGCCTAGCTAAGATCCAAGACCTTAACAAACCGTCTATTCTAAAGCCAATACCTGATAATGCAACAACAGATATTGAGATAGACGTATCTAAAATTTTACATTTAAACAGAACACATCCTGATTGGAAAAAGTGGTTAATCTGGCCTACTGACACAAACAACTGTCAAGATAGATTCCTGAACAAAACACAGGGGTTAACAATGACCAGACCAGACCCTAGATACTCACAGAGACAACATCCAGGGATAGTAACAACATACAGTGTAGGGAAGCTGTGCCTTGAATGGCTAGAATCATCCACACTGGCTGAAATTAAGCAACACTTATCTTTACTTAAAGATGGTGCTGATTTGCGCGATTTTATTATGGGACCACGCAAACAGCGTCAAAAACGCTTCATAGCGGCCAGCATCTATGCGGCATACAACAAAGCTTGGAAAGTCACGCAAATTGAAACAGCTGAAAAAATACGAGAAATTGATCGTATTAATTTGGAAAAATCACTTTCTGTAGTGGACAATGGGTTAATGACTCTGTCCTCCAGAATATATTCGTTGGACAATATTGTATCATCTGCCATAGATATAATAGACAAAGACTTGCTAATGTTACAGCATGGCCAGTCGCAATTGCGTTCTATTGTACAGTTAGGCTGGACGCTGCAAAATCTTCGTTCAGGCTATGTGTCTTGGCGTTTATTCAACACAACGTCATTGTTTTCCATCTTTAACCTTACTGATAAACAAATCAGCTTGGCACAGAAAGGAGCAGACTATACAATCCTGAGCATCGAACAACTTGAGAGATTACCTTTGACAATGTCAGAAAGTCCGGTCATTGAATGGATAATACACGGGATTATCACAATTCTGATAACAACTTTCCAATTTAAAAAGTGCCTTGAATACAAACCTACTGGCCAGTATGAACGATTGGGTAAAGGATACATTAAATCAGCATGGAAATTACCATACACACACACATGCTATAGTGACAGCAACAAAAATGTATTTCTTAGTGGTGAAAACTGTAAACATTCACTAAGCGGTATACTTTTGTGCCAGGGTATTAATTTACACGGAGCCTGTGAAAAAAATTCAAACAACCTTTCATGCCACCAATATGTCACACCTGCAACACAGATAGAGCCTTTCTTTAAGCAACTCTCGAATGGGAGTTACATTCTAAGAACGGATCGCAGCTGTTGTGGCCTTTTGCCAGGAAAAGCCTATCTCGTAAGCGTAACATCCATGGTCAAATGCTGTATGCAAGCATTGTTTCCAAACAGCCCTGGAGACACTGAGACTCCCATATGGCCTCGTTTGAATTTCTCTTCTATACAAATTGATACTTTAAGCAGAATGAAGTCTGTGCTTTTGCAGACAACAGTGCCCATCACGTCATCAAAAGAGACGTATGAACTCCAAGTTGCAAAGACAACATCTGAGATTCATGACCTTTTATCAACAAATTGCCCCGTGCATTTCACAGAAATGCTTAGCCAACTCCTTAACATGTCTCGTGCCACAGGCATCCCAGGCATATTTAAAACGATTTTTACGGGACTGCTAACACCATTTCAAGCAATTCTGGGAATCATTCCTAATTTTGTCCATTCAGTCTTTGGCGGCATACCCCTATTTTTGGGACCTGTAGCAGGCATTTTATTTTTGACCCTCCTGCTCCGATATGGCAAGCCAAAGCTCAGACATGACTCCTACAAGGATGGAAGAAACGATCCTAGCAATCCGCTACCGGGACAGAATAACTAGAGTCCTTGCATTGGCCAGGCTGAGAGATCTAAACATGACCTGGTTTCTTTCATTCAGACCTATATGGCAGACCTGCATCTTACCTGTGCTTCGATGTATGCTATGCGGAGATGAGTGCGTGTTGGACATCTGTCTTGCACTTCCATCAGCAGTACCAATGGATATCGATACTTTGCTAAGTCCGATAACGGCTCACGCATTGTATTGTCCCCAGCGGCTACCAATCCTGATGACGGCATTCGTTGAGACTCCTGTGCTACGACTAGGTGGTAACAGTGGAGCGAGAAATAAAAGCAACATCACCCAGGGACGACCTTCTGTGAGCATTGTTGATCCAGACTTTGATGATAGCAATCATTCTCACACCTGCCAAGTTACAGCACTATCGAACTTGGTCGAACTGTCACCTGATTTTGTAGACCAATTCTTTGAGAGCCTGTCTGATATGATGTTCTCACCCGAACAGAAACAATAATTTTAGAAAAGCATTCCGACACACAGCGTTCCCATGAACTCTGAATTCAGCCGTTGGAACTCTATCCCCCCGTTCAACAAGAATTTTTTTTTAATTGAACACTTTTTAAAAAATATTTACCTTTTCTGGCACGAAATTCTTTGCTTAAAGTAGACCTATTCATAAAGAACAGAAGCTTCTATTTTTAGGTAATTCTAGAGACATAATAACTTTACACCAGCCTCTAGCACATGTTACAGCAATTGCATTTATATGTGATGAATTTATCTCTCCTTTCTTTTCTGTATTAAGAGATATTTCATGTGTAATGTTTCGCAAAATCGTTCATTGATTACAAATGCTATAATTTTGAATGATTTCTATGCTTACAGACGTACAGTACATTCCATGTATTTCAAATACGCAATTTCATATGCAAATATGTATTTTGGGGTGGGTAATGTTACACATGCATCTTTTGCTATAGTTTTAGTAAATTGATGAACATACATTCGTGAAGGTGTCGCGTTCTAATCTAGGACCCTGATCAATACTGTGACCTTATGCCCCTATACGGCTATCATCCATTTATTCCCCTATAATGGCATAAACGATCAAGAGTAATATTTCAGAAACTCGTCTCTGGCCTAACACGAACAGAGCCACATTTCAGAATCACTTCCTCTGCAGCTTCCTCTGCAGCTCATTAGAGCAAATGACACAGCAGAAGCCACTATCTAAGATTCCTAGATTACAATCCGAGTTCTTCAACAAGATAAAAACTCAGCAACCTGGGAAAACCCCGCTTGCTATGTTTTGATTAGTAATAGAACTCTAATGAGCACTAAGAGACGATCACTTCCTAGTGACATCTTTATTGACGTCTTATGTCCAAAAACTTACGTCAAACCAGGCACCTTTCAGGTACAAATATTACCAACGTTGCCTTAAGCAAACGCTGCCACGCTGATACTGATGCTATTGCTGCCTCAACGACATCAGCGAACGATGGTGTGGTGCACATAGGAGCAGAACAGCTGTCCCCTTCAGGGCCCAGCAGATGCAAGCTGCCCACAGACGCTGCCCCTCCTCTTCCTCGACGCGCTGAGAGAGACGCTGTCTTTTCTCCTGCTGAGAAATCCAGCTCCGGCGTTTTCAGCCTACTCTTGCGAGTCACTGGGATATCGAGTCCTGGAAGGAGATACAAGACCTTCAACATTTTATTCCAGAGGTATGGTGTTGACTAAACCCTTAGAGAGAATTCTTGAAGCAAACCTTGGCAAAACCAACTTAACTAAAACTGCTACTTACTTACTCCCTCCCAAGTATTAGGCTTAGGTCAGGTACACTGGGGTAGGCGTAGTTAGAAGCACCAGTTGAGTACGTTAGCCAAATGTATATATGAATGTATATATGTTTTATTCATTTTAAACCATTGTATGGCTAAGAAACCATATCAATGCTTTTACAGTATTATTTCGCAATCCTCATTTTACTGTACGCACTTTTTATAATAACTAGTCTTGTAATTGTGGCAATTCATTTCTCTTGTACGAGAAGAAAGACTGTTCAATAAATAATACCTTTTTATTGAAAACGCCCGTCTCTCTATTCTCTGCATATTGGTGAAAGTAATCTGCACAAAACTGACTGAGTAAAATAACTGTCTATTGTTTCACACGACTCTAGAGATTGACTCTTATTCTAAGGAGCAAAGTTGTCATGTTTATGCGGTTGTTGGAAAACTGAATCCCTTCTTGTCTGTACCAGGGAACTGATCACTTCCTATTCAGTCAAGAAAGTTTCCAGTGACCTCTGAGCTAGTTGGTAACAAACCCAAATAAGTTTAGCATAGTCAGTGGAGACCTGGAAGATCCGCACTTCTACGTCCATACTACTGTTTATGTTATTCCAATGCTTAGGGCCTATTGGGAAAATAGGAACTACACTACAGGCCGACAATGTTTGACTCTTTCCGCCTCTGGCGTAAGGAAGCCAAACAGAGAGAAATTAAGCAGGCAAAAAGAGAGAAGAAAGAGAAAGGTATGACGATTATGCAGGCTGCCCAGCAGTTTAAAGATAATGAGATTGATCAGGCGATTAAAGTCTCAGAAAGACAGCATCGTATGGCAACATATAGATGTTACCCTGTGCTGCCTACTTCTTCACAGAGTAAGGATCTTGACGAAATTCCCTTAATGTCCCATTTGTTGAGATTGCCTCCGCCCTATGTACAAGGTGCTACTGCACCCCCATTGTTACCACTTGTTCAGCCACCTGTCATTCCGCCATTTGTTCCGGCTCATCCACAATTGTCCCTTCCAGTATTTCCACCACCGCCTCCTTTGTCACCGCCTCCTGTCTCTCGGACTCCTGTATCTCAGTCTCCTTTAGCCCCGGTTTCTCTTGTAACTGTCAGCCCCTCTCCTGCTGTGCTTAATACCTTATCTCCCATTTTACTGTCAGATTCTCCCACAGCTCGTAAACGATTGGTTGATACTGTTTCTGGCCTTTTCTCCCCCCTCTTTGGGTCATTTAACCTGACTCCTGCTCTTTCTCGAAGGTAATCCCGTAGTCAACTCCCAGGTTCCGACGAGAGAATTGTGTTGGACTCTCTTGCTCATAAATGGATCATGAGTGCTCCACAGTATAGCGTGCACGATATTATGAGCACCTTTCACCAGTGGAATGCGCCTACGCGGAGATATGTTTTTAATGTTATATGTGACACTCTTGTCAAAGGATGGGAGGATATGGATTTGGGTTTAGCTTCCCAGGATCTATTAGACATACAGGCTAAATTTGATAAAGGACTTATTGTGGGTTCTGAGGTTGAGGACGCCGTAAGGACACTTGTCACTTTCAGGTCTTTATTTTCTTCTCAGTCTTTTCTTGAACCTGATCCTGCAGTTCGACAGAAAGTGAAACATTATCCTATGAGAGAAGTTCCTCCAGTATGGAGAGAAGAGGATTCACAGGCAGGCAATATTCCGCGTGTCCCTGCTCATTTCCAGTGTATATGGGTACATGTCCCCTGGAAACGATCTGAAGTTTTGGCACTTAAACAGTCTTTACCGGACCCTCGTAAAAATCCCGCTGGGTATTATAAAGAGCTGTCCCAGACTGTTGATGTGTGTATCATGAATTTGGCCGGTATTGATATGCTGATGGGAAATGTAGTCCCACAAGCGTTATGGGCTCGGATTCGTAGGGAGGACCACGACCAAGCTTTAGGTGGTAATTGGGCTGCTATAACTGCCGCGGATACAGCACAGATAGGTGGTGCTAAATCTGATGATTTGATTGCACAATTGCCTGGTAGGATCATCACTTTAATGAAAACGAAGATGCCTGCCTTACGTGTTAACTGGGATAAGTTAGCTGCGTGTAAACAGAAGATAGATGAGAGTGTCTCCGATTTCTTTACCCGTTTCGAGGAGACGTTCATCGACCACAGTGGTCAAGATATGGGTACTGAGGGTGGACAGCGATTATTCATGGATACATTTGTATTTAATTTACTTCCATAATTATCGCATAAATTGAAAGACTCCGAAAGTTCGTGGGCTGTTTCTTCGTCTGCCCAGATATTAGCCACTGCTCAGTATTACGAGAATAGGGATAGCGAGGAAAAGGATAAACTCCAGAAAAAGATTAAAGAATTAAAAACTAAGGTTCTTTTGCAACAGGATTATCCCCCTCGTTCTGCTCAACGCCAATTTCAACAGCCTCCCCAGTTTCAAAGGTTGTTACAGAAACCTGAACCCTTCGTTCCGCGACCTTTGCTCGGTCCTAATCAATGTGCCTATTGTATAGAGGAAGGTCATTTTAAGAATAGCTGTCCGGTTTTATTGCAGCGTAATGGTGGATTGCCAGGGCCGCAAGGTCATGGTGGTTTTCAATAAGCACCCAGGGGTAGAGGGCGAGGTGCGTTGTCTCAGGGACAGCGTTCCTTTCCCCTTCAAAATTCTATGAATTATTTTGACCGGCAGAATACTCAGTCTGCACAATATTACAATGACGACTATTGTGTTGAAAGTGAGAATCAGGATTTTCACACTAGCTAGGACAGCCATGGACAAAGCAAGAGAGTTGTATAAGTTCCAGTTGATCAGAATGGGCCTTATGTTGAAGTTGTTGCATTGGGTGTTTCAGAGGCATTTCTTTTGGATACTGGTGCAATGAGAAGTTCTATCATTCAATCCAAACTCCCTGGGGCACTGTTGTCTGGCTTAACAAACGTTTCTGTAGGATTCTCTGGTGCCCCAGTTCGTAATCCGGTTTCTTGCCCTTTGCCTACCTCAATTGGTCCTTATGATTTGGAGGCCCACTCATTTTAACAACTGGTTGCGGCGAGAATTTGCTGGGTTTGGACTTATTGAAAAGTCTTCATGCAACATTGTATTGTTCCCCCTCTGGTGTACATCTTACTTTAGGTAAGACATTGGTTTCTCCTATGTAATTGTCTAAGGACCAAGTCCCACCCGAATTGCATTCCCTTCCTGCTACGCTTTGGGCTACGGGTCCGAATGATATTGGTCTGCTTAAAATTCCACCTTACGTGGTTACTGTCAAGCCTAATGTTAAATTACCACACATTCCTCAGTATAAAATTTCCAACGATGGTGAAAGAGCTCTGTTGGCTATCATCTATGATTTAGATCAGAAGGGTGTGGTTGAGGAAACAAGAGGAAATGTTTGCAATAGTCCTGTTCTACCTGTTCTTAAACGCACTGATTCTTCTCAGCCTCCTGTATATCATTTTGTGATCGATCTTCGGGGGGTGAACAAGATTGTTGTACCCCAGTTTCCTGTCGTCCCAGATATCACTGCCTTGCTCACAATGATACCTGCTTCAGCTGCCTGGTTCTCAGTTATTGACCTCAAAAATGCTTTCTGCAGCATTCCTATTGCTGAGGAAAGTAGGGATATTTTTGGCTTCTCTCTCGGAGGCTGAAGTTTCCGATTCAAACGCACACCCCAAGGCTATTGTGAGAGTCCCTCCATTTATAGTCAGGCTTTGAAATCTCAGCTAGATGCTTTCACTTTGCCCCCAGGTGCCACTCCTATTCAGTATGTGGATGATTTGTTGGTTGCTGCTGATTCAGAGGATGTTTGTAAGAATGTGACTGTTTCGCTGTTGCGTCATTTGTCTGATCTGCATCACAAGGTGTCACCCTCTAAACTACAATATTGCCGCCAAGAGGTTACCTACTTAGGTCATCTCTTGTCGAAGGAGGGAAGACGATTGACCCCAGAACATATTCAAGCAATCGCACAAATGTCTGTACCATCCACACAAAGGGAGGTGCGTGCATTTCTGGGCATTACCTCCTATTGTAGACAATGGATTCCGAATTTTTCTTTGTTGGCTAAACCTCTGCTGGCACTTACTCTGAAAGACACACCCCAACCTCTTCCTTGGACTGCCGAATGTCAGAAGAGTTTTTCTGACTTACGTACTGCCTTGTGTTCTGCCCCTGTGTTAGGTACTCCAGATTACAGTAAGCCTTTCACACTCTATGTTCATGAAAGAGAAGGTTGTGCGTTGTCAGTTTTAACGCAACAATTTGGAGACAAACAGCGGCCATGTGCCTATTTTCGGCTACATTGGATCCAGTAGCCAAGGCATTGCCTAGCAGCAGCGATCTCTATTCGTCAATCTGCTGGATTGGTACTGGATAACACTCTTGTTGTTTTGGTACTACATGCAGTGGATACTCTTTTGAACAGAACGAAAACACAACATCTCACGAGTGCCCGCTTGTCTGGGTACGAACTGACGCTCTTGGCTAGTCATATACACATCAAGCGATGTAATGCTTTGAATCCAGCAACACTGTTACCTATTCCAGAAAAGAAAGACAACCAAGAACAACATGATTGTTTTCTCCGTACAGAGGAGGAAACAAAAGGCAGAATAGACTTAAAAGATACACCACTTGTGGACCCGGATGGGATCTTATGGGTTGATGGGTCTTGTTTCAAACTTCGCAATGGCGAGACGACTGCAGCCTATGCTGTTACCACCCTGCATACAGTAGTGGAGACAGCACGCATTAGACAGAATTCAGCCCAAGCAGCTGAGCTGATTGCCCTGACAAGAGCGTGTGTGTTGGCTAAGGGAAAGAGAGTGAATGTTTACACCGATAGCCAGTATGCCTTTGGCGTGGCTCACAGTTTTGGTCGCCTGTAGAAGGAAAGAGGATTCTTTACTTCCCATGGGACTAAGATACAGCATGGTCAGTTGGTAACTGACCTTCTCGAATCACTTGCTTTGCCTACCCAGATAGCAATTATAAAGTGTAGTGCACATAAAAGGATCACTGATGATGTGGGTCGCGGGAATGCTTTTGCAGACGAGGTTGCGAAAGAAACAGCGAGAGATGCTACAAGTCGCATGTATGTTGCAGGCCCTGCAAGAGGGGTCAGAGAAGGAGGAATGTGTGAGGACACAATAGATAGTGTGAGAATGATTCAAGAAGAAGCTACAGAGAAGGAATTGAGTAAGTGGAGAGAAAGTACGGGAATGTTGGACGCGACAGGGTGTTGGACGGAATTGTCAGAACACCAGCTTTGGCTGTTACCAGACGCCTATGTACTGCCTGTAGTTACTATGGCGCATGGTCCAGCCCACATCAGTGCAAAAGGGATATGCAAACTTCTGGCTCCAGTATCGCAGAATGAAGGAATCCCTAAATGTGCGGAAAATGTGGTGAAACATTGTATCGTTTGTTTGACGCATAATCCAGTAAAGGGAACCCCAACTCTGGCAGGTCATTTTGCTCCCCCTACGCATCCTTTTGAGGTATTACAAATTGATTACATTCACATGGAACATTGTAACAATCTTAAGTATGTTCTGGTGGTGGTGTGAGCCTTTTCCAGATGGATAAAGGCCTAGCCTCTAAAGGCCAATACTGCTTTGTCCACTGCCAAAGTCTTCTTGAAGGAATTCTTCCCGAGGTTTGGTTTGCCGTGAATTGTCTGGAGTGACAATGGAAGTGAATTTGTAGGCCAAATTATGCAGAAAGTGTGTGCGGGTCTTGGCATTAGGCAGAAATTCCATGCGGCAACCACCCTCAGTCAACAGGCTTGGTAGAATGCTATAATGCAATCTACAGCTCAAACTGGCAAAGATTCAGGCTAGCACGGGTCTTGCTTGGCCCGATGCTTTACCTTTGGCACTCCTATCTACGAGAACAGTTGTACACTCTCGCTTAGGACTCAGCCCATACGAGGTTGTTTTTGGGCGCCCAGCTAACGTCTGGGGAGTCCCTCGACCTAAAAAGTACTCCGATATTTCGTATCCTATGTTGATCAACTACTTACATGACATTACCACTAAATTGCGTGTTCTTCACCAACAGGTTCAAAACGCTTTGCCGGAGGCCTCCGCAGACCCAGGTCACTACATCCAACCCGGAGACTGGGTCTGCCTGAAGAATTTTCAGCGAAAGAAGAATCTGGAACCTCGTTGGGGGCCGCCTCGGCAAGTTCTTTTGGTGACACGTACAGCAGTGAAGGTCGTCGGAAAGAAGAACTGGATCCATGGCGTGCACTGCAAAAGGGTACCTTTGCCTTTTGACCATTGGGTCCGCAAGGGTGTAGGTGATAGCGAGGGCGAAAGGGTCCCTCGGTTGGTACCTTTCAGTAGTGCACGTCTGGATCGGACAAGGTCTGAAAAAGAAGACAACGACGTATTGCAAGAAGCTGTACCATCACATCTGCGGTTGAACACAGCAAACTCAGAGACTTTGTTTCGAGAGCAAACGGTACCTGACAAGACATGGTACAACCTGAGACCTAGACTGATGAAGAACAATTGAACTTTTTTTTTCTTTCCCCTTTTCCTTTTTCTGATTGCACTTTTAAGAGACATTTTCTTGCTATCCATCAAGTTGCAGGGTCACGGTAGGAGTCTTAGGCTGTGACCTGAGTAGTGACAGTAGGTCTGCAGGACTTGCAGTGTCATAGGACGGCTTATAATCACAACTAAGTGATCTAGAAAGATTACCGTGAGCAACGCTTTAGAGGATGGATATTAAATTGGAAAAAAAATGATAAAAAGCAAGAAATAAAAAGTAAATATAAGAAATTGTTGTTTAGTCCATATGGTGTAAACTTGTGCATTTTAATATGTTCATGTATTTTACTGACTTGTGTAAGTTGGGTTGTATACACTATGCAGCAAGCACCTGTTCCTACTTCTGTTTCCTTGCCTTTTTCCACTACTGCCTCCCTGCATCAGTTCCATACACTCCCAGAGCATGAGCAAAATTAGGAGAACAGAATACTTTAACAATTCATTTATCCAGCTGGTGCATCAGCATCAACTGGCAGTCAATATTACTGACTGTTGAGTTTGTGGACTCATGCCCCATAACACAGAGAAAGGGATGCCATATTTAGTCCTTCTGTTTTCCTACGAAGGTTCTGCTTGGGCCTATTTGGCCATGTTTTCCAATATATACCAGAATCAACTTTGACATCCTCTTGTTGGTCCATATGGTGATGGAGCAGATTTTTGTCATAGTTCTTTGATAAAGGGAATAGTGGCTATGGCTAGACTTGCTGAAAGTGGTAAGATCCCTGTTGATGAGAAACTAGCGTATGATGGTTGGAACGTGACTCGTTACGTTACTAGCCTCACAGATAAGGCTAGACGAAGGAGATCCCCACCAATTTGGACCATACCTCATCGAGGCAATTTGTGTTTACAGATAAATGGTCAAAATATTAAAAACCAACAGGAAAAGAGTGTTTGTTCCCATACATACATCTATTCATCCCAGATTTCTTCACCTTTAGTGCCATCGCAGGGCACATACTTTGTCTGCCACGATAGAGCCTACACGTGGCTCCCCACCTACTTTTCAGGAACGTGTTATGTGGCTTTTCTTCTCCCTCCGACATACATTGCTCCTTCAGGTCAACACAGAAATAGATATGGCAGAGGGGTTATCGATTCCAAAGACACAGCAGGATAAGAGGGAGGGGACTTTTTCAAAGGGTTCCTTCCTTTCTGGGGCCCAATGGCCATTAGCAGAAACATTAGGCCGTTAGTTCGTGTTGTTGAGGCTACCAAAAATGTGACTTCTGGAGCCTTGAGTAATCTAACAGCCGAACTTCAGGCGGACCGCCTTATGACTTTGCAGAATAGGATGGTTCTAGATATTGTTCTTGCAGATCGTGGAGGAGTCTGTAAATTGATCGGGTCTAGTTGCTGCATTTATATTCTTGATAATGCCCCTACGGTATACCAAGCCATCTCTAAATTGCACGTAATTTCCGAGTCGATTCACCAGGACACAGGAGATTGGTCTGTGATGGGATGGTTTTGGGGACTACTGTTCACATGGGGATGGAAGGTGTTAACGATCCTTGGAATGGTTTTGGCCATCATTTTCTCTTGTTGTCTTTGTTTACAGTGTGGCCCTGCCAACTGCGGTCTTTGTGCCACCATGTGTGTTTCAAGGCCTGTGTCACAGAAAACAGAGAACATTAAAATGATGTTGTAGCAACAGCTCAACGACCTCATGGCCATTGACATCGACTCACACTAACATGAGTCCTTTGTGTTTTGCCCGAGTAATGGCAAAAGGAAAGTCTGAGGTTCTTCGATTTTCGACTTCGTCCTGTATTCAACCGCCATTTTGTGTCCCGTCACCATTTTGTGCTGCCCTCACTCAGGCAGCACGGCAAACGGAGTGGTTTTGCCTTTTCCAGCTGCTACGTGTCTCTTCTATTAAAAAGTAACCCCCTGCCCTTGTTTACGAAACTGATGTCAGGGTCTGGCCGAGTCCACTAATCCATGTCTAGGTTGATTGATCCCTGTCTCGACTGACTGTTTGGCTCTCCCTATTCTTCCCTTACTTTATCTTATCCGACTGGCCTTCGCTATTCTCTCCTTATATTCTCTTGTTACACAACTATCCTTTGAGGCACACAAGTACGTCCTGCCACCTGCAAATTGGATTGTAGGCACTAGCACTGATTAACTTGTGGGGAGGGGTGACACACAGGGTCTGAAAGAAGGGTGTATTTGGGACACTTGATAGCTTGTTTTCCAACTTTTCCTATTGGCTAGCCTTGATGGTATTGGGAGTATATGTTGTAAATATGTGTGCTATAAAAGATTGTGCGCCACGGAATAAAGTGGCAGGATCCTAAGAACCTACTCTGTACGTCTGGGACAACTTTGCTTAGCTGCAGCTAATAAACCTGGTTTTCTACGCCTAACAGAGTGTCTCATGTCTCTGTCCGACAAGGCAGGTGAATCTAAGAGATTTAAGGCGTGCCCTGCATTGCCAGGCCCATAAGGTCCAGTTCTTCACTTCCTTTTACCTAGCTTTGTCGGCTCATGGCGTGCCTCCCTCTCAGACTGAATTGGTGTCTGCCAATCAAGATCTAGATCATCAGAAGGAAGGGGGCTTGAAGAAGAACTTGTACTAGCCCTCTTTTTCCTTGCTGGGGATCTGGAAGACAATGGATGATCAGGACTCAGAGTGGCTTGCTCGCCTGATACCTCCACATGAATCTCGATTTCCTCATGTGCTGCTACTTCTGGAGGAGCAAGAATTGTGGGCAGTTGTGCCTCTCCATGCGCCTCTCCATGCGCCTCTACTTGCGCCCCTACTTGCGCCTCTCCTTGCGCCTCTCCTTGCGCCTCTCCTTGTTGCACCTGTGGTTGTCGTTGCGGCTGTGGTTGAACACTCGTCAGATGAGTTACACCCTGCATTGATTGGATGCTACTTTGCGATGAGTCAGCGCCAACATCACTGGTCGATGGTGAAAGAGCAATTAAAGTTGCTGCCACTGCGGCACTCATGGGCTTGGGCCTAACTTGGCGAGGTGGCACGGAGACCAATGAAGCGGAGGTGCTGCTCCCAGCATGGTCCCCGGCGGATACCGCTGCTGCAGGCGTAGTTTTTTTCCTCAAAAAAAGTGTCTCCTTGGTAAGTGGCGCCACTTGCTTCTTCTACTCCTTTTTACTGGCAGTGGCACTGGCAACTTTCTTGGTAGAGGAGCTACGGCCACCTTTCTTTGGGCCCATCTTCTTCAGATGTCAGAAGAACAGCAGGACGCAGTTGCACAAGTTGCAGAGTTGTCTGTGGCCCACGTGACTTTGTGCACACACCGCAGCAGGACTTCTTCCTGGCACTACAACAAGTGATGATAATGAGGATGATTCCTGGTTCTTCTCAGTCTTTGTGCACCTAAAAGCAAAGGAAGCCAGAGGAACATCAGTTAAATAAATGTTGCATATGTCGTGCTTCAATTAATATTTGCAACTAGGCATTTATTATTATTAACACAACACACCCAAAACGGAAAGACCCAAAATAGAAAATTGCAATTCTAATCCAAAATGGATGTTTACATTAATAGAAGAGAGACCACACAGAGAGAGTTGTTTCATGCACCACTGAGTACCCCTGGGCATAATGGATGAAAGCAAGGCAGACTAGGTGCAGGCCTATGGCACAAAGCACACTGCCTGGCTTCAAAATAGCCCCTAGACCCCCACCCACATGGCTAGGCCCTGGACCAGGCCCCAACAACACCCACAAAATCGAAACACACACAAAAATCACCTCAATCCAATGCCATCCATGCTCTAAATAATGTTTAAATTCAAGAGACCCCACAGAAAAACATGGCCCATGCACCACTGAGTACCACTGGGCATAATGGATAAAAGCAAGGCAGACTTGGTGCAGGCGTATGGCACAAAGCACACTGCCTGGCTTCAAAATGGCCCCTAGACCCCCACCCACATGGCCAGGCCCTGGACCAGGCCCCAACAATACCCCAAAAAATCGAAACACATACAAAAATCACCCCAATCCAATGCCATCCATGCCCTAAATGATGTTTAAATTCAAGAGACCCCACAGAAAGACTTGGCCCATGCACCACTGACTACCCCTGGGCCTACTGGCTAGTGTGGCTTTAACACGCACCCCAAAATTAAAGATAACTTCCACATATAACAGTGAGCTACTCAATAACATGTCATAAATGATATTTTAGGTTCGACAAAACTCACAGTAAAAGTTTATCATGCACCCATGGCTATCCCTGGCCCTACTGGATACTGTGGTTACCCACAACATTTTTTTTTTTAAGTTGTGAAAAAGTTTATAAATTGTAGTTGCAGCAACTGCAATGCCCCAAACAAACAACACCAACTTACTTGTAAAATCTCAAATCCAAAAGTGATTCCCCAAAAAAGTCCTCAAATACAAATATTCAAAAGCAGCCACTAATAGTAATCCTTCCAGCTCCAGATCCAAATGAGAAGTGACCAGGACATGGACAAAGCACTGGGAGGAGCCTGCTGGACAGGAACAGGAAGTTGGAGACTGAGGGGCACTTCCTCCCTCCCACCCCCCCAAAATGACTCCTTGCACAAAATAATGCAGCTAAATGTCAATCTGAGAATTTATTCTGATCCAAATCATCATTTTCAGGAGGTTTATGCTGCCAGCAATAGATTTCTTGTGCAGAATTGCAATTTGTGCAATTTCGGGAAAGCGAGTTGTTCAAATCTCCCACCGAATGTCAGCTGCGCGTCGCATCTACGTCTTCGCAATTTTTTTCTAGCGCGGTGCGTGATCGCGGGCCCTTATGACGTATTCGCATTCAGCAACTCTCGCAGTGCAAGATGGCGGGACGCTATGACGTAGTCGCGGTCGAAAAGTCTTGCGCGATCACGCAGCAAGATCAAAAATGGTGCAGCGCACGCAAACCGGAATGAAAACAACTCGGCGAACTCAGAATCACGGTAAGTCAACGCCGCGTGCGTGAGATTGTATTTGTGAAGCGCGACCAAGCAAAAATATTCCGCCAACTCGCTAATTGTGTATTTTTTGACAATTTCGCACGATTCGCGGACCGCAAAATTGTTAAAAATTTGCAAATTCCGCAAGCGGAACGGATTTTCAGCCTATTCTTAGTTGTCAGCGAGCACTCTATGTTTGTTTTGGGGGTGCTTGGCAACCGGCAGGATTTTTGGTTGTGTGTTCTCATGCAACATAGTACGCCTTTTATGCTTTGTCACTGGGGGGGGGGATTTTCTTTTCTTATCAGTGTGAGTCAGAATGGAGCCTGGTGAGGGATCCCACAAGGAGGCATGCCCTAGTGTACAGGCTCCTGTGGAGGCACCTTCCTTGCAGCCCATCTAGCAGATGATTCAGGTTGCTGTGGCATTATTATTTTTTTTAAATACATTTTATTGACAGATCGCAAACATATCGCAGAGCTCTGTACCCCAGAGGTATCTGCCAGTCAAATATGCACAATAATGACATTGCAATCTACTTTGTTTTTTTTGTACAGCGAACAATGAAACATGATCTAATCAATGAACACCCCTCCCTCCAACTCTCCCCCCCCCACACGCCTCCCCCCTCCTGGATCCCTCCCCCGCCGCACGATTACCATCACACTTCTCTTATTCACAATACTTTCCGCTGACAGTATGCACACACCTGTTATCATAGCGCCCTCATATATCCAATGAAGGGTCCAGCTCTGCCGGAGGCTCAAGTCATAATCCCCTGTAGTCGGCCCACCTCTTCCAAATTTTATAGTGCCTTCGTGGGCATCCCCGGGCAAGAAATATGGGCCTCTCCATCCCCATGAAAAAATCAAGCCCTCTCTTCCACGCCACTACAGATGGGGCCCGCGCATCCTTCAACGCCCTGGCTGCATCTCTCTAGGCTAAAGTAAGTACTAGTAGTAACAGGTGCATCTTATAGATGTTGCCCCCACCCCATCCATCACATGCAATAGACCTAACTGTGGTGTACGAGGGAGCTCCCACCCCAGAGCCTCAGCTAGACCATCCCACACCCCTTTCCAGAACCTGTCCAGGGAGCCACAGTTCCACACTGTGTGTAGGAATGTCCCTACTTCCTGGCCACATCTAAGGCAGTCTGATGATGCAATAAGGCCCGCTCGCCACAGCCACTGCCTAGTAAAATGCACCCTATGCAGGTACTTACATTGGATAAGCCTTAGGCGAATTGATATGGCAGCCCCCCTGGGGCTTGCCAAAGCCTTTCTCCAGTCTTCTTCCTCTAGTGTTCCGATGTCGTTTTCCCAGTTTTCCCTTAATTTCTGCAATGTGGAGGAACAGTGTATGATCAGGGACTGATAGATGCGTGATATTATTTTTTGTCTCCAAATCTACCATGACCACCCTGGCTTCCAAAGGGTTAAACTCAGGGAGGGAGTCCAGCCCCTCCAGGCACGGGGCAAGAGCGTGGCGGAGCTGTAGGTACTTGAAAAATTGGGAGTGGGGCATACCATATTCATTGCTTAGATCCTGGAAGGACTTAAGAGTCACCCATGACATGACGTCTCCCAGTTTTGATATTCCTATATCGTCCCATCCCTTAAAGCCCTGCAACGTCTCCAGTCCTGGCAGACGTCCATTATGCCAAAGGGGAGTTTCCCCTGTCAGGGTTTTCCACCACCCCATGCGACATAGAGCTTGTTTCCAAATTTCAAACACTACCTGTGTAACCGGCGGCAGCGCCTTTCGCACCTGCACCGCGTATAGGATAGTATGCAGCGTGTGAGGCCCCATCAGGAAACGCTCCAGAGCATAGGCTGGGTCTCCCCTGTCCCCATACCACCATTGATTTAACACTAGAAGATGTGAAGCTTGATAATAGGAGAGGACATCTGAGGTCGCCAAACCGCCTCAATGCGTTGACAGAAAGCAGGTGCGTAGCGTCACCCGGACTGTGCCTCCCTCTCAGAGGAATTGTCCTAATACAGAGTCTATCTGCCGGAACCAGTGGGGTGAAACATGATAGGGGTGGTTTTGTAGTTGATAGAGCAGCCTAGGAAGGGCCACCATTTTAAAGATGGCCGACCTACCATAGATAGTCAGGGGCATGCGGGACCAGGTCTGGATATCCGCCCGGACCCGCTCCCAGACCGGTGCTATATTTCGCTCCCAAGAAACCGTGGGGATCTCCGACAGGAATACCCCCAAATATTTAACGCCCCCAACCGCCACCTGAAGCGCTGAGGCCCAGTTCCCAACCCCCGGGCCATCCCCCAACACCCAAAGGGTAGATTTACGTAGGTTCATATATAGCCCTGATGTCTCACCGAAAATCTGTACGATGCGCAGGAGGTGGGGCCCCAACCTTATGAGGTCCTTCAAAAGAACAGGACATCATCCACGTATAGCGCTATTCTATCGGACCGTCCCTGCTCCCATTCAAATGCCCGCATCTGCGCATCCACATGCACCCATGCGGCCAACGGCTCCATAGCCAGAGCAAATGGGTACGGCGAGAGGGAGCAGCCCTGTCGGGTACGCCGCCCAATGACAAAACTCAAGGACACAGCCCCCGCCACTCTAACCGATGCCGTCAAATCGGTATATAATACTTGCAGATATGACATGAAGTGGGGTCCAAAGTAGAGCCGGGCAGGAGCGCGAACAGGTATATCCAACTCAGTGAGTCGAACACCCTGTCCATATCTGCCAGGAAAAGTGCCGCCTGCACCCCCGTAGACCGAACTGCCGCCACTGCCACATAAGCCCGCCGAATATTGTGCCTTGTCGCCCTCTGAGGCATAAAGCCAGCTTGATCGGGGTGTATAAGGTCCGTAATATGCGGTAGTAACCTATAGGCCAATGCCTTGGCCAAAATCTTGGCCTCTATGTTCAACAGGGAGATCGGGCGTAATGAGGCGTGCTGCTCCGGGGCCGACCTGGCTTGTGGAACACCACCACCTCTGCATGCCTCCTGTCTGGAGGGTGGCTACCTCGTTCCCTGGCCTCCTCCACTACTGCCCTATAGTGGGCACCGAGTTGCAGATGATACTTCTTATAGAATTCGCTAGGGAACCCATTGGGTCCGGGAGCCTTTCCAGTGTTAAGTTCACCCAGAGAAGTACCCAGCTCCTCCTCTGTCAATGGAAGCTCAAGGCGGTTCCATACATCATCAGAGACAGCTCCCGGTGGCAGGTCAGCAATTAACTTGTCTACCAAATCCGCGGGAATACATTCATTCGGGGCATAGAGATCCGCGTAGTAGGCAGCAAAGCCCTCGGCAAGCTCTTTGGGATCTGTGACAGGGGACCCCGTACTATCCCGTATCCCCGGCCGGGTCTGCGACTGAAACACGCCCTGACACAGCCGATGTAGCAACGTCCCCGGTTTGTCCCCCCACTGGTATATTCTGCTGCATGTCGCCTGCCATAGCTGCCGCGCCTCATCCAGCAATAGCGATGCATAGGACTATTGTGTCAGTATTAACTGCCCCACTGCCGGGCCCTCGCCCTCTGTATTTCCGCGACGCTCCAACACCTCAAACTCAGCCTCGGCCTGAATTAAGTCCACCCTGTGCCTCCTCCGGGCAGCCGCGCACCAGGCAATATCTATTCCCCGCAATGTGGGTTTCATGGCCTCTCATAACGTCGCAGTATCCGCAACCGTCCCCACATTCTCAGTCAAGTAATGAGCAATGGCCTCGCCCATGTGCTTCTGATAGTCTGCCATCTGCAGATGCCAAACGGAGAGACGCCAGCGAAACGGCTGTCGTCTCCTGTCCAAGCAGATGTTGACTGCAGTGGGGGAATGGTCCGACAGCCTACGTGGTAATATGTCCGTGGACTCCACTCTACCTAGCGCCGCCCTGGGGAAAAAAACGTAATCCAGCCTGGAGAAAGATTTGTGGACGGCTGATAGGAACGTATACTCCCGCTTGGTACTCATCCCTTTTATCTAGGGTTAGACAATTTGAATAGATAATACGAGACATTCTAATGGTTACCTTTTTATTTATTTTTTATGTAGATATCAATTGACCTATACTGGTGGTTAGAGTGGGACGTTCACCGTGTGCACCTTTCCTATTCTTTTTTCCCTCTTAAACAAGGTATCAATCTGAATTATGCTTGACATTGGTATCCTTGCTACTATATTTTTTCTTTTGTAAATTGAAACATAATCTTATTAGAATGCCAATAGCTAGATACTATGTAACTCCTTCTAGTCTATTTTGACTTTGTGACTATGGAAGAATTCTCTTCCTCTGTGCTAAATCAAATATCCTTTTGAGTTGGCATTCATGTGATATTCACTGTATCAAATGACTAAATCTCTTTTTGACCCACCATCTAAGATCGTTTGGATCTACAATAATCATTTTTTATATATGTTACTGCAGAGTCAGGATTATATCATTTCCTGAACCTCCCTATTTTATCAACGGACTGAAATTGAAAATATCGTCAAAACCCAGTGACTTCTTGTATCTATAGTGAGTTTTCTCTATTTAATCATATACGTTTAATCATATATATGAAATCATGTTAAGTCTGTTGTTTCCGTAATATTGGTTGGTTGTTACATTGAGATTTTACTTAATTTTTTTGTATCATGTGTAAACTATTCTTTTGAAAATTTGACGCATCTATACCTTGTCTTTAAATGATATGATTATGACGAATCCACATTTTCGATTTTTGTGAAAAGAAAAACGCCCTCATTCTATGGTGCGAATATACTGTGTCTGTTGCAATAATGTTTTGATTAAACCCCTGTTTTCTTCCATCTTTCCCCTTCCCTTCACTTCCCATCGCTCCCTCATATGTGGGTACTCTGTGATGTTCAATATACATTATCAATTGTCTTTTCGGAATCAAGTTATGGCTGAGATTAAGTAATAATGACAGTAGGAAGGGTTTCATATAAAAATTTCTATGCTATGATGAAATATATGAATTTTAATGAGATTTTTATGTTGATTTAATACTATTGGACTGCTTATGTTAAAACATTTCTTTTTATACATATGTTTCAGAATAAAACTGTGTGGCTCCTGAAGAAGGCGTTGTGTACGCCGAAACGCGCGTCAAACGTTTAATCGCCACTGCTTTTCTTGGATAGCATTTATGTATTTTAGTTTGGTTGTCCATGATTTTATGATTAGTGTCCTTTTATTAAATGTATGAATTTGTATGAAAATATGTATTTATCTGTTATCATATAGTACTTACTTTTTGTTCTACTATATGATTTTTAAAATTGTTAATTAAAATTCGGTCCTTTTTATATTAATTTCCCTTGGGTCCTTCCTTACTGTCATTATTTGCCACTTGTTTCTCCAATATATAACTGCCTAGGAATTTCTATTTCACACATTATTTTCCCTGTCCAAGGAGTTGTTTTATGCTAGTACTCAGGGGGTTCTTGTTTTTTACAATCACCGTGCAGGTGTCTCCATGTATCTACCCAGTCTAGGCTCCTGATCATGTCACTCAATTTGGTGGGATTAACTACTCCCTGACCACCCCCGGTCTGTATCTGTCCTGAGCACTATCCATGACATCATTCCAATTTCCCCCCACCAGGGCCAGTACGTTCGGGATGTCTGCCCACACCGCAAATATCTTCTCAATCAATGACCACTGTAGAGGGGGTGGGGCGTACACACATCCCAGCACAAGAGGCTCCTCCCCTATTGTACCCTTAACAAATATATAGCGGCCCTGTGTATCTATCAAGTGGGTGGAATGGACATATGGGATCCGACAGTGAACTAAGATGGCCACCCCCCTGGAGCCCCTAGTGAAGCCAGCATGAAAGACCTGGTGATAGCCATAGCACTGCAGACACAATGTTTTATTACCTAAGAGGTGTGTTTCCTGTAGCATCACAACATCAGCCCCTGCCCTCTTTGCCTACCGCAAAACCGCCCCCCGTTTTATCTTATCTAGAACTCCCCGAACGTTCCAACTGAGGACACAAAGGGAACCCCGGGGCCCACTGGCCCTATCGTCAGGGTTTGACATCAGGAAACATCTGGATCAAATAGCCACAACTCGCACTATGAATGTGCACACATAACCACCATTGAAGCTTCCTTGTAATCGTGTGACTCACCCCCCACCCCAACCAAGACCCCCGCCCCGGAAACAACCAGCTCCCTTATCCCCCCAACTCCCCCCCCCCATCCCATACCTCAAAAACAGTGAAGTACCTGTCGCGGCATGCCGAGCTCCCAGCCCTCCAACATGAGGCCAACCGCCGATCATGCCAATGGACCCCCATCTAAAAGCCCCCAAACCCCACATACATATCCCCCTGCCCCACCACCGTACATCCTGTCGCAATACAATAAGCACAGCCATATAGCCCCGTAGTATTGCCCGCATTTAAGTGTCCGCACAAATATGAACAGAAACAGAAAGACATGGCATGGTACTTCACAAATCTAGTCTCTTTCGGCCGTCCCTTGGACACATCAGGTACCCTCCGTCGGATGTTCGGGAGCTCCCTTCCCCTCCTCAGGGGCATCGCCAGATGCCGAGCGTCGGCGGGACCGGGACCTCCAGTTGCCCCTCCTCCGTGACCCCCGTGAGGCCTGCGGCTGCGTCCCACTAAGCAACAAATCCGACTCCAACCCCGGTGGTGTATGCACTCTCACCGCCACTGTTTCATCTGTCCATCGGAACACCTCTTCCGGGGTATCAAAGAAATGGGCTCGGGACTGAAACTCGACCCGCAGGCGGGCTGGGTAAAGCAAGGCATATGGGAGCTTGAGGTCCCTAAGACGAGCTTTTGCCGCCGTGAATGATTGCCTCTGCTGCTGCACCAAACGGGTATAGTCTGGAAAGATCAAAATACGCTGATTTTCATAAAGAAGCGGTTCCTTCACCCTGTCCTGTCGCAATATAGTGTCTCGATCGTGATGGTTTAATAGCTTGGCTATCACTGGCCGTGGACGAGGCCCCACCAGTGGCTTTTGCATGAGGGCCCTGTGAGCCCGCTCGATCACAAAGCATTTAGAGAGAGAGTCAGGGGGGAGCCATCCCTCCAGCCACTGCATCAAGAAGCCCTCCATATTGCCCTTCTCACAACCTTCCGGTAGCCCCACGAAGCACTGGTTGTCCCGCCGGGCCCTCCCTTCTGAATCTTCAGCACGGAGTGCTAGGCCCTTCTGTATACTTTCCATGTTGGCAATTTGGCGCTTCAGGGGCTGTGGCATTTAAGGAGTGTGAGGACCCCTCTTCCTCTAAACATCAGCGCGTTGAGCTTTCCACCAGTGCAGAGGCTGATGGCGAGGAGGATGATCTCCAAGTCAGATTTGTGCCGAGGTAGGAGCTGAAGGAAGTCTTGCAGCATATTAACGATAACCTGGCTTTTTCAGTACCTTTGGTTCAGAAATATGCAGAAGATTTTTTCATGCAGTACCAGAAGCGTGAGCCTGAGAGTCTGCCTTTGCACCCATCTATCAGGAAGGTGATTGACAATGACTGACAGGAGTTGGACAAACAGTGTCTCCAGCGCTATCTCTCTAAGTGCCATGACTTTGCCTCTGCTTTGAAGGTTGATTCTCTGATGGCTGAGTTGTCTTCTCACGGGTCTGTCATTTCGGAGGATGCCCCTCCTTTGGAGGCGGTGGACAAAAGGGTTGAGGCAGCGGTGAAGACGTCTTACGCCACAGCAAACTTCTCCAATAGAGTGTCTGCTTACCTCTCCTACACTATTCAGTCTCTTTTGCAGGACAATCAGATTCTCACCAAACTCATGGAGCAGGGGGCAGACATCATGCCTACCCTAGTGATCATGGAGCAGCAGACAAGACTGTTGTCAGACATTTCCTTTGATACCCCGGGGGCCGCAGCAGCTTCTGTGGGCATTGCTATTGAGGCCCAGCGCCAGGTCTGGTTGCGCCATTGGAAGTCCCTTCTAATGAAGATTCCTTTTTCTGGGGCAAAACTGTTTGGCGCTCCCCTGGAGGAGATGGTGAGAGGAGAGGATAGGAAACTGTTGGCTCCCATCCGTCTTTCTTGGGGGAAGTTCTTTGGCACCATGAGGACCTTCGGTCCATCTTTTGCTCCAAGGGTGACCTTGCCCTTTCGGGGGAGGGGTCGATGCCTGGGTGTCCCTTTTTCCCACAAAGCCCAGTCTCAGCAGTCAGATGGTGGTTTGAAGTCCTAACTATCCATGGGGCCCCGCGGGTCGGCTCCCTGTGGGGAGTCAATTGTTGGATTTCGTAGAGACTTGGGAGAGGTCAGTCTCCATCCAGTGGGTCCTGTGAATTGTCAAGGAGGGCTACACAATTGTCTTCGACTCTCCACCCCTACAGTTTTTTGATCACACTCTTTTGCCATCAGCTGCACCAAAGAGGGAGACGCTTTTGGCGGGTATTCAGGATCTTCTCGAGAAAGGCGCCATTCGTCCAGTTCCGGCCTATCAAAGGGGTCGAGGGGGGTTTACTCAATACTTTTTCTGGAAAGGAAGGTTTCAGGGGACTTCTGTCCTGTTCTGGATTTGAAATGGGTGAATTCGTTTGTCCCTCATGCTAAGTTTAAGATGCTGTCTTTACAGGAGATCCTTCCCTTGCTGGTTCAGGAGGACGTGGTTGCTTCCTTGGATTTGTTTGATGCTTTACTGCACATGCCCATTCACCCTGCATCCCAGTGGTTCCTCAGGTTCTGTGTAGTCCCTGAGCACTTCCAGTTCCAGGTATTGCCTTTTGGTTTGTCATCTTCCCCAAGGGTCTTCACTAAGGTCTAGGCTCCCTTGGTTGGGCTCATCCATAGGGAGGGGATTTAGGTGTTCCTGTACCTTAATGACTGGCTGATTTCTACCTCTTCTTTTTCCAAGGTGACTCTGCAAGTCCAGAGGGTCTGCGAGATTCTGGAGGTACACAGCTTTCTGATCAACCACAAAAAGTCACATCTGGGTCCCACCCAGGACTTGTTGTTTATCGGGGGTCTCCTGGACATGGTCAAGTGGCATTGTGTTTTTGCCGGCTGAGAGGAAAGCCACCTTGTAGAGGGACCTGGGTTGTCTGCTCACCTTGGATTCGGTCCCGGTGCATCAGTGGTTGAGGTTTTAGGGTTTGATGTCCGCGGCGATCAATGTTCTGCTGTGGGCTCATTTACACCTGTACCCATTAGTAAACCATCTCCTGTCCCATTGGTCCCCTTGTTCCACTGTTTACGATTTTCAGGTGGTGGTGCCCCCCCCCAGATTCGGATCATCCTGGGTTGGTGGATGGAGGAGTCCAATTTGGCAAAGGGTCTTCAATTTCAGGTGTCCTCCTCCCAGACGGTGATGCCGGATGCCAGCACGTTGGCCTGGGGGCGATGTTGGATTCCTAGTGTGTGCAGGGTGTGGGGGATCACCTGCAGGTTGGTTGTTCATCCAACTTCCAGGCGCTGAAGGCAGTTCAGATGGCTTGTCTGGAATTTGCATCGGCCCTCCGGGAGCATCATGTTCTGGATGGAAAATCAGGTTGTGATGGGTTATCTCAATCACAATACTGGGGCTGCAGGGTTCGGTCCTTGTGGCTCCTGGCTCAGGAGATTGTAACCTGGGTTGAGGTCACTGTGTTGTCTCTGAAGACGGTTTATCCTCCGTGGATAGAGAATTGTGCGGTGGGCCACCTGCGCAGGGGTTTTCCCCATGTCTTTAATTTCTCAGTCAACTGAGGTGTTCCGGTGGCCAGACATCCTGCTTTACGCGTTTCCTCCGATCCTGTTGATTGTCCAGGTCCTGGGCAAGATCCGCATGGAGAAGGCATTTTTTCTGTTGATTCTGCCAGTCTGGGATTGCTGCCCATAATATCCTCTTGTGAGGGAACTTGCGTACAGGAGTGTTAGACGATTCCCGAACAATCTTATCCTCTGAGGCGTATGCATCTTCCTGCGGGGGTCTTGCGATGGCTCCTTATTTGGGCCTGGCTCTTGAGAGGTTGAGCCTCTTGTCCATTGGCTGCTCTGCTGAAGTGGTGGACCTGTTTTAGGGTTTCAGACGTCCAGCAAATCCTCCAATCTAATTCCCAGCATTGGGGGTCATTTTCTAAGTGGTGTGTCTCTAAGGGTCTGGACTCTAGTCAGTGGATTTGATCAGGGTACTCGATTTACTGTTGGATGGTTTAGTGTTGGGCCTGGGTCCATCTACGCATCAGGCTTAGTGGGTGGCTTTGCGGGCATTCCGTAGTCCTCATTTAAAAAATTTTTTTATTGAGTTGACAAATTTGTCCTAATACAGCTTACACAGAACGCTCCATGCTGCACATTAAGCAGGATCGTACATACCATGCAGGTTTTTTTTTCTCCATTTTTCTTTTTTATCCCCTAAATACAACAGTATGCAAACTCCAACTTATGCAGTGCAGTACTACAACTACCCCTCCATAATTAATATTGTTTGGTGTTTCCTGGTGCGTCAGATCATCGTAATAAAGCACATTCACAATGTCACTTTTAGGGCCTATATGTATCAAGGCTTTTGTGATTCGCAAAGGCCGAAATTCTCAGAATTTCGGCCTTAGCGATTCGCAAAAGGCCTTTTAGCATTTTTGCAATGTATCAAAAAATAGCATCATAAGGAATCGCAAAAATGTGCGATTCCTTATTTTGCTATAGCATTTAAGGAATCGCAATTTTGCGATTCCTTAAATGCTATGTAAGAAGCATTTTAAAAATGCAAAATCAGGTTTAGGAATCGTAAATTACCACCAACCTGTAGTTGATGGTAATTTGCGATTTCTTGTAAATATGCACAATTGTGCATTTGTGAGGGTGGCATATGACGCACATACATGCCCTTAGAGCATGTATGTGCGCCATATGCGCACACATGTCATTTTCAGGGGTGCAGCAGGGTGTTCTTGAGACACCCCCTGCACCCTTGAAAATTCGCACAATTTGCGATTAGCAAATTGCGATTAGCAAATTTCCCATTCATTTCTATGGGCCTCCTGGCCCATAGAAATTAATGGGAAGTATTCATTATTTGCGAATTCGCAATTTGCAAATTCGCAAATAATATATATTAAGGAATCGCTAAAATTCCTAGATTACCTACATACATACCGTTTTGCGAATTCCAAATAGCGATTCTTTAAGATTCGCTATTTTAAATTCGCAAAACGGAAGTATGATACATATGCCCTAATGAGCAGTTATCTCATATCTGGGTGCTCCAATAGGTACTTTGTCAATGGTGACCAAAAGTCCTTGGGTTTGGAGGCCACAGGCAACTCTTCAGCATATATTTCCAACTGTTCTTTACAGTACACGAGATCCCTAATCCATTTGACCACAGTTGGCCTACCCCCCCCCCCCCCCCCACAGTTGCCCTAGCCCCCCAGCACAAAACAACTGCACGTTTCCCCAGTAGTGTGAAGATAAAAACTATGCGTCTATTGCATGATTTAGTCTTTTTCACCAGCCCAAGTAAACAGATTTCATGCTTACATTCAATTGCATCCAATGTCATGACAGAGAGCTCCCTAGTCAAACGCTGCCAGAAGTCATATATAGCCTTGCAATCCGAGGCCAGATGGATTAAATCCCCCCCTCCTCCCCACATCTCATACATCAAGCGTCTTCCCGCAATCCATATTTGAACAATTATCTAGGAGTATAATACAGTTGCTGCAGAAATTTAAAATGTATTATTCGGAGGTTGCAGTTGGCAGTCAGACGCCCAGTCAATGCACAGCATGCTTCCCAATCCTCCCAGAGCACAGGCTCAGCCAGCTGATTGTTCCACCTACCGAGAGAAGTAGAGCTAGTCAAAGCAATCTCTCATTTGGAGGCATTGTATAATCTAGAGATCAAGCCCTTCCTCTCCCCCACTGTTAAGACAATGTGTAATGCTTTCAGCATCTGTGGCTCATTGGTGAAATCAGGGCACAATGTTCGGACCGCCAAGCGCAACTTTGCATAAACAAACCTTTACATTGATGCATTTGCTTGTCTAGCTACAAATTCATCCAAGGATAAGAACTGCCTAATAATATACATATCCCCAAGTTTAGTAACTCCAGCATTCTGCATAATGCACCACATTCCTGCGCAGTTGAGATTCCCGGATGTGCAGCAATAGGCATAGCTGGAGCATACAAACTCCCTTTATCTCCTCGATTATGCAGAGCCCTCCATGCTTGGATCATACATTTGACCTTATCTATTCCTTTCCTGCTTACCTCGGCTTTAGTGTGCAGAACCATGACTGTCAACAGAGCAATATTCTCCTCCACTGACAGGTGTGGCAAATAGCGCTGTGGGAAATACCAATAGTGTGCAAGTTACACTTGCGCACACAGATAATACCATCGCTCATCAGGGGCTTCAAACCTCCCCCGTTCAAGCGGCAGCGTCAGGGTGTCCCAGCTACATCTCTGCTGCTTACCTGCCCATAACAATGCCAGCAACCATGCCTGTAAAGACTTAAATACGGCCTTGTTCAGACTATTGGAATATTCCCAAACAGATAGAGCAATTTGGAGAGGATTGTCATCTTCACAATTTCTATTCTATCTGCCAGTGACAGCGGAAGTCTTGTCCACCTGGGAACTTGCTCAGCCATTTTGGCTATCACTCGCCCATAATTCATGCTGATCACAGTGTCAGGATTCCTAAGCACTCACCCAGGTATCTGACTGGCTCATCCGGCCAGGCCAGCCGGAATTCCAGCCCACTCTCCCTAGTACATTCTGTTAGGGTCAAGACAGTGGACTTTGCCCAGTTTATGCCTAATCCCGAGTATCTTTCAAACTGGACATATTACCGTAATAATGATTCCAGATGTGTAGCAGGTTTCCTAACATATAGCAACATATCGTCCTCATACAATTATAGTGCTAGCAGGTGCTGCCGGAAACCCAGTGCAGCAGTGGCATGGCCCTGGTGGATCTTACAGGCAAGCGGCTCTAGCGCCAAAGAGAACAACATCAGGGATAGGGGCAGCCCTGCCTGGTGCCCCTAAATATTGTGATTGGAGGTGAGGCCACACAATGAACACGCATCCTGGCCACCGGGCATGTGAACAGGAGGCGCACCCATTACAAAAAAAAACAGCTGCATCCCCATTTGTTGCCATTTCACAACTATATAGCCCCAGTGTATCAAGTCAAATGCTTTCGTCGCGTCTAGGAATATGGCTGCGGCTGAAAGCTCATGGCAAAAATAGTGCACAAATTTTGTATTGTTGATCTTTTGGGCACGAATCCTGATTGATCCGATAGGATCAGTTTTGGAACCAGAGGTTGAAGTCTAATAGCGAAGATTTTGGCAAGAAAATTTGAGTCAATGTTTATTAAGAACAGTGGCCTGTATGATTCGTACCGGTCGGCCTGCTTATCCGGCTTCAGAATCACTACAATGAGTGCCTCTCGTATGGTGGGGGGCAGAACGACCCTTCATATGCTACAGCGAACAACTCTAGTAGTTTCGGGACCAGAGCATCCGCAAAAGTTTTGTAAAATTCGCTGGCCAGCCCTTCCAGTCCTGCCACTTTACCAGACAGAAGCAACATTAGAGCTTCCTGGACATCCTCCACCGTAAAAGGCTCCAGCTGACCCTGGGACAACCAGCCTAGCGCAATTTCATCTAGGTAACTGGATATCTTGCTGTCCTGTACAGCCGACTTGTGCCCATATAAATTAGAGAAGAAATCAATAAACACTTTTCTGACCTCAGAAGTGCTGTAGTGTACTATGGAGTCAATGTCCACTATTTCTACGATATGCTCCTGTGTCCTTGGCAGGTTCAATTTGTGTGCCAGAGAATGTCTTGGCTTGCCGCCCTCCCCATAGAGACACGCCTTATACCTAGGGGACCTGGGCTGTACTTCCTGCTCAGCAACCTGATTATGCTCTGTCACTAATTCTCTGATTCGTGCTAACAGTGCATGTGAAGGGCGCTGTTCATACTCACGTTCCGGCGAGCAGATCCTGTCATCTATGTCCTGCAGCCTGTTCCTCAGTGATTTTAATACACCTGCCTGTGCACCTATACATTCACCCCGTATGGTGACTTTAAAAGCCTCCCACAGTGTACCCGCATGGTCTATGGTGCCCTCATTTTAAAAGAAAAAGTTTGTGATAGCTGCCCCTATTGTGGCGTGGAACACTTGGTCCAGCAGAGACGAAGGCTGCAGCCTTCACTGAAACAGCAACCTAGCATGCGCTGGCATAGCCAGCTCAAGGAGTACAGGGGCATGGTCGATAGTGTTTTCGCTAGATGTTTCACGTACACTATCCAGGAACTCACAACCTTGGAGACCAGCCAATAAGCCAGCCTGGACCATGATCCATGCATTGTCGACACAAAAGTTCCCTCTTTCACAGCAGGGTTCTAGCCCTGCTACGCACCCACCAATCCCTCTATCTCCATTATTTCCGCAATTACCAATGCAGCTTGCTTCCCATGCTATGACGTGTCAGCTGAGCGGTCAAGCTGCGGGTCAAGGTATACATTCAGGTCACCACCCCATATCACAGCAGAGGGAGGGGAAGACGCAATACGCCTCTAAATAATATTGTAGAAGGCGGGTTTGTCTATGTTGAGCCAATAAGTGTTAACAAATTGGATATTCGTGCCACCCAGACTACTCTGTATCAGGAGTTCCCTACCCTGCTCATCAGCTTCAGTATGGGTCCGCGTGAACTTAGTACCCCGCTTGACTAGCACAAGCACCCCCTGGAGTACGTAGAGTATGACAATGCCATTCGCACCGCCCAGAGAGCTCCCACATTTTGTTCAATATGTTTTGTGAGATGTGCTTCCTGAAGAAACACCACTTGGATATCCTGCCTATCGAAATAAGCTAATACATTGCGGATTTTCTTGCGGTTATTAAGACCACGTACATTCCATTTTAGCAATTTAACAGTACCATCTGAGAATGCAATATCTTATACATAACAGACATGTTCCAATACTGAGGAAATACCATTGGGTCTGACCACCATTGGTTCACTACTACATTTAGACTGCAGTGCACCTGTAACAGAACCCAACTACCCAACTCCCCCACCCACTTCAGCACCCACAACATGCTAAAGCCATCTCCATGAAAAAACTAGCGTAACCACCCTATGAAACATTACCGAAATGTGAAAGTGGGGTACACCCATCAGGTAAGACTAGAGCGAAGTCACCCTCCCACTAAGCAGGGAGGTTGCTGAACTTGTCCATTAGCATAAGGTGCCAGTCCAATAAGTGTCCACTCCAAAGAACTTAAATTCTCAGAGCTCCAGTAACCTTGTGATACTCACGTACAGCAGTCCCGGAGTCCAACATACCAATACTCTGCGAGGCAGCAGCTCCCCAAGTTACCCCTTTGTACATCGATCTCAGTCACCAGGCACTGTTCGCCACCAGACGCTACACCTCATTGCTCCTCTTTGTCTGGGTCGCTTGCTGTCTCGTCGTTGTTTCTTTGATGACTTTACATATTCCATGACGGACTTAGAGCTTGTATAGATTCTGGCAGATAATAATAATAATAATAAACCACATTTGTAAAGCGCAAACAATCACCCGTAAGGGTCTCTAGGCGCTGGGGGCCATCGGGAAGATTAAGTAAGCTATTGCCCAGAGTCACATGGTGCTGGGCTAATCTGCCGCCGGAGCCGGGGCCAGGGATCGAACCGTGATCCCCAGATTCCAGCGTCAGTCACCCTGGCCGCGGCGCCACACCTCTCCCTCTCAGATCCATCAGTTCCAATTCTCTACCGGGAAGGGTATAACATGGCATATAGAATGTTCTCCGAACCTTCTTAACTGGCAAGTCTTCACGCCGCGCTGCCTGCACAGTCATAGTGAAATCCAGATAGAATGCCAAATCATGCCCATGGTAGTTTATAGAGCCTTTTTCATGTGCTAGGCACGGGACCACGTCCCTATAATTCAGCAGCCGTGCAATGATCGGCCGCGGCGGGGCTCCGGGTACTGGACGTGCCGCTAGTGAGCGATGCGCCCTCTCTACAATTAGCATGGACAACAGGTTCTCCTCCCCGAAGATCTCCTGGATCATTTCCTCAACAAATAGCTCCAATTTCCCAGTATTGGTCGATTCAGGCAGACCCGTGATCCTAAGGTTATTTTGACTTGACCTGGCCTCCAGGTTCTCATTCTTGGCCTAGATGACAGCCAAGACTTTTTCCATGTTTAGGACCTTACTCAAGATCTCTCTCAACCCATCCTCTGTGTCAGAGATGTACTTCTCTGCTTCGCCCAACCTGGCACTCTGTTTATCAAGCTTCTCCAGCATCAGATCCATGCGCAAATTTAAGGCATCAATCTTCCCGTTGATCGACTGTAGGCTGTTCTGCATAGCTAGAAGTGTTGTTTCCAGCAATGTAGTGACCTCTGTTGGGGCGTCCAGTTCAGAGTCAGAGGTCAGCCTCTGCTGTGACCTCCCAGGCTTTCGCATCTCAAAGGTAAGGCACGATTGGTTCTTGTCTGTCTTGCCTACTATGGCCGCTCATCCTGCAGCGCCGTCAGACTCCACACCGGTCACATTGGCAGCCCCTGAGCCGCACCTCCCAGGATCCAGAGTGGCCCGCGCTGCAATCAGGGGATCTGAGGAGCCTCTAGCACTCCCAAGATGCAGAGGACCAGCACCGCAGTGCCTCCACAGCCTGCAGCTAAGGCAAGGCAGGGATAAATCCAGCCAGTCGCAATTAGTTATCCACCATCAAGCTCCTGATCAGCGCTGTACCTAATGTGCATACGCCAAGGATTGTAAAACGGGACTCACTCTCCTTCCAAACTAGCGCTGGGAGTCAAAACACTGTCTCCCAATTCCCATAGCACCATATATGGCAGCCGCAATCAGGTACCAGAGCTCACATGTGCACTCCCTTCAGTGCCAACAGCAGCAGTAACAGGCCTCATAGAGTCCAGCCAATCTCATAGAGAAAGCAGCCAGCACCATTTGTTGTTTCCCCCAGCCAGCTTCCCACATAAAAGCTGATAAGCCGTATTAGGGCCCCGACAATCTGCATTCGTTCATAGTACCTGAGAGTCACTCAGACAGTGGAAGGCCTCGCAGCTCCGGGCAGCCGATCCCTTCCACGGCAACAGATCATGCGATTGCAGCAGCCATCCTTACCATATAGCTTCCGACCGGAGGACCGCCCTGCCCGGCTACAGTCACAGCAGCGAGAACAGGGCTCTCCGCACCACAGCAACAGACCAGCAGTTACACCTCATGGGTGAATCACCAGTCCGTCCCTTGACCTCCCGGCCTTGGGCAATTGACAATAACTTTCTCACTGTCTGCCGCAGTGGCGCACGAGCCCCACAGCACTTCTCATCCCAGCACAGACTCAGAGGGGTCCTGAATTCTAGAGTGCAATTTTAAGTTCAACGCGATATTCAATCATGTCCGGCTGCCATGTTGTCCCAGGCCGCTGGGCCTCGCGAAACAGCATTCCCCACTCTAGGCTCCTCCACAGACCATAAGCAGCGCTGCTATGCACCCATGTGTATGCCAGTAGCATGGTACCAGGGTTTTTAGGTTGTGGCTGGCATGTTTAAGGGCAGGATTATAAATGGATTATAAGTCCGGCCGGCAGAGCTGCACTATGGCGCAGCCATCTTGCTGTGCATCCTCTAGCGCCCCCTCACTGAAGTCCTCATTTGGATGAGCAGCATCCCTTGGTGACCCGGTTGATGCGTAGTTGTTTTCTTCAGAGTCCTCTGGTGGTTTGTCCTGCCCCAGCCTGGGATCTCCTGTTGGTGTTGCATGCCCTGGAAACAACTCCTTTTGAGCCCTTAGGGTCAGTGGACATGAAGTTCTTGACCATGATGATGGAATTTTTAGTGCCCATTGTGTCTGCTAGTCGGATTGGAGAGTTGGGGTTGTTTTTGTGGTCTCCTCCTTTCTTGCGTGTATTACCAAATCGTATTATCCTGTGGCCTGATCCTAAGTTCTTGCCCAAGGTCCCCTCCATTGCCATTCGAGGGGACTAAACAGGTCAACGCCGTCTCCTCCTTCTGCTTCAGCACCCTCCGCATGCTCCGCAGGATCTACGAGTGGATCCCCACTGAAACGAGAAGAACGGTCACCCAGGCCTTGGCTACGGAAACGCCCCCTATGCAGGAGCCTCGGTCAAACTCCTGAGACGGCTCCAACGCATCCAGAACGCCTCTGCATGCCTGATCCTCAACATCCCTGCCCGCAGCCACATCACACCCCACCTGAGAAACCTGCACTGGCTCTCGGTCAACAAGAGGTAACCTTCAAGCTCCTCACCCACGCACACAAGGCACTCCACAACACCGGGCCAACGCACCTCAAGAGACGCCTCACCTTCTACACCCCCACCCGCCAGCTCCACTCTGCCGACCTCGCCCTCGCAACAGTCCCCCACTTCCGAAGAGCGACCTCCTGTGGCAGTTCGTTCTCCCACCTCACCGCCAAGACCTGGAACACCCTCCCCATCCACCTATGGCAGACCCAAGACCTGCTGACCTTCAGAAAACTCCTCAAGACCTGGCTTTTTGAGCAGTAGCAGCATTCCCCACCCCAGCGCCGTGAGACCCTCATGGGTGAGTAGTGCGCTTTACAAATGATTTATTGATTTATTGATTGATCGTTCCATGGAGGTTGTTCAGACCACCTTCTCTCCGGGGCCTGGGTCTGGGGTGGATGCTGATCTCCCACTGTTGGATACTTTTTTAGGAATCCTCACAATGTAGAGAACACTGGTCTGTTATCTGGCGGGTCCTGATGAAGGTGGTGTTCATCTGTTCTATAAACCACCGAAACGCGTTGACCAAGGCTATCCAGATCCTGCTACATGCAGTTGCCCTAAATTGTCGGGGAGACTGAAAATAACTTTATGTCTTACACTTTGCAGATATATGTAGTTGTGAATGGGGTATGAATGTATTATAAGAGGTATGAATGTATGAGGATTGGTTGGTATGTTTGTGTTGTTTCTGTACCTGGGGGTGATGATGTTGAAACTTGAAAAAGTTTTTACATTGTAAAGATATTTGCATATTCTGATAATAGTTATTTTGATATGCTCAAATGATAAAAAAATTGAATAAAAATAATTTTGATAAAAGTTAGAAAATAAATAAATAAAGTCAATTTTTTATAAATGTGTACATGTTGACGGACTTTATTATGGTTCACTTTATGTATGGCCCATGTTTTAATTCATAATTTAATCATAGGAAAAGAAATATAGGTCATGTGGGAGTTTTCTTAGAGTCTCCCACTGTTGGATGTCAGGAGGGCGGTGTTGGTGTATCTGGAGCGGATCATGGTGTTTTGCAAGTGTGATAATCTGTTAGTCACTTTTGGCCCGGTGAGTCAGGTCATAAGCCTTCTTTTTCTCCCTTGAGTAGATGGATTAAGCAGAAGATCCTTCTGGCCTACGGGTCCCAGTGGTCGGAGGTGTCTGCCTGGATCCAGGGAAGGTCTACCTGTGGTATTTCTGTCTCCTGGACCTTTTTCAAGGGTGTCTCTATTGAGGACATTTGAAGGGCCGCCACGTGGGCCTCTCCTTACATGCTCATGGATCACTATCGAGTGGTGTTGGTTGGGTTGTCCAGCTGCTGAGGGTTTTGCTGTGACTGTTCTGCGGGCTGGCTCTGCCTGCGCTTGATTTCCGCCGCCCTGTTGGGCATCTGTTTGTTTTTTCCTCTGTTTGATATTTGGATTAAACTTGGTTTTTGCCTCGCCCTTTGGTCTGTGGTTTTCTTTATGGTGCTCATAATGCCGCTTGACCTCGGTATATGCTCACTAAGTATATCATGTGGCGAGGAAGACTTATGAGGAGGTAATAAACATTACCGGTACGTAACCGGGGCACTGCTGAGTTTCATTGTCAAGGGTCAAACCTCAAAACACAGTCAGTGTTTACTTAAATTTGCATACAGGACTGCAGTGTTCAGTCCTGTAATTTTGTTTGAGGTCAGGTGTCAAACCCGTTAGAAAGCCTCTGTTTCCCTCACCCCTCTACTTTGGTGCAAACATCTCTCTCCAACTTTCTAGCTTTTACAACATTAGTTGCAGGAAGCTTATTGGAGGAAGGCTCTTCCCAGAATTTACCTAAACCTAGATCGTAAGGTGATTTCTTAGCATTGGCTAGCCACGTGGCCTAATTAATGCCAGAAAAAAAGTTAAAGCGAGGTGTGAAACGTGAAAGATTGCAATAAAGCAGCGCATTGAGGGGGGTAGGAAGGAAAGTATGTCAGTATTGTGAAGGAAAAAAAAAACAGCAAACTGACAGTTGCGTTCCCCGTTTCTACACTAACAACAGTGCACAAACTTGTGCCGCCGACATCCTTGTACCCGTCTCCTTTTTCAGACATTTTGAAGAGCCTGCGACGCTTCTAGCTTTCATGAAATCTAAAATGCCTCTCTGCAAATAAAACAAAAGCACTGCCTTACGCAAACAGAAAGGCGGGTAAACAAGCTGAAGGCACTGAGTGATTCCTGCATTCTCTCTTCCTCCTCTGAAAGGGAATTATTTATTTATATGTCTTCCCTCCTCTGCCAACGACTCTTTGCCTGTGCCAAGCCCAGCCCTCGTATGCCCCACGGCCAGGCCTGTTTTTAAAGAGAAAAGCGAGTCTGTGGAATGCGGTGCGTGCACGTGCCTATCCGTGCTCCACAGACCGCACCTGCCCAACAGGTAAACCAGACCCTCTGCGCTGGGCCTCATCGGCGACATTCCATCTATAGGCAGCTATCGCTTTCTAATTGTTACCTGTCAAACAGGTAAATGAAGCCGACGCTCTCGGGTCGGGTCCAAACAAGCCCGTGTTCCCATGAAACTGTAAACGTGGATACCTTTGACCTTCTCACAGGCTAAATATTACTGGCAGAGCAGAATTAAAACATTTCTCCTGGCATCGGTGTGTATTTTAGCTCTTTATTGTTTGCGGTGCCAAACACAGCATCACATTAACAAACTCCCCAGAGGCAATTTGCAGAACGTAATACAATCACGTCAAAAACTCGACCCACCTGGGTAAACACAATGAACAAATAAAAGACAACGACGCAAAAGGCTTTAAGGTCTCCTGGAAGAGCAAAACAAAAATGGCGGATGGAAGAGCAAGTTCAACTTCTTTGCAAGACTCCGCTGCAGCAATGTTTGCAGTTGTATCTTCCTGTAAGCGAACAGGTTCGTCTACAAACAGTCCCAGTTCAGTTTGAAGAAGTGGGACAGGCGTTTCCTGTTCCCCTCACCTTGTTCAAACTTGTTTTCAGGAGCGAAACAGGATCAGCCTGCTTACGCCAAAAGGTTCTCTTGAGGCTAGGCTTCCGCGATTATAAAACCGGGGGCTTTTTTTTTTGCAAATCATATTCAGAAAGATTTTCCTCAGACTCAAAGCACATATCTCTGTTGCTTTACTTTCTAATGTGGGCGCTCGTGTGCTCCTAATGTGGGAGCGCGTGAGCCTTGCTCATGTGGGAGCTACTGTGCTTCTAATGTGGAGGGAGCTCCTGTGCTTTAAATGTGGGAGCTTGTGTTCTTCTACTGTGATGAGCTTGTGTGCTTCTAATGTGGAAGCTCCTGTGCTTCTACTGTGGGAGCTCCTGCGCTTTTAATGTGGGAGCTCGTGTGCTCGTAATGTGGGAGCACCTGTGCTTGTAATGTGGTAACGCATGTGCTTCAATGTGGGAGCTCGCATGCTTCTACTGTGGGAGTTGGTGTGCTTCTAATGTGGGAGCTTGTTTACATGTAATGTGGGAGTTTGTGTGCTTCTAATGTGGGAGCTCGTTTACATGTAATGTGGGAGCTTGTGTGCTTGTTATGTGGGAGCTTGTGTGCTTCTACTGTGGGAGCTTGTGTGCTTCTAATGTGGGAACCCATACACTTCTAATGTGGGAGCTTGTGTGCTTGTTCACATGGCAGCTCATATGCTTCTTATGTGGAGCTCATGTGCTTGCTCATGTAGAAGCTTGTGTGCTTCTAATGTGGGAGCTCATGTGCTTTCTCATCTGTGGAGCTCGTGTGCTTGCTCATGTAGAAGCTTGTGTGCTTCTAATGTGGGCGCTCTAGTGCTTTCTCATGTGGGAGCTAGTGTGCTTCTAATGTGGGAGCTTGTGTGCTTCTAATGTGGAAGCTCATCTGCTTCTAATGTGGGAGCTCATCTGCTTCTAATGTGGGAGCTCATGTGCTTGCTCATGTAGAAGCTTGTGTGCTTCTAATGTGGAAGCTTGTGTGCTTCTAATGTGGGAGCGTGTGTGCTTCTAATGTGGAAGCTTGTGTGCTTCTAATGTCGGAGCTTGTGTACTTCTAATGTGGGAGCGTGTGTGCTTCTAATGTGGGAGCGTGTGTGCTTGCTCATGTGGGAGCTTGTGTGTTTCTAATGTGGAAGCTTGTGTGCTTCTAATGTGGGAGCGGATGTGCTTCTAATGTGGAAGCTTGTGTGCTTCTAATGTCGGAGCTTGTGTGCTTCTAATGTGGGAGCTTGTGTGCTTGCTCATGTGGGAGCTTGTGTGCTGTTAATGTGGGAGCGTGTGTGCTTGCTCATGTAGAAGCTTGTGTGCTTCTAATGTGGAAGCTTGTGTGCTTCTAATGTGGGAGCGTGTGTGCTTCTAATGTGGAAGCTTGTGTGCTTCTAATGTCGGAGCTTGTGGGCTTCTAATGTGGGAGCTTGTGTGCTTGCTCATGTGGGAGCTTGTGTGTTTCTAATGTGGAAGCTTGTGTGCTTCTAATGTGGGAGCTTGTGTGCTTGCTCATGTGGGAGCTTGTGTGTTTCTAATGTGGAAGCTTGTGTGCTTCTAATGTGGGAGCTTGTGTGCTTGCTCATGTGGGAGCTTGTGTGCTTCTAATGTGGAAGCATGTGTGCTTCTAATGTCAGAGCTTGTGTGCTTCTAATGTGGGAGCCTGTGTGCTTGCTCATGTGGGAGCTTGTGTGCTTCTAATGTCGGAGCTTGTGTGCTTCTAATGTGGGAGCGTGTGTGCTTGCTCATGTGGGAGCTTGTGTGCTTTTAATGTGGAAGCTTGTGTCCTTCTAATGTCGGATCTTGTGTGCTTCTAATGTGGGAGCTTGTGTGCTTCTAATGTGGGAGCGTGTGTGCTTGCTCATGTGGGAGCTTGTGTGTTTCTAATGTGGAAGCTTGTGTGCTTCTAATGTGGGAGCGTTTGTGCTTCTCATGTAGAAGCTTGTGTGCTTCTAATGTGGAAGCTTGTGTGCTTCTAATGTGGGAGCGTGTGTGCTTCTAATGTGGAAGCTTGTGTGCTTCTAATGTCGGAGCTTGTGTACTTCTAATGTGGGAGCTTGTGTGCTTCTAATGTGGGAGCGTGTGTGCTTGCTCATGTGGGAGCTTGTGTGTTTCTAATGTGGAAGCTTGTGTGCTTCTAATGTGGGAGCGGATGTGCTTCTAATGTGGAAGCTTGTGTGCTTCTAATGTCGGAGCTTGTGTGCTTCTAATGTGGGAGCTTGTGTGCTTGCTCATGTGGGAGCTTGTGTGCTGTTAATGTGGGAGCGTGTGTGCTTGCTCATGTGGGAGCTTGTGTGCTTCTAATGTGGAAGCTTGTGTCCTTCTAATGTGGGAGCTTGTGTGCTTCTAATGTGGGAGCTCATGTGCTTGCTCATGTAGAAGCTTGTGTGCTTCTAATGTGGAAGCTTGTGTGCTTCTAATGTGGGAGCGTGTGTGCTTCTAATGTGGAAGCTTGTGTGCTTCTAATGTCGGAGCTTGTGGGCTTCTAATGTGGGAGCTTGTGTGCTTGCTCATGTGGGAGCTTGTGTGTTTCTAATGTGGAAGCTTGTGTGCTTCTAATGTGGGAGCTTGTGTGCTTGCTCATGTGGGAGCTTGTGTGTTTCTAATGTGGAAGCTTGTGTGCTTCTAATGTGGGAGCTTGTGTGCTTGCTCATGTGGGAGCTTGTGTGCTTCTAATGTGGAAGCTTGTGTGCTTCTAATGTCAGAGCTTGTGTGCTTCTAATGTGGGAGCATGTGTGCTTGCTCATGTGGGAGCTTGTGTGCTTCTAATGTCGAAGCTTGTGTGCTTCTAATGTGGGAGCGTGTGTGCTTGCTCATGTGGGAGCTTGTGTGCTTCTGTTGTGGAAGCTTGTGTCCTTCTAATGTGGGAGCTTGTGTGCTTCTAATGTGGGAGCTTGTGTGCTTCTAATGTGGGAGCGTGTGTGCTTGCTCATGTGGGAGCTTGTGTGTTTCTAATGTGGAAGCTTGTGTGCTTCTAATGTGGGAGCGTTTGTGCTTCTCATGTGGAAGCTTGTGTCCTTCTAATGTGGGAGCTTGTGTACTTCTAATGTGGGAGCTCATGTGCTTGCTCATGTAGAAGCTTGTGTGCTTCTAATGTGGAAGCTTGTGTGCTTCTAATGTGGGAGCGTGTGTGCTTCTAATGTGGAAGCTTGTGCGCTTCTAATGTCGGAGCTTGTGGGCTTCTAATGTGGGAGCTTGTGTGCTTGCTCATGTGGGAGCTTGTGTGTTTCTAATGTGGAAGCTTGTGTGCTTCTAATGTGGGAGCTTGTGTGCTTGCTCATGTGGGAGCTTGTGTGTTTCTAATGTGGAAGCTTGTGTGCTTCTAATGTGGGAGCTTGTGTGCTTCTAATGTGGGAGCTTGTGTGCTTGCTCATGTGGGAACTTGTGTGCTTCTAATGTGGAAGCTTGTGTGCTTCTAATGTCAGAGCTTGTGTGCTTCTAATGTGGGAGCCTGTGTGCTTGCTCATGTGGGAGCTTGTGTGCTTCTAATGTCGGAGCTTGTGTTCTTCTAATGTGGGAGCGTGTGTGCTTGCTCATGTGGGAGCTTGTGTGCTTCTAATGTGGAAGCTTGTGTCCTTCTAATGTCGGAGCTTGTGTGCTTCTAATGTGGGAGCTTGTGTGCTTCTAATGTGGGAGCGTGCGTGCTTGCTCATGTGGGAGCTTGTGTGTTTCTAATGTGGAAGCTTGTGTGCTTCTAATGTGGGAGCGTTTGTGCTTCTCATGTGGAAGCTTGTGTGCTTCTAATGTCGGAGCTTGTGTGCTTCTAATGTGGGAGTTTGTGTGCTTGCTCATGTGGGAGCTTGTGTGCTTCTAATGTCGGAGCTTGTGTGCTTCTAATGTGGGAGCTTGTGTGCTTGCTCATATGGGAGCTTGTGTGCTGTTAATGTGGGAGCGTGTGTGCTTGCTCATGTGGGAGCTTGTGTGCTTCTAATGTGGAAGCTTGTGTCCTTCTAATGTGGGAGCTTGTGTGCTTCTAATGTGGGAGCTCATGTGCTTGCTCATGTAGAAGCTTGTGTGCTTCTAATGTGGAAGCTTGTGTGCTTCTAATGTGGGAGCGTGTGTGCTTCTAATGTGGAAGCTTGTGTGCTTCTAATGTCGGAGCTTGTGGGCTTCTAATGTGGGAGCTTGTGTGCTTGCTCATGTGGGAGCTTGTGTGTTTCTAATGTGGAAGCTTGTGTGCTTCTAATGTGGGAGCTTGTGTGCTTGCTCATGTGGGAGCTTGTGTGTTTCTAATGTGGAAGCTTGTGTGCTTCTAATGTGGGAGCTTGTGTGCTTCTAATGTGGGAGCTTGTGTGCTTGCTCATGTGGGAGCTTGTGTGCTTCTAATGTGGAAGCATGTGTGCTTCTAATGTCAGAGCTTGTGTGCTTCTAATGTGGGAGCCTGTGTGCTTGCTCATGTGGGAGCTTGTGTGCTTCTAATGTCGGAGCTTGTGTGCTTCTAATGTGGGAGCGTGTGTGCTTGCTCATGTGGGAGCTTGTGTGCTTCTAATGTGGAAGCTTGTGTCCTTCTAATGTCGGATCTTGTGTGCTTCTAATGTGGGAGCTTGTGTGCTTCTAATGTGGGAGCGTGTGTGCTTGCTCATGTGGGAGCTTGTGTGTTTCTAATGTGGAAGCTTGTGTGCTTCTAATGTGGGAGCGTTTGTGCTTCTCATGTAGAAGCTTGTGTGCTTCTAATGTGGAAGCTTGTGTGCTTCTAATGTGGGAGCGTGTGTGCTTCTAATGTGGAAGCTTGTGTGCTTCTAATGTCGGAGCTTGTGTACTTCTAATGTGGGAGCTTGTGTGCTTCTAATGTGGGAGCGTGTGTGCTTGCTCATGTGGGAGCTTGTGTGTTTCTAATGTGGAAGCTTGTGTGCTTCTAATGTGGGAGCGGATGTGCTTCTAATGTGGAAGCTTGTGTGCTTCTAATGTCGGAGCTTGTGTGCTTCTAATGTGGGAGCTTGTGTGCTTGCTCATGTGGGAGCTTGTGTGCTGTTAATGTGGGAGCGTGTGTGCTTGCTCATGTGGGAGCTTGTGTGCTTCTAATGTGGAAGCTTGTGTCCTTCTAATGTGGGAGCTTGTGTGCTTCTAATGTGGGAGCTCATGTGCTTGCTCATGTAGAAGCTTGTGTGCTTCTAATGTGGAAGCTTGTGTGCTTCTAATGTGGGAGCGTGTGTGCTTCTAATGTGGAAGCTTGTGTGCTTCTAATGTCGGAGCTTGTGGGCTTCTAATGTGGGAGCTTGTGTGCTTGCTCATGTGGGAGCTTGTGTGTTTCTAATGTGGAAGCTTGTGTGCTTCTAATGTGGGAGCTTGTGTGCTTGCTCATGTGGGAGCTTGTGTGTTTCTAATGTGGAAGCTTGTGTGCTTCTAATGTGGGAGCTTGTGTGCTTGCTCATGTGGGAGCTTGTGTGCTTCTAATGTGGAAGCTTGTGTGCTTCTAATGTCAGAGCTTGTGTGCTTCTAATGTGGGAGCATGTGTGCTTGCTCATGTGGGAGCTTGTGTGCTTCTAATGTCGAAGCTTGTGTGCTTCTAATGTGGGAGCGTGTGTGCTTGCTCATGTGGGAGCTTGTGTGCTTCTGTTGTGGAAGCTTGTGTCCTTCTAATGTGGGAGCTTGTGTGCTTCTAATGTGGGAGCTTGTGTGCTTCTAATGTGGGAGCGTGTGTGCTTGCTCATGTGGGAGCTTGTGTGTTTCTAATGAGGAAGCTTGTGTGCTTCTAATGTGGGAGCGTTTGTGCTTCTCATGTGGAAGCTTGTGTGCTTCTAATGTCGGAGCTTGTGTGCTTCTAATGTGGGAGCTTGTGTGCTTGCTCATGTGGGAGCTTGTGTGCTTCTAATGTCGGAGCTTCTGTGCTTCTAATGTGGGAGCGTGTGTGCTTGCTCATGTGGGAGCTTGTGTGCTGTTAATGTGGGAGCGTGTGTGCTTGCTCATGTGGGAGCTTGTGTGCTTCTAATGTGGAAGCTTGTGTCCTTCTAATGTGGGAGCTTGTGTGCTTCTAATGTGGGAGCTCATGTGCTTGCTCATGTAGAAGCTTGTGTGCTTCTAATGTGGAAGCTTGTGTGCTTCTAATGTGGGAGCGTGTGTGCTTCTAATGTGGAAGCTTGTGTGCTTCTAATGTCGGAGCTTGTGTACTTCTAATGTGGGAGCTTGTGTGCTTCTAATGTGGGAGCGTGTGTGCTTGCTCATGTGGGAGCTTGTGTGTTTCTAATGTGGAAGCTTGTGTGCTTCTAATGTGGGAGCGGATGTGCTTCTAATGTGGAAGCTTGTGTGCTTGCTCATGTGGGAGCTTGTGTGCTGTTAATGTGGGAGCGTGTGTGCTTGCTCATGTGGGAGCTTGTGTGCTTCTAATGTGGAAGCTTGTGTCCTTCTAATGTGGGAGCTTGTGTACTTCTAATGTGGGAGCTCATGTGCTTGCTAATGTAGAAGCTTGTGTGCTTCTAATGTGGAAGCTTGTGTGCTTCTAATGTGGGAGCGTGTGTGCTTCTAATGTGGAAGCTTGTGTGCTTCTAATGTCGGAGCTTGTGGGCTTCTAATGTGGGAGCTTGTGTGCTTGCTCATGTGGGAGCTTGTGTGTTTCTAATGTGGAAGCTTGTGTGCTTCTAATGTGGGAGCTTGTGTGCTTGCTCATGTGGGAGCTTGTGTGTTTCTAATGTGGAAGCTTGTGTGCTTCTAATGTGGGAGCTTGTGTGCTTCTAATGTGGGAGCTTGTGTGCTTCTAATGTCGGAGCTTGTGGGCTTCTAATGTGGGAGCTTGTGTGCTTGCTCATGTGGGAGCTTGTGTGTTTCTAATGTGGAAGCTTGTGTGCTTCTAATGTGGGAGCTTGTGTGCTTGCTCATGTGGGAGCTTGTGTGTTTCTAATGTGGAAGCTTGTGTGCTTCTAATGTGGGAGCTTGTGTGCTTCTAATGTGGGAGCTTGTGTGCTTGCTCATGTGGGAACTTGTGTGCTTCTAATGTGGAAGCTTGTGTGCTTCTAATGTCAGAGCCTGTGTGCTTCTAATGTGGGAGCCTGTGTGCTTGCTCATGTGGGAGCTTGTGTGCTTCTAATGTCAGAGCTTGTGTGCTTCTAATGTGGGAGCGTGTGTGCTTGCTCATGTGGGAGCTTGTGTGCTTCTAATGTGGAAGCTTGTGTCCTTCTAATGTCGGAGCTTGTGTGCTTCTAATGTGGGAGCTTGTGTGCTTCTAATGTGGGAGCTTGTGTGCTTCTAATGTGGGAGCGTGTGTGCTTGCTCATGTGGGAGCTTGTGTGTTTCTAATGTGGAAGCTTGTGTGCTTCTAATGTGGGAGCGTTTGTGCTTCTCATGTGGAAGCTTGTGTGCTTCTAATGTCGGAGCTTGTGTGCTTCTAATGTGGGAGTTTGTGTGCTTGCTCATGTGGGAGCTTGTGTGCTTCTAATGTTGGAGCTTCTGTGCTTCTAATGTGGGAGCGTGTGTGCTTGCTCATGTGGGAGCTTGTGTGCTGTTAATGTGGGAGCGTGTGTGCTTGCTCATGTGGGAGCTTGTGTGCTTCTAATGTGGAAGCTTGTGTCCTTCTAATGTGGGAGCTTGTGTGCTTCTAATGTGGGAGCTCATGTGCTTGCTCATGTAGAAGCTTGTGTGCTTCTAATGTGGAAGCTTGTGTGCTTCTAATGTTGGAGCGTGTGTGCTTCTAATGTGGAAGCTTGTGTGCTTCTAATGTCGGAGCTTGTGTGCTTCTAATGTGGGAGCTTGTGTGCTTGCTCATGTGGGAGCTTGTGTGTTTCTAATGTGGAAGCTTGTGTGCTTCTAATGTGGTAGCTTGTGTGCTTCTAATGTGGGAGCTTGTGTGCTTGCTCATGTGAGAGCTTGTGTGTTTCTAATGTGGAAGCTTGTGTGCTTCTAATGTCAGAGCTTGTGTGCTTCTAATGTGGGAGCCTGTGTGCTTGCTCATGTGGGAGCTTGTGTGCTTCTAATGTCGGAGCTTGTGTGCTTCTAATGTGGGAGCGTGTGTGCTTGCTCATGTGGGAGCTTGTGTGCTTCTAATGTGGAAGCTTGTGTCCTTCTAATGTAGGAGCTTGTGTCCTTCTAATGTAGGAGCTTGTGTGCTTGCTCATGTGAGAGCTTGTGTGCTTCTAATGTGGGAGCTTGTGTGCTTGCTCATGTGGGAGCTTGTGTGCTTCTAATGTGGGAGCTCGTGTGCTTCTGATGTGGGAGATCGTGTGCTTCTGATGTGGCAGATTGTGTGTTTCTAAAGTGGGAGTTTGTGTGCTTCTAACATGGGAGCTTGTGGCCTTCTAATATTGGAGCTCATGTGCTTCTAACATGGGAGCTTGTGGCCTTCTAAAAAGGGAGCTCATGTGCTTCTAACATGGGAGCTTGTGGCCTTCTAATATGGGAGTTCATGTGCTTGCTCATGTGTGATTACGGGACGTGGTACTACAGGAGTATTCGTCCTTGCCTTTGTGAACGTCCAACTTCTTATTAGTAAAAGTGCAAGTAGGAATCAGGCCTTTCTATTTGTCCTACCTAAATAGAAATAGGAATGCTCCCATTTTATTTCCATTTGACATGTTTTGGAGCTAATTCGGAAAGGCAAGTACAGTGCATAAGTGTACTGCAGGAATGCTACTTTGCACACAGCAGCTCTTTGTGAATAGGCCCGATAGTGTGTTATAATAAATGTATGTATAAATTAGGAATGAATAAGCCCGAAACACATTAGTCGTTGTTGAATATAAAATTATACTTCCAAAGTAATATGTTTCTAAGTCAAAGTGGAATACATTTTTATGGTTGGCACACAAATTTCTGCCTTACAAAAAGAAGGATGTTACTATTGCAAAATGATAAAACTAAAAGAATAAAACAAAAAATTGCATGAACCCTCACAGGGATGCAGCCAGCAAATTTGAAAGTGTTCTTCCAAACAACTTGCATTACTTGGGCACCCACCGCGTCCTCAAAGTCAAACTCTATCCACTTATTTGAAACCTCTTGTGTTCTCCACTTTCATCACCAACACGTGCCTCCTTGGTGTTCAACGACCAGAGTGTTGCAGACATCTGCTTTCTCCAGTTATTATCAATCGGCCACAGTGATGGGTTACATTTAGTGCCTTTTAAAATCCCAGCAGGCCATCAACTAGGAGACAAAAACATGTTATTCCTTTCAAGGGCTCTCACAAAACATCCCCTCATGTGTGTCTCTTTCATATTTCACTAGGGCCTGGGCCTGTAGAAGGACTGAGAAGACACCTTTCATTCAAAGTGTTATTGAAATGTACAATTTTACATCAAGGTAATGGTCCTATTCCTGCCCAATCGTATGTACAAAAATGACCCTTTCTATGTCCTAATAAACATTGATCAATCATTGTAATAATATACCTTTAATTAATAACATATTCTTTAATAATAATAAAGTCACGCCTACAGCCTTTGTTGCAACTTTTCATAATAAACAGATTAGATCTATGGCATCGAAAATACAATTTTCTAATGCATCAGGCAGGCCACCAGCCTTTAAAACTGGCTTCCCAGCTTAACCAACTTTAGCTTAGTGTATTGCACATACATTTTCCCAGAAGACAACTGTTAGATTTGGGGATCTCTTGTTGGCACAGGTAGGTACTTGTAACAAATAGGGACCCTCTCCTCTAGTCAGGACAAGGGGATTACACCCCTAAAATAACCCCTGCTCACCCTCTAGGCTGTGTTGCGCGAGCAGTCAAGGCTTACTTCAGAGGCGTTGTAAATTAGGCAGTTGTGACCACATACAGTAACCCAGTGACAACACTACAAATGGACACCACACAGGTTTTATATAAAAAATAAGTAGACTTCATATAGAGTTACCAAAAGACCATAAACGACAAAAATACACACTATGATTACTTTAAGATGGTAGATTAAAGCTTAGTTCAGTTCAGTTCTTAAATGCGACACTCTGCGTCAATGTACCTTAAGTTGCGTTGCGCTTCCACGACAAGCAATGTCGCAGCGATGGGAAATGCGGCAAAAATCAGATACAAAGAAATAAAGACTTGAAGATCTTCCAGATGCGGCACGCTTCTCGGGGCCTCAGTTCAATGTGTTGACTGCAGAGGCGACACCCTTACGATGAGACCGCAACAGCTCCAGTGGTGACGCTCTTCTCCACGATGCGTGAAGCTTCCGCTCAATGCGACAACTACAGCGGCGACATCCAAGATGCGACGGCAGCAACTCCGATGGGGGCGCGCTTCTCAGGGATGCGAGGTGCTCTTGGTCGATGCGGTGCAATGCGACAGTTCCAGAGGCGACACACTCCTGCTTCGGAGTTGCAACGGCAGGCACAGCGACGGCGACACGCTCCAACCTCATTGAGAGATTCTCCTCCTGATGCGGTGCGGTGAGACAACTACAGAGGCGACACCCTCCTTCTTCGGAGTTGCGACGGCAGCAGCAGCGACAGTGACACGCTTCCTCTTCGTTGCCGCACGTTTGTCTCCGATGCGGTGCAGTGCGACAGTTCCAGCGGCGACACCCTCCTTCGGAGTTGTGACGGCAGGCACAGCGACGGCAACACGCTTCTTCTCGTTGAATCGCGCTTCCAGCTCCTTGCGACACTCAGTTTCTCAGAAAGCCCAAAACAACGGCAGGCACTCCCACAAGAGCTCTGGGGAGCTGAGGGGGTGAAGTCTGTTGTCCCTGAGACTTCAGCAGGAGGCAAGATATTTTTCCAAGCCCTTGGAGATCCTTCACAAGTTGAAAGCAAAGTACACAAAGTTCCTTTCTCCTTCCTTTGGCAGTAAGGCAACCACTGCAGGCCAATCCCCCAAGCAGCACTTCAGCTTGGGAATAGTCTCTCCTGAGTTTCTTCAGGTTCCTCTCCTTAGTAAAGGTTTCTTCTTGTAGTCCAAAGTGATCTAATTTCATGGGATCAGGGTCCCAATATTTACAGTGAAGTAGTGTGGCTCACTGGTTAGAGGCGGCAGACCCGAGAGCAGAGGACGGCCTGGGACCAGGGTTCGATTCCCGACGCGGCAGGTTTTCCGGACCAGGGTCAGCGGACTCGATAATTCTCTCGCCTCGGTGCCCACTATGATCAGCGATCACACTCGGCAACTCTGGGCACTAGCTTGCCTCATCTTCACTAACGGCCCCACCAGACCGCCGGGGATGCCTGGTCTCACCCTGGAGATACCCATTAAGGGACCATCTCTCAGGGAAGCCAGGAAGGGTTTCGCAGCGGTCGAAGCGCGGAGGTACCCCTTCAGGAGTGAGTCCTGCGCTATATAAGCACACAATTAATTAATTAATTAATATTTATACCCCAAAATCCTTTGTTCGCTAAGGGGAGTGGGGCCTTTGCCCAGTGCAAACCAGTTCTGAAGCACTTTGTTTACCAGACTTTCTCCTTTCCTTTCACAGTACAGGGCGGAAACATCAGACGCCCCACAGAAGGTGGAGCCAACTTTGTGGAAGACAAGTACAGTCCTGGAGCACTTTGTTTACAGGACTCCTTCTCTTTTTTCAGTGTGCAGGGCAGAGACATCAACCGCTCCCCATGGAAGTGGAGCCAGCATTGTGGAAGGCAGGCACAGCCCTATTCAAGGTTCAGGTGCAACTTCTCCCTCCCTTCTAGATGCAGATCTCTCTATTTACCACTGGGTGACTCAGCCTGTCTCCTGGAATTCCCTAGCCCTGTCACTCACAAAACCAGACATAGGAATACACAACCTAGCAGAGGCAGGTTTGAATGGTTAGACAAGCAAATACATACTTTCTAAAAGTGGTAGTTGCAAACACCGAATTTTAAAATAAACTTGACTAAAAGATGTATTTTATTATTCTGAGTTCAGGCATACTAAACTTGAATTTCTACCATGTTTTCTGAGCCTTTTAGGATTATAAAATTTAATAACTCTAACAGCCCATTCTGGCCTATGGAGAACAGGTAGCCTTGCAATAGTGAAAAACGAAAATGGCTGTAATTTACTATTAGGACATGTCACACACGCCAGGGCTTGCCCTAACTTATACTTACAATGCACCCTGCCCTTGGGCCTACCATAGGGGTGACAGATATGAAGAAAAGGGAAGGTTTAGGAACTGGAAAGTGGGTGCACTTACCCAGTCAGCATGACAGTACCAGACTGCATGCAGGCTCTGCAATGGCAGACCTTAGACACATTTTACAAGGCTGCTTCGGTGGGTGGCACAACCAGTGCTTCAGGCCCACCAGCAGCATTTGGATTTACACACCCTGAGCACACTAGATTATAAATAGACTAGGGTCTGACAAGTAAACCAAATAGCCAAACATGGAACCACTGATTAGGACATCAATTTACAATAGGGAGAACTTGCTATTGTGCTCATCGGGAGACCATTAGTGATTATCGGAAGGTATGTTAAAGGCGAGATAGTCGGGGAGTGACTGGGGTAGAGGAGGTGTCGACAGGACATTTTGAGTGACTGGCTGTTTATTTTTCAGAGACGAATTTCGAGTCGTGGGTTGTGTAGTTGTTTTCAGCAAGGAAAAACGAGCGGAGGTAAGACAGTTTCCCACCATGTATACAGTAGAGGGCATAGTAATGAGCACGGGAACAGTCATTTTAGGATGTTGTTTCTTTTTTTCGTTTTTGCAGAGTGACATTGATATCGAGGATCATTTCAGTAAGTAGTCAGTTACACAGAGTATGTTTTTCATGGTTTGGTGAAGAGGGCAGTCAAGTTGGTTGATTTGCACATTATTTAAGTTTGTTTTTATCACACTTTTATGTTCGTTATGTTTGCTCTGTTCCAAAAACTTTTGGTGCTAAAAATGAAAAATTTACAATGAATAGTGTTATTCACAATATTCTCTTGCATTAATATGATGCCTGCATTATGAAGTTTGTATGTTAATATGTAATGAATATAACTTTGTTCTGAATCAGGTTAATATATATTTTCTAGATTCAAGGCCCCCGAAGAAGGGCCTCTTCAGCCCGAAATGCATTGGGCATCCATTGGAAAATTGAAAACTGCCATTGTGATTTGTCTTTATTTAGATTAATGCTAAAACATGTCAAACTTTAAATAATCAATGTTTATTTGAGTTTTTGAAATCAAGTATAAAGCTTGAGCTAAAGCTTTGAAGGCTTGTGTTTAAATGAAGGGTGTTAATTAATGTGTTGAATCTTTTATGTTAAACATCGGAAATGGTTTAGTCAGTGGAATTATTTCAAGTTGGTAACAAACCTTAGCAACAGTGCACGGTGGTCGAGTGTGTACAACTCGAGGAAGGAAGTTACAGAGCAGGCACGGTTTAGGTAAACGTGCTACCACTGTAGCACGCCTGGAAGAATTTTAGTTATCTATAGTCTTATACAAAAGAATCTTAGACAAGAAAAGGAGTGCTTCTCCGTCTAATTAGAACTTGAAGGTTACACCACACTCCTGCCACAGGGACTTCATATACTTGGAAATGAAGTTAGATCCCCGGTCAGACACTACCTCGCGAGGGAATCCCACTCGGGAGAAAATTCCCATCAGTGCTCGTCCCATTACGGGGGCCGTCACTGTCCTCAGAGGTATGACTTCTGGGTACCGGGTGGCATGGTCCACCAAGACCAGGATGAACCTGTTGCCCATGGCTGTCTTGGGGTCCAGTGGCCCCACTATGTCAATCCCCACCCACTCAAAGGGGGTACTGACCACAGGGAATGGCTGGAGAGAAGCCTTGTGCTTCCTCCCACTCTTTCCACTTGCCTGGCAAGTCTGACAGGTCCTGCAATGAGTATCAGAACTCTTGCGCATTTGGTGCCAATGAAAGTGAGTGACAAGCCTCTCAAAGGTCTTGTCCTGCCCCAAATGTCCTGCTAACGGCACATCATGAGCCAGCCCCAGTAGGAAGGCTCTGAACTTCTGGGGTACCACCAGCACACAGGCTAACCCAGGTTCAGCAACCTTAGGCTCACTATACAGGAGACCATTCTCCCAATAAATCAAGTGTGACCCTGACTGATCACCTGCTGCTCACCTGCTGCCTGGCTTGCTGCCTGTTGCCACAAGCCCACAAGAGAAGGGCACTCTCTCTGCTCCTTGCAAAATTCCTCCCTGGAGGGGCCTCCTTCTTGCTGCCAATGGGTCAGCTCAGGCAGGTCCCCCAGTTCAGCTACTTGCTCCCCAATAGGCTCCAGGGCATCCCCCTCAGGGTCTACCTCCTCCTGGGCCGTGGGAACTTCAGGGGCTGGTTTCCTGCACCCCTCGCCACTTCTCTCTTTTGCAGGGTGCTGGGCCTCCCTCCCAGGCTCCAGGTCGTCTTGAAAACCCCTACTGGCTGACATTGACCGGGTGGTCACGCACACCCAGTCAGGCAGTGCAACCATGTTCAAGTGAGTTGTCTTCTCCACCTTTTCCCAAAGGGAGCTCTCCAAATCATTTCCCAACAAACAGTCAACAGGCATGGCGGGCCTCACAGCTACCTGAAGAGTACCAGAGACCCACCCCGACTCAAAGGGAACCTGAGCCATTGGACAATGACTCTCTGTGTTGTCGGCGATACAACTCAGCAAAATACATTAGGGACAATCTGCTCCTGAGACACCAGGTGACACCTGACAGATGTCACACTGGCTCCTGTGTCTCTAAGAGCCTCCATCTTTTGGCCATTGACGGTCACTCGCTGCCCATATTTCTTAGTGTTCCTGGGTAGCTGAGCTTCTGAGACCGTCTCACAGTCTTCTAAAGAGACAAGGGTCATCTGTGCGGGACCCCCCCCACCGTGGACATCAATCTCCTCCCCCAAAGCTACACTAGCCATCTGCTGGGGCGGAGCACCAGTGGGTGCTTGTTTACCAAATAGGCGGCTCCTGGTATCATTCGCCTTTTGACCCAGATCACCACACTTTTAACATTTCAGGGGCCCCTGGGGAACAGGACTACCTGTCGGGCCCCTTGCTTTCTCTCATGGAGAGGCTGGGAACCTTTCACGGGGTTCCCTTGGGGACTACTTTGGGGCCCTTTGCGGAACTCCTTCTGTTTACCCTTATAATACAGGTATCATTTGTTATTCTTATGGTTTAAGAGTTATATTTAGTAAGTGCACACCTTCCCTTCTCTGATGATCAAATTTTAACTGTGTATATATATAAATGCGTGCATAACAGCGCTGTGACCGTCCCTTGTCACAGTAATTCAATATGATACTTCCAAAGGGGCAACATTTGTGCCCATGCTGCTGCACAGCGGCAATGAGGAAACTTTTCTCAGCATAAACCATATTTCTTCCAATAATCAATCTTAATCCATAGTGAACCAACATAGTAATCCAAGTAATCCCAGTTTATCAAGTCACTCCGGAGACAGCCAGATGGTGCTATAATGTTTATTCTGCATTTTCAGATATCATGTGTCGCCAAACGTGCTTAAACAATGATACGTGCTTTAAACATTCCTTCGAGTCAGCACAGTAAAAGCCCAATGCATTTCGAACTCTTCTAAATTCTTCCTCAGGGGCACTGTAATTAATCAAAAAGAGCTGTATAAACAATCAGACTGAAGCGCAAATTATAATCTAACTGAAAATAAAATGATATGAACAAAACCTCATCATAAAAGACTAATTAACCTAACCCACCCTCTACTGCATTCCCCTAATCAATGCCTTAGCGTGAAACAAAATGCTGAGAAATCCACACTTTAACCCCAATGCTCTAAAACATAAAGTCCAAAGCTTTTCACGCTAATACATCCTGTTTGCTCGCCCAGTACTCATTACAGAAAAAAGACACAATATCATTCAACCAATGAAAGTACATCCAACTCTAAGGACCATGATTGGACTACCTCCCGTAATGGGTCACCACAAATGTGGTGGATGTAATTGTTGTGTTTTAACTGAAGAAGGGTCAACCTTTAAACATAACGAAATAACGTGGAAACACGAAACCTTGACAAATTGCAAATTACGGAACGTGATATATGGGATCAAGTGTCCGTGTAATTTGTTATATATCGGCAAAACGAATCAGGAGATTGGAACAAGAATCCAGCAACACAGATCAAGGATTAAATGAAAGGTTCCCAATGCTCCTTTCGTGAACCACTGGAAATTGAAAAATCATGATGATAATGATCTGCGATGTACAAAAGGGGGTGGTGATGAACAGAGTGTCTGAATTGAGCAGACCACTCTTACCCAGTCCAAAGATCAGGGCTTGATCCATCACCGTTATTTATCTCACTGCCCCATCCCAGCTCAGAATCTGGCTATATGCAAATCAGTCTGTCCCTGGCCCAGTGCATCATGGGAACAGGGCAGACTAAACTACCAAGCCAATTCTTTACCAGAAAGGAGACAAGCTACCGGGGACCGGTTTCTGGCATTTCAGCCTCTTCGGCCCGGCTTGCTTGAATCCTGATGGAGCAGTGAGAAAGGGACTCATGTCTGAGTATACCCTGCCACACCTATAGTGGCCAAAATCGATTTACAAAAGGGGGTGGTGATGAACAGAGTGTCTGAATTGAGCAGACCACTCTTACCCAGTCCAAAGATCAGGGCTTGATCCATCACCGTTATTTATCTCACTGCCCCATCCCAGCTCAGAATCTGGCTATATGCAAATCAGTCTGTCCCTGGCCCAGTGCATCATGGGAACAGGGCAGACTAAACTACCAAGCCAATTCTTTACCAGAAAGGAGACAAGCTACCGGGGACCGGTTTCTGGCATTTCAGCCTCTTCGGCCCGGCTTGCTTGAATCCTGATGGAGCAGTGAGAAAGGGACTCATGTCTGAGTATACCCTGCCACACCTATAGTGGCCAAAATCGATTTACAAAAGGGGGTGGTGATGAACAGAGTGTCTGAATTGAGCAGACCACTCTTACCCAGTCCAAAGATCAGGGCTTGATCCATCACCGTTATTTATCTCACTGCCCCATCCCAGCTCAGAATCTGGCTATATGCAAATCAGTCTGTCCCTGGCCCAGTGCATCATGGGAACAGGGCAGACTAAACTACCAAGCCAATTCTTTACCAGAAAGGAGACAAGCTACCGGGGACCGGTTTCTGGCATTTCAGCCTCTGTAAAGCGAGATTGTCTCATTCTAGTTGTAGCGGAATAAAAAAACGGAAACAACGTGTTATCCATAGCGGTGTTTAACGGGTCAAATGGACCGTGCAGAGACCGCGCTTGCAGGGATCTTAGCACTACTCACCTTTCGCTCGTTCCGCTTCCTGGATGAATCACAGTCCGGTCCATCAATCCTGGGCAGTTTGTGTTCTTCCGCGTGTGGGTCTACATTTTATCTACATCACGTGGTTTCTGCCTGTAAACGTGGGCGCCATCTTGGAGTGAGCAAAATTCATAGGTAACATGTCATTCTTGACCATTATTGTTAGTTTTTTGTGTACTAAATGAGTTTTTTCTTATACTTTAGTGATTTCTGGTTTATAGCTAGAAAGGGGAATAAAGTGATGGCGATTTCGTTACGTTGGATTAAGGGGCCGCCATTTTGTGTTTGGGAATTCGGTTACAGGGTTGTAAACTGTGAATCTACTAGCTGCCCTTTTTGTAGTGATATTCAGAAAACATTTTGGGGCAGCAATTTCAGTACTGTTTATAGTTTGTATATTTCAGACAATTCATTGAGTCCTTCAATAGCCGAGTTAAATTTCAAAATCATCATGGCCTCTTTTCGTGAGAGTTTAGCTTCCAAATCCCCACCTCTTAAGCCCTGTTCAACTTTCGTAATGACTGTCCATCGCAGATCATTATTATCATGATTTTTCAATTGCCAGAGGTTCACCAAAGGAGCATTGGGAGCCTTTCGTTTAATCCTTGATCTGTGTTGCTGGATTCTTGTTCGAATCTCCTGATTCGTTTTCCCGATATATAACAAATTACACGGACACTTGATCCCATATATCACGTTCCGTGATTTGCAATTTGTGAAGGTTTCGTGTTTCCACGTTATTTCGTTATGTTTAAAGGTTGACCCTTCTTCAGTTAAAACACAACAATTACATCCACCACATTTGTGGTGACCCATTACGGGAGGTAGTCCAATCATGGTCCTTAGAGTTGGTTGTGCTTTCATTGGCAACGCTGCTCTCACCAGTCTGTTGGCTATACTTGATTCTTTTCTAAACGCAAATAAAGGACGTTTTTTCAGTTCTTCGCGTAGATTTTTAACCAAGTGCCAGTTGTTATTCACCGTCTTTTTCAACTTATTGGAGTTGGGACAGTATGTTGTGACTAATACTATTCGGTCCAATTTTTGTTTGACTTTTTTCTCCAATAAACATTCCCGTGGTGTCCACCATGCTCTTTTTTTGGAGTGTCTAAGCAATTTTTTGGGGTACCCGTGTCCGATCAGGTTGGCAGTCAGTTTGTCCACATGTTTCAAGTATTCGTCCTTGTCCTGGCAATTTCTGCAAATCCTTAAATATTGCCCATAAGGCAAGTTTTCCTTTAGGCTTCGGGGGTGATTGCTGCTAAAATAGAGCGATCTATTCCAATCAGTTTCCTTTTTATATAGAGTAGTCATCAAGCCTCCTTCTTCCGAAGGGTATATCTCTACATCTAAGAAAGGAATTTTACTTTTTGAATACATCAGGCTGAATTTGATTTCCTGTGTTCTATTATTCAGCCATTCATTAAAGTTTTTTAGCTCATCTTCAGATCCGGACCACACGAAGAAAATATTGTCGATGTAACGATTCCAATTTCTAATCCATGTTCCAAAAGGGTTATCAAGATAGATACATTTCTCTTCATAGCTGGACATGTAAAGGACGGCCAGTTCGGGAGCAAATGGACAGCCCATTGCCACGCCGCCTACTTAAAAATAAAAGTCTCCATCAAAGTAAAAATAATTCAGTTTTAGTGCAAAACCTGCCAATTGTACAATGAATTCTGTCGGTACCTTTTGTGGTCGTTCTCTTGTCTCCAGTATAGTTTTTAAGACCTGTATACCCTCATCTTGTGGTATCTGGACGTGATGTCCATTGTCACCATCCAATCATTCGTCCTATCCAATTCTACTTCATTTAATTTGTTCATGAAGTCCGTTGTATCTCTAATGTAAGATTTTACACTAGGTATGAATGGCTTTAAAAAGAAGTCTACAAATTTCGATATCGGTTCCATCAGAGATTCACAACCTGAAACTACTGGGCGTCCAGGGGGAGTCTTTTCATTTTTATGTACCTTTGGCAGTACGTAAAACAACGGAATTCTAGGATGTTTGATCTTCAGGTATTCTGATTCCTTTTTTCAGAGAAAGCCTTTGGAATGCTTCGTCGATGATGGCATGGAGTTGATATTTTAGTTCTAGTGTGGGGTCCTTGTTGATTTTGCGATAGCAATTTACTTCACTTAGTTGTTTTTTGACCTCATTGATGTAAAGTATCCGATCCCATAACACAATTGACCCACCCTTATCTGCTTGTTTTATGATAACAGATGTATCCTTTTTAAGTTTGGTAGTGCCATTGATTCAGATTTGGTGATATTATGCTTAATCCACTTATTCTTTTTTTCCATGTCAGTAATTGCTGATAGGATAGTTCTTTCAAACGTGAGTACCTCCTTTGGTATTTTGTAGTTTGGGGGACAAAACGTGGATTTATTATGTAGGCCAGTAGTTTCAGTACTAGATTCCGGGGTATTTTCTGCAAAAAATGTCTTTAATCTGATTTTTCGAAAGAACTCAATGGTTTCAGTTTTTAATTTGACAAAATCCGTTCTTTTTGTAGGGACAAATGCCAGTCCTTTTTGAAGGACGCTTTCTTCATCCTTTGTCAAAATTTTGTTAGAGATATTGAAAATTAGTGAAGGTGTCAGTTCTTGTAATTTTGGCGTCTGGTCGACATTTCCCATGGTTGGTTGTATCTTACTTTTCCTCTGGGTTTTGTCTGGCCTCTCCCTAAAAAAGTCGATCCTTGTTGGTTATGTTGGAAAGATCCTCTTCTACTATTAGTTCTTCTAGGGTCAACGTTCTCTCCCTCACTGCTACTTCCTGATGACGAAGTATCCGACAAAGTGATATATTTTTGAGAGGATCTCCCTTGATACTCTTGTAAATGTTTCCGAGATTCAGGACGGGAGTAGAAATCTGATTGTAAAAATGGGTATACCTTTTCTAGATTAAATTTTTTTGATCTTTGTCAAATTGGTTGGTTTTTTGGTTTATGGTATAATCCTTAAATTCATGATTTCCTTTTCCACTTTTTCTAATAGTCCTTTCGCATCCGTGATCAGTTGGTTAGTGGCAATACTGGTTTGTAAACTTTCAATTTCCTCTAGCTGCACTTTTGATAATCTTTGAGCTGTTTCAATAGTCAGTACCATTAAATCCCGGCTACACTTTGTTTCAATAAAGCTGTAGCCCTTTCTATAAATGGGGTCCTCTGTAAAAATTACAGGTATATTTTTTATTTGTAGACCTCCTGGAATAGTCCCGGCTCTTAGATGTTTGAGCAAAAAATGGCCACGTAGATCCGTTCGAATCTGTTTTTTCTTTAATCTAAGTAATTTGTCCGTTTCGTTTTGGTTTTGCGCTGAGACGCTTAAGGATGCTGACGCAAAGAGGGGTGGGGCCGCTAACAGCTTCTTTATATGATCCTCGCTATAAGCGTAAGCTTCATTCTCTGACATATTTTTTCATACACATTCAGCATACTCACTCAAATTCCCAAAAAGAAACACTTCAACCGACGTAGGACCAAGTTCCTATTTCTCAACTGAGAACTACAAATTCAAACAACACTATTTACCAACAACTCTCCATTGCGGGCTACCACACAGGCTTTTGCCTGCTATCAATACGATTGAACACCACTGGGTATGGGCTCCCAAGCAGCAAGGCCAAACCCTGCCTTATGTATACTACAAAAAAGTGCCAATGCTGCTAATATTAATCAACCTATCTATTTGTCTTTCTCACATACGAATTAAACACTATGTGGGCAGAATCTGGTTTTCATGAATCAATCTTTTTGATTAGTATTTTCTTTCAAATTGTCATTTTTTCATTTATTTTTAGCGGATTGCACATATTACATTTTTTTTTTAAAACATGACATAGACATACGTATTCTTAATCACTATTATACCCCTTCATGTCATTCATACACACTATCTCTAAAGATCTTTCTCTGCCATACTCCACACACACTCACACTCTAACACTCTAGTAGCAAAAATATTTGTTATATATACAAATTATATACAATTCTTGAAAACCATAGAATAATAGTTGAAGAATAAATCAATATAATACATGTATCATTTGTTATTCTTATGGTTTAAACATAACAGGGTCTGTACATAACAAGGTCTACGCGTTTCGAACTTTCTTTAGTACGGAGTTCTCATCAGGACAGTAAACTGTAAATGGAGAAAAGAGAGGGGAGACCCTTATTAATGTTTTAATTTTCTAACATGAAAACTGCTCTGTGGCTCAACAACCACCTCTCTGCATCTTACCTCTCAAATTGTCAGTCTGGTTATTAAATCCTTTAGTCACCAACAACCGCGGAGCGGGACCACCTGAATGGTAAACGTATATTTTAGCATTTCACTCGTGTTATCACATTCAAAGACTCCCAAATAGAATCTAAATGTGACTCACTTATTTAATGTGGTTGTTCATCTCACTCTGTGGGAGAGAACAAACGTTTTATTTAGTGATTGGTTGCAACGTTATGACTCAACTCGCTGGTTTATAATATTTGAGTTGGTTGTTACCTATTAGAAATTCTTGTGCGCCCAAAAATTGGTATTTTGGAAAGGGTATATCAATGACACTCCTGCAAAGTGCCTGCAAAGAAAAGCGAGATTGTCTCATTCTAGTTGTAGCGGAATCAAAAAATGAAAACAACGTGTTATCCATAGCGGTGTCTAACGGGTCAAATGGGCCGTGTAGAAACCGCGCTTGCAGGGATCTTAGCACTGCTCACCTTTCGCTTGTTCCACTTCCTGGATGAATCACGGTCCGGTCCATCAATCCCGGGCAGTCTGTGTTCTTCCGTGTGTGGGTCTACATTTTATCTACATCACGTGGTTTCTGCCTGTAAACGTGGGCACCATCTTGGAGTGAGCAAAATTCATAGGTAACATGTCATTCTTGACCATTATTGTTAGTTTGTTGTGTACTAAATGAGTTTTTTCTTATACTTTGGTGATTTCTGGTTTATAGCCAGAAAGGGGCATAAAGTGATGGCGATTTCGTTACGTTGGATTAAGTGGCCGCCATTTTGTGTTTGGGAATTCGGTTACAGGGTTGTAAACTGTGAATCTACTAGCTGCCCTTTTTGTAGTGATATTCAGAAAATATTTTGGGGCAGCAATTTCAGTACTGTTTATAGTTTGTATATTTCAGACAATTCATTGAGTCCTTTAATAGCCAAATTAAATTTCAAAATCGTCCTGGCTTCTTTTCGTGAGAGTTTAGCTTCCAAATCCCCACCTCTTCAGTCCTGTTCAACTTTCGTAATGAATGCCCATCGCAGATCATTATCATCATGATTTTTCAATTGCCAGAGGTTCACGAAAGGAGCATTGGGAACCTTTCATTTAATCCTTGATCTGTGTTGCTGGATTCTTGTTCCAATCTCCTGATTCGTTTTGCCGATATATAACAAATTACACGGACACTTGATCCCATATATCACGTTCCGTGATTTGCAATTTGTCAAGGTTTCGTGTTTCCACGTTATTTCGTTATGTTTAAAGGTTGACCCTTCTTCAGTTAAAACACAACAATTACATCCACCACATTTGTGGTGACCCATTACGGGAGGTAGTCCAATCATGGTCCTTAGAGTTGGATGTACTTTCATTGGTTGAATGATATTGTGTCTTTTTTCTGTAATGAGTACTGGGCGAGCAAACAGGATGTATTAGCGTGAAAAGCTTTGGACTTTATGTTTTAGAGCATAGGGGTTAAAGTGTGGATTTCTCAGCATTTTGTTTCACGCTAAGGCATTGATTAGGGGAATGCAGTAGAGGGTGGGTTAGGTTAATTAGTCTTTTATGATGAGGTTTTGTTCATATCATTTTATTTTCAGTTAGATTATAATTTGCGCTTCAGTCTGATTGTTTATACAGCTCTTTTTGATTAATTACAGTGCCCCTGAGGAAGAATTTAGAAGAGTTCGAAATGCATTGGGCTTTTACTGTGCTGACTCGAAGGAATGTTTAAAGCACGTATCATTGTTTAAGCACGTTTGGCGACACATGATATCTGAAAATGCAGAATAAACATTATAGCACCATCTGGCTGTCTCCGGAGTGACTTGATAAACTGGGATTACTTGGATTACTATGTTGGTTCACTATGGATTAAGATTGATTATTGGAAGAAATATGGTTTATGCTGAGAAAAGTTTCCTCCTTGCCGCTGTGCAGCAGCATGGGCACAAATGTTGCCCCTTTGGAAGTATCATATTGAATTACTGTGACAAGGGACGGTCACAGCGCTGTTATGCACGCATTTATATATATACACAGTTAAAATTTGATCATCAGAGAAGGGAAGGTGTGCACTTACTAAATATAACTCTTAAACCATAAGAATAACAAATGATACCTGTATTATATTGATTTATTCTTCAAATTTTATTCTATGGTTTTTCAAGAATTGTATATAATTTGTATATATAAAAAATATTTTTGCTACTAGAGTGTTAGAGTGTGAGTGTGTGTGGAGTATGGCAGAGAAAGATCTTTAGAGATAGTGTGTATGAATGACATGAAGGGGTATAATAGTGATTAAGAATACGTATGTCTATGTCATGGTTTTTTTTAATGTTTTTTTTAAATATGTGAAATACGCTAAAAATAAATGAAAAAATGACAATTTGAAATAAAATAAAAATCAAAAAGATTGATTCATGAAAACCAGATTCTGCCCACATAGTGTTTAATTCGTATGTGAGGAAGACAAATAGATAGGTTGATTAATATTAGCAGCATTGGCACTTTTTTGTAGTATATCTATCAGATGCTGGCACAGCTCTGGAAAACAATTATCAGACAAGTGCTCCCATGCAATCAAATAAAAGAGACCTTGAAAATCATTAACTTTGCTGCCCTTTACCCAACCATCCAATGCTCTGCAAAAGAAAGTGACATATTCAACCCAAGTGCTGTTTTCTAACTTTTTGCATTTCCTGGACCTCTGCCTATAGAGCTCAGGTGTCAAACCATATCTATCAAACACAGAGAGGGGACCTGCCCGCAGTAGTTTTAAACGATGGCCTAGGAGAGGTCCTTTGTATTATAAAACTTGTCCTGAACCCAAGCAAATCATATAACAAGTTAGATTTTATCAAAATGTATTTTTTATTTCTATGAATTCATTGTATTTGTATATAAATATAAGTTATTTGGCATCAGAATAAATAAACATCTTGACAACAATTAAATGGTGGTTCTAACTTCATACTGACATACCCTTAACATTCATACAAAGACATTCACACATCATACATCCTACAACACTAGGCTAAGATGGTTTTGGGTGACAAGGGGACCGTTGATCAAATGTCCAGGTTGGTTCAGTAGGTTCCTTGATAGGAACAGACGCCAACGCGCGTTTCGGTGTGTAGCCCCGTCCGGGGCAACACCTTCATCAGGGCGAAGTGGGGTAGAGAAGAAGGAACCACACATGTATAGAACTTCTGCTAGTAATGGATGGGGCTGGCGTATAATTAACCCAGAAGTTAGCAATTTGGTAGTGCCAGCGTGGGATCGCGTTTCCTTAGATAAATATCAGAGATGGATGGAATCCTGTCCCCGAATATTCGTGGCAGAATAGGTAAGGATGAGGGTCCCTTCACTTGAATAGGGAGATACCATCTAGGACCTTCAAGGGATGCTGACCTTATCCGCTACTCGTATAGGGTGAGTGTACCTTTTTGAAGATGGAAAAAAAAAAAAAACCCACAGTGGGGTTCTGGTCAGTGCTGGGGCCGCCGGCTGGGGGTGAGAAATGAGCTAATCCATGCGGACGTCTTAGGAGAATATGTCCGTTCTGCCGTCCAGGGGTTTTCAGGTTGAGTCGAGTCCCTTTAAATTGGAACCTTGTGTATCGGCAGATGGCAGTCTCCCAACGGCGATCCGGGTCACGCGCACGAGGACAAACCATATCTAGACATCAATGCATCTTTCATGTGGCTGTATGAATTGTGGACTTCAGAAGGCAAGTCTAACAATGTATTCCGCCCCTCACTTAGAAACCTTCCCCACAAACCACTCCCCAATCTCTCTCAGGGACCCGGTGGGAAGACATGACTACCTCATAGGCTCTGAACCCCTGACCAATATCATCAATTTTGTAAAACTCCTTCACCACATCCTTGGGAATATACACTCTACTTTCTGTATGTGTTGAGTTTATGAGGCTTCCAGAGGGAGTAACTGCTAAACTTTTGGTTTTATACTCCAACTCCCTCAAATCTTTTTCATGTTCAAACTGCATTTTCTTTTCCTCAAGATCTAACTTCCTATTTTCTAATTCCAACAGCCTATCCACCTTGAACCTGGTCAATTCCATGTCATGCCTTCTTGACCTCTCTCTGTCCTCCAACTCCTCTGGAGACAGTCTCTTCTTAGAGCCAATGCTACCTGCAGGGGAATGTACCTTCCATCCTCTTGAGCTCAATGACTCTTCCTGTTGTACTTCTGCATCATCATCCTCCTCAATCATAGGGGTTTTTCTTGCTTCTACCCAGGCCCTCAGCGCCTTGTAGAATTCTTCCTTCACTTTAAATCCAGAAGTGGAAACATTGAATTTCTCACAAAAGTACTCTATCTGCTTTACTGTGTAGCATTCCAGCCTATCTTCTTCCCATTCGCAATTAAGGTAGTCTACAGACTCTGCTCTCTCTACTGAATTAGGCATTATGTACAATTGGAACTAACAGAAAATGTCTCAGGCCTAACTAAAGCTTTTTTAACTCATAAACAAGTTCCATGTTTTGAAACAGCAATAGATGAAATTACTCCTCCGTTGGCCCGCAAGCTCATTTTGCAGTTTAGCTACAAGACCCTACCAACTAACTCTTTCTGTTCGAGATCGTGCATGTATCCTCCTGTAGTTGATTTATGTCCTGCATGTAAATCCTCGACAGAATCTATTGTTCATCTACTTTTTTTCTGCCCCCATTATGTATTACTCAGGAAAAAATGGATAATACCACTATGTAGAGCGGTTGGTCCGGGCCACTATCTTGAAATCCTGATGCTGCTGTCTACGAATACCCGTAGATTGATAGTCTTCGGTACCTCCTGTTTTCTGTATGATATGTGGGTCAGGCGGAGGAAGTTATTACTATGATTTTTGTCTTTTTATCCTTGAATTTATACTTATTGTATAATAATTTACTGCAATGTCTACTGATAACCCTTTCTTAATGATTTTATTATATGGTTTTATTGTTTTTTAAATGGAACCTGTGCTGTGATGTACTTATTTGAATCTCTGAGATTGTAATAAAGTTTATATGATGATGATGATGAATTAGGCATCTCTCAAAAATAGAACAAAAATCCAAAAAGGACTCTACCAAAAAGTATGCAGTATCGTTATGGTCTGCACTCACTAAGTAGTGTTCACCAGTCACTGTACATGAGTCACAAATGCAAATCCTGGATCCTTGCCGCTGATGCTTCCAGTGTTAGATTTGGGGGTCTGTAGTTGGTACAGGTAGGTACTTGTGACAAATAGGGACCCTCTCCTCTAGTCAGGACCAGGGGATTACACTCCTAAAATAACCCCTGCTCACCCTCTAGGCTGCGTGGCGCGAGCAGTCAAGGATCATTTCAGAGCGTTGTAAGTTAAGAAGTTGTGACCACATACAGTAACCCAGTGACAACACTACAAATGGACACCACACAGGTTTTATAACAAAAATAAGTAGACTTTATATAGAGTTACCACAAGACCATAAACAACAAAAATACACACCATGATTACTTTAAGATGGTAGATTTAAGCTTAGTTCAGTTAAGTTCTTAAATGTGTGACTTTATGACAAATTGTGGTGTCTGTCTTATGTCTCTCTTTTTTTCTTTTTTATTGTGTACAGGGAATTAGTGCATTTGAAGTATAGAATTTTTGTATTGTTTTATGAGTAGTGTGTCTTCCAAGAGACTTTGGCACATACAATGAATGTTGGAGTTGTTTTAAATGGAATGAATTTTAAAAATTAGTTGTGATCTGCTCAAGAGCAGGAGGCTATGTATTCTCTTTTTTAATAAAATATGTGGTTTATATAAATTGTTTTTGGTATAATTAGTTTGTTGAAAAATCTTTTTCTATTATTCAGTAGAGTTCTAACACATGGGCTATTTGTGTGCATTGATGTTTATCAATCAAGCTGTCCGCCAAGGGATCCTTTGATTTTACTACAGTTCTTAAATGCGACACTCTGCGTCAATGTACCTTAAGTTGTGTTACGCTTCCACAACAAGCAATGCCGGGGCGATGGGAAATGCGGCAAAGTTCAGATACAAAGAAATAAAGACGTGAATATCTTCCAGATGCGGCACGCTTCTCGGGGATGTGAGAAGTCCTCGGTTCGATGCTTGGACAGCGTGAAGCTTCCGCTCAATGCGACAACTACAGCGGCGACATCCAAGATGCGACGGCAGCAGCTCCGATGGCGGAGCACTTCTCGGGGATGCGAGGTGCTCTTGGTCGATGCGGTGCAATGCGACAGTTCCAGCGGCGACACCCTCGTGCTTCGGAGTTGCGACGACAGGCGCAGCGACGGCGACACGCTCCGACCTCAATGCGAAGTTCTTCTCCTGATACGGTGCAGTGCAACAACTACATCGGTGACATCCTCCTTCTCCGGAGTTGTGACGGCAGCAGCAGCAGCGACAGCGACATGCTTCCTCTTCGTTGCGGCACGCTTCTCTCCAATGGGGTGCACTGCGACGGTTCCAGCGGTGACACCCTCCTTCGGAGTTGCGACGGAAGGCTCAGTGACGGCGACACGCTTCTTCTCGTTGAGTCGCAATTCCAGCTCCTTTCGACACGCAGTTCCTCAGAAGGCCCAAAACAGCAGCAGGCACTTCCACAAGAACTCTGGGGAGCTCGGGGGTGAAGTCTGTTGTCCCTGAGACTTCAGCAGGAGGTAAGCTCTTTTTCCAAGCCCTTGGAGATCCTTCACAAGTTGAAAGCAAAGTACACAAAGTTCCTTTCTCCTTCCTTTGGCAGTAAGGCAACCACTGCAGGCCAAACTCCCCAAGCAGCACTTCAGCTTGGGAATAGTCTCTCCTCAGTTTCTTCATGTTCCTCTCCTCAGTAAAGGTTTCTTCTTGTAGTCCAAAGTGATCTAATTTCATGGGATCAGGGTCCCAATATTTATACCCCAAAAGCCTTTGTTCTCTGAGAGGAGAGGGGCTTTTGCCTAGTCCAAACCAGTTCTGAAGCACTCTGTTTACCAGACTTCTCCTTTCCTTTCACAGTGCATGGCAGAAACATCAGACACCCCACAGAAGGTGGAGCCAGCATTGTGGAAGGCAAGTACAGTCCTGGAGCACTTTTTTACAGGACTCCTTCTCTTATTTCAGTGTGCAGGGCAGAGTCATCAGCATCTCCCCAGGGGTTGGAGCCAGCATTGTGGAAGGCAGGCACAGTCCTTTCAAGGTTCAGGTGCAACTCCTCCCTCCCATCTAGATGAAGATCTCTCTATTCACCACTGGGTGTCTCCTGGAATTCCCCAGGACTCACAAAACCAGACATAAGAATACACAACCTAGCAGAGGCAGGTTTGAATGGTTAGACAAGCAAATACCTACTTTCTAAAAGTGGTAGTTGCTAGCACAGAGTTCAGGCATACTAAACTCGATTTTCTACCACGTTCTCTGAGCCTGTTAGGATTATAAAATGTAATAACTCTAACAGCCCATTCTGACCTATGGAGAACAGGTAGCCTTGCAATAGTGAAAAACGAAAATGGCTGTAATTCACTATTATGACATGCCACACACCCCAGGGCTTGTCCTACCTTATACTTACAATGCACCCTGCCCTTGGGCCTACCATAGGGGTAACTGAAGAAAAGGGAAGGTTTAGGGACTGGCAAGTGGGTGCACTTTCCCAGTCAGCATGACAGTACCAGACTGCACGCAGGCTCTGCAATGTCAGACCTTGGACACATTTTACAAGGCTGCTTCTGTGCGTGGCACAACCAGTGCTTCAGGCCCACCAGCAGCATTTGGATTTACACGCCCTGGGCACACTCAGTGCACTAGACTAGGGTCTGACAAGTAAAACAAATAGCCAAACATGGAACCACTGATTAGGACATCAATTTACAATAGGGAGCACTTGCACTATAGCACTGGAAAGCAGTGGCACAGTGCCCAAAGCATACAACACCAGCAAAAATACATGAGGCAACAGCAAAAATGGAAGGGAGACCGACGCCAATGGTGCCAGGTCTAACAACAACCTTCAGGCAAACGGTTAAAACGTTACATATATTCATACAAATGTTACAAAACAGTATAAAACCCCTCCTATAGGGACCGAACAAAGATTCTAACAGTACAAATGATCTACCCCTAGGGGTTGTCAGTAGGTGTAATGAACACCAAAATCCTTGACTACTATGATAAATGGTGAGATGGTTGGCCCGCAGACTGTTCTTCCTTGCCGGACCGTTCTTCCTTGCCTGAATCCCTTTTTCTGTATGTTGTTTTGTTCAATATGGTAGTAGGATGCAGGTTGTGTCCCACTTGAATCTGTGTAGAAACCTACTGCTAAATTTAGTATCAAATATTAAATTCTGTCTGGCTGGACAAAGAATATAGAAACTATATAGTCTATATTTACTTCACTACTTATCATGAACTGTCTAGGGACCACTGTCTTTAGAAATCATATAAGTACCCAAGGTCCCTGACCAATTGCTAAATTGGGTTTCCCACGTTTTTTGGAGCAAATTGATATAAATACAGCAAAAGTGCTTTATGTGATTGGGTGCAACTGTTGTAATGGATTGTTACTACCCAGGACACAGCTGGCAGATTGTGGCATGGGAGCGGGCCATTGGGTATTCACAGGTCATGTGGCAGTTTAGAATATTGGAGAAGACTGATGATAAAACTGAAAGGATTGCTTGTGAGGTCCTCTCTGCGAATGCAAATCAAAAGCGGTTGACTTCATCGGAGGGTTTAGCAAGTGCCATATGCCAGGGAATTAACATCTTCTGTACATAAATAAGACTGTACAGGAAATTGGGGCAGTAACATCTGTTACAGTAAATCATGCACTGAATTAGAAGGCCTGGGGTGAGATGGCCGGAAGGGCACAAGAAAGGCAGCTGAAGGTCTTCCTGCCAGCTGGTCAACAATGAAAACTACTCTAATCATATTGGTGGTGCACCTTAGTTTTGATGGGCATTTCTTTTTTCATGCTGATTACTGAAGATGGACAGGGAGATCACTAGACAGGGCAAATATTGGATTCCAAGCTTGCTGAGAGATCGAACACAGCTGACAGTGTGGACAATGCAGAAGGTCCTTTGCTAACCCAGCACACAACAGAGGCCACAGACTATTAAATCAACACTCCGTCCATAAAAATTTACCATCTTGAAGAACAAGGATAAATCTGGCAAAGCTGCGGCCTCTGACCTGTAAGATAACCACCACGGACCAAGATGAAAAACTACTACAAATGTAGAAAAAGTCCTGTAATTTATCTGTATTAAAAATGAGGACCTGGAATGGAGAGATAGGTGAAACAACTTCAGGATAATGGGCCTCACAGAAACCACAGCCGTGGGCAAACTTGAAATATTTGGGGAATCACTTCTGATCAACTTATGTGGCAACACAAGTTTCTCAGATGTTCTCATAATATAAAATCCAGTGGGATTTATTTATTGCCAAAACTTCTCCTATAATTCTGAGATATGCTGCATATGTCAATCATTCATATCTTCTTGAATATCTATCAAATAAGTAAATTACACATTTCTCTTTGCAGATCTTGAAACATAGATTCAATTCTAACATAGAAGACTGACCAATTATGTAAGATAAATGTGTCTCAGGTTCCCATCTGATAAGAAGTTAGATACTATGCCACAATGTGATAGTGTAAGGTCAGATATTTATATTGCACAATAGTCGGAGCAATTTCAAAACGTCTTCCTTCAGGGTTCACATAGTCACAGACAGAGGATTCAAGCTGTGGAGGTGTGTACCCTGGCACACACCCACATGCAACATGAAAATATGAAACTCAGTACTGGGTGGGATGTTGCTGTTTTGAGAGGGGTGTTAACAGTCAAGTTTGAGTGGTAGTGTGGGTGGGTGGAGTGAAGCCTCCAATTGTTTTTCATTGTGCATTCTATCTTACTGGAGTGATTCAGTTGAGCTATATTGTAGAACAAAGATACAGACACATGGCATATAGGTTGTATTAGGTCTGAAACTAGATAGACCAGGCTCTCACTGGTCACGAACAGCATGATAGGCTACAGGTATTGACAATTAACTTAGCAACTTGGAATATCATGGCCTGCACTAAATCAGAATGTCCCTAAATGTACTACCATATTTGAAAGGATAAACAAAGCAGGTGACATTGCTGCAGGAAACACACCTGGCACTGCACCTAGAGCTCACACTCAAGCGGAGTGGTACTATTAATAGATTGGGCGTCCCACTCAAACACACAGCAACCATTAAGGATTAGGAAGGAAGGTACATCATAGTACAAGGTAGGCCACACCCCACACTTGATAAATTAATTCATGTAGATGATCCCAACATGATCTTCTCAGTATAAAGTGAATTGGGCACCCAAACACTTTTTTGGAGTCTGGGTAGCAATACCTCACTGAACAGGTCTAAGCCCACGGCCAGCACACACATTGTCACAACATAAACACTATCTAAACTGCCTCTAAACCATTGGCTGACAGATGTCTGGAAAAACCTAACACATGTGACTACACCTATTATTCTATAGTAAATGATGCATCTTGACTTATGGCTTCTAGCTTGAGACACTTGTGCTTGGGTTAAAGACCTAGCCATCCTACTGCACATTCTCTCTGACCACTCCTTGGTGGTGATGCAACTTTTAATGCTGCTGGTTGGCATGGAAGTAAGGGACTGGTGTTTCCCCTTCAAGGCTGAAATCAGGCAGGCCATAACGGAATATGTTGATGTTAATGCCAATTCATTTCAAAGTCTGGGTATAGTCTGGGAGGCCATTAACGCCTACATATGACTAATTAGCATTTAAAACTGTCTGGAATGCTGTGGGCTGTACTTGACATACTAGGGAAGCTCAAGAAGGAAATCTGGGGCTAGGATATTGAATAAAATGAGACCTGGGACAAGGAATCCTTAGGGAAATTACATGTTCTGATATCAGACTACCGCGAGGTGAAAGATCATGAGGTCAAATATATGGGCAAGAACACACTGGTAGACAGTACGGAGAGAGTGACAGACTAAGCAGGATGCTGGCCCAGTTACCCCAGCCACATTTGGCATTTCAGAATGTTCTTGCGATTGAGGTAGATGTTGGGGGAAGCATGTGGTCAATTCAGGAGATACTAGGTGTCTTTCAGGATTATTACAAAATTATATATGCTGCACTGGTGTTAAGGTCAAAAATTGATATGGAGTGGGTTACAATGGCCTGGCTGGAGCAACCTGGAAGAGGACCACCATGTCAATGCATTTTGGTGGGCAAAATTAGAGAGGCGAACAGTGACCTTGTGGTTTCTAAGGTGGCCAGCAGCGATTGGCTGTCAGAAGAATTCTAAAGAGTTTACAGTGACTTATTAAATTCCCACATGATAGAGGTGTAAGTGGATGTGCGGCAGTGAGGAGTTTTGCTGCCCAAACAGGAGGAAGCCCTCACTATCACATTGCTAAAATCAGGCCAGGCACGCTCTCAATGCTCCCTCATTGTTGATAAATCTTGACACAAAGATGCAGGTAAAAATCAGGCTGGCTTATTCCATGATGGTCCACAGTGTACAATCGTCACACATTGTTTGGACTTCTCCACCAGCCAGACCCAGAACTACTAGTAGTGGTGAATTTCCTAGATGCTGAAAAGGCATGTTTACTTAGCATTGGACTTTATGTTTTCTGATCAAATGCCTAGATCTTGGTGAGGATTTCATACAGTGGATCGCTTTATTATATAAGGTGTCAACAGCATGTATAAGGGTGAATAATGGAAATCTACAGAGAGGGAAACTTCCTGGCATTGATGCAATTTAGGGAGTTAGAGAGAGGTACTGGATCGAACACATTTCTGTACTTTCGAATACCACATCCAATTCAAGCCAACAATAAGAACCATCAAGATGAGCCTGGAGTGATGGGGCACTGACTCATTTGCTTACTACCCAGAATACTGGTCGTATGGTAGCACACCTCTGTTTGCTAATATCCACCAATGAAAAGAACCCAGAGGGCTTGACTTAACAGATGTGGGAAAAGGATTTTGAACTCATGGTCACTAAAGTGTAATGGTAGTACTGATGCACCCAGATAGGTCAGATTTCGCTGAATAGCTGACATTGTCTGTTACACTTTAAATATTTACACCAAATGTATTAAACCCCATAAACATCAGGCCTTTAGCCTCTGTCATAACATTCCCTAATAAACCAATCAGTTGTATAGCATTTATCCTTTACCTGTCACCATAACCAACTCAGGCACACCGTATTAAGTGTAGGCATTACCACAAAGCAATAATCAGGCAAAGATTCATAAAAATAAAACCATTCACAAAATTATAGGTGAAAAAACAATATAGATATTTTCCTAAGAGGTCCTAACGCGGATTATCACAGTAAAAATATTCTACCGCTGGATTTGCCAAATGAGCCAACCAAGGGCAAAATTATTACCTACCACAGCAATCTGAAAGTTTCCCTGTAAAAACATATCTGTATACAGGCTTTTACACAAAGTGTTATACCAGTCCACTGTTATACGCCTATTTGATTTAACTTATGCTTTTCACAATAAATGTCAGGCCTACTGCCTTTGTTGTAACATTTCATAATAAACAGATCAACAGAATAAACCTATGGCTTCCATACCTTTTCCCAATGAACCACTCAGTTGTATATTCTTTATCACTTTCTTGTCACCATAACCAACTCAGGCCTGCTGAATTGCACATACGCTTTCCCACAAGGTATCCATCAGGCATGAAGTCCTAAAATTACAAATATAGACAAATGCAGCTGGCAAAGCAATGTGCACCCCTCCTAGGAGAGTTAACATGAATTATCAAATTGAAAATCTTCTATCCCCAGGGTTTGTCAGTGGGATCTTTAAGTGTTTGTTTATCACTCTCCAGTGCAGTTCCTACAAGACATAGCAACCCTTGAAAGCATGCTGTGATGTGCCACCCCTCAGCATTGGCTCATCAGTGAAGCCCTTGAATACGCAGTAATCTGTGATCCCATGTAACACGTGGCCTGTCTGCAGGCTTGAACGCAGTGCATTCATCCACACTTAAAGGACTACTGCAATGGGCATAGGTTTTTGCAACCATCAGGTATGCAGCTATAAAATTACAAATGTGTATATACTTACAGTTAGTAAATGAATGTACAAACACTACTTACAGGGGCTAACAAGGATTTGCACTTGGCTTTATACAGGGTCTTTCAAACTGGGTAACCAACACAAAACTCCTTGCCTACTACATTAATCTGTGAGATTCCATAAAACAAAATGACTCTATACAGGTCTACACAGTTTAATGCCAAACCGCCAATACAGGTGAACTGTCTTTTACTCCTACTTTTGACAATAAATATGGGTGACTGCCTTTGTCTTAACTTTTCATAACAGACAAATCAGACCCACGGCACCTGACATAACATTTCACAATATACCAATCAAGCTTAAAGCCAAGACCTCTGGAATTATGTGAGGAGAGAAAAAAAATTATGCAGTAGTGTTTTCTCAACTATGCAGCAAGAAAAGGCAAATAATGTGGTGCAAGGTGGCACAGATTGGGGCAGCATTTTTTTATTAGTTTTTTCATTTTTCTACATGTTTACACTGTTTGGGCAAGAGTTTAATGTCATTGCTAGCAGATTTTTTTTTTTTACATTTTGTTATTGGGTCTTAAACAAAAAAACAGCAAACAATGCGGGCAAGCACCCATACATAGGCACTGATGCTGGAGTCATGAGCACAGAGCAGTCACTCTTATCCGGAGTATGTTGGCTGCCCCAATATACTCGGGGACAACCAGAGAATGCAGAGGAGCAGAGTATTTGAACATGCTCTGATATAATATATGAACATGAACAGTGGGCCATTGGAGCCATACCTACAGTGCACTTTGGGGTGTGGGGGGTCCTGAGCACTGGGGCTTGGAGTCTGTACCACAAGTGCCCCTGAGGGACACTCTCCAGCCCGTTAAGACCCTTGTATAGGTTGCACGCTGATTGTACGCTGGGAGTGTTCAGCGCGGTCCCACTAGTTGTTGATGGGATGGCCACAGCTGTGGAATTTATTACATAGCATGGGACTTTACACTTTCTGATGAGAACACAGAAATCATGGGAGCCACTAATTCCCCTCTCAAGATGGTCTCTCATCGCTTTTAGCCTCCAGTCTTGTAACTTAGGGCCATATGTATCAAGCCTTTTTTGATTCGCAAAGGCCGAAATTCGCCGAATTTCGGCCTTTGCGAATCGCAAAAGGCTAATTAGCATGAATTGAAATGTATCAAACAATCGCATCTTAAGGAATCGCAAATACTTGCGATTCCTTAATTTGCCATAGCATTTAAGGAATCGCAATTTTGCGATTCCTTAAATGCTATGTATTAAGCATTTTCCTGTTGCGAATTCAGCTTAAGGAATCGCAATTCACCACCAACTTCCAGTTGGTGGTAAATTGCGATTTCTGTTCAAAATACACTAATTTGTATTTTTGATTGTGGCATGTGACGCACATACATGCCCATAGGGCATGTATGTGCGCCATATGCACACACATGTAATTTACAGGGGTGCAACAGGGTGTCCTTGAGACACCCCTGCACCCTTGCAGTAATTCTCAAATTGCGATTAGCAAATTGCGAATTCACAATTTGAGAATTATTTGGAAATCATTCCTATGGGTCTCCTGGCCCATATGAATGCATTGGAAATTATTCCTTAATTGTGAATTCGCAAAATGCGAATTCGCAATTAAGGAAGATTAAGGAATCGCTAATTAAAAGCGATTTTCTTCATACATACCATTTTGCGATTCCTAAATAGCGATTCCTTAAAAATCGCTATTTAGGAATCGCAAAACGGAACTATGATACATATGGCCCATAGACCTCATATACAGTTCAAATCGGGCCCATTCCACTTTGAAGTAGGGCTTGTGTGATGGTGTCTGACTCCGCCCTGGCCCATTTCAGAAGCTCTCTGAGACAGAGCTTCTTGTCAGGCACCACTTAAGCCTTTCAGGACCAGTGCTACTTTTTTATGAAACTGCAAATGTATATGTTCCCCTTGGCGCTAGGCCGAGTGCCCTGCAGTCAGAATTCAGCTGTGAGCGGTATCGTGAGGTTGACAAGGTCTGATATGATTTGTGTCACCTCCCCCACATGTGTTGGAGCACCAGACGACCCCACACCACATGCGGAAGTCGGCATCTGGAAGACGGCACCTGAGACAGTCCCATACTGCTCCTGGAAACAGACGTTGACCTAGGGGGGAAGTATTGCTATCAGCAACTAACTCACATACAGCAATAAGAAGCTGGGCCTTTCACTGCGCGGCATCATGCATCACTGTATTTATAGTAACTTTTGACCCGCTTCCACTAGAAACACATTTTCTTTCTTACAATTTGCTATTTGTGCAGTAGCTGATTAATAACTTATGTGATGACTGAGGCAAATTCATAATTATGCAGAAAATGCTGCAGTCACGGAATTATTTAATTTCAGTGAACCTGTCCTCAGCTTTTGTCATTAGTATGTCACCATCACAAGCTCAAGCCTGCTGTGCTGAGCATAAGATTTGTCACAAGGCAACAGTCAAGTATACAGTAAGTAGGTGCAAGTGCCTAAAGTTGTATGAGGAGTCCTCACTGGTAAGTGAGTTGTTACCCAGCACTTTAGGGCAGCAACGCCAGGCTCTATGTCTCTACTTTATTTCTCTACTAAGGCCCTTTGTTTTGTACTTTCACTGGAAAGGTCATAGGTCACCTGCTTCAGGTACTGAGAAGGGTCGTCTGAAATTGTTTCTTCACCCACAAAGATCAAAATTATTAGCCTTCACCGCGTACGATTGTGAAGTTTCCTGCTCTTCTGTCAAATTAGCAGAAATGCTCGGCTAGTGGTATTGTTTTTAGGTCTAATGGCACCACTTAGAATCTCACACTTGATTTGAAAAGGTTCTATTTGTTGGACAGTGCTAAAAGGTAAAGAGAACCACAATCCCTTTTTAGGTTTGGCAAAGCCTACACATGAAAAAGCTCCCTAGCACACGTCATAGATTAATGTTCTTCACAGTATACAAGTGTTTCCACCATTCATCAATCTTGATTGATGAATGGTGGAAACACTTGTACACTGTGAAGAACATTAATCTATGACGTGTGCTAGGGAGCTTTTTCATCTTCTGTCAACTTAACTCAAGTAAAGTTTCTACCGGTAAGGCATCTACATTTACTTCGCACAGAAGGCCTGATTCATAAACTGTGCTTGGTAGTACAAACTGCGCTTACTACAAACTGTACTTTTATAGAAACACACTCTTGAGTAAGTTTACTACTTTTCAGTATTCACAAACTGCACTTTTGTAGTAACTTACACTTTTGTAGTAATTCCTTACTGCCATTTATTTCCATGGGAGGATGATGTAGTACCAGTGGTTGGCCATGTGCAGTGCTGGACTTACTACAAAAGTATAAGTTCCTACAATCGGGCAATTTGTCAATATCGAAACACAGTAAACTTACTCAAAAGTGTAAACTTGCGAAAAACTTTGTTACCTTTGTGGATCAGTCCCACTGTATCTGACAAGGCAACAGATGTTTAAATGCTCTCCACAACACAGCTGTTTATACTCCATTCATTGCTTACTCAGCCCAAATGTACTTCTGGTTTCCTCCGAATTGTTACCCACAGGAAAGATAGGGCATTTGAGGGAGATGATGTCAGACCCAGGTATGTTGAATGAATGAATGAATGAAATGTGATTTGTATAGCGCAGACTTAGCCCAACGGGCATCAAGGCGCATTTCAGTATATACATTCATACAGAATAAAAATGAGATTAGTGATAGACCTGAGAGAAGAGCCAAGTCTTCAAAAGTTTCCGGAATATCGCCAAAGAGGGCTGGCCAGAGAGTACGGGAGGGAGGCTGTTCCACAATTTGGGTGCCAAGACGGAGAAAGCTCGTCCGCCCCATCTAGCCTTCTTGAATCTGGGAGTAGCGAGCAGATTTCGCGAGGATGAACGCAAGGATCTGTTAGGGGCATAAGGACTCACAAGAGTCCTTATACCTTCGGGGGCAGATCCAAACACCGCCCTGTGGGTCAGACAAATAATTTTGAAGGAGATCCTTGCATGCATTGGAAGCCAATGAAGGTCCTTCCTGGCCTGTGTTGCAGATGAAAGCCTAGGCAGCATAAGGGCCATCCTGGCTGCAGAATTTTGGACCATCTGAAGCCGATGTAAGGATTTCTTATTTATGCCCCCATATAGCGCATTACAGTAGTCGAGCCTGGAAGATACCAGGGCGACTGTGGCCTGCTTGCGAGCGTCAGGTGACAAAAAGGGGGCAATTTTTTTTAGCATGCGGATGGTATTGCAGCAAATGGATGCAGTTTTGTTGACCTGAAGGTCGAAGGAGAGGGCCGAGTCAAAGAGGACACCCAGGTTTCTAGCCGAGTTGGAAGGTTTAGGGCAGTCACCTAGGGAAGGAGGCCACCAGTCTTTGGACCAGATGTCATGGTTACCTCCAAAGATCAGCACCTCTGTTTTCTCCCCATTGAGCTTAAGGTAGTTGCGTACCATCCATTGCGACACTGCCTCCATACAAGATCGAAATTTGGAGGCAGCCGCTGAGGCCTGAGAGGTGGTGGAAATGATGATCTGAGTATCATCTGCATAAGACAGTATATGATACCCAAAATATCCTATTACGGCAAGTGGGGTTACATAGATGTTAAATAACAGGGGACTCAGGGAGGAGCCCTGAGGAACCCCACATTGCACGCCCTGGGAGGGAGAAAGAAAACTACCAAGCTGGACCCTCTGTTGTCTCTGAGAGAGGAAAGAAGACAAGAGGTTCAGGGCAGGACCCTCAACTCCTATCCCCTTCAAACGATCGACCAGAATGGAAGGGGATATGGTATTGAATGCTGCTGTGAGGTCAAGTAGCACCAGTAGTGCGGTCTGCCCTCTGTCAACTTCGGAGCGGATGTTATTAGCTAAGATAATGAGGGCAGACTCTGTACTATGAGCAGCACGAAATCCGTGCTGGGAAATATCAAGAAGACCCCTCGTCTCCAGATAGGTGGTTAGATGGAGGTTGAGGTGAGCCTCGAGTATTTTAGCTGGGGCAGGAAGCAGGGAAATTGGCCGGAAATTTTTAAGGTTTTCAGGGTTTAATGAGGGTTTCTTTAATAGAGGCTTGACAACCGCTGATTTCCAGGGGGTGGGAAAGGACCCTTCATCTAAAGCCATGTTCATAACTTGCAGAAGAGGGGGAAGAACCGTCTCTCTGCATGACTTCATTATCTTTAAAGGACATGGGTCAAGAGGTGAAGATGATTTAGTAGAGTCGAGGAGGCGATTAAAATCATCAAGAGTCAAGGAAGGGAATTTAGAAAAGGTAGACGGGGGATCAGAATCGGGGAATTCCGTGTGTAAGGGAGGAGAGGGAAGAGGCAGAAGTGTACTATTACCATCTAATGCAGTGTTGAGAGAAGTTAAGGAAACATGAATATCAGAAATTTTAGTGAGGAAGAAGCTAGCGATGTTATTACAAAGCTCCTGGGATTCATTGACTGACTCATGGCTTTGGGTACTGAGAGTGAGTTATTAACTTTAAAAAGTTCTCTGGATGATTTAAGTGAGGTGGTAATTTTGCTGTAGTATGTCCTTTTTTCTTCAGATATAGCCTTTTTATAATCTCTCTGGGCAGATTTATGTAGACTTTTCCCTAGAGAGTCAGGATGTGCACACCAAGCTCTCTTAATCTGTCTGCACTTCTGCCGTAATGATCTGAGGTGTTCCGAAAACCAGGGTGAAGATGGACGTTTTCGAGCAGAGTAATGTTTTTTAGAGGGTGCTAGTACATCCACAGCATTAGAGAGAGTGTCAGACAGACCCAGGGCAGCTTCATGGGCGTTAGCTAAGGAGAGAGGGTGAAAATTAGTCAGGAAGGGGGAGAGAGTGGCGTTAGAGATTTTACTATACTTTCGTCTGTACTCCCACACTTTCTTGTTAGATAGGTCAGGACAAGAAGGGAGCAGCTTGAGAAAAAAAGGGACAGCTTTATGGTCAGACCAGGAGAGAGGGACAGAGCATCCTGTCGTCAGTCTCAAGTCACTCGAGAAGATACCATCCAAGGTGTGTCCAGCAGTATGGGTAGAACCTCTGACAAGTTGGTTTAGCCCACAAGAGGCGAGTCCCTCAAGGAGAGCTATAGAGTTATTATCCTCGAGTGATTCCAAGTGAAAATTGAAGTCACCTAGGAGAGTAAAGTTGGACCTGCTGATAAATGGTTCTATTAGTGTGAGTAAGTTGGGACAAAAATTAGTTTTAGGGCCAGGGGGCCTGTAACATAGGATGCCAACAAAGGAGGCAGAGGGGTTTAACAGTATGGTAAAGTGTAGTGCCTCAAAGTTTTCCGTGGAAGGTGGAAGAGGGTCGATGCAGCAGATGAAATCATTGCGACACAGGATTCCAAGTCCACCGCCCCTACACCTCGTACGGTCCATTCTGGTCAACGCATATCCCTCAGGGATAGCTTCGACCAGATCAGGGCCAGATGCAACCGAACCCCAGGTCTCGGTTATGAAGACCCAGGAAGGTTGCCTCTGTGCAACAAAGTCATTGAACACTACTTTGTTTTTTACCAATGATCTGGCATTGATGAGGAGGCCAGTGAAATGTGTCAGAGGTTCAATAGACCTAGCCTCAGTGTGACGCATCTTAGAGGATCTAGGGTGTACAGATGGGGGGAGACGACAAATGCAAATGTGATGAGGTATACCTTCTGGCGGGGTGGTATGATGACATAGCAGAGGGCGAGGACGTAGTGAAAGCAGGGTGGTAAATAGGCTCGACTCCTGAGTGTTGGGTGGGTGATATAGGCCGTCCAGTCCGTCCTGCAGCCCGTCCTCAGCGCGGACGTATGTTTAAAAAAACTATTTTCTCCTGCAGGACTGCTGGAGGAATTTGTACAACCCACATTCCTAACCATAAGCAACTAACTAAATACATTTACTGGGTATAGCCTAGGCATGGCAGTCAAAGGCGTATTACCTCTGATCTTTAAAACTAGTTGAAAAATTTTGAGAATTAAGGAATGTCACATGAAGATCTTGCTCCAGAGTGGCAACATCAGCTTTCTCCCAACTTCAGAACCCAGTCCTCTCTATTCAACCTCAGAAAGCAGCTTAACACTTAGGGGGCATCCTTTCAGAGGTATTTTGGAGTACGTAAATTGTTCTTCATGAACTTATGAATTGGCCCCAAAACCTCTAAAATAAGAATAAAATGGTCAATATTTATACACAATAAGTGCAAATAGAAAGCACTTGGGCCCACTTAGTGCATTTACAAGCAGGGAGTTAGAGTTTTTAAGGACGATTCTCAGAGGCATGTAGGAGAATGTAAACAAACACTCCTGTAGTTCTACTTCCTGTACTCATAAATTCTTTTGTGATTCAACCCAGAAGTATTAAAAAATAACAACATACCTAAATAATCTACTACAAAAATACTGGGCTGATTTACAAAAGATTTTACGAGCATGGAAAGTAGTATTAGAGGAGTAGTTTTTAACCCTATCAGTGCTGTCGTTGGCTGTTGAACATTCGGAGCACTACCTGGCTGGTGCAGCGAACGTTCAACGGCCGACGCAGCCCCGCCCGCTCTCTAGAACGCCCGCACTCTCCGAAATAACGGTCGCAGTAAACGGGTTAATGACTCTTGCATACCTTTATGAATTGGCCCCTTTGGGCTTATTTACAAGATTTTGCCATAGGGCAGCACCACAAACCTTGCTGCGGCGCTGCCCTACGGCAAAAGAAAAGGGCAGGAATGTGCCGCATCTATCAGGTATCGCGGTACAAAAGGGGGTGGTGATGGACGGAGCATATGAACCAATCAAACACTCACACCCAGTCAACAGATCTGGGTTTAATCCATCACCGTTCTTTAATACACTCTGCCACCCCAGTTCAGACATGGCCATATGCAAATCAGTCTGACCCTGTGCCTCATGGGAACAGTCCAGCCCGAACTGCCAAGCCATGCCTTCCCTGGACCGGATTCAAGCTACCTAGGACTGGTTTCTGCATTACAGCCGTCTTCAGCCAGACTTGCTTGAATCCAGTGGCAAAGTAAGCAAGGGACTCACGTCTGAGCATACCCTGCCAACTTATGGCGAACAAAGCGGTACAAAAGGGGGTGGTGATGGATGGAGCATCTGAACCAATCAAACACTCACACCCAGTTAACAGATCTGGGTTTAATCCATCACCGTTCTTTAGCCCACTCTGCCACCCCAGTTCAGACATGGCCATATGCAAATCAGTCTGACCTTGTGCCTCGTGGGAACAGTCCAGCCCGAACTGCCAAGCCATGCCTTCCCTGGACCGGAAACAAGCTTCCTAGGACCGGTTTCTGGCATTACAGCCGTCTTCAGCCAGGCTTTCTTCAATCCAGTGGCAAAGTGAGCAAAGGACTCACGTCTGAGCATACCCTGCCAAGTTATGGCGAACAAAGCGGTACCGCTTTGTTCACCATAAGTTGGCAGGGTCAGACTGATTTGCATATGGCCAAGTCTGGGCAATAGCTTGCTTAATCTCCACAACGGCCCCACAACGCTAAGGATGCCTGGCCTCCACCTTGATGGTGCCCAGGAGTTGACGCCTCACAGGGAAAGCCAGGATGGGTTCCACAGCGGTATTCGTACAAGCGCCTTGAGAGCCCTGCGGGTGAGTAGTGCGCTATACAAGTATCAATTTACATTTTTTTACATTTACTTCCACATGCAATGTAATCATATATTTAAAAATGTAAACATAATTAACCTAGACAATGTACCAATGATTTCTAAATGTGATAAATGAAACTAATGCTTACGTGAATGAAACACTTGAAAACAATTAAAATGTTTTGTTTAAAGATGCTTGACAATATGAAGATGTGCAGTTTTATCTTAGCAATATGTGATACAAACGTGAATAACAATAGTGAGACACACATTAATCTGATTTGAAAATAAAAATGTTAGAGATATTTTTTTAGTAGTACCCATTATTTACCTGTACATTTTTGGAGAAAAGAATAAGAAGTGAATTATTAGGAAAACTCGATTATTCATATTAATGAGTGATTTATTTAAACCATAACGTGATAATGATTTAGCAGGTTTTCATGTAGGACTCAAATGCTTCTTTTCCTCTTATAGAAAAGCGGAATCTAGCTGAAGTAGTAATTTTAGATGCTATGAGACCTTTTTGAGAACTTTTTTGATATGCTTATGAACAATAGGTTTTTTTCTGATTCAGCAACACTTTTAACAGAAATGTATCAAAACAATTGCAAACCCAGAGAGGGAGTCTTGGAATGGACAGACAGGGAACAAGTGAATGTTCTTACTTTCAAGGAGAGGATGGAAATTATAAAGTTGTTGAAATTTATGATTTGACAAAAAGATTACTTAATACTTCCGGATTTCTTAGTGGGGTATTGCTCACACCATGAGCTGCCCACTGTGGACAACTACTGGAAACCATAACAAATGATGGAAAGGATACTTTGTGGGCACAAACTGAGAACTTTTGGAAGCATAATTGCCCCCTTGGAGGAGTGAGAGCTCGTTATTATTTTCAATTTCCCTTCCTAGCATGCTGTCGGACTGAACTCTGATTTATTTTTGCTATGCCAAACCCATTTGAACTGAACTTTCTGAACTGACTCAACCTCTTCTTTGCCGGCTGGTAAAGTGTGCAGGTATAACTCTTCGGCTGAAGAGTTTATGGACTCATTCCTGTGACCGCTTACTGTTCAACTCTGCATATGTGGTTTGTATATTCTAAATGCCGAACTTGACTTTTCCCTATGTTCTCTCTCTCTTCTTCCCTAGGTTATCAGCATATGTCTATCTTATTGAACCTGTATAACATTGTGTGACTAATTGTACTATGTGATATCTATAAATAAGAACTTAAATGTGATTTGTGTTTCGGGACCATTCAAATTGAGACTTAGACAAATGGCTTACATGAGCAAACTTTTTCGTATTTAGGTAGTTCTTGGTGTGAACCTTCTTGTTATAGGTTTTATCATTTAGTGTCTACAGAAAGTAGACAGCATGAATTTGGCATCTTCTTATTGCAGATCCTCATAAGGATTTGTTACATGTTCTCTAAATATCCATGTCCCTCTTAGCTCACATAAAAGGTCCATTGGAGGATTAATGACAGTTTAGTTTTTTTGATTTGGGCCCAGAGAGAAAATAGTTCAAGAGATGATGACAATGATGTAAGTATAATGAAAATAGTTTTGGCCCAGCTTCACGCTGTATCAATAGCATGAAACTCCGGACAGGAAATGGCCGTTCTGGACCCATGTTGGATACCATTTGCCCACATTAAAGTCTTGAAAGTTAGAAAAATTAATAATCATGCACATGATGAAAGGCTCACAAACAAGAGACGAGGTTGCAGATTACAAAGTTGTGGATGGAGTTAATTTTTGAATAGACAACTAAACTTAAGACATTTAACCACTGATCTTAGGGCCAGTGGCATTTAATTCCACAGCTTTGCTTGGTAGGTGAACTACATAACATAAACTGCTTGTCTGCAGAGTACTTCTTGCCTCAAGGAGGCCCTTTGGTTCAATTTTCAGGTCTTTTGTTAATTAAAATGAAAAGAATAAACCCCGGAACTGCAGGCTCAATTTATCCTCTGAACCTCAAGACCGTCAAAATGATTTCATCTCAAAGTTCTATTAGAGAAATATGTAGTGGATGTATGTAGTGGATGCCCAGGTTGCATTAGCGCGCTCTGCTCCTTGAAAAGCCAAGGGAATGAGTGAAGCACTTGTGTCAATTAAATAGGTTAATAGTGCTTTTTAGCTGATTACGTTGAACTTTCCAAATGAAATTAGGTTGGCTGGAATGGGTAGAGACAGTAGTGCAAGGGCGGTTCCTCCGTTTGAGTGGAGAAACGCCACCTCACACAGAAAAGCCCCAGGCCTGAGCTGAAAAATGAAATGGTAATAACGTTTCGTACCATTTTATTTTCCAGCAACTGACGCGTCCCGAACTGAGTGACAGGATGGGGTGGGCCAGTGCTGCCGAGTGGCAGCAGGGAGCTGTGTGCTTTAAAGTGTGCATGTTTTTTGGCCGGCCATCTTGCAATGACACGCCAGATGTCATTGCAAGATGGCCGTAAATGTAATGTAAATGAGCCGCTGCTGAACAAGTCACCTGGGGGTCGCTTCGGGCTACACTGGCACACCTGTTCCATTCTGGCAGCCCTCTCTTTTACGGCAGTAGTTGAGCAGAGCACTTTCTGTGCAGCTAGCCTGCCCTTTATGTGACTTCCCCTAAGAGTACAGGCACTCTCCTTTGTCATGGCGAAATTACGGTACTGTAGCTTTGAGGTGAACAAGGACGGCCTATTTGACTGTTTTCCAAAATTGAAAACGTTCTGAAACAGTAAACATTTTCCATGAACCAGGGAGAGGAAAAAGAAAAGTGCAAAAAAACATGAATTATGGTATTCAGCAGTGGGTGGGTGAAGACAGCGGAGTGGGTGCAACTCTGAGATCCAGGCTACTGATTTCAGATGTATAGCAACAGAGCCTACTGACCACAGGTGCCAAAGGCATGTCCCATGTCTTTATGGGGTCCATCCTAGTCTTTCCTAGTCAGTGCACATGGTGATTTTTTGCAAAGCCAAACTCCCCTACATAGGGAAAGTGATAAGTCCATAAGCTAAGATATCCTAACCATGGGGATGAGGTGACCTAATACATAGTTAATGGTGTCTCTATCACTCGCTCTCAAGCACACTTTCTACTCTCTATTCCTCGCTCTTTATCTCTCTTTCTCTCGTTGTTCCTCTCTTTCTCTTCTATCTCTCTATCTCTGGCTCTTCTCTCTCTCTTTTTCTCTCACTTGGTGCTTACAATGGGATTGTATGCACTTTTGAACAACACTCATACACCCTACTGTATTTCTTGCCAGTATGAGGTATACCCTGCTGTCTAGAACCTGAGTTTTGATAAAAAATAGTATTATACAAAAGCAGGGAGCCTACAGAAATGGTAAGAATCAGGGGTAAGGTGGAGTGCCAACTGTAGACTGGTCTCGAGTTGGGGATTGAACACCAGAAATACCCAACAAACTTTTGTATTACGAACTGCACCAATGGAACTTTCAGTAGCCTCTGATCTGAGGAACAAAAGACCCACCTTTGTAGATACCAGTGCAGTCTGTTTTTCATGAGCAGCCTAGATTTGCATACTCCTTTAGATCCTTTCCATCTCCCGCCACCATCTGACATCATCTTGCTTGTAATAAATGGCAATGAGCAATTTCCTCACTGGCCCGCTAAAACACATCTGATAGGCTTAGTAGGCTTAGAAGTTTTGCTCCCTCTTGACTCACCAAAAAATGGGTCTAACGCCATTATAAGTAGGTGAAGTGTCATGGTCGCTTTGCCCCTTATGCACATCCTTCCTTAGATGTACATGTACAATGGGTATAGCTGAACAATACCCTTATTGTGTGACTCTGTCCTCCATCTTCCTAAGTTTCGAGTGGTAATCACCATCTACTCGTCTCGCGCACACCTATGAACTTACAAGAGTAATTACGATGATTTGTTAAGGTGTTTTATCATAAGTACTACTAATGCCATTCTCTTGGGTCGGCAAGTTGATACTACCATCGATAAACTTTAATTTTCAACCTGGTGCAGTCTTCTCGCAGTATGAACACACACACACGTCTCTGAGGAACACACAATGAAAGTCAAGGATCTAGACACATGGGAAAAACCCCAAACATCCTCCTACCTCATATGGGTAATGCCAATTGAAAGTCAAAAATAAACATGTAACAGAGGGTGGTTGACAATGTTGGCAACACAAGGAGACTCCCACAGATGTGCAGCATTTGCCTTTTGGGTTTCTTTTCTGAATGTGGCATGCCTCAAGTATAAAGTGGTGCCAAATGGTGAAGGAATAGATAGATCCAGGTCAACGGTTGCCTCAAAGTTGCTGTGGGACCACCAGGTAGATAATGTAGAGACAAGCTCAGGTGGTGTTGTGCAACACCATCCTGCAGGGTCAGAAACAGAGACAGGATAACAGAAGCATTCCCAGTAACTCAGAGCAATAAAATAGAACAGGTCTCACTGCCCTCCTGGGTTCCTGTATCTACAGTGCGTTTCTTCGACCACCCATCACATTGAAAAAGGTTCCAATTGCATGCACTCCTCCATTTAAGGGCAGTCAGTCTAGAATTGTGTGAGTTTTCCCAGGAAGGGGGTAGGGGGCTCCAAAATGTGTGTTTACTACATTTTGCCTCCTACCGACACCCACTCCTTGCCACCCTTGAATGAATTATGGACAGTGCACCCTATTAGCTTTTTACCTGCAGCACCATGGGCCTGGTGCGCAAAGCCCGCTTGCACGTTCAAACCCCGTGGTTTTCAAAAGCACCGGGTCTGTGAAAGCATAAAGGGCTCTTTTTAGAATGTCCAAAGCCCTTTTGCAAGTCAGAAGATTCTTCCTGACTCGTCAGGGGACTTGTGCAATCCTTTCCGAATCACGAATCCGAGAGGGCGAGAGGGCGTGGAAGGCGAGCCTCGCCTACTTCACCCCACCTCTTCTCCTCTTTCCTTCATCTTCTCGCTCTTCTCTTTCCTTCTCTGCGAGGGCCTTCGGGCGGCCGGTGAATCAGGAAGCGCCAACCAACCTGGTTGCTGATCAGAACTACCACCGTCATGCCATGCCTGTTGATACGCCTTATGTAACCACTGTGGCGCCAGTAAATGACCTGTATTGCCCTCATGCATCACCACTGTACTGTATATAAAAAGAACTTTCAATAAAATACTTTGAAATTAAAAAAAAAGGAAATCAGAGTTGTTTCTGTCACCGCCCAGCTCTGCAATAGTCTCTAAGAGTATGGTTTCAGGGAAATGGATTCACAACACTCCTGCTCTGGTATGCTTTGTATGTGATGTCATTAAGTAGGGAGTCTTGTATGAGGATGTGAAACTCAGGTGCTGCAGCCGAGACGCACGTGTCTTTCCAGCCTTCACTCTCAGTCTCCAGGTGGAAAGCCCTTTATTAAAGGCCTCACTCTTTAGTCTACGACTGTAAAAGTATGCAGGGGAAATTCTTCAGCAAGTATCATTTTTACTTGGTTTCTGCTGTTGCGAACTAACAAGGAGTCGAGTGTGAGAAGCAGTCTCCTCCCAGGGTGTGATGTCTGCCGGTGCTGGCCCCTCCCGTCCACCCTGCCAGGGAAGCTCTGTGCTCAAACATGTGCTGTGGTAAACCACTCAATCGGGCCATTGTGGGCCGAACAATGACAACACAGCCACGCTCGGACTTGCAGAACCTCCTGTGGCTTTACAATAATGTAACAAATGCCAGGTGATAATATGAAAGGTGCAAATCCCACAAAGGAACAGAAAGGTGCAACATAGGACAGAGGGACTGCGGGGCTGCTATCCCCAGCCCTGTCTGCTACCTGACTCCAGGAGCATGAGAGCATCAGGCATCATTCACTGGGTGACTGTTCTGTGGCCGCAGAGATGATTTCAGGGGTCTGTGCTCAGTGCATTGTGCATAGTGCCAATATCGGCAACACTCACCATCCCCCCATACAGCAATCTCCTAGAGAAAGAACCAGACAAGACACCTTCTTTGTGGAGAAAACTGCAGCAGGTTTATTAGCATTACATATATGCCAACGTTGGTGGGTTATCTTACGGGCGATCCCAAGGCAGGCGGCCCCTCGCCGCCTGCCACCTGATGAGCCAAATTACACCGTGGCCCTGCCAAACGGTGTTTGCCATATGTTTGGGGAGGGAAGACCCCTCCCACCTGTGGACCAACAGTCCACCCCTTTGCTCATGCCCCATAAGGGGGCGGAGCCTGTCGGGCAACCCCCAATTGCTCAGGTCCACAACCGCCCGTAGGACTAACAGGGCGCCGTCGCTCCTCCAGGGTCCAACGCGAGGACCTCTCTGTGGATATTTGGCCTTTGCATCCTTGTGGTACTCCTAACAAGACAGCCCTGATCGCTATGATTGCTGTCCCTATCCCAACAGAGTGACTACACCAGCGCTTGTCTGGACCCACATTGCCTGACTTAATTGATCAGGCACCCCCCACGACTAGAGGAGGGCGCCCTTAGTTGCGCCACGGGACCGAGCCGAGCTCCCTGTGGGCTAGAGAGGTGGGGGACTGCAGGTGACGTATGGGCAGGGATGGACCCTCTGACGAAAAGGAAACCGAATCCTATGGGGGCTATTTAAGATAGTACGTCTTGGGTCTCCTCCTCTTTGTCTCCCGGGACCCTCTCGAGATAGCTCCAGGAGTGTCAACGAACCGGCGTCTGGGCCTGATGTGGGAAAAGATAGTAACGAGGTGGGTCCTGGGGGCCGTGGCGTCACGTAGCGGCACAGTATTTATGCTTTCAAGGAAGTCTCAATACAGTTGGAATGGTGGTCTGCAATATTAATGGGGTTTCATCAATTAGTAATTAGGGTGGCGCTGGGGTGTAGTTTAATAAAGCGCCAGTCTAGTAAACAGGAGTTCATGTTGGCGATTCTCTTCAGTGTTTGGGTGTGGGCTCCCTGATAATAGGGTATTGCAGGCGTTCCAAGGCAATTAGGAAGGCATTTTTAAATATTTGTAGTGAGCTCCTGCCGGGGTGCACATAGGAATTGCATAGCACATTATAATTTAATATTGAACTTCCACGATATCGTCAACAGGGGTGGAAGTGGCTGGGGAGGCACCCATTTGGTGGGCAGGTGAAGGGGGAGGGTGGGAGGGGGCTTGAGTGCTGGTTTTGGCAATATGGGGTGCGTTGGTTTAACTTGCTGTCCTTTGTTTTCAGCTAGCAGGTTCGGAACATGGCACCTAAGCGTGCACGCCACTAAGCTGGAAAGTCAGCGACTCAGGAGGATTTCCAGGCCCTAAACGAACTTTGGAAAGCGGCTCAGCGGCACGGCATGGAGGCAGCATTGCAGAAGCTCGCCGGGGAGCCGGTGCAACAGCCGGAAGGGAGGGCATCAAAACGCCAAAGGAAGGTCCCCGTTCGAATCCGGAAGGGGCAACTTGACACGTTGCGCACTCAGCCCAAAGCAGTAGCCACCGTGGGGGGTGAGTCTATTGCAAAGGGTGTGGTCGCTTGCAGCTCTGATCAGGCGGCGCATGGGCCTGTGCTTACTATGGCTATGGGTGCATGGGGGGGCAGAACATTATGGCGATCTTCACAACAGAAGCATCTGCGGGGACTCCGCTGGAGGCGGGAGCTCCTGTAGAGACACAAGCGGCGGATAGCGTTGTGCCCCCGACCCCTGCACAGCCGACGCAAGGGCAGGGCGAACCACTGTCATGGGGGGGTCGCGGTCCAACTTGCTTACTTCTGGCCAACAGGCCGCTGAAGTAGCAGTCTCGGGGTCAGGACCGCAGGGGGCGGTGGAGGCACAAGTATGGGAACAGACTGGGGGAACACCAGGGGCAATCGGGCTGGGAGTTGTGCAGCCTTCCGCCGCACTTTCATCAGTGGGAGCGGCCCAGTCCTTTCACCTCCAGTGGTGACCCCTTTGATATTTGGCTCTACATCTCTGGTTCTGGCCTCATCATCATCCATTTCATGGCACGTGCCGTCTGACATGAGGGAAAAAATCCACAAGGGGGAATTTGTGAATGTCTTTGAGTTAATCAATGCAGGTGTGGTACCAAATAGGCCAAGAACGGCTAAGGAGGGCGTTGTGAAGACCAAAACGGTGTGAGTGGAGTGGTCCTTGCGGAATTGGGTGACAGGGTTTTCCATCTATGCTGCCATCCTGACTGAGAAAACACCAGCATTAGCCCCACGATTGTTTGGTTACATGTCTCTCATTTACGGGGCGGCATCTGAATTCCAAGGGTCTGCGTGGATGCAGTATGATACCAAATTTAGGCAGATGAAAGCGGTCAGGCCAGAGATAGCTTGGGTCCAGAGGGAGATCAATATTTGGCATGCAGAGTTCAATATGCCTAACACACCTGGGAAGGCAGTTCAATCCTTTCGATTCAGCAAAAGTGTGGGAGACAAGAAACTGGCCTGTTGGCAGTACAACAAGAAGGAATGTAGCAAAGGGGGAGCATGTCATTTTAAACACATCTGCTTTTTTTGCGGAGGGCAAGGACATCCTGAGTTCAAGTGTTTCAGAAAACAAGGCAAGCAGAGAGAGTATCCCCCATTCAAGAGCATACTGCCAAAGCCACAGTGATAAGCGCCCGTCCCCGATTCGCATTCATGTCCTCACACACCTGCTCAGTAAATACACTAATCAAAAAGATGCGTACATGCTGTATCATGGCTTCAGAGGCGGTTTCCGCATCTCTTCCCGTGTACCCCTTTCATTGGTCCTTCCTAAGAATCAAATGTCAGTTTTGTTACAAAGGGAGTTTGTCAGAGACAAAATTCAGAAGGAGTTGGCAGCGGGGAGAGTAGCAGGTCCTTTTAATGCTCCACCGTGTGATTTCTTGGTGTGTTCGCCCCTGTGGTTAGTTCCCAAAAAAGAGCCGGGGAAATTCTGTTTAATACACAACCTATCTTACCCCGCTGGGTATTCTGTGAATGATGGATTAGAGCAGGCGCTGTGCACATTGCGGTACACAACATTTGATGAAGCTATTGCAAAGTTGCAGCGATTAGGAAAAGGGGCTCTCATGGCCAAGTCTGACATACAGTCTGCCTTCCGCCTGCTTCCAGTTCACCCTGAGGATACACGCTTGCTGGGTTTCACATTTGAGGGTCAATACTATCTTGACTTCTGTATGCCCATGGGATGTTCCTTAGCCTGCGCAGCTTTTGAGACATTCAGCAGATTCCTGGAGTGGGCGGTGAAAGATTTGGTTTTGTCTGATGATGTGGTACATTACCTTGACGACTTCCTGTTTACAGGCGCTCGGGTTTGCGGGAGAACTCTGTCCTTGTCCACATAGATGGCCCTTGCAAACTGCATGCCCAGGAGAGCGAAATCCGCCGGATGAATCGGCAGCAGACGGAAGGCTGATTTGATATCGCATTTAGCCATTTCCGCCCCTTGCCCGCTCACTCGCACCAGGCGAATTGCATCATCCACCGACGCGTAGAGCACTCGGGATCTACCTCCGCAATGAAATCAATGACGGACTGACCTTCTGGCCAGGAAAGGTGATGAATCATACGAAACTCACCCTCCTCCTTCTTCGGTACTACTCCCAACAGCGAAATAATCAGATGCTCCAGGGGCCACTCCACAAAGGTGCCTGCCACTCTACCCCCCACCACTTCTTTCTGCAACTTGGCACACACTACTCTAGGCAATTCTTTTACTGGCTTAAGGTTGTCCGCCCATCTCCGCACCCTCGGTCCTTGATAGCCCACACAAAAGCCCTCCGTGAAACCCCACTGCAATTTCAAAGCCGCCTCCCTGTCGGGGTAACACGCGAGCCACTGGGCCATCGCCTCCACCTTAACCGGAGTAGGTGCCCTTCTGACCAGGCTGTCCCCTACCCTTGGCATTTGTGGTTCGCCACTGCTCTGAAGGTGTGGCCAATGTGAAACACTGAGTGACCGAGTATCGCCCACCGCATTTGGAGCACTCTTGTTTAAACTTACAAGGGTATCGCGAGCAATATCCCTTGTTGTAGCTCCAGCAGGCACCTGTCGTGCTGGTGCCAGGTTTGGCCGCTGGAGCTGTGTGCCCTGCAGGGGTGATCACTCCTCCGGCCCCAGACTGGGCGGGCCGCAACGGAAAGGACCAATAGGGAACTGGTAGCCCACTAGCCGTGTGCGTGGAAGCCGACGAGTGTGTCGATGCCATCCACTAAACCACAGCTCCTGATCAATTTCCCCCCAAGGTTTATCCGGATTCACACTAACCCGGGCACTAAATTCCTCATCGTAACTCAGCCAAGCGAAACCCCCAAACTGTAACTGAGCATTTCTGATAATGTCCATGTATTTTAACAGTGAAATAGCCCTATCCAGGTGGTTTTCACAGTAGATGCTTGCGTATATTAAAAATGCGGACGTCCAATTCTCCATATTCACGGGGACCTGGGGCCGCCTGGTCAATTCCCATTCTTCCTCCTTCGGAACTTCCTTCGCCTGAACTTCCCAGTGCAGTAGCTTCAACACATCCACATATTCATGCCTCCAACTCCTACCCTTAATCTTTTCCGACATGTGAGACCCCAAAGGCATGGCCAAACCCATATAGGGCAGTTTCTTCTGATGCTTTTCCCCCCCTTTCTCATCCTTGTCTTCTTTCCTGTCCGTCCTGTCCTCCGCCCCAGGCTTGTCCGTCTGCACCCCTGCCGTCACCACTGTCTTACCTGTTGCAGCCTCTGGCCCCCACTCCCCCCACGTCCCTCACCGAAACCCTTCCCCACCCCCACTACCTGCACACCTTCTTCCTGCCCTCTCTCGGGCCGTCCTCCCATGCACCCCACCAGGCACCCTCACCTGTCAGATTTGCCTGCGTCCCTTCCGGCCGTCGCTCCGAGCTGCTGGGCTTTGCTGTAGGCGCCTTCGCTCTCCCCATCTTCTTCCGAGGGGCCTGCAAGACTCCAAGTCCACTGTTTTATGTGCCGTCCCCCCCGTCCTGTCCACGTCATCTCTCACTTCACCCTCCTCCAACTCATCACTCTCTGCACCATAGTCCAAATCCAGCTCCCATTCATCCTACACTGGTTCCGCACTACTATCGCACCACTATCGCTCTTTTCACACCTTTCTGTACTCCCACACCACTCCCCATCGTCCTTTCCACACACAACCTGCCGAGGACCGACCCCTTAATGGAGGGAGAGCCGCCGAAGACTCCCCTGCTGCTTCACGGCCGCATCCAGGAGCCGTCTTGCGCCCCGCCGAACCTACCACCCCTCTGCTGACCTCCGCCAGCTGGGAACCCCCCCTGCCCCTCACGTCACTCCAACCCGGGCAGGCTCTGGATTTGATGGGCCTTGCTGCCGTCCTGGCCGACCCTAACTGCCCCTGCCTGACACCCCTACCCCCCCACCTGAGCACCCCATGCCCTACCTGTCCTCTCCGCTTCTTCCTGCTCTGCCCAAAACTCCTCCTCCGATGTAGGCGTAGGAGGGCCCTCCATTTCCTCCTCCCAGTCAGCATCATCCCTGATAGCCTCCAATTCTGCCCACCGGGCATCTGCCTCTTGAACTAGGGCCTCTGCTCCCTAATCTTGGCCTCCAAATCCATGGCCTCCCATCGGCCCAGCAAAGGTGGGCAGTTTGCCCTGGGCCCCACTCCCTGCATGCTCCTCCATGGTGTGGCCCCACTGAAACCCCCAGCCTCCCCAGGCCTGTTCTCCTCCAAGATCTCTATAGGGGGCCTACCCCCAGCCCCATGGGCTACTGGTGTGCTGGCAGGAAAGCTTACTGAAAGGTCCAGAGGCCCCACTCCCTCACACTGAGCCCCACCCTCCACACAAGCCGCCTCCTCCCCTTTACTACCCACCTCCCGCTCTACCCCCACATGCACAGACCCCTGCCCCCCCCTGCAGCATCAACCCCCCTGCTCTCCCCAGAAACCCCCCCAACTGTTTGCTTCCCTGCCCCAGGGTCTCCACCGTCAGTGCCGCTGCCTCCACGCTCGCGGGGGGGTGACAATAGTACCCCCCCCCGGGCACCCGTCACACTATGCTCCCTGGCAGTCCACTCACACGAAGGCAGGCTCTTGAGCAGGCCTCTGGGCGCCGCTCCTCTGAACCCGGAGCCCCGCCCCCTACATGACGCGCCTCTGCCTGCCGGAGCCGACTCCTCCAGGCAGGCAATCACCGTTGCACGCACCCCCGCCGAGGCCACTAGCGGCACCCTGTCAAGCCCGACCCAGGCCTCCTGCAATACCCCCGGCGGCAGCAGGCCCTCCCCAGCACACGCAACGCCTCCCGTACCGCCTCGGCCGACACCACCGACATGCCACCACTCACCCACCCAACCCAACACCGCCACGAACCTCACCACCGACCTGTGGCTCCACCGGAACACCGCACAACCAATGCCAGACCACGACCACCACACCACATAAGTACCGCCGCTACACTGCTCCAACCGCCCTACTCTCTCCTCAGAAAACTGTTCCCCACCCAGCAATGCCAGAATGCAGGAAGAGGAAGTTGCCTTCCTCTCCTGCATACTTATACCCCACCCCCCAAACCCCACCTCTTCCTCCCCAGCCTGGCCCATCCCTGCTCAAATGACCCCAGGGGAAGACTAGACTGCCTCTTCACTTCCCCTGGGGCCCTCCAGTCTACCATATCTCAATCTAGAACCTGGTCCGGGACCTACACATAAGGCCATGCTGCTTAATTCATCAGCCCAATACATGATTTGCGAGCTGGCTGCAGAACTTACACCTGACCTTGCATTCAAAATAGCTAATTTCGACCGGAACCTGCCCCCAGCCCCGCAATGCACCTTGCCTTCCCTCTTGTTTTTCTAGGGCAGAGGCTGCCTGGCTAGAATCAGGGAGGTGGGGGAGCGGAGCAGGCGCATTCTAGGCGGCACCATCCTCCCCAACTCCTTTGCCCCCGTGAACGAAACAAATACACCTCAGGCGGCCGCAGCCCATGGCCCGCTACTTCTGCGCTCATGTTGGGACCGCAGACAGCTCTAAACCCCCAGACTGCGCAAGGCCTGCGAATATGCCTCCTCCCGTTGGTGAGGACCCTGGCGTCCTACCCGCGTCCAGTGTACTCGGATGTAGAGTCCCCAGGCGTCCGCCCTGCACCGCAGCGCCTTGGCAGTTAAAATTGTATGTGTACGCATGGCTCATGAATGCCTCCCAGGGCGAGCGGCACTCCTGTGATGAGACCGTGTTTAACGAGTGCATATATCCCTGCCAACGTCAGACATTTCCCCCAAGGAAGTATTCATAGTAGTGTAGACACCAGTGGTCGAAGTGGGGGAAAAAAAGTAGGGGAACTGTGGGCAGAAAATCAGAGGGCGGGAATAACCTGTGGATTGGATCAGTGTGCGGAGTCAGAGGTGTGGCAGAAAGAGCAAAATATCCCAATTTTTAGTATTTGTTTCCCATTTCAAATTTACAGCTTATTACGTTATTTAATTTAACCAATGGATACACATGTTTATTTAAAGTGGAACATGAGTTATTGACATTAAATACATTCACAAAGTGGGATTAGTTTCCAATTACAGAATGTCCCAAATATCTTTAAAAGTGGAATTGCAAGCCATTTGTCTCCCAGCCATGGAGTTTCTGTCATCAGCACTTCTCCTACCTTTTTGCACACGAACAGTTCAAACATGAATGGCAAAATATCCTAGTTTTCAAATGTTTTCCACAAAATTATGGCTCTGCCATATTTGCCACATAATGCATCTGCTGCATAATCTGACGATTTTAACTAATGAATTGTTTATAGCTCAAACGGATCAAAAGATACAAAAAAAAATGTGACTTGTGCTGCTGTGAAGTGTAGAGTCCTTTGCAAAGGTTGACTGGTCACCTTTCTCACTGCTGCGGTTGTATGCTCCTCTGGTACTAATAAGGAAACATCTTTGCAGAGACTGTTAGCATGTCTGAAATATGTCGAAATAAAAAAAGTATCAGAAAATGTACAGCACCACTAATACCAGTGTAGGGTGTCAGAGCACTTCACATCACACATATTATACAGAGACAATCAATCATACGTGTGTAAATCACTGTATAGGAAAGGTTACATGAGGAAAAGGAGTACGAGGTGTAGGTGTTCACATGACAACCATACTAGTAGGCAGCATGGTTTGATAGTGATTGGTCTGGAGAAACACAAACTCAGAATTTAAAACGTAATACCATGGTTGGGGTTTCTCATTAAAAATCTGAATTGAATTCTATCCAAATGAACCCTTTTTGCAACATTAGGATAACCAAAGACTGAGGAAAAACCATAACACTCTAATTTATACCTTGCAGTTTGCATGCAGCTTTTACATGACAGTTAATAGCTCACTGTTCTAGGTTAGGATTATAACTTATTAACTGCAAGTAACAATAGGGTCTCTCTGATAAAATCAGTAGCTACTGACCTATTTACATTATGTGCAATTTGTGATCTGCATGGTACACATTCTTAGCAGCAGGCACATTAACTCTCTGTTCTTCCTTTCCATGAGTCAAAACTTCCACTAGACAAAACTCCATCTCTCTCTACTAAGAACATTAATCACTGGAGTTATCATTACATTTTTATTGTTGCAAAAAATTGTTGGAGGCCAGGAAGGAGGCAGCAAGTGCATTTAAAAACATATTACACTTGCAAACACGACACCCCCACCTGAAGTCAGCAGCTGGTGCAGTCGAACTGCCCTAGAGCCACCCTGCTCAAAAGGGTCCTGTGACCTCAGTGACAGAGTCACTGTCACTGTTGGTGTGCTGCTTCATAGGCCTGTCGGCAAGACTGGAGGTGAACTTCAGAATGAATTGTGGCGGACAGACCTTCAAGGTTAACCCACATTTGCCACCGCTAGGGTCCACCTACTGGTGCGAAGACACCAGGACTTTTAAGATCTTGTGAGGCCTTCTAAGGTCTAGTATGGGAATGTGCTTTCTCAGGGGAAGTGTTCTGGTAGACTGGTCATGAAGGCTGAACCAGGTTCCCCAGTTCCAAATTCAGCAGCTCTGACCATAGTGCCACATTCTCTCACTGACCTGCTATAAACACCTGGATATGACCTAATTCAAATTATGCACTAGACAAGAGCAATATGCTGCCTAAAAAAAATTAACAACATTCTAGAAAAAGCAAACACTCATAGGGAATACAAGATTAAGTAAAGCATGTGAAATCCACGCAGGAACAACATGGTTACCTTTTTCCTTTTACACTCATTATTCAGAAATTAGTGAGTGCTTTTGCCTGAAAAGTTAAGGCCATGGCTTCAGGGCCCAGAAGGGACCCGTTTCAATGCCCTTTGCTTATATCCTTACAAAACGTAGGCCATATGGTTTAAAAAGACCACATTCGTGATCGCACAGCCGCTGTACACATTCTGTTTTCCAATCCACCCATCAAGCGGGTGTCTCAGTACTTCCAGGAATAGTGCACTTACCCACCCAGGGAAAACAATGCTGTTGTAAGAGACGAGAAAACAAAAGTAGAGCTTAACTGGCAAACACTGTAAAGTGGCGCTAATGTGTTTAGGTGTGAATAAATTAATCTGGCCACCTTGCAACCACTTTTTTGCTTTAATTAGTTAATTTTTTCTAGTTTCAATGTTTTATTTTTTTCCACCCCGTGGCTACAGTTAGAAATTGAAACATTTCTGAAAAATACATCATTTCCAGTTATGGAGCTTTTCTTTTTTGGATCCATTTCACAGGGGAGCAAATTAATGCAAGAGTGGAGAGAACCTTTTCAAGTCTCAGTTTTCACTAAATGAGTAGCGAGACCTGCCCCCCTCCGCTCCCCCTCCTCCTCCTCCTCCCCCCACCTGTGTGTGTCAGCCCGAGCTGCGACCGCTTCCCGGGCTGGCGTCCGTCTTATTGCAGCCGCCCCAAGTACTTTACAGGTCTTTAAAATAGCATTCAAGTTTTAACGAGGCTTTGTTGTGTTTTCGCCCCTTCTTGAGCCCCTGTATCTTCACTCAGCCGATTGCTGGAAGAATTAGCCGCCCCCCCCTCCCCCCTGAAATGTTCATTAGCCTCCCAAAATCTGGCTCTAGTTGCGCCTCTGAGCGAGACAGAAAGAGAGGGAAGAGGGGGAACAAAGAGGGTGGGGGCAACTGCCAGCTGCAGGAGAACTGGATAATTTCTTGTCTTCTACGGGCATGAAGGAAAAGACAGAGTCCTTTTCCTTCTCTGCCCCTTCTCCCCATCCCCGAAAGCCGAGCGTTAACTATCGGCCTTGGCATTTATGCAGTCCGGGACGCATGTTGAAAAGAAGGAAGTATGGGAACGGAATCTATAAAATTCAATCCAATCCAATCCAAAAATTCTTTATTTCGGCCATATAGACCATAAAAGATACGATACAAAACACAATAACATACATTATAAAATACATATTAAAAATGCAATAAAGTATATATAAAAAATCCCAACTTGTCCAGCGAGGAAAATAAAAAGAGTATCATAACAGTGTCCACAGTTTTAAGGGGCTTTCTTCCTGATTAACCATACTGCCATTAGAAATTTGGATATGGCGAACACAATGTGGCCCAGAGTACTGGTTTTCATTACTCTATATGCCTGTGAGTAGTTTCTGAACCCCAAGTTCCTGCAGAGCGGCGCTATCCAATATTTTCTAGGTCTGTGATAGGCAGGGCACACAAACATAATATGGAGGTCGTCTTCCTCGTGGGTGTTACAACATGGACACATTTTATCACCCCCCTTAGTCCATCTGTGGGTAAATTTTTTAATGGGGAGTGTGCCTAACCTCCATTGTACAAACAATTTCCTCGCAAGGATGGGGAAAATAAAATCCATAAAAGGTTCAAATACATAAGAATTTTTGAATTCCAGAAATCGCACAGTAAGGGTGCCGCTATTTTGGGCATTCATCAAAAGTGAGAGACTCTTGTCTTTGTAGATTTGGGTCAGACCTTTGCGTGAGACCCTTTGGCAGCCTTGCGCGGGATCCTCCCATAGCTCAGATAAGTTCATATCGTGCAGTTCATTTTTTACGAAAGCGAGCCAGGGGATTTTACTACTTCGGTTCAGGCTCATGACATGGATAAGGTCCTGCCTATAATGATGTAATTCGTTTGTGGACCAAAGCCTGTGCCAATACTTCACTGGCTTTGACACAAGCTCCTCAGCAATAGGGGGGAGACCCATGTCTAATCTCAGTGGGAGGAGTGGTGTGCCTCGTGGAAGAGCTAATAGGCATCTAAGGAAGTTATTTTCCACTCTCGCCAAATCTTGGCCCGCTTTGAACCCCCATAGCTCACTCCCGTACATAGCTGCTGCCTTGGCTTGAGTCCGATAGGTTTCGAGAGCCAGGCTTATAGGCTTAAAAGTGGAAGTGTTGGCCACCTTCAGGATTGCGCCCGACAACTGGGACAATTTAAGCCTTGATCTTGCTATCTGTCGGTCCCATGAAAGATTTTCCTGTAGTGTTACCCCCAAATATGTAAAGGTAGTAACCCTCTCAAGGCTGGCAGTACCCAGGGTGGGATTGGGCCTGGCTTTATTTGGAGGGTTGAATATCATGAATTTGGTCTTTTCCGTATTTACCTCTAGACCATGTTGACTACAGAAAAGACCGAATCCATCCAGAATCCTCTGGATTCCCATAGGGGATTTGGAAAGCAGGAGGGTATCATCGGCAAACATGATTGCCGGAACCCTCCTGCCTGCCAAATGTGGGGCATCATTGTCCTTAACGTTATCTAGATGGGATATAACGTTATTAATGAAGAGACAGAACAGGGTCGGTGCCAGGACACAACCCTGCCTCACCCCTCTACGGACCGGGAACCTGGACGAGAGTTTGCCATCCCTCCCACACCTAACCTGTGCATAATTATTCTCGTGCAGCCTAGTTATGATACTAAGTATCTGGGGGGGGTACTCCTAACTTTTCCAGGACCTCCCAGAATTTCTTGCACGGGACTAGGTCAAAGGCTGACCTCAGATCCACGAAGACCATGTACAGCCTTCCCCCCTCTAGGCTCACCGTCTTCCAATAAAGGAGGACGAGGCGGAAAATCTGGTCCATGGTCGACGTGTTTTTTCTGAAGCCAGCCTGTAGGGGGCTCATGATGTCATTGGCCTCCATCCAGTCTAACAGGTGGTTCAGGATGAGGCGCGCGAAAAGCTTTTGGGGGACATCTATAAGGCTAATCGGCCTGTAATTGGCCGGGAGCAGAGGAGACCCCTTCTTGTATATCGGCACGATCTCTGCCCCCAGCCAAGAGCAGGGGACCTTCATACCTCCTAAGATGGCATTGAAAAGAATAAGAAGGTACGGGCCCCAGATTTCAGGGTGATGTCTAAAGAGGTCCCCTGGTAACTTATCCAACCCCGGAGCCTTTCCCAGCGCTAAGCGCTCCATTGCAATCACCACCTCACCTAGAGAAAATTCCAGGCCCACTTCCGGGGAGACGGGGGGCTCAGCCGCCACTCCATCGGCTAATAGGATAGTATCTTGGTAAAGCATCCCAAAATGGGTCTCCCAGACAGAGGAGGCGATGTTAGGCTCCACTGCGGATTTGAGTTCCCCCGTCCCAGTATTTACCAGGGCCCAAAATTTCCTAGAGTCTTTAGCATTTAAGGCTTCAGACAGATCATGCCAATGGTTCCAATCCCAGTCCGCCCTTGCGTTGGCCATTGCTGCCTTATACTCCCTCCTAAGATCTGCAACCTTGGCCTTGTTAGAGCCCTCTTTAATGGTAGCAATTAACTCGGACTTGAGTTTCCTACAGGAGGAGTTGTACCAAGTCGGGGTACGAGTCTTTTTCCTTCGTGGTGGTACCACCGGTTAGAAAACCTCGCCAAGGGCCCTCACTAGTTCCTCATGAATGTTAGCTAGTCTCTCATTGTAATCAGTGGGTCTCGGTTGGTTTATGAGATCATCCACTTCCTTAAACCTGGGGAGTGCTAAACCATATAACTTATTTATGGCATCTTCTGTGTTAAGCAACTTTCCCCATTTAACGCGGCACCTGTTTGTGGAGAGAAGCGAGTCCCCCTGGTCGTCGCTGCAAGGAGTAGTGGGCGACCCTTCTAGAGGTACGGGATGCTGAATCTCCAGTTGAAGGGCATTGTGGTCGCTATCTGTCCTTGGTAGCACCTTAAAGTCATGAACTTTAGGCCACATGGTGATATCTAATAATATATAATCCAGCCTTGACTCATGGTCCTTTCTATTGAAAGTACACAATGAGGGGGTATCGGACGGAGTACGCCCATTACAAGCCCTCATTGCGAAGTTCAAGGTAAGGGACATAAGCTGTACTGCCAGAGGGGACCAGGCTTTAGGGTGGGGTGAAGACGAGGGTGGGACTCCCCAATAGTCATCCTCATCGGTGAGAGCACCCTCCTTTAGTCCTTCTAGGGGTTCGAAATGACAGTTGAAGTCCCCTCCTATCACTATCTTGTGGTCGCCTGGCAGTTGACCTAGAAAGGATGACAATTCATCTAAAGTGGGGGATTCATTGGACGCAGCGACTGGGCGCGAGTAAACGTTGACAATGGCCCAAGGTGAACTACCGGGCCATCTAAGCAGCACACATTGGATATCCTGCGAAAGTGTGTCCATCTTTTCCGCCTGGCACCCAATGTGACTCGCTACCCAGATCGCCAAGCCACCCGAGGGCCTCCCCCTCCCATTCCACTTTGCTGGGATTTCAAAAATTTCGAACCCCCTTTTACTCTGAGGTTCCCTCGCCCATGTCTCCTGAAAAAGGAAGATATCACTGCCATTATCAGGATATCCCAGTCTGGTGTATCTACCTTATTCGTGATCCCCGCCACGTTCCAGGAGAGAATTCTCAACCCTGGACCTTGTGGTGGTGGGCCTGCCCCGCTAGATGGAATTGATGCGGTGACTGAGGGAGGATCAGGATCTCCCGGGACAATTGTGGTAGTCAGAGTAGAAGGTGGTACAGCCACATCTGCTGGTATCGAATATATGCCAATTGGGGTATTAAGTGGTAATTGTGCTTGGCCCCTGATGCTTCTAGGCGGAGCCCTTCCCTCTTTAGCGAGATCCTGCACCCTGTTATCAGTCACATGAACGTCTCTCACTTCCCCCCTGCCTACCCCCCCAATAACAGATCTTTCTGGAGGTTGTTGAATTTCACCCTTTTGTGGTCAATCCACCTGATCAAGGCAGGAAAATCTGTTCGGGTGGATAAAATTACCATGAGAGGGGAGTACACTGTACTTGGGCCTGTATCGTGAGCCATCCACTGCAAAGCCCACTTTAGTCCAGCCCTGTTCCCTCCCCACAACAGGGTTACAAGCGTTTGGATAAAAATGTGAAAGGGACACTAATTCAATGGAGGTTTTATCAGCCCTAACAAGCCAGTTACAAACATATGGGGCAACATGTGGGCTTTTAAAACTGACAATTATACAGTCCCCCACTCTATTCTTAGGAGTAGATCCAATCCAAGGAACCCTTCTGACCATCAAAACATCTCCTTTTAGATTAGGTGGAAGGGGCCTGTTAATATTAAGCCAACTAATTACCTTATTGCGTAGCGAGTCCTGCGGCTCCCTTGCATCCCCGGTGAGCTCAGGCACTCCCACCATAATCGCAGTGTATGCCACTGCCTCAGGGGGCAGATTGACCATCCTGCGCCTAGCGTTGGGGCTGTTAGAGCGGCCAGTATGGCAGTTAACTGAACTCTCCTCTCTCGTTTGCTGGGGAGGTACTGGTTGCTTAGACCTTCTAGGAGCAGGGACAGGGGGCCTCGTCATTTGGGATGTCGATGGGAGTAATTGGGGGGGCCGAAACAATATTGTTGATAGAGGAATCCCCTGGCTGGACTGATGCCACATTAGAGGCCTGGATAATTGTTACAGGGGTCGGACGACTATTCCCAGCAATCTCCCTGGGAGCCCTCTGTGCGTTTGAACTCACCCCCGGGCCAAGACCGTTTTTTTTAATGAGTATTTTCTATAACCATCAGTCTAGCCTCTATAGAGTCCAATTTTTCAGACAGAGGATTCAGTAAGTTTCTAAAAATGTCCGTGAGTGAACTGATGAGCAAGTCTGTGGTATTAGGGGGGGTCCCACCAAATATGAATGGCCCTGAACACACTGGTAGGGATGTGGCTGTTGGTGGGCTGGAGTGTTCCGACCTGTTTCCCGGGGAAGTAACCCCCGGCAAAACCAAAATGCCTGTGTTGGCATCCAGGTTTTGCATAGTTGAATCAACTTTAGCCCTCTTTGCACCCTTTAGCTTCCTTGACCTCTTTCTTTTAGATGGTTGATCCCCTCTACTACTTGCGGATTCTGTTGGCGCTGCAACCTGGCCCTCCTGAAACTCAGTTTCCGTACAGTCCACATTAGGAGTGGGATCTACAACCCCTGAGAGGCGTAGTGACTCCCTATCCCTCTGGAGAGTTGACGGGGTCCTCAGTTGTTGTAGGACGGACTCGATAGTCTGGTCAATGCTATCCATGAGCGACAGGTGGGTGGCATCAAGAAGTAATGGTGTGCTGGCATCAATTGAAGATTCCGGGGAGTCCAGTGACAAATTGTCTATACCCTCCTCAGGGTGGTTTTCTAGCACAGTTAGTCCTTTGTTAGCCACAGCACTGGCCTTGGGGAAAAAAAATTCCAAAGTGCCTGTGCACTGTTGAGCAGCCTTGCTCCTGGATACCCTGGAGGCCATATTATATTAAAGTAAACAAGGGTCGCAAACCAAAGGAGTTAATAGTGCTTTGAAGGAGCAGGCGTTAGAGGGATGGCCCGGTCCGGTCTCTGCCGGCCTCTAACGGCCTAAAACGGCCCGCCCTTTGCCCGGGCTTCGCTCCGTGCTTGGCCCCGCGCGCGTCCCGCTAGCGCGTACTTGATTGTGGTTATGTAGCAGGAGGGGGCGGGAAGAGGACCAGCTGTGGTGAGTTTTCACCGCAGCGCCCGCTGGTCCTCGCAGTCCCTGGTGCTGTATGGATCCCTCGGCGAAACCTCTTACTCAGGCAGGCAGTCGGGAAGCAGGACGGTGAGAGCCTCGAGCGGCTCCCGCGCAGCGGGGGCCGGGAGGCGTGGGGTTAGGAATCTTGAACGGAACACCCGGTCACAACCCTGTGAAATCTCCGATAGCAAGCACCATAGTGCACCATTCTCTCACTGACCTGCTATAAACACCTGGATATGACCTAATTCAAATTATGCACTAGACAAGAGCAATATGCTGCCTAAAAATAATTAACAACATTCTAGAAAAAGCAAACACTCATAGGGAATACAAGATTAAGTAAAGCATGTGAAATCTACACAGGAACAACATGGTTACCTTTTTCCTTTTACACTCATTATTCAGAAATTAGTGAGTGCTTTTGCCTGAAAAGTTAAGGCCATGGCTTCAGGGACCAGAAGGGACCCGTTTCAATGCCCTTTGCTTATATCCTTACAAAACGTAGGCCATATGGTTTAAAAAGACCACATTCGTGATCGCACAGCCGCTGTACACATTCTGTTTTCCAATCCACCCATCAAGCGGGTGTCTCAGTACTTCCAGGAATAGTGCACTTACCCACCCAGGGAAAACAATGCTGTTGTAAGAGACGAGAAAACAAAAGTAGAGCTTAACTGGCAAACACTGTAAAGTGGCGCTAATGTGTTTAGGTGTGAATAAATTAATCTGGCCACCTTGCAACCACTTTTTTGCTTTAATTAGTTAATTTTTTCTAGTTTCAATGTTTTATTTTTTTCCACCCCGTGGCTACAGTTAGAAATTGAAAAATTTCTGAAAAATACATCATTTCCAGTTATGGAGCTTTTCTTTTTTGGATCCATTTCACAGGGGAGCAAATTAATGCAAGAGTGGAGAGAACCTTTTCAAGTCTCAGTTTTCACTAAATGAGTAGCGAGACCTGCCCCCCTCCGCTCCCCCTCCTCCTCCTCCTCCCCCCACCTGTGTGTGTCAGCCCGAGCTGCGACCGCTTCCCGGGCTGGCGTCCGTCTTATTGCAGCCGCCCCAAGTACTTTACAGGTCTTTAAAATAGCATTCAAGTTTTAACGAGGCTTTGTTGTGTTTTCGCCCCTTCTTGAGCCCCTGTATCTTCACTCAGCCGATTGCTGGAAGAATTAGCCGCCCCCCCCTCCCCCCTGAAATGTTCATTAGCCTCCCAAAATCTGGCTCTAGTTGCGCCTCTGAGCGAGACAGAAAGAGAGGGAAGAGGGGGAACAAAGAGGGTGGGGGCAACTGCCAGCTGCAGGAGAACTGGATAATTTCTTGTCTTCTACGGGCATGAAGGAAAAGACAGAGGGGCATATTATCAAGGGGGTTTATCTCCGCTTTTTTGGCTTTAAAAGCCAAGAAAGCGGAGATAAAATTATCTCCCTATTACCTAGCTGTCGCTAACACCAGTTAGCGACAGCTAGTAGGAGATAGCGACCATCTTGGGCCCCACTTTGCATGTCAGTGATATTTATCACTAATGATATGCAAAGGGGGCGTGCCAAGATGTTAGAGACTGAAAACAGTTGCTAACATAGCTATCTCCTATTTCCAACTTTTGGAGATATTCGCACTAAGCGCGAATATCTCCAAAAGCTAACACCTGCCCTGAGCAGTTCTTAGCCATGTTATCCAATGGGAGGTGGATAACATGGCTAAGAGCATTAGCTCGGTAATGCATGAATATCGCAGACTTTTCAGCGATATTCATGCATTGCGGCGATTTTTATCGCATTTGCGATAAACCTTGGTAATACCAAGGTTTATTTGCGGTAAAAATCGCCGCAGCTCAGCGGTAAATTTTTGTCTCTAACCAAGCAATAGCGATAATTATCGCTATTGCTTGGTAATATGCCCCTGAGTCCTTTCCTTCTCTGCCCTTTCCGCCCGTCCCCGAAAGCCGAGCGTTAACTATCGGCCTTGGCATTTATGCAGTCCGGGACGCATGTTGAAAAGAAGGAAGTATGGGAACGGAATCTATAAAATTCAAGAAGTAGGGGCACGCCGTGCCCTGCTGATCCCGCCCACTTCGACCACTGGTAGACACCTAAACTCAGAAAGCTTCAAAAACATAATACAAATTCTACGAACTCTACCAGTGCTTACCCGAAGTAAAGGCGGTAATCTCAAAACTAACTTCCAAAAGTTCTATGCTAATCGGTTACAGACTTGCAAAATGTACTTTGCCTGGATTCAAACCCATCGCCGGCGCTTTAAAGTCAGCAGCGTTACCATTGCACCACGCTACCTCGCATTGCCTGGACGATCCACAATACAAATGCTAAGTTACCCTCCTCACGATGTTTGTTAAATACTACTAACACCATGATACAAAACAGTCCTACATCGGCTGCGCCTATAGACGCTCAAAACCAAACTCGGAAAATGCATTATTTCCAACCACAGGGGTGAGCGATTTCACGTTTACTTAATTGAAGGGAATTTCTACCCTCCTCCGCGAATGCCCTTTGTTTGCTCAGAGCCGAGAAAACCCTTCCTACCTATGCCTGCACCGCAAGACCCGCCTGTGACCGCATCGTGCCCAATGCACCCGACGGTGTTGCGAGTCACCTTCAATACCCCGCTCCCTTGATTTTACTAATAAGAACGTATTTCTACCCAAACAAACCTTTTAGCAACATATGGACTAAATAATGAAAGACTGGAGAAGAAACATAACGTCCTAACCTGTATTATGCAGTTTGCAAGTAGTTCTGTTCTATATCAGGATTGCAACAAATGAACTACTGTAACAAAGGGATTTTTGTGGCAAAAGCTGTAATCCACCGAGCTATCTACATAAAATAAAGTTCTGTGATATGTATGGTGCGCGTTTTTTGCACCAGGCATTTTAACCCTCTGTTCTGATCTCTCTCCAGCAGGAACAATAATCAACAAATTTTTCTTGACATTTTTATTGCGGCCTGAAATGCTCTGGACACACAAGGAACTCCTCAGCAGGTACATTTAAACCCATAAGCTATTTCTAAACATGGCGCCTTCCCACAGAGGTCAGTGCCAGGTCTCACCACCCTAAACCTGGCCTTGCATTACATTGTCTATTATGTGCCCAACAAGGGTAGGGACTTAATGCAAGTCCCTGCAACCCCTGCGGTGCAGGTGGGCCCCCAACCCTCCAGGGCCTCCAGCCCTTCAAAGGGGCCCCATTTTGCCCAAAGTCAATGAATATCTGCGATATGCGAAACTCGGGGCCCTCATCAAATTCTGCTGGGGGACACATCATTTTGCGTTACACCACTGTACACAGGTACTCTTTGTTATCTTAGGTGAACTGTGTTCATATCATATTACTTTGCTGTGCCTAGGCATGCACTGAAATGAAGAAGTGTGCAGAAAGAGGATTCTGCTTTAGAAAACAAATTGTCATGCAGATGGAGTGTCATGGATGGCTGACGGCCAGCATTTTTGTTTTGCCAAAAGTGCTTCTGCAGCCCCAATGCCTCCAAAATGATCTTTTCTAACATGGCAGATATTACTAAGTATGGCAAGCAGGCCTCTGCCAGGAGCTTATCCCCTTTTAATATTGCCCTAATGGATTAGATCTGGAGGATTCAATAGGCAGATGTGTGTGATTCAGGATGCAGGGCTGGATTTTCTTAACTGTCTAGGTAAAGGTTACTGGCTCAACAGTATAAGCCCTTGAAAGGTGGAAAGAGAGACAACACCCAACTCATCCTCTCACTGTCAGAAGACCCCTCCACCATGAAGGCGAACTTCAACAGGCGCATAACGGGCATCACTGACACAACACAGACAAAACAGAAGTGCTGATCTTCGAGAACGACTCCTGGTGGCCCACCGAACTAGGACCAGCACCCACTCCGGCAGACCACGCCCGCAACCTCGGCATCATCCTGGATAGCAAGCATAGAGTGAAAAACCAGATCAATGCAGGCTCTTCTACCTGTTCCTCACTCTTCGCATGCTCCGTAAGATCTTCACATGGCTCCCCGTCAACACCAGTTGAACTCTCACTCAAGCCCTAGTCACCAGCCGGCTGGACTATCGCAACACACTCTGAGTAGGAATCACCATGCACCTCCTGGAGACACTACAGGCCATACAGAATTTAGCGACCGGACTGACTCCAGGAACATGAAAGCATCAGGCCTCTGCCTCCCCAAACTGACCCACACCACCCCCCTCACATCAAGAAGCTCCACTTGCTCCTCATTCACAAGAGATGTCAATTTAATATGCTAATCCATACCTACAAGGCCCTTCACAATCAAGGACCAGCATACATCAACCATTGCCTGAAGTTCCACCAACCCTTCAGATACCTGCACGTCCCTCTTCCTTGCACACACCCCCAGTGGAGGCTGCCTCCGAGAAAGAGTGGTGGGGCGGCCAAAACAATAACCTAGATTAAGTTCATGTTGACATATTTTCAATATCGTTTTGAAGCAAAAAGGTTTAACTTTAAACGGTAATGCAATGCATGTCGATGATGTAGAAGTGCATTAAAGAATAAAATACATTTTTTTTAAAAAGGAGATAAGAGTCACTTATCTCCGTCCTCGCGCTGGTCTAGATGCTCTTCTTTCCTCCAGCGAGCCCCAGCCAAGACCCCAGCCAATCCTGGTGCTGCTCTCATGCTGTGAGACCAGTGCCAGGATTGGATGGAGCAGGCTTTCTCAGCACGCCAAAGAGCACTGGAGGCCTTTGCTCGGTCTCAACCCAGCTGTTTAAGACAGCTGGGTTAAGAGGTTTACATCGCACATGTGTGGCTGGCAGGTACAAGCCGGCCAGCCAAAGAGACATGTGCACTTTAAAGTATTGAGACCATTACTTCTCTCTGCTGCTTCCAGTCAACTGCGGCCCACCCCCGTCCTGAGATGGAGCTCGGGATGGTGGGTTTGCAGAGTCAATAAAAAATAAAATGGTAATAATGTTTATTGCCATTGTATTTTTCCCTAGGGGCATTTTAACAAGTGGGGCAACGCTCCTCTACCCTGGGGGAGGAGCTGCCCCCGTACACCCCCTGCATCCTCTGAAGCAACAGTGGAGGACACTCCTTCACCTACCTTGCTGCAAAATCCTGAAACAACCTCCCCCTTCACCTACAGACCTCATCCTCTCTTCTGGAACTCTGGAAAGGACCCAAGACCTGGCTGGTCAATTGAACCCCTTAGCAGCCATGTTCTCAGCGCCGGGATACACTTGTGGGTGATTATCTGTGCTCTTTAAATACTGATTGATTGATTGATTGATTGAAAGAGAACAGAGTGCATTCAGTGTAGAAAGATCCAGACTGGTCATAATGGTACATAACAATGACTCCTTTGGCATAGATTAGTTCAAACCCATAATGCCGATTTTCTCAAGTGTATTTAAGGTTCTTAGGGACTCTTTCAAAGTAAGAATGTTCCCAGATTACCTAGTTGGTGGTTGGTTCTGGGGAAGAAGAGCACAAATTATATCTAGTTGAGAGGAACTATTCTCTACTGAGAAAGCAAGGATCCTTAAGTATTGACGAGGGTGTAAACAAATGGGGTATGAGCACTCCACTTGTACTAAACAATATTTATCTTATTCATTTTAAATCTAGTTTGGTGTCAATCAAAGAATCTTCGTGGTTTGGAGATGCCTGACGATAGTGTGTAGGTCCTTGGCAATACGAGGTGGGGCTCAATTGCTTAATGTCTCTTGTCCAAAGTGACAGAATGACTGGGCTCAAGCATGAGTGAGACAAATCATCACATTGCCGCTTGCGCATTGATGGCAATTTTGCCAATGGGGACTACAGCACCTCCGAATTAGTACTTAGCATGGAGTGGTCGGCAATTCAGCATTTAGTAGGAGACGGCTGTCTTAAAATGTAGCCTGGTCATCGTTGAAGCTGGGCAGTAGGTAAATGCTGGGATAGAGCTGTGACAGGGAAGAAATTGTCAAGCATGATTGGTGGTCCTATATATTGTCTCAGTGTTAAATATGAAATGGAAGTTTGGAGTAGACTAACACACTGGCTTGGTGCTACCCTACTTCTGGCTCTAGGGCACTGGCGGACGGACAGGGGTTGCTTGAGCCAGATTGTTAATGCTTTTCTGGAATGTTGTGACAACACCTGATGCTGTGGAGTTTGTTTGATGATGTGTAAGTCAGGGAAATTGTGAATGCATTGGTTGGGACCTGGAGGCAATTTTCCTTTTGGCCCTGACTTGTCTTTCAGTCATTGTTTTTTCATGGACAACTATATGAGACATTGGACATGTACATGCATTTTCCTTGGTCTTAAGACCAAGTCAAATGGTACTGGTCATTGAAGAGTGTTTCAGAGTGCTCTGTAAATGTCTTGAGGCTAAGAGTTTCTTTGTACTTTGGTAGGCTACAGGGGAATAGGTCTGGATATGTTGGAACCCGGCATAACCTTTCTGCCAAAAAGAGGGCGATCCTTTGAAGGATTGAGTACACGGGAGTGGGCACAACAATTTATTAATGCAATGCAAACCACAGGAGAGAGGGCATAACTATGTGAATTGCTGATGAATAGTCAATAAATAATTGACTAAAAGAGACTGCTGATATTGGGAGCAGAGCAAAGGCTCAGCGGCTAAAAGAAGGAGCTGGATGCAGTGTAATGCTTAAAGTCATTTAATCGAATATGTAACTTTAAAAAGTTTTTAGATCTAAAATGTAAAAATCTGCCAGGAAACAATTTACTTTTGCTGACTCGAATCAACAAACTGAAGGGATCTTATTTTTGTCTGTAGATTCATTTGTCATTTTCAAATAATTTAATAGACATCAGCTTATTGATATTTTTAGGCACACTATTGCAAAATTGACCTTTTCTTAGGAACCTCTGACTGGTTTCCGAATAGGAGACCTGCAGGATGCCCACCATGTTGAATCTAAAAGCAGATTAATCATACAAACCAGAACAAGGTTGACATAGTCTTTTTTATTGATTTCATACGTGGTACATATTGGTTATAATTAGTAGTCCCCGTTTTATCGAAAAAAGAAACGACCTTCTGTTTTTATCCAGGTTGATAGATCTTTCAGCAGTGTTTCCACAAAGACCTCTAGCTGTTTTTCACTGTAGTCTCTGACACTACCATTAGGCGTATGTTATTCTGCCAAGATCTGGCTTCTAAGTCATCATTTATAGCCATCACACACAAGAAACTTTTCTAGATGAGATTCCTCTTTGGCGTGGGTGGTTGGCATAACTTCAAGGACAGACACCCTGCTCTCTGCCGTACCTATGTAACAATGTGAGCACAAGCAGGCCCTCAGCCTACCCAGCAGCTGCTGTCGCTTCTGAGGACCTGCCCGCTGCCACCTGCTCAGCTCCATTTAGGCATCAGCCGCCATCCACAGACCGTCGGCACTTGTTTCTCGCAGGGGTGTTGCTGGACTGCAGCAGTACCAGTGATTTAGGTTGCCAAGTGGCCCTGGCGGACATGGAGATCTGCTCTCAAGCGACCATGCTTCCCAGGGATGTCCACGCCCCTCCTCCCTCAGATGTCAAACTCTAGATGAGGTGATATTTTGCTGGTCATGCCCTCAGAATGGGACATATTTCTTGCTTCTGGGGACAATCTTTCTCCTCCTTGCTGCTGGTATCCTAGACTGTCTGGACGGCGCCGCTAAACTGGACGGGTGTGGTGGTGCGTTCGCCCTAAACTGGAAGAATGGCAGTTATCATCTGATGCTAAAGGTGAGCCTGTCTTTTAAACCTCACTCTGCCACCACTGGGGGTGGCAAAAGTTCAAGCTTATCTCACACTGAACAGTTACAGCAGTGGCAGCAGCACTGCAAGCTCCCCTCACACTGAACCGGTACAACATGGGCACAAGCAGTGCATGCTTCAGTTAGGGAGAATAGAAACTTCATGGACAGAAACATGGCAAGCTTCTCTCACACTAACAGAATGTCATTGTTTTTTGTCTGATTTCCTGCTACAAGTTACTATGATGTAGTTGTAGTAAATCCAATACACAGAATGTAGGTTCCAAGAAGATTTATTCCAGAGGAACAGCTTAACAACCACAGGTAGAAAGATAGGTCTTAACAGCTTCAACTCCACAGCAGTACAGTACAAGTCAAAGCAAAACATTCTGTAAAACATAGTATGGTTCCAAATGACATATGGTAATTCCAAATGACATCAGGTCATGGAATACCACACACCTCCCCCCTTTAAATAAAAAAAAAAAGTAAACAAAAAGAACAAAAACAAAAAAAAACAATAAAAAAAAATATAAGAAATATTGGTTAATAATTAAGATCTAACATAATCCTTGAACTTTGAAGGAACACATTTGACACGCTCACTACGTCTTAAGGAAGTCTCCTCACAGTCAGCATTCAGAGAAGGATTATCAATTTCAACAGAAGAATTAGGTAAAATGTCAGAATGAGTCCCCAGATCAGAACTATTTACAAATTTATTGTCTAAATTGTCATATACCTCATGTGTGCCAGGAAAACCATTTGAATTATGGTCTAAGTGGAACTTCTCGGTAACAATAGATTTTTGAGTGGGAGGAACGTGTGTAGTACTGGTCTTGCATAAAGAAATTCTCCTCAAGTTCCATATTTTACCTCCTTCCACCCTGACAGCTTTACTAAAAATCTCAATCACCTTGACAGGATCAGACCATTTACATACTCTCCTGTGTAGAAGTCCACCTGACTTTACTCGAACAAGGTCACCAATTTTAATACTACAAGTATTGTATTTTCTCTTTTCAGAATGTTGAATCATTCTTTCTTGGTACTTACCAATTTTATCCTTCAACTCCTTAAAATCTACCTCGTAAGAAGAGTTACTTCTTAGCCACCAAGGTAAAAGCCTAGAACCTGGTTTCCTACCACGTAATAGTTCAAAAGGAGACAAGCCAGTCACCGTATTGGGAGATAAGCGATAGGTCAACAAGGTCGCCTGAAGCGCTCTTCTCCACTTCAAACCACTTTTCACAGCCAACTGGCAAGATTCCTTAATGACCCTGTTGAACCTTTCAACTTGGCCGTTTGCCTGTGGAAAGTAATTTGAAGTTCTTTTGTGTATAATACCACAATTACTGAGGAAATCCTCAAATTCCTTACTAATGAACTGTGGACCATTGTCCGAAACAAGTTCTTCTGGTAGACCTTCTCTAGCAAAAATGTCATCAAGAAATTCAATGACATACTCTGAAGAAGTTCTCTCAACAATCTTCAATTCAGGCCATTTAGAGAAGTAATCAATAAGAACTAATGCAAACAACTCTTTTCCAGACTGGTAGCTAAAAGGTCCAATAATATCAATGCCTAGTCTACGCCAAGGACCATTGGCATATTCAATGGGAGTTGTGTCAACAGACACGCTCTTTACAGACTTGTCGCTCAGAGAGCAAGGAGAGCAATTCCTGACCCAATTATCCACCATAGCATCGACACCAGGCCACCAGTAATGTTCTCTAATCCTCCTTTTAGTAGTGGACATTCCCATGTGTCCCTCGTGTGCCAATTTACAAATAGTCTCTCTTAGTTTCAAGGGAGGAATAATTTTATCAGATCTAGCAATAATGTCTTGTGACAACATCAATTCATCCTTAACTTTGTAGAATGATGACAACTCACCGGAGAGTTTCCTCTCTTCAGGCCAACCTTTAATCAAGAACTCCTTAACCTGATTCAAGACATGGTCATTCATCATAGCTTCTAACCAGTCTTTCTCAGAGAAACAGAAAGAACCTTCTTGATTCAAGATTACATTGACATCAGCAAGTGAAAATGCAACATCGCAATCAACATTTTTACCAACAGTTACAGTTGCAGGAAAACGTGACATACAGTCTGCATGGACGTTCAGACGTCCTGGAACATACACGACCTCACAACGATATTCTTGTAGCTTGGCCGCTAACCTTGCTAAGCGAGCAGTAAGTACTCTACCACCACCAGCAGATAACATGGTGATCAATGGTTTGTGATCAGTTCTTAGAGAGAATTTAGTTCCCCACAAGAATTGCCTAAAGTGCTGAGATGCCCAAGTACAAGCAAGTAGCTCCCTCTCAATGGTTGAGTAATTTTTCTCAGCATCACGTAGAGCTCTGGAGGCATATGACACTACAAACTCACCAGATTTGTCTTTTTGCATTAATACAGCGCCTAGACCTACATTGCTAGCGTCAACATAGACAATGCATTCCTTACCTACGGAATACGGTTTCAAAAATGGAGCCTCAACAATTTTGTGTTTCAGAATTTCAAAAGAATCTTGTTGCTCTTTTTTCCATTCAAATTTTGCATTCTTTTTCAGTAAAATCCTTAAAGGATGTACAATGTCTGAGTAATTTTTTACAAACTTGCCATAGAATTCGGTGAGTCCTAAGAAGGAAAGAAGTTGTTCTTTAGATTGAGGTGCAGATGCATTCACAATACTCTGAACATGATTTACCTTTGGTTTGATACCATTGCTCGAAATTTCATGACCAAGGTACTCTACCTTATCCTGTCTAAATTTACATTTAGTAAACTTTAATGTGAGTCCCTTAGATTTAATTTTCTCCAAAACAGAAAACAAGTTCTTATCATGTTCAATGCAATCTTGCCCAAAAATCAAAATATCGTCCTGGAAGGCTATGGCACCATTGCATTCCATTAATAATTCCTTCATAAGACGCTGAAAAACAGAAGCTGCACTCGCCAAACCAAAAGGCATGCGCAGGTATTGGAACATCCCTTCTGGAGTGACAAATGCAGTCAACTTCCTGGAGTCCTCATGTAACTCCACCTGATGATAGGCACTGGCTAAATCAATGGAAGAAAACACAGTAGCGCCAGACAGCGCAGAAATAAGTTCATGTATGTTCGGTAAAGGGTGTTTGTCTATCCATATTTCTTTGTTAAGGCTGCGAAGATCCGCACATAAGCGCAGTTCGCCTGAACTTTTAAGAGAAATTACAATGGGCGAAACCCAAGGGGAGGATTCGATAGGCTCAATTATGTTCCTTTTGACTAAGTCATCCAAAATTTCTTTCAATTTGGGTCTGTAGGCTAAAGGAACATTTCTCACTCTATGTCTAACAGGCAAAGCGTTATCATTTAAGATAATTTTGTGTTTGAAGTCTGCATATTTTCCTAGTTCATCGCTAAAAATCTCAGGAAATTTCTCAAGTACTAATTTAGTGAAACTACTGTTGGATACATCTACTGTTAAGTTCACCATGGAATCAGTGATAGACTTCTGAAAACGAGGTTCATCAACGTAGACTGGAGGATTAGCATTGGGATCTAATTTGATTCCTAGACAACGTTGATGAGGCCAACCAAGAATGGATACACCTTTAGTGGATACATAAACTTTTCCCACCATATCCCAATTCTTAAAGTATAGCTTAGCCCAAAAAAAACCCTCTAAGGCAATTCTTTGTCCCGTGTAACCACCAGGGTAAATGTCTGGACTTAATAATTCTCTATGATTCCACAATTGTTCAAAAATATTCTTGCCGATAATGGTGTACCAAGCACAAGAATCAACAAAAATGTCAACAGGTTTACCATCCATAAGAATAGTACAAGAAGGGAATTTTTGCTGAACACATTCATCAATAGAAAGTATACAGTTCAAACTATTAAGGACCTCCTCTTCTTCAGGAGATATGTAGTTAATTCTCTGACCTGATCTGCATACATTACCAAAATGCCCTTTTTTCTTACACTTTACGCAAATTTTATCCCAGGCAGGACATCCTTTGTAGTTGCCCACATGGGTGGAACTTCCACATCTGTAGCAGAGAATAGTGTTCTTTTTGACAAAATTTCTATTGTCATAGGTATTTTTTACATATTCTTTTTTTAAATTAGTTTTGTTACCAGAAAAACTAGAAGTCGGCTGATTTTTGACAATGGCTACTTCAACATCAGGAACATGTGTTTTCTGATTTCTCCCTCTTATTTCAGACACGAATATTTCTGAATGTTCTATACCTTTAGCTATGTTTACCACTGCAGATAATGTGGTTTCAGTCCCTAACCAAAGTCTCTCTTGGATCTTTTTGCTTTTAGTCTTCATCATTATTTGATCTCTAAGGACTTGTTCGTAAGACATAGTTTCAAAGGCACAGGTGCAAGCAAGTGAACGTAATGCTGCCACGTAATCCTCAATTGTTTCATCAGGTTTCTGCTCACGAGAATAGAATTTGAATCTTTCCATTACGGTGTTTATTCTTCTACCAAAACGAATCTTCATTTGTTTGGCAGCTTTGTCAAAAACATCCATATCACCAGCATCTTCTAAGGGTGGTAAATTGTCAAATTCTTTAATTCCAGCACCCCCTAGACAATGTCTCAAAAGAGCGAGTTTTCTTTTAGCAGAACAACCATCTTTTTCTAATACCTCTACATATGCAATGAACATGGGGTACCAAAGATCCCATTCTATAGAAGGATCACCTGCGATTTGAAGAAAATGAGGAGGTGCAGAAATATTAGACATTTGTAAATACAGCTGAAAATAAACAATGTAAGCAATTAAATTATCATGAAACCTGAAAAATAAGGATATTAATGTAATTGGTGTGCAAATCACCGTAGTAATGAATTTGCTGAAAATGTCGTTTTTCTCTTATAAAGTCACTGTTTATCTTTGCTGTTTATTTCCTTATAAATCAGAGTTTATTTCCTTTAAAGTCGCTTTTGAACCTGAGAAGTGGCAGGAATAAGTCTTTGAGAAAACTTTGAAAATATACCGGCAATTACGAAGAAATTACTTCAGCCTTTACTAATATGGCCGCCAAGAGCGTCAGGAATGCGCGATGACGTGCGCAATGACGCGTGTATCCCAGGATGCAACTCCGCGTCAATAACAAAGACAGCGAGGAGAAGGAAACTCGAAGAACGCCTCGTGAAGAAAACGAACTGCGAGGTTCTCGAGGTGAGTCTCTTTGAATGTAAACAACAAGGGAAGCACACTCCCGTTGGGAAATGAAGAAAATGTGGAATATATATTGTAACGTTCGTAATGCCTGGAAACACACCGCTCGATAGATGCGGTCGAAGAGGCAACAACGTTCGTAATGCCTGGAAACACACCGCTCGATAGATGCGGTCGAAGAGGCAACAATTCGAGAATTAGTAAAGTCAATGAGAAAACTTACATTTGTTCACGTTCCTCGCGTTTTCAGAAAACGGGTCTTCCACACAATTGAAGCAGGACGTTTTCAAATAAGCGAGTCTCTCACACAATGACAGAATGGGGATTCTTTGGAACTATTTCAATTGCTTTCATTATGGGTCCTAAGTTGAGAGCTTAGGGCAGGAAATGTAACTCCATACTCACTCCATACCTTTAACACAGGCAGAGTGCTCAGTTTGTAAGAAAGAAGAGAAATGGGACTTCACTTAATTCAACAGGCATATCATTTGGTGTAGAAATTGAATCATGCTAGGCACACAAACTGTTGCTGTGGTGGGCTATGGTTTGATCAGAGAAAGCAAGTATGGCAATTGAAGCACTTTTTTGCAGACCCAGGATATGTGACATGGTTTGTCAGTTCCTGTGGTAGGACCCAAGTTCTTGTAATACCACACAGTTGTTTCTTGACTGCTAGTTCTAAGGACCACCATGCCAAAACTAAAACACACGGGCCACAAGTCAAGGGTTTACAATATTTACACATTCCGTCATTCTTTTACCAACATAGAGTTAAGATTTTGAACACAAATGCCTTTAATTGTCACATACACCAAAGTAAGGTCTGTGTTGTGCTTTTGATCCACTTACAAAAAAATTATCTCATCATTGTTCGAGTCAGAGTTTAGGTAAAATCATATTCTCTACCACCTTCATAAGTCAGCTGCATTATGAGCAATTTCAAGTGGACACCTATCCTGAAATTGAATATCGTCTTTTCAAGAACATACTATTTTCAAAATACTTCCATCTTGGAATGTGGCTCATTAGCATTTGAAGTGAAAGTAACTCGACGAAATGGGCAAGTTCATTTGGTGGCAATTGTAAGTGTTGCCTATGACAGTAAAACACCTCTCGAACACCCTCAGGGATCTCCTGATAGCCCTTATTGTAGTTGCAAACCTATGTATCTAGCTTGTGGCCCAATAGTTCAAATGTGTTGTTTCATATATCCCACGTCTCCTTTATTCTGATAATGGGTACAAACACTCATTGTGTGATTGTTATACATCGCGATCTAGACAGATCTTACCATTATTTTGATGGTTGGCTCATCCAGGTGACTCCAGGAGGTTACATGGCTAGTAAAGGAGCGACTACATGGGATGCAGCTGAGAAAGAATCCTATGACATCATCTCCGATGAAGTTTCTACACCAACCAAATAAGGTGTATGACAATAATAAAATGAATTGCGTCCAGCAGTTCCGCTGCACGTCTGCGGCTATGCCTTTTTTTAATTGGCATGTTAAAGGAACTGCAGGATTTCTGAAATGGCAGTGTGGTTTTAACATTTTCTGTTGTAGTGCTTCTGGTAAAGAGCACCATGATTGGAATCTCAGAGGCATCGGTAGCCTTTAAAATGTGGATTCTGGGGCTGTCATCGCTAGCTGGTGAGAGCCGTCAGAACAGCGTAGGTATGGCTACTTACATACAATGTGCTCACCACCTACTTGTGCAATGGACTGTGTGGCATTGAAATGGATGTAGCAAAAATAAATATTATTGGAGCCTATTCAAAGTTTGTTATAGGAAACGTGTCAATCGTTTGTAAGCACAACCCTATCTGAAAACCAGACAAGGAATGGGTACAATTTTGTTGCCCAGGCACTAGAACATCACAAGGCCAGATATGATAATTTTGCCCAATCTCACTGGCAATATGGCAAGCCTAAGAACCAATAGTCAATTACCGAGGATTTTTGTTTGCCTCATCACTGTAGTTCATACAGTAAGGGAAAGTAAGGACTTGGAGCATCCATTTCAGAATCCACACAAAATTATCCACTGTTGAGTTGTTCAGGGGAATGTGCATCTGCTCCATGTCCTACTGCCATTATGTCTGAACTAGTGCAACATATTCACAGGCTAAAAGGCTGTTAAAACAACTGGTCCAGGACCAAGAAGCCTTGCTATTCCATGCCTACAAAGCTCACATTACATATGCAATTCTGACCTTACACAGGCCTCCATTGGAACCAATGGTAACCTTCCAGATATTGTGCAAGATCCAACTCGCATGTTGGCAGTAAGGCCTCACCACTGTAAGCAAGGTGACTCTTCCCTATCTGCCCACCCACAACATGATGTGCAGCTGGAGGTAAACTCTCACCTACAAGAATTAACCAGAAACAACAGTGGAGTAGAACACTAGGAAGTTAAGGATAAGCATACAAAGAGGCCACTTGCAAATGTCCTATTATTGCACATGAAGCACGTCACAGCTGGAGTAAGCTATATTGTTATGTGGTTCAAGGTGCACTAGTGATGACATGGATCAATCTTCTCTGATGCAGAATCGATTAAGTAGTTACAATGCTATAGCACATATGTCCAACCACATTGGATGTAGACTACTTGTTTCTGAGCCCTGATCTTTCTTCTTCTTCCGCTTGCTTGTCTTGTTGCAGTGACCTCTTGTTTTCAAATTCATGTTCATTATAAATGTTCCTGGGAGATAAGTAAGCTCGAATTAAATATCTCTGAGTACTGTCACATTAGGACCCAATTATGATCTGGGCATTAACTGTGTAATTCAAAAAAATGACTGCTAATCATGTTTCTAAATAGTTCTTCCACTGCACATCATTAGGATAATAGCTCCATCATTATGTGGAGGTGCAGTGAAAGGAACCCAGTAATATCACCTCTCACAGTAATTCTCAGGGGTGTCGTGGGCAGTGTTTTGCTGCTTATGAAAGCTTTCAGAATTACAGCAGGCAAGATGTTTCCACAATTTATTTTCCAAATTACTTGTCTACAAACTAAGGGGGATATGTACAACAGAAGTGGCAGAGTGAGGCGTTAGTCATCATGGCGTAACACCTCACTCTGACACTTCAGAAACGCAAAGCTGCACCATATTTACAAGAATATGGTGCAGCCCTGCATTTCCCCCTGCGCTGGCGCTACACTTAGCAGTGTAGCGCCAACCCAGGCACCCTTGCACCATAGTACAAGGGTGTCTGCGTGCAGGGGAGATTGTTTATGTGTAGGAAGGTGTCCCTTCCTGCACATAAACAATCTTGAAATGCCATTTTATTGCTTCTATTTGTGCTGCTTAAAGCAGCGCACATGGAAGTAAGAAAATGTCATTAAAAAAAAAGATTGTTTATGTGCAGGAAGGGTCACCTTCCTACAAATAAACAATCCAAGGCTTTTTGCTTTCTCCATATGTGCTGCACAATGCAGCACAAATGGAAAAAGCAAAAACGAGAAGAAATAAAGCATTTCTCCTTGTTTCGCTAACTTAAGAACAGGCTTTCCATGGTGTTAATTTTGGCGCTGCCTCCTATTTACGCTGCCCTTGTAAATAGGGGCAGCGTCAAAATCAATGGGTGTTGTGGTGGAACGCCCACCGCAACACCCACTGCCCACCCCTTTCACGCTAAGCATAGCGTGAAAGGGGGTCTTATTTACAAGGCAGCGTTAAGCCATGTTAAGTGCCGTACCGCTGACTCATAAATAAGGCAAAGCCCCTATGGCCATGGAAATGTCTTAAAAAGTGATATTACCGTGGCGATAGGTGCTTGTACATATGCCCCCAAGTACCTAGGAAGGGGCGGTGGTAGAATTTGTGTTAGCAGCTCAGCCCTTTCTGTCTTTGCTATCAGCCAAGTTCATAATCATGGCCATATCCTTGTATAAACCTTCTGTTTGTCGAAGGATAACAACTGGATATCTTTAGGTGTGGTCTAGGCATCACCACTCAGATTTTACAATTCTTGATGCTTTCCAACTTTGAGTCTGTGTTGCTTTACTTTCTCCTATTCAGTTTTTATACTTTCCACTTTAGACATGTACTTGATGGCATGACAACATTTGCAGTTTTCGCGAAAGATTACATATTTTTTGAGAACTCTTATCAAAAAGTTGAATTAATGAATCTGTTTTGAATATGTATTCTTAGAAGTCTGGTCTGTGGGTTATTATTATTTCACTTTCTAAACAGAGCTTAATATAGCGGCTCGAAATTCCAAATGCTTGGCGAACCTAGTTAATAACTACAATGGGGGACTCTGTTGGTTCAAACGCTAACCTACCTGTCTGTACCTGCTGCTGGGGATCTTTTGGGACCCGACCTTCCCTGCACAGCCCATCGCCGCACCCGGTCTCTCCCTGCCGCCGCAGGATCTCCAATTCTTGCGCCGCCACAGTGGGGGGGGGGGGGATACCGAGGGGCACAAAGACTACACCTCCCAGGTGCCCTTGCGACCAGAGAGCCGCTTCCAGCGGAGTACGCGCCAGGAGGCGCTTCAAATACGACCTTCCCCTTGGTGGAGCGTGGACTCTATTGGTTCAAATGCTGACCTACCTGTCTGTACCTGCTGCTGGGGATATTTTGGGACCCGACCTTCCCTGCACAGCCATCGCCTCATCTTTTCTCTCCCTGCCGCCGCAGCATCTCCAACTCTTGCGCGGCCGCTGTGGGGGGGGGGGGGGGGGCCGAGGGGCACAAAGACTACACCTCCCAGGTGCCCTTGCGGCCAGAGAGCCGCTTCCGGCGGTGTACGCGCCAGGAGGCGCTTCAAATACGACCTTCCCCTTGGTGGAGCGGGGACTCTGTTGGTTCAAACGCTGACCTACCTGTCTGTACCTGCTGCTGGGGATCTTTTGGGACTCGACCTTCCCTGCACAGCCCATCACCGCATCCGGTCTCTCCCTGCCGCCGCAGCATCTCCACCTCTTGCGCGGCCGCAGTGGGGGGGGGACCGAGGGGCACAAAGACTACACCTCCCAGGTGACCTTGCGGCCAGAGAGCCGCTTCCAGCGGAGTACGCGCCAGGAGGCGCTTCAAATACGACCTTCCCCTTGGTGGAGCGGGGACTCTGTTGGTTCAAATGCTGACCTACCTGTCTGTACCTGCTGCTGGGGATATTTTGGGACCCGACCTTCCCTGCACAGCCCATCGCCGCATCCGGTCTCTCCCTGCCGCCGCAGCATCTCCAACTCTTGTGCGGCCGCTGTGGGGGGGGGGACCGAGGGGCACAAAGACTACACCTCCCAGGTGCCCTTGCAGGCAGAGAGCCGCTTCCGGCGGAGTACGCGCCAGGAGGGGCTTGAAATACGACCTTCCCCTTGGTGGAGCAGGGACTCTGTTGGTTCAAACGCTGACCTACCTGTCTGTACCTGCTGCTGGGGATCTTTTGGGACTCGACCTTCCCTGCACAGCCCATCGCCGCATCCGGTCTCTCACTGCCGCCGCAGCATCTCCAACTCTTGTGCGGCCGCTGTGGGGGGGGACCGAGGGGCACAAAGACTACACCTCCCAGGTGCCCTTGCGGCCAGATAGCCACTTCCAGCGGAGTACGCTCCAGGAGGCGCTTCAAATACAACCTTCACCTTCGCATCGCGGGACGCGCGCGGGCAAGCCGGGCTAAGCCCGGGCAAAGGGTGGGCCATCTATGGCCATCTGGGGCAGAGGAGGCCGGTCTGGGCCACCCCCCTAAGATCCTGAACTCTACTGTAGAGACTGCAATTATAGGCGAACAAGACGTTTCCGGATCCCTAAGGTCTGAGCACATACATGTTGAGAGTAATCGTTATTTGATATATCACAATTAAGTGCTGTCTCATATACCATGCCTACTCAAACAGATAAAGGGGAAAAGCTATCTTATAAACACACAGGTGGGAGCCTCATGGGGACTGTAGATAACTATATCACCCGGACAGCAGCCGCATTAGACCGGGAGATAGTAGATGCGGAAAAACGGCTCTCATTAGAAATATTTTCAAAACGATCCTCTTTGGGTCCTTTTAAGAGCTGTATAACCCCTGAGAACCATTTAAACCAACGCCTTAGTGACTTGGGATTGCCCGAAATAAGTATAGGGTCGGATACACAAAGCGACATTACCCTGGGGAACAGTACACAAGACACACTGAATGGCAATACCAACAAGGAAAATGTGCCTTGTAAGACACCCCCAATAAAGACACCGGTATGCCCTAGTGTTGAAACGCTATCATGTACCACAAAAATAGGGAAACGAAAGCAGGGTGGGGGTGAACAGAAAGGCAAACGGGCAAAGGTCCCCAAACTAACAAATAAGATGGGTAAATGGGTGGGCATACATAAACAGAGAGAAGTGGCCTTTCTCGCTCAGAATAGGAGCGCACCCCCTCTCCAGAAAAATGGCCAACCTCAACAATCGAAATATTTACCACCGATAGTACAGGGAGAAGAATGGCTGATTGGACGGGTGGAACAGCTTGTAAAGTCCCTAATGTTACCTCTCATAGAGAGACTGAAAATAATTAGCACAAGTATTGGTAAACTGCAACAGGTCACAGCCGATAACACTCAATTGCTACACTCTTTAGTAGACATCAATAAGGTGGGAGGACATGCTATACACTCAGGCAAACGGCCCAATTCCAAACAAACCCCCGTACCTACCCCCACTAAATCTACAACACGATTAGAAAAAAGGAATTCCACTAATAATGATAACAGTTCAAAGGTCATAAAGGACAGATCTCAGAGCATGGAGGGAAGCCGTAGCCTTGTGAGGATTTCCCAAACATACCGGGATGAGGGCGAACAACCAGCCACAATGACCAACGGATACGCACAGACCAGCAAGCCAGTGCAGGGGGTGGGCAATTGCATGTTTCTAGACCTTCCCCCCAAAGCACTCCCTTAGTGATTGTTCTGGGAAATGTTCCCCCTCTCCGTCAAGAAGAAAGAGAAGACTTCTCCCAGATTAAAAACAAGGTCACACACTGGCTCTCTCGAAATACTGCAGGAGGCAATAGAGTAGCACATAACATAATTATGGCTCGTCGAGCAGCCTGGGTGAGACACTCCAGGAAAACCAGAGAAGGAGACTGCATTGTAATAAATTTCAACAGCCCAGTACCAGTTGAGATGATACTCAGGGAGGCAGAGGGCGGTCCCCTGCTGGGAGGGCAGGGAATAGAAATATTGCCGCTTGGATTCTTTTATAGACCAGGGCTGCAGGGTGCCCCAGCCACTACATCAACAGAAATAGGATGCCTGTTAACAATCAGGTTTATCCCAAAAGGCCAGAAGGGTGGGAAACAATACCCTCGAGATTCAATGCAGCCCAGACGAGGGGTGGACCAGGTTATCTATCGGACATAGATGTTACAAACAGATTTAATGCCCTTTCGGGTCTTAATGATTGCGACTGGCTGGGGGGAAACCCTTCTAGTTACCCCCGTCATGATGGTTCTTATACCTCCCCTGTATACTCCTCAGCACCGGTCAGTCCAGAGAGTGGTTTTAATAACTTTACCTCTGGCATCCCTTCTAGTTACCCCCCTCATGATGCTTCTTATACCTCCCCTGTATACCCCTCAGCACTGGTTAGCCCAGAGAGCGATTTTAATAACTTTACCTCTGGCATCCCCTTTAACACTGCACCGTCAGCAGTTAAAGGACCTTGTGGGGCTACCCACCCCAGACCAACCCAACTTGATCCATCTAGACAGTCTGTCAGGGTGATTGGAGAGGCCAACCAAGAATTTAACATTCTTTCCTGGAATATTGCTGTGCTGATGGGAAAGGTTCTAGACCCCTTATGGGTGCAGTTTGTAAGTACATACTCCATCATCTGTCTTCAAGAGACATGGATCACCAACAGTAACCCGTCACTGGTGGGCTACAAATCATTCTCTGTTCCAGCGAAAAGTTCAAATAGTGGCAGCGCATCGGGAGGATTAGTTATCTTTACCTCCCTGGCACTAAGATGTAGTATAAGGGCTTTTTCCTCAGACAATGGAAACATCCAGGCCATTATCTTGGGGAAAAAAGACAGCAGCCTGTGCGTGATAAATTTCTATAATGCAACTAACCAGGGCGAGGGCTGTAGGATCACAGAACTGCATAACTTTATCACACATTGTCGCGGCCCAACTAGAAGGAACCTGTTATTAGCAGGTGACTTCAGTGTACCCCCTTGCGGCGACCCAATGCTAAACACCTTAGCTACTATGGGTTTGCCAGCGGATAAATTTGTTACATTTTGAACATACAAAACAGGGAAATGAGTTGAACCATATTTTAGACAAGCAAGATCTCCTGTTCACTATGAGTATTGCACCACCCTTATCAATACAAAAGGATCCCACGTTTAAGGGTAGAAGTTCCGGGAGCTTCATAGATTTTATCCTAGTCTCTAGAGCTATTATGAGCCTCCTTCTGGCCTTCTGTATAACACCGAGCACACATAGCGACCATAACCCAGTTTGCGTACTACTAGGAGAAAAACTTATGAAGAAAAGGGAAAAACTTGTGGGAAGTAATATGCTGAAACCCGTAAATGGAGGGCGACGCATCAAATGGAACCAGGTTACACCACCCGATTTCCTTGAGAGCCTTAAAAAAGACTGCGCTGTTGAATTGTCAACCTGCACTAGCACAGACCCACTAGGTGAAGGAGTCCTTAAAGCCTTTGAAAGCATAGCCCAACATGTAGGAAAGATGCTACAGGCCCCAAGGGGGAAACCCGTATCTGGAGACCCTAAATGGTTCTGTCATAACTGCTCTAAGGCATCCAGAGAACTAAAAAAGGCCCTCAAAATAAATCCCCGGGACAGATGTAGGATCCGTACACTCTGTTCTACCTATAAAAGTGTACTGGCTAACAGGAAAAAGGAGCTGAAAAATGATCTCTGGAAGGAACTATTGGATCCTGTTACCCTGGGCAGTTCCTCTAGATTCTGGTCCACAATTAATCGTTCACCCTTATTAATGACAGGGGCGAAAGAAGGGGGTTCAAATATCAGTGTGAGTGGGTGTCCCATTTTACTACTATCTTCAAAGACACAGTACCATGCCCTGACCTATCAAAAGTGGAGCCGGTAGTGGCCTCTACGACATTCTCAGTTGCGGAACTGACAGAGGAAATCAACAATCTCTCAAATAAGAAGGCCCCCGGCCCAGATGGTATCCCCCTGACCTATTTAAATGTAGTCCCCGATTCTGGGCCAAAATTTTGACAGCAGTGGGAAACGCCGCAGCGGAAAAGGGTTGTCCACCCTCATGGGGCCTATCAACAATCGTACCGGTGTTTACGAAGGGAGATCGAAACAGTACCTTAAATTATAGGCCCATCTCCTTGATTGACTACATTGTAAAAGTCCTAGGGGGCTTCATTCTAAAGAGGCTGACCTTGTGGGCAGAGGAGAAGCAGATAATTTCAGACGCCCAGTACGGGTTCCGGACTGGGTTCTCGACTGTGGCGCAATGCCTAAATCTGTATTTGATATTGGGGAAATACACTCTCGCACGTTCTGGGACAATCTACATGGCTTTCATGGACCTTTCCTCTGCTTTTGACTGTGTCAACCGGGGAAATCTGTGGCAGTCCATGGAGGCCAAGGGGGTAGAGCAAAAACTGGTGAACTTCTTAAAAGATCTTCATAGAGACACAAGGGCTAACGTAAGATACACAATGGACCTCAAGGTAACAAGGAATTTTAGAACCAGTCGGGGGGTCAGGCAGGGGTGCATCCTGGCACCCTTTCTTTTTAACCTCTATATAAACGACCTTGAAGAGACATTGGTGGATACATGGGCGGACTACCCCTATGTGGGCCGTCGGGGACTGCCCGTCCTGCTTTATGCGGACGACGCCGTCCTCCTAGCCCGTACCCCGAAAGGGCTACAAACTTTACTCGACACATTCCACGGGTTTATGGCCAGCCACGACCTATGCATAAACAATACAAAATCTTACGTGATGCATATGGGGAAACTAGCAAAAAAACAGCACCATTTCAGAGTAAACGGCACCACGGGGCCTATGTGTAATACTTTCTCCTATCTCGGTGTCTACCTTGATCACCAGCTGAACTGGGCCCCACTCCTGAATAAAAAGAGGGGAGAAGTTACAAGGGCTAGCGCAGCACTGTTTGATTTTGCTGCGAGAATGGGCAATAGACCTGTGGGAGCCATGCTGAAGGTTTATCGTGCAAAAAGAATCGCGATAGCTTCCTATGGAAGCGAGTTATGGGGTTACTGTAACCTTGAGGGACTACAGTTGGTTGAAAATAAATTCTTAAAACAGCTCCTGTGTGTCCCACAGGGGACATCGAACATATCAGTGCACGAAGAGACTGGTCTGCCTTTTATCAGCGACACCCTGTCCTTGCGGCCTCTTATATTCTGGCTACAATGCTGGCTCAATAAGGAGCTTGGTTTAACGCACAGTCTCCTGAAAGAGACAATGAGCTTATATTGTATGACCAAGATTCCCTGGTTGAAGTATCTTAAAACCAGACTTGGGAAGGAGGGGCGCCTGGATTTGTTTTTAAACCCGGAAGGTATCACCATAAATTATGTAGTGTACTTTAAAAAGTCCTTCTCTACACGAAAAGTAATGGAAAGGCAGGAAAAGGACATGATGAGGCAAAATGCGCGTCTACACATTTTGCTCAAAACCTCGCCCGGAGAGGAACCTTACCTGCTATTGCCATTAACAGCGTATGAGCGCTTCTGATTAACCAGGTTTAGGTTTAATTTGTTTCACATTTTAATAGCAGTTCCAAGGGGGAATCATAGACGAACAGTGCTAGCACCCTGCGGCTGCAACAGTTTGTCTCCGCAGGATTTGCTGCATTTTATGTTTTTTTGTAAATATTATGAATTCCCCAGAGCTTTTTACCTTAAACCTATTTTAAAAAGATCGCTCTTTGTACAAGCACGCCCCGCTCTCCTATATTTACAACTGTTAAAATTAGATTGTATACCCCATGTGACTGGCTTTTTAAAAAGTGCAATGAACTACAGAAAATGTCTGCATGTATAGACCCGTATGATGCCTTTTATAATGTGGAATAGATGGATTTTTCTTTTAACGCCAGGGTAAACCTGTTTTAACCAACATATATTTTAACATGTTCCTTCTTTTAACAAACCTGAAATATATTTTGTATTGTGAACTTTTATGGTTTTGTGCAACAAACCGAATAAAGTACTTTTGGAAAAAAAAACTACAGTGCAAAAAGTAAACACATGGTGGCCTGGCAAGGAAATGTTTTCTATTAACTGCCCTCAGGAAGCAAAAGATGAGTGGTTGTTCTTTTTCCCAAATACCTACAAATGTTACCTATTTTACGGGATAATGAGAGGTGATGTATTATAATTGATCCAAAGTGAATAGCAAATGAAAAGTGCTTATTGCTCAAATACGAAATGTGTTATAGGCTGAGGTTGTGATCAAGTCTATGAGTTGATCCGTGAAGCAAAGGGCATGATTTATATACTGGCAGATGGTGGCGGAGTAAATAACTCCATCGCCCTGCTGGAGCCACCAGGGCGATGGACACATGGAAAAAGCCAACACGAGGAGAAATAAAGCATTTCTCCACGTTTCGCTAACTTAAGACCAGGCTTTCCCTGGTGTTAATGTTAGCGCTGCTTCCTATTTACGTTGCCCTTGTAAATAAGGGGCAGCATCAAATCAATGGGTGTTGTGGTGGATGCTGCACTTTCACTTTCATAATAGCAGCTACACCTTCCTTTTGTGCCTCCTGCACATGCGGCGGAGTCACCGACCAGCAGATTTAGAAATGAGCGCCAAGATCGTAGTAGTTTCTAAAGCACTGCCAGGAACAACAGTGATAGCGGTTGCTGTCAATGATGTTAACAGTTTGTTGCTGTAAGCCACCAACATGACAGAGCCTTGCACCCAAAGCGGGATTTTTATTTTTCAAATAAAAAAGATAATGCCCCCTTACCACGAAAGTTATTTCTCATGGTGAAGGAGGCGTTATTTCTTTCTTTCAATCCCTTGTGTTCTCTTGTAACCAAGTTTCCTGTAGAAAAGTAATATCTACATCCTTCAATAATATATCGAAGAACCCTCTTTTTTTTAGGTCTTGCCTAGGGAGCCTTTTGCTGTTTCTTCTAGACATGCTGAATTCAGGATTTGGGAATTAAGCCCGCCCATACATTTCATTGGCTCCTTTCAGTGTCTTTTGGAATAGTGTTTATTTCATTGGTTTAATTGTTTACTAGTCCCTCCTTGGCCCCCTTTAGTACCTCCTTCTCTTCAATTTTAACCGCCCATAAGGACAGCCCCTCTAACATGTGTCCTTACTCTGTATGTTTCATTAACTGCTACTGAGCACTAATTAGTTAATTCATGCCTTGTTTCAAGTTGATGCAGGAGGCACAAGATGGTCTCCTGCTTCGGCACCACGCCATGGTGTCTCACTGCATTGTGACTGCCCCCTTAGTGTGCTGCTCAGTACCAGTGCCTGGATTAGAACATTTTACATTTTATTTTTTTAGCAAGGCACACAGCCCTTCATCTTTAATATGCAGGCCACTCTTTTGTTTATTCAGGGGTGGCTCACCCAAATCAGATTTTCTAACATTATTTTTTTCATTTTTGCCAGCACACGATGCTGCGCTTTCACTTTCATAATAGCGGTTATACCTTCCTTTTGTGCCTACTGCACATGATATTTAAAATGGCGGCCGCTCTTTTGTTTTCTTCTGTTTGGCTCGCCTCAAAAAACGTTTCAAACATTATTTTATTATTTTTAAAGCATGTTTACAATAGCGGTCATGTGCCTTGCTTTTATGCACACTGCGCTTGAACTTTAAAATGGTGGCTGCGCGTTTGTGTTCTTCTGTGCGGATGGCCAAAATCAACTTTTCCAACACTATTTTGTTACTTTTTACCAGTGCACCATGCAGTACTTTCACTTTAATATTACCACCATGCACCTTCCTTTTGTTTTATAACATGAAGCCAGCACTCCCGCTTATTCCTAGGACCTCAAGCACCCACCTCCTCTACTGTAAGTATTCTATCTATTTAAAATATTCATTTACTATTTTTAACGTATAAGGAGTCCTGAATCACACTTGTGTCTCAGTGTTTTGTTTTAGACTTAATGAGTGCGTTTTCCATCAAAGAGGTGGATTTAACAAACTCACGCATTCATGTTACCCAAGTTTCAAAGTTGCTGCCTTGTTCCCTCTTACGCAAACTTTCTGCTGTGCTGCCCAATGTACATTCGTTTTAGCACTCATTTTTGGTTGCTGCTCCTTACTTCATCATGCTACATATGCTGTCCACTAGGTTTTTTTGCTTACAGACCTGTGCGTAAAACATACATTGTCATTTACAACGCTAATAGCTCTAACTTTCATAAATGTGGCACCTATTGCACTGCAAAGGCTTGTTATTCTGTTATATCTATGAATGTTCCTACTTACCATGTTTATGTTATGAGTGAATACAGTATTCTACTGATCAACAGCTTGGCCTTCAGCAATTTGATAGTAATTAGGAATAACAATCTTCAAGTTGCCATTTCTCATGGGACGTGTACTGTACTGATGATGAAGAGGGATATTTCATTACTGGAGTGGGATGAGATGCATTCTCTCTGTTTCTGAGTCAGACCCTCATGACAGGCTATGGTGTTATTTATAATGCTCGCCTTATTTTCTACCTCAGGAGGAGTAGTGAGACTCAATCCTAATGATAACTTTTCTCACTGGACACTGAGCCTCCACGAAAGAGTCACCATTCTTCGAGAAGCCATGGTAAGACAGAATCTTCCATTCAAGAACTTGTGCATTTTCATTTTCTCCGAATATACACAGCCTGACCAGAAATGCAGACACTTCTTTTACAAGGTTAAAATGAAGCTTCGTGCTCTCAGTCTTCAATATATGCTCCTCTTCCCTGCAAAACTGAAGGTGGGTTTCATCTCCACAATGCACTTTTTGAGACACCAGAGCAGGCTTGGGAGTGGATGGAGGAATTGAAGGACCTTTGCTCTATGCAAACCTCTATGGAAGCTGACTCCAGCACAGCAAGGTCCTCCTAATGCTCCTACTCACTGCCACTGTGGAAGAAATTATCATAACAGCGCAAACATCGCTAATACCACCTGGGGTGTTGAGACTCCTCTTCAAGTTTGGAGGTAGATTTAGGTGCAGCAGGTGGGAGCAGTCGAGGAGAGCACCTGATGGCCACAACGCAACTATTTGGGTCCCAGCCGGATGCTGTGGGAGGGCCATCATTTTGATAATTTGTTTTTTTGCAGTAGCAAGGGACTGGGGCTCGACTCCATCTGCTGGAAAAGGAGGGTCTGTTGTGTACATCAACGAGGTTTATGAGGCAGTTTGATATTCAATCCTGCTCCTGAGGAGGTCTTCTTTTAAAGAGTGGCTTGGGCCATTGGTTGTGGCAGCTGCTATGGCAGGCTCTAGGGTGACAGATGCTTCAAGGATAGAAGAATGGGGATGGGGGTTGGAGCTTAAGGGAATTAAGTTTGTTAACACTTGTTGGTATGCAATGCTTCTCACTCATAGACACCTCACACACAGACATGCTAAAGATTCTCTTATGCTGTAAGTCCGATATGTGTCAGACTGGGGTGACACTATCCTGTCCCACACCACACCCACTGTGCCACCCTGTACCACATGCACCACTGGCTCTCCACCCCCATGGCTGTTATTAAAGTAATGTCATGGAATGGGAACGGCATGTTGAACCGTATAAAATGGTCTGTTGTCCTATGCTATTCTAAACTTTTCCGGCTGATGGTTATCCTTCTACACGAGACTCACCTTCTGGCTGAACACTGCCCCTTCCTTCTATGTAGTGGATACGATAGAGCCTACCACTCAGGGTTCACCCCAGGATCATGTTTTGGTGGCTATTTTATTGCATGGAAACTTCCACCTTGGTGGTAACCAGCATACACACAGATCTATTTGGGCCATACATTGGGGTGGAGGGTACCTTGGAAGGCACACGCTGCACTTTCCTATCGGTATACGTCCCGAAGCAGTTGCTCCCCACCAAACAATGCACTCACATCAATCCTCTTTGTGCTCCTGCATGGCACCACTGTCCTTGAATTTCAATGCAGTCCTGAATCCTGAGATGGACTCCTTAAGCCCTCCGAGCCCTGGGAGGCAGCCTCGGTCCAGCCAGCCAAGGTGCTTGGGCTGACTCACTGGGGCTCTATGATGCCTGGAGGGCGTGGTACCCATGTGAGTGTGCCTATACTCACACTTCGGCGGCCCAAAGCCTATGTCCCGTATTGACATTCTTTTGCATCCGGCCACAGATGTCTGTGGTTGTCGGTGACCGACATACTGCCCCTGAATATCTCTACCCATGTGCCACTGAATGCCCAATTGGGCCTCCCTGTACCTACTCTTTGGCCAATGTAGTATGGTAATGTGTGACATCTCCAGGACCCGGGCAGCTCGGACTACATAGAGTTAGAAATCCATTCCTACTTTGGAATTAATAAAGGGACAGTGAAGTCAGCCAGCACTTTATGGGCAGTTAGAAAACTACAAGGCTTAGTAAAGGTACACATCCAGGTTCTGGATAAAAGGAAGCTAGAGTAAATTACGGCCCTAGACGCCCAAATCCTCAACCTGGCACGTTGAACGAATGAGGGATCCCTCTGCCGAGCTAGACCAGTGATTGGTGCTGGCAAGTACCCAGGTACAACAACTCTCACTGGAGGAAACATGCCAATGTTGGAGAGTGCCAACTCAGCGAGTTTATGAACACAGGGATAAAATGGTGAAGCTCCTCTATTGGCTAGCCACCAGAGAGTTCGCTTCCAAGGTGGTCCCTAAGATCATTGACACTGATGGACGAACGTGGAGCCACCCCTCAGTGATTGTGAGATTGTTTGCAGATTACTACTGAACATTGTAAAAGTGTAGGCTGAGGCCGCTCTGCAAGGTCGCCCGCCCTATCTTGAAGGAGATCCCATTGCCCTTTACCCCCAGGTCCCTTACTGGGGACTTAGATCAGCCACTCACGGCTGAAGACATCAGGCAGCTTTATCTGATATGTCCCCGGGTAAAACCCTGGGCCTGATGGATTTCCAGTCAAGTATTACCAAAAGGTTTGCACCCTCCTGTTACTTCACCTGCTGACTTTCTACAAGTAAGCTGCTGAGGTCAGAGCCTTTCCCCCGGAGCTAGACAGAGCCACCATTGTTGTGATTCCCCTAAAGGGTAATACACCTGAAGGTTATGCAGCCTAATGACGATCTCCCTCATCAATGCAGAGATCAAACTGTTTGCTAAGATTTTGGCTAATCGCCCACAACAGACTATACCCTACCTGATTCACCCTGATCAGTGCGGCTTTATCTCTGCTTGGAGTACTCACCACTACATCTGAAGAGTCCAGGTATCGTTCTCTCAATCACACACCCTCTAAAACCTGGCAGCCCTGCTCCTGATTGATTTTGATAAGGCCTTTAATGCGCTTGACCGGTCTTTTATTGATGCTGTCATGGAATGGGCCACACTAGAGACCTATCTCAATAGTCTCATTAAACTCCTTTGCTCCCACCCGTCTGCTCAAGTCCTCATTAATGCCCCCCTCCACATTCAAAGGGGCATTCAGCAAGGTTGCCCCCATTCTCCGCTACTGTTTTCACTGGCAATTGAGCCCTTGCCCAGTCTTATATGTTGGGATGTGTGCATACAGGGATGGGTCTGACGGATGGCCCAGAGGAATGGATAGCACTATACGAAGATGACATCCTCCTTTTCTCAGTGGACCTGCAATCCTCAGACCTGCGTTGTCTGGAACTCCTTGACATCTATGAAGAGGCCTCAGGTCTCTGAGTGAATGAAGCAAAATCCACGCTGGACCCAGTACAGGAGGACCTGAGCTCGTGCAGCTGGTGGTCGGCGAACCCTGTTCATCGCTTGTAATTCCAGTATCTACGCATCTACATAGCTCTGCTACTGGAATTGACATTGGGCCAGATTCACAGAACTAACTTAAGACAAGATCCTAAACTTACTACCATTTTGGTATTCACAGAAGGCACTTACTCATTTTGGTATTCACAAAAGGCACTTATTCATTTCGGTATTCACAGAAGTTTGGAGTCCTAACTTTAGGACTCCTAAATGCCTTTTGTGAATACCGAAAGCCTTAAAGTTAGGATTTTTCTCAGTTTAGGAGTAATAAAGTTAGGACTCCTAAATGCCTTCTGTGAATACCGAAAGTCTTAAAGTTAGGATTTTTCTCAGTTTAGGAGTCCTAACTTTACTACTCCTAAACTGAGAAAAATCCTAAATTTAAGACTTTCGGTATTCACAGAAGGCACTTTACTACTCCTAAACTGAGAAAAATCCTAACTTTAAGACTTTCAGTATTCACAGAACATTTAGGAGTCCTAAAGTTAGGACTCCTAACTTCTGTGAATACCGAAATGAGTAAGCCCCTTCTGTGAATACCAAAATGAGTAAGTGCCTTCTGTGAATACTAAAATGGTAGTAAGTTTAGGATTTTGTCTTAAGTTAGTTCTGTGAATCGGGCCCTCTGAGTCTTAACCTGACCCCCATGGTGGCCAGGATGAGGAGGGATCTACAGAGATGGAGACATCTCCCAATACATGTGATGGGATGGGCGGCCTTCTTTAAAATGATGGTTTTGCCATGCTTCTTATATGTCTTTCAGAATGTTCCTCTTCCAATCTCTAGGCAGTGGTTCCTGTAACTCCATGCTCCAGAATTTTTCTGTGGGTGGGCGGACGCACCCAAATAGCAATGGCTCATTGTGGGAAGTCCCCCTACGTCGGCAGACTGGGAATGGCGAGCCTAAGGTGCTATTATATGGAAGCACAACGTGTCGTAATCAATGATTGGTTTAACAGGGACTGGGGGGACCCAGGGTATTGAGTGGAACTAACCTAGTTGGGCTTGGATACGATAATGGGGACACTGTATGGGGCTCCAATCTTGCAAGCCCTGCCGGTAATTACACAGGTGATGTTCCTCAGCTGGAGAGCGGCCCTCCATCTCACGGGCTAAGATGGTAGACTGACAGGGATGACTTCCCCCTCTGGCAAAGGAAATGGCTGAATCACACTGCAGACTTAGAGGGGTTCTCAGAGTGGGAGGTTATAGGTATCACGCATCTCTGAGATATATGGACAGGTGTCTATATATATACACACTTTCCAAGAAATCCAACAGCAACTCCGATTGTCACACTCTCAGTTTCACAAATACCTACAGCTGCGACACACCCTCTTGGCCAACATCCCACTGGGAATGGACATCCTGGAGATCAGCCTTCTAGAGGCTAAATTGATAACAGGGAAGCACCAAATAGGTGCCATCTCACAGATTTACTGCACCCTAGTTTTCAATGCATCGGACCATTTCGACAGGCTGAGACAGAAGTGAGAGGCGTGAGTACAGGAGCTGGATGATGCAGAGTGTCAAAAGGCCAAGATGGCCTCCCAAGTATTGGCCATTTCCACTAAACTCAGATTGGTCCAGCTCAATTGTCTGCATTTCACATACATGATCCACCTGCGGTTATACCGAGCAGGCATAATCTCCCAGGCGGCATGCTTCCGCCACTGCTTGCCAGACGCAGACTTCTTTCATGCGATGTGGGTTTACCTGGTGATGGCCAAATACTGGGCGAAGATTGAGCGAGAATTCTCCTTCATCTTGAATCAACAACTGGAACTCTCAGCCAAGGTGGCTCTGCTGGGCCTGATGGAGGAATTGGGTGGACCGAGGATAGAGCGTATGTTCCTTGGTCCAGCCTTTTTGGTCGCTTAGAGGGATATTGCATGGAAGTGGGAATCCGTGAGACCCCCTACAATGATCGAATGGTGGGCTCGAAAAGACTAGTGCAACCTGCAGGAAAAGCAGGTTGATGAAGGGCAGGGCCAAAAAATACAGGAAAGTGTGGGGCAAATAGGGGGAATACCACGGTTTGGACTGGGTGAGTGGTTAGTGGATAATGAACAGATACTGTACTGATTGTGATGTTTGGGGGGCAAGGGAGGTTTGTAGAAGCGGTACATGTGCATGTCTGTTGTGTTCTGTGAAAATGGTAAAAATACAATAAAGTTCGTTTTTCACAAAAATGATATAATTTTCTCTTTGGCACACAATACTAGATTTGCAACCAAGGAAGAGATAAAATGTACTTTTGTTAGATCTCTCCACTCATTCCCAGTCTAAAAGCCCACCTGGTCCTGATATTTAGATACGATTTCAGCTAACATTGGAATTTGTTTACATAGAGAAAGCATCTTTGATCTATTTAGGGGACACAATTTCTTAGCCTTTTTTACTTTTCTAGGCATTCCAAACAACAGCTCTTGTCCTGGGGGCTTTCGATGCAAGGGGCTATTGGTGTGAACTAATATTCCCTGTTCGCTTGACCCTACTGGAATCATATCGCCTGGAGTCAAGGAACACTTACTGATGGCTTCGTTTGGTTGTGGTGCCCTAATCAAATTCACAATACCCAAGCCTTATCTTGCTGTTTTAGAAAATCAATGGAGGAACGCTCACCATATTTAGAGATTTCCACCTGTCTGCCATGGCTCTCTGTGATGAAAGTGCATCCAATGTTTTGGCACTTTCCGCACAGCTCACTGCTTAGCAGGCAGCCATGTTTGTTTGGTCTGCTTGGAAAAATATTTTGCTTCGCCAAAAAAACACCAAGAGCAAGGTTGGGGCTAATGTACAGGGGTTATAGGGATTGTTTGTTTTCCTTGTCCAGGGCTACCATGTCTTGCATGGCGGACCCGGGCGGTGACAGTGATAGTTACACCTGTGCCACGAGCTTACCAGAGATTGCAAGCATCCAGGAGAAGAAGGTACTGTCCTCACACAGTCAGGCAGCAAGTTGCTAGACACTGTGCTCAGTGAGTGGTTGGGCATCATTGACACCTAGAAAGCTTTAACATTTCATGCTTGCAGTCACCCAAAGAGTGTTCCTTGAGCTGCTGGTGTCGGCCAAGAAAAGCGGTGGCAGTAATATGGATTTCAGCCCTGAGCAAAGGATGTCACACTTGAATATTCTCTTCACGTCCACAAAAATGACACCAGTAGTTTCAGAAAAGAGCTTGAATAAGGCTTAAAAAATTGCCATTTCCAATATGGTCGTTTGTCCAGAGACTTCTATCTGAAATTCCAGAGTTGTTTCCTGTGATGACATTTCCTGGTTCAGTCATAGACAAGGAAGGGATTTACAAGTGATGTATGTGCCTCTATAGATTTCTTTATTTAACATCACATTGTTCGCAACTTGCTACTGTTTTACACATGATTTTTGTTTCTTGCAGTTTGAACTTCTTCTAGGACATACTGTTCGATATTCTGGCTTGGCTCCTAATGTTAGGGAATGCTTAGTGCCTTGCTAATAACTTCTGTATAAACTGTCATCTTCAAACAAAAGCTACATGATTGCCAAGGAGGTGTTTTTTGCCCTTTATGTTTGTTCATATTAACTGTGACCCTCTAAATTAGATACTTGCCACCTTTCACATGTACTATTTAATGTAGGGTGGAACTGTGACCACTTGTAGAAGTCATGCATTCCTCAGGCAATCAAGAAGGAGATTCAACCTACATTAGCAAAACTGATAGTGTACCCCAACAAACTTTATGAAGGTTACAAGAAATTGACTGAAAACTAATAATAATATGGAGGTTGAGAAACAAAACGGCAGTGGTGCAACAGCTGGCTCTGCCATTAGAAATCATTGATCCAGCAGCCTGGCTGCTTTTGGGCTCCTGGTTCATAAGACAGTGGCCTCGTTAGGCAGGAGCCCACCACCAGTGGCTGCCATGGGCTGGATACTGTAGTATGTTAAGTCTAGTAATGTAACGAAAACCCCACTGTCCAGCCAGACTTTATTAAAGACAATGCAGTGGTTAATACATAAAAGGTAACCGCTTCATTTTTAACATTGAATTAATTTCTTTATTACATCTTTATATCAGAAAACATTGAACGGATAATTTTTGCTTTCTATCATAAATATCTATGATTGTTCCAAACAAGATTTCGGCCCAGGCTGACCATCCAAAGAAGTGTATAAAGCTTCATTGTATAAACATGACAGATATCATTTAGTATTAAGCATTAACTGAAATCCCATCAAAAATTTGCAGACACATGGTCCACCACTCAGGCAGTATATCCTCCTGATTTAGGCTCTTATTTTGGATGGGCGAATTAATTCCCCTATGGGCGCTTACTGCATATTTCGTAATTATGATGTTTGTGATACATATCTTCAGGTCAATCCTACCGATATTTGCTGGGGGAAATGGCTACTATTTACTAGAACATGTGGATCTTGGTGTGGTAAGCAGAGAAGACATGAGTGGTGCTACAGGTGCATAATGGCTTACATCGATATTACCATGAATTGCCTAACATTATTGTCATTCCTGAGCCACTTGCCAAGCTCAGAACATTGGGAAAAATTTCAAAGACACCTGTATTGCCCACCCACTTCCATGGGGCATCTTTGTGCACAATCAAAATTACTTATTTTAATTGCCTCAATGATGTTCTCATGTTTTTGCTTTGGTTCTACTGTGCATATTCTCTGAAGACTGAAGTCCACCCATGTGCTTGAGCTGATTCCTTTCTCATGATGTTAGTCTCTAAAGCCTGTGCACTCTCTTTGTTTTACATGTCACATTCCAATTGAAAGTCCATATTTAAAATACTATTCCAATGTGCCTTGCCTCTGCTTAGCACATTTATTTTAAGGCCGCTCTGAGACCCTCTTTGTGTTCAAATCTGTGCCTCACAGATAATGTATTTTTCCTTTGTTAATAAGCCCTCCCAAACTTTGATTGCCATATGTGCAGATGTTCTTAACAATTGCATCTAAGTAAGCACAGCCTTCATAAAAAGAATTCTAGACACAGACTTGGGAATTAGAATGGTATGAATTTAAGTATTTTTAGGCTATCTGGTTTTAGGTTTAAACCTATAATAACTCATCAAAAGGAAAATTGCCATCACCAGTGTAAACATATTAACACTGAAAAAAAACACAACCACAAGCTAAGTGCCAGTCAAAGAAAGGAAAAGATGAGTGAAAGATTAATTTTTATTTCTTCCTGAAGGGGCCAATACAATGTAACTTTGTTAAAGGCAGCAGCAAGAAAGACTGGGCTAACATTATTCTGCTTGAGTTTTGTTGTTTGGGATGTCACTAAAATATTGTTTCTTCTTCCACCTGCTGTTTTCAGTTTTGTGGTCTTTGGTCTAAAGATAAAGTGTGTAGAAGCATATTTTAGGTCTTATTAAGTTATTTTATAAACTGTAGAGAATCAGGAAACATCAAAATCATGTTTTATACTTTGGCTACATTTGATTTCACTGATAGGTAAAATGGCTGGTTTCTTTCCCAATATATACCATAACATTTACTCACAGACAGAGAATGGGTGGAATCCTTTGCTATATCAGCCCCCTTTTCTACGGAGTAATTATTGATTGTAGATGATTTGCCAAACACTCCAGGCTTTAAACATTCAATGAAAGGTGTAGTGACAGGTACATGTGAAAAGAGGGTTGTCACCAAGCATCTGAGATAGTGGTGAAAACATGACACAAGACATTTTGTAAACATGAACAATGTTGAAATAATGTTGCAAAAAAGTTCCTACCAAGTTCAATAAAGACTGGAGTGATACTGTTTGTATTTGTAGTAATTCAGCTACGTATATGAAAAAGTTGTATGATGACCTGTCAAAATCGATACATGAGCTGAAGTGCTTTCCTGTAAGAGATCCTTGCTACTTGCTAGATGGTATGCTGAAAGCATCTTTACAATCTTCAGAGTTAATGAAGAATCCCATTGACTTTGTAGTCCATTCTGGTGCACAGTTTCGGTATGCCCAGGAACTAAAATGCTAATATTTCTCATTTTGTGCTATGTGTGGCATCAAAGAAAGAGTCATTCTAACAATGTAATTTAGCCAGTGGTTCTCAGTCCTAGAAGCGGTGAAGGCTATATTATCCATGTGGCGACTGTTTACAGAATTTTTGCTTAGTAATGATGCCAAAGGCAAGAAATTTGATGATCTTTGGTCACATATTGATAGTGATGTGAAAAAAGTACAGTCTACTGCATGCTTAGGTTTATACAGGAATACATGACTGATGTAGTGTACATAATCAAAATACTAGAGTCTGAAAACACCCTTGTCTACCAAGTGTTCAGCGTAATTGGTGTAGATCTGAAAAATCTCCTTGAGAGTAGGCTGGGTGACACTTTTAGTGACTTTGGCACTGCAACATGCTGTATGCTAGAATTCTTACCACTTGGTAAGCAAAGAAATGTTGAGGAGTAATTCAGGAAATGTTATTTTACAGTCTATGGGAAATGGCGTGCAATGATGCATAGAAATGTCCCTTCACCAACCATGGCATTTGAAGTTAATGAAGCCTCACTGAGGTACTCTGCACCATTTCTAGATACCTTCTGAATTTTCACCAGACTTTGAAGTGCTGCTTCATTTTTGACTGCTTCAATAACTGAGGGGCATATGCGCCCAATTCAACGCAAATGTTGCAGAACATGTCCTAGAGAATCACAATCTTCAGGTGCACCAGTACTCGCATTGGCCAGAGTTAGCAAATTGTGTACTGCCTGTTTTGTCGTTGCCCATCTCAAGTGCCCATGTTCAGAGGGCCTTTTTCACAGATATACGGACACATTGGAAGGAAAGAGCGTGCGTGCATGACCACAGACTCATTAAAGAAGTATTGTATTGTGTACTACAATACGTTTGATTTGTAAAAATGTAATTGGACCTCATATACCCTGTACACATGCTGTCTATACACATGCACTATCCGTGTAGAAAGCAAGCAAAACCATAAACACCGGAAAAACACTGTTTCTGTTATTTTTAATGGAGCGAAAATGTGTAACCTTTGATAACCACAGTTTTTTTAAGGTATTGAAAACACAGAAAAAAACACAACCGGATGTACCAAAAATAGAAACTGAAAACAGGAAAGCCTAAGTATTTTCATGAATACATTCGGTTCTGTATGAACGATTTGTGAGGAGCAGTGTTATTAAATAGAGGTGCTGCAATGGGGCATAACAAGAGATTTTGTTGGGGAATAACATCAGTAGGAAGCCCTATATTTTTTCAGGTTGCACACTGGGGGCTGTTTCCATGAGCCCATACTACAAGCTGAAGCACAATATACTGGTGACCAGAGTGGAAGTCAATCAGTATAGTTGTATTACCCTTTTGCGCTCAATTGGGTCTTGCCATTTTCTTTATATAGTACACAGTGGCACCTGCCACTGTGCAGGTATAGTTAGGTCAGAGTTTTCATAGGAGTCCAGCAGTACCGCACATTAAAAAAATAGAGTGATCTTATTGGCTGAGAGGGCTTTTTTCTCATCGCACGCTTTGGTCCCATAAGACTGGCATGGTCCAGCGGGGGTACTACGGGTCTCCTGTGTTGCCTCCTGTGAGGTAACACAGGACTCTCATGGGAGCCAGCAAGGAATCCAGTGTACCGCAGGACCTTGAAAACACAACAAAACAGAGAGAATAAAATGGAAAATGTGGGGTGGAAGTCCATGTGAGGGTTGGCCACCCACACTGACTGGGCACCAGCCTGGCCCTGCGACCAACCCCATGCCATGCTCAGCAGTAGGCCATGCATGGTGGAGTTTTGGCTAAATGCAGGGTGGGAAACCAGACCCTGAGGCCAGGCCCTGTGTCCAACCCCCTACAGTGCAGAGTCAAAAGGTATATTCAGTAAGGAAGTTGGGTAAATGTGTTTTTTTTTAAAAACAGTAATCCTGAAAAAACTAAGGTTAAAATGACGTTATAGTTAGCTGTACGTAGACTCGCAACTGCAGACATTTGAGGATTTAGTGGACACCTGTGGGATACCACAGGGATCCTTTTTATCACTTGCCTTGCTCACGCGCCAATCCTTGCAAACATGGAATGCAGACCGTGCATAACCCACTACGCTGCACCTGTTACAGACACTACTCACACATGGCAGGGGCCGACATGCGGTAACCGCCATCTACACCTCATTTAGACTGGACGACTCACCTGCGCTGACAGCACTGCGTGGATACTGGATCACTGAATTGTTAGTCACTCTTACTGATAAGCAGAGGCTGCAATGCCTTAATCACCCCATGATTATCATGATAAATGCTAGGATAAAGTATACTCAGTTTAACTATTTTCACCACACGTACCTCACCCCCCACAGGTTGGCCCGCATGTGCACCATCACTGCAGACATATGCCCTAGATGCCGAGACCAGGGAGGCTCATTCACACATATGGTGTGGAACTGCACAGAGATTCAAATATTCTGGGCTGCGGTGGCCACCACACTAGCAGCGGCAACAGGCACGCGGGTAGAGGTGGAGCCCCTTCATTTTCTGCTGGGGGTTATGAAACGGAGTGCGTCTCGTAAGGGATTGAACAATTTCCTGGACCTTGCTCTGGGCCCGGCCAAGCGAAAGATCACCATGGCGTGGAAGGCATCACTGGGCCCCAATGTACATGCATGGATGCTTGATCTTCGTAGGGCGCTGGTATCGGAACATACAAACCAGCTAGCAGCCGCGGCCCGAGCTACAGCGACCACACGACTGACCCTCACACAATGGCAAGACTATTTATCCGTGATTGAGACTAAATTGTCCACAGCGCCCTTCCCTCTTAGATCCACACACAGGCGCAGGACACTAAACATCATAGAGTCCCTGAGACCCACATTGACAAGCGAGCACACTGACCTGCAACTCCCAGATGTCATAGTTGTCGAGCGCCCGTTTTCTCCCCCGAATCCTGCCCGCCTCGTATCCCGCCCTGTTGCTGTCCTTCCGCGCTGCACCCCCTTCTCTCTCCCTCCCCCTCCCCCACCTGGCACAGCTACTAACATGGCTCACAGCGCTCTTGCAACGGCACACACGTTACCCATTGATGCACCAGAACATTAGACACACTTGTGCTGGTGGCTCCTTGGAGAGATCGTTTGTTCCTTTTTTCTTTTGTTTTCTTTCTTCAATTTTTTCTTTGTTGTTTTTATTGTTCAAGTCAAAATTTAATTACAACTGTATGTGACTCAATTGAGAAATTGCTGTGAAGAACAATGGCTTATTCCTCTATGATTGTCCTGATCTTATTTGACTGTGTAGAGCTCTGCTGCGCCGCAGAGTGAAGCGGCATATCAGCCACTAGAATGGACTTTAATGCTTTCCAGATGGGTGTTTCCATGTACCCTGCCTATGCCCTTTAAATGTATTGCCATTTTTTATACTGTCAATGTTCAATTGAATCGTCATGCAAATATCAATGATGTTACGTTTATAAAACTAATAAAGACCATTAAAAAAACAAGTGATGTTATATTTGGTCTGGAAATATATCATACTTTGTGTTACACTAAATTCTGAAATTCACTGAAAATCAAAGGTTAAAGTGACGGTGTAGTTAAATAAGGTGCTAAGATGTTAGCTTGCATTAAAAAAAATGAAATTCATTGAAAAAAACAGTTATGTTATAGTTAGGCCTTAAAATAATATAAAAAACTATTGATTTAAAACAAAAAAGAACCACTGACTTCACCAGTTATAGTTTATGAGTTAACTATAACTTGTGCTCCTGACATACATTGCTTATCACCTCATATATTACATCACTCATGATATGTTCGATGACATTATTGATTAGATTACTGATAACATCTCAAATGATCCTGCAGGCCTATTTAATAATCTGGGCCTATGATGGCAATTTAGATAAACATAGTTACTGATAAAGGGACATATATTACAAAGAGCACAATTCACTAACTCTTTACTACCCCTCTAATGTTGTATTGAAGTAAAAATGTTAAATTGATACTAAAATAGTTAATGCTATTCATACGAAAAACACACAAAAATTATAATTAATAAAATCTTGAACAAGACAGAATATAGCACATTACCTCGATCATAGCCAAAAATCTACCGTCCAGCTCCAAATATTTCAAGATATGGCGGTCTGAGCGGTGCCAGAGAGCACATCGGCAAAATGGACGCACTTGTGTGAGGGCCGAGGGACAGATCGGCAACACATATTAGGTTGGAGTGTCCATTGGTTAAAAAGGATTACACACAGAATGCAGGTGTACATAACTTGTTTGGTTGTGCTTGGTGCAGCCCAAACAGTTGTACCCTTTATCAAAAAAGCACTGACTGCTGTGCAGGTCCTAACTCAATGAGTTTGTATATACACTGGAGATAGAGGATACAGGTACACGTGGAACGGCTGTGAACCTACTGCTACATGTCTGACTCACACGTAGCCCCAGCGCAGCTCCCCTTAGACCAATGAGGGGGATCCAGTGAAACCTCTTAAAGGGCTATAGTACAAGGTTCCCCTGTGGATATGCTTCTTTTGTGTCCACAGCTGCACAGTGAAGGGGCACCCTGGCCTTCCTTTAGCAGAGTGTCTACAACCCTCTGAGTGTCCCCCACCCCCTTATCAGGGACCCGCTCATTGGACCAAATAGAGGGAGCAATAGGATCATACTAATTGTTCACTACTACTCAGGTGACACAGAATCATCACATCTCTCCTTGACATTTTTGTCCATTACTATGTTTAAGTAATATGAAGCATGCCCATGAGTAGAGGGGTCACCTCATTATCAGAGGGCCATATCCCCTCCCTCCCCCAACACACTAGAGAAGATCATCTTGCCATTGGATGTTTTGTAACTTTGCAACCACACAATCATGATTACAGAAGAGTCCATGCAGAAAGTCCTTAATCCAAAGATCACGTAGAATGTAGGCTGACTCTATGTGCAGATGGGGAAGGCTCTGATGTGTATATTTATTAGAGTGTGAGAATAGTAAATCTTTTAGGGGTACCCTACAAATTGGGTGTTTGAAGTAAGGCATACGTCATGGCACACGCTATGGCTAGCAATTCCAGCTCTTTGCAACTCCTATGTTTTACCCAATTTAACTGTTGATCTTTTACACATAGTTAAGGGAGTCACTTAGAGTTTTGGGGGGTATCGTGGAATCTGCCAAAAACATCAGATCCACCACTCACTGAACTCACGCTTTCCCCACCCCAATTAAAGGTTGCACCATCATAAACCTTGGGTCAAAGTGACAGAGGCCCGGTCCCAGTAGAATTCCCTGCCTTCGACTGCCATGCGCATGGTGGTCCTAAACAGGGAGACATCTTTTAATGGCCCCAATGCCGAGGACTACAACTGCCGGCACATCATGGCGATTGATTTACTTTGCGACAATAAACTCTTACCAAACCTATCCTAGGCTTGGCCATCATCTTGGGAGGATATGGAGTTTGCTGTTCTAGGAAGCGATGTATATAGAAAAGAATGCCTTTCCCGATATACTTAAGGAATATTCAGGCTACAGTGCACACACAAAATTCATAGTCCTATTTTAAAATCTTTCTTTAGTTTACACTTTTTTTGATTTCTACAAAAGAGAGCGTGAATTATGTATATTTCATAAGCTTTCAAACTGTACAATATAGTCATTAAAATTGACAAGTTGTGGTGCTCCAAACGAGAACACCGTGAAAATATTCACTAGTGAAAACCTTCCTTGATGTGGGTAAAGTAAGTGGAAAGAACACGAGTTGAACTGTATGAAGGATCGAAATAACACATGATACTTTTGTTCATTGGGGTATATAAGTTAAATGCATGAGGTCAAGAATGGTATTTACAAAATGGCCAGGTTAGTCCACAATGCATATTTACATAAACGGAGAACCGTTGTTAGCCCCCATTTCAATATTTGGAAAGTCACTTGGGGATTTGACCGGGTTAATACAGATTCATTATATAACCCACTTTTAATATTCAGTGACAAGGGTGTGGACAATATTTGTATGACTTCCAGAGTTTAATCCACTGGAGGGTTAGCTTCTCCTGGGGGACTTGGGACTTCACAAATTGGCAAAAGTGTGCCAGACGCTAGTCAAGAATAGCTCCACCACACTTCCTACCCTCCGGGCAACATAGGAAGAGCCGCGGTCGGCAGTAGGAGTTCCTGCAGGGTGGTGGGTGACGTGGGGAGGAGGAGGGGCAGGGTGGGGGGTAGTAATGTATGGATTTCGGAGTTTAACAGGTAAGTAAACATATAAATAAATAAAACTAATTTCGTTGTGCGCACTGCATCACCAAATGTGATGCAGTGCACGCAACGAAATTTGTTTTATTTAATTATATGTTTACTTACCTGTTAAACTCTGCGAGGAATGAGATTTTGATATCAATTTATGATCAATTTAATAACTTATCTCATTCGAAAACTTTGGATCGATTTTTTCCTGTCATTGAGTAAAAGACAAACCCCGCATAGGTTAGATCAACCCCATAAACTGACGCCACTCTGACGAACCACTTACGACTGATAAAGTTTTGAAAGTTTTATATAAAAGTCAAATTTAAATTCGAATACAATCCTCTCAGGATAAATCTCAAAGTATACAAAAGAATATAAAATCAATTCTAGAATCAGCAATTTAAAGCATCGATGTGAAGTGGTTCCTTTGCGTCATCTACAGAAAGAGAAAAGTATCAAGTTAAATCTGTCCCTACTCTATACTAAGTGACATCCCTACTTCGCAAGTTCCTCAACCTAGAAAGGTGTCAGCAGTTTGACTCCCAAAGAAGTTCAAACTCTCTTAGCCTCTAAAGGTAACTTTAAGTTTAAGAAGCAGTACCCTCTCTGCCTACCCATCCGCTCTCTAAGGGTCCTCGGCCTACTGCTCTCTCGCGCTCTGATCTCTCTCAGCGCATCTGCTCAAGTCATCTACCCTTCGCCCTTCTCTCTCTGAGCTCCCTCTAATCGCTAATTGCCAATTGCTATCTTCACCGAGCTCTCTATGATGGACTCTGCTCGGAGCCGTTCGCTATCTTATCCCCGGGGTGCTGTCCCTAAAATACACAATCACAGTGTGGGTGGAACGCCCCTTCGACGCCCACCACGGACTTTCCCCATGAGGTAATCTTCCAGCCTTTTCCCTTGCTTCGTCTCTTTCGCCGTCCGTTAAGTTGACCTTTCTTCTTTAGATGTCATCTTCGTCTTCTTGTTGGTGACTTCATTCAATATTACAATTGACATTTAAGATCATAAGTCAACAATTTCAGCAGAACTTTAAACTTTACGACTAGGATTTTGACCCTTCTAGGTCCTGTGAATGGACTTCTCAAAACAACTTCTCAAATTCTAAGCGCTTCTTATCACGTTCAGGCCATAAACCTTGTCCAGCGTTGTCACCCTAAATCTAGCAAGCGCTAGACTCCTTGGCTCGCACGTTCACAGCAAGGCTATTCACGACTCCTGTGAGCCCACTAAATTATAAACAGCGGACTACACTTCTGTGAACCCTTGGTCAGTCAGGTTAAACCCACAAATGACCTAAACCCTTCTAACATTCTTACAAAAAGCTTTCTACACAGTATAACCTTTAACACACATTTATATACAATCGCATTTAGCAAATTCTTACATATAAGTGAATATATGGTACATAGAATATAGACTACATAAAGTATAACTTTATATTCTCATTTGTTACATCTCCGTGTATGCTCTCTGCACATTTCTCCATGTTACATTTCACTCCGTTTCTCCATTTAAAGTTACACACGTACATGAATTCTACTTTGCACGTTCTACATTTCCTAAGCATTTCTACACATTTCTACATTAGCCCACTACGTATACGGGCCTTCTAGATCTAATACATGTTCTAAAGTGAATACAGTTACATTTCCTATATTACGTTAATTACATCTGTTAACTTTACGCTATAAGTGTCAACTTCACGTTACGATATACATTTCATTCCTACGTTATACGATGTGCTTGTAAATATGGCTCATACATATTTTTTATTCAAATTTGCGCTCTCTCAACTCCATAATCCATACATTACTACCCCCCACCCTGCCCCTTGCCCTCCCCACGTCACCGCCCTGCCGGAACTCCTACTGCGGACCGCAGCTGCATAAGAAGCGGACCTTGGTGAATTAGAGACTGACAATTGGACACTTCGTGGGTCGGCCATTTCGGCCAATCTCCGTTTAATCCAATTCAAGTGCCTCCACATAACATACTACACAAGGCGTTGTTTGTGGTGCATGGGAGTGGTTGACTCCCCGACATGCCTCAGATGCAGGATGGGAGAGGGTACTTCCCTTCACACAGCATCACTGAACAGGTTCTGTTGAGGTGTGACGTCCTGTCTCGGGTAGGTCCTCCCATGGACCTTTCTCCTAGACCTCAAACTGATTCTCCTTCACACCACAGAGGGCATAGTGGGGAACAAATATAAGCGACTGCTCCTGTTCCTGGGATTGACCCTGGCAAAAAGGGATATAGCCAGAGAGTGGAAAGCGGAATCCCCATCATCCCGTGGAGTGTGGAAGAAAGGGACGGACCATTGCATGGGGCTGGAGGGCACAGTTTATAAGGCCAGGGGCTGCCCTCAAAAGCAGAAATGGTCCGATTACAGGGGGATTGTTTAGACGCCCACTATCATAGCACGCTCAACAACTGAGGCAGAGATCCGGCGATATGGAGCTGGTGTAGGAAATTGATTCGATGTTTTATATTTCTAATGCCGGTTTTGTGGAGCATTTATTTGTGTTTGGAGGGGTGGGTACAACTGTGCAAATGTCTCTGCTTATGTTGATGGGTGTATTTCATTTCTTATCGTTTGTATATTTGTTGGCCTGGGTAGTCATGTCTTTTTCATAAAAATTCAATAAAATTTGTTATTAAAAAAAAAGGTTTGCCCTGAACATAAAATACTTTATCAAGACTTTGCGCTGTTTGCGTTTCTGTGCGGTGGGACAAGTCTTGATAAATCTGCCCCTTTGTGCTTCATATCAGTTTCGTATGTGCCCCGCACAGCTAGAAGACTGATTATTTACACGATCTGCCCGTAACCATGAAGTCAAGCTACCACATTGCTGCTTTACAGCAGGTGCAGCTGTCGCTTAGAATAAGGACACACACAGAATGGCATTGTGAAGAAGACTGGTCTGAAAGGCTGTCATCAATCATCGCTGGGGTTTATTTGCATAGAGCAGAGTGCCCTGGGCACACATGGGGGACCGGGCCTGCATGGACAGATCATGCCAGTGCTGCAGTGTATGTGCTGGCTCAGCGAATCGAGCGAGGGGGCTGTGGAAAACCAGATGCTTCTTAAGTTAAGGTGCTTTTTGTGAACACTCTCCATGAGCTCACTGTCTCTGGAGAAGCAATCTTTGAGTCATTTAGTTGAGTATTTACAACTGAGTTCAATCAGAAGACTACTCTTTCTACCTCTTGTCATTATTATTCTGCACGTGGAAATCTTTTGAATGTGGAGTCATTTGAACGTCACTGATCCATGCTGATCCACACAGTGAGACTCACAGAGGCCTAGGCAGCGGGGCAGAAGCATGAGTCCTAGGGGGCAACTTGGTATTCCTGGGAATTTGAGTATAATTTGCAACAATGACAATGATTCCTTCGGAATCACTCATAGGTGCATTTAGCAACTCTTAGGGAGTCAATACATGTACACCCAGTATGCATACATGCCAGCCCTGCGTCGACACCATTGTGTTAAGGAGTCCTTTTATTGTCTATTTGTGTTTGTTTAAATTCATGCGCCCCACATAAAATAGTTTTTTGAGAGAATTTGCATCTCAGGCGCTTGTAGGATCTCCTTGGCAGATATATATCACTCGAAATTAGGAGTGTATATTTTGAGATAGGTCTTTCTTTAGATCTTTCGTTGGGTACACCTTTGTATATGTATATGTATTGTATATATTGTAATTGTGATTTGTATATATTTGATTGTATTGTATATAGTTGATATGTGCTCTCTCTATATATATATTCTTCTGTGTGTCACTTTTTTCTTGCAGCATGTCTATATGTCTTTAGAAATTTGTGATTAGTAACCTCTATACATTAAGTTGTACAGAACAGGATAATTAATTTTTTTCTTGTTCGAAATTAAATGTTGAAATAATCCCTCAGTATCATCTTTTCTACTTTTTCATCTTTTTGATGTTCCTTGCCCAGATATGGGAGGGTGATGTGGGCAGAACCCCTGTAGTATTTTCAGCCCTGCTGATTCAGGCAGGAGATACAGATTTCAAGGCTATTCTCCTGCCTCCTGATTCCTAGATGCAAAATCCCGATTCGTCTGCAGGCTTCTGCAGACTGAGTATGCACTGTCAGTAACTTGCTCCTGTAGGCCAGTGCAGAAACATTTGTGTCACGCTCTCTCTGCCTTCCATAGCGCCTTCTCTGTGCTCCTGACAGGTGAGGTAAAAAACAAACAATATTTTCATTTAGTCCCAGTAGATGACAATAGACCCTATTCAGGCCGCAATAGAAGTCAATGGGAGAAATACATTCTCCCGACTAGATTAAAACAAATTCTCCCACTTTCCCCTTCTAAAATGTTGGCATGTATGCCAGTATAGTTCATTTTAGTGATGACATGCCAAACCACAGTCAGCATGGTTCAGCAACTGGGTTACTAATTGTTTATACTCCTCCAGGCGCCGTGTGAAGTAGGGATTGGTGGGTTGCTTGGCCTGGTGAAGACCAGGCTCTGTAGCCAGCACCTGCTGCACACGGCTAAAGGCATGCACAGTAAGCGTTGGCTGCTCACAGCCGGTTGGGTGCTCAACCTGGTCGAAGGCAAGGCTCTGCAGCATAAACCTCTTGTGCACAACCACAGGCCATATGCAGAAGGCATTAGTAGCTTGCGTCAGGTTGGCTGCAAGGCCGTGGCAAATCTGGGCTTGAAAATAAAGTGATTTTTTTTTAAACTAGAAATTCACTGAAAAAACACATGCAAAATCACTGAAACGTAATAGTTACGGAAAGCAACTCACGCAATACATGTCATAACTCACGCTACCTGCCATGCTGAAAACACCACTTCGTCAACAGTACAGGAACAAAAGACATTCTATAGGGAGATCTGAAGACACAATGGCCGGTTGTAAGCACCTGAGGAGGGTAGCTATAAAGTATGGACAAAATGGATAGAAATAAGCAAAAAAAAGCACTTAGAAATGTGAGTCATTTTTCTGAGTTTGCAAAATCCATAAATTTAAAAAAAAGTGTAAAAAAAAAAAACAAGTCTCCAGGTCTATGGGTAGGATCCGGGACTGGTAGAAGGCACAAGTAACACATGGGTAGTTGGGAACATGATCTAGACTGCAGCTAGCCCTGCCCACAACTGCGGCAACACTTGGCCAGCTGGACCCAGGGCCACAACCTGGGCCTTAAGTCCATACCACACACAACACAGACTTTATGCGCAGAAGGGTGCATTGCATGGTGGGGTGCACGCCCTTCACCTAACCCTCTGTCTACACAAAAGTTGTATGTGGAGCGCTAGATGTACAGGCAGTTAGGCATACGACCTGGCCACGGGCACATGCCTGCTACCAAGCACAAATGTCCTTTTAAAAAAACATAGATATTCATTGGGGAAAAAAGTCAAAACAATATGGTTCAGGTGGTGCAGCCATCTGGAGAAACCACATTCACATGGGAAAAAACCCTTTGACATTTACTGAAAATAATGCAGTTAAAGTGACATTACAGTTCTCAATCCTAAATCACCCTGCAATTTACCAATTATGATCTGCTGCACAAACAATAACTTGGCCTCCAGCAATGGAATCCCTACCTCGTCCCCAGAAAGAGCATAAATTAATCTGATATTGAAGCAATAAATGTTATCCCCTTCATCTGTAAAACGTCTACTACTGGAGAAAATGTCTTGGTGAACACTCGAGTAGCAGAAGCTAGATCCAAGAGTAGAACTCTCAATGCTGGGAGCCCATTGCAAACCTTAGAAGCCTCTGACAGTCCAGATGAATCTGTGTTTATAGATAGGCATTTGTTAGGGATAAAGTCACCAGAAAATCCCTGGAGCCACCAAGGGAATTTGCCCTCTGGCTTGGGAATCAGACATGTTTGTCTAAAAGATCGTGGTTATCTGTCAAAAAGCCCTGATGCCGGATTGGATTTTATGGAAGATGAAAACTTTAAAGCGAGTTTCTTTTTCGAGGAAAGTGGCTACAGCACCTGAGCACCACAGGCTGCTCTGTGCCATGTCTCCCGCCTTCCTCTGGCTGCAGCTCTGAGTGTGCCAGCACAATGCTTGAAGCAGGGCCGGACTGGGAACCAGAACCAGAACCGGCCCTGGCAAAGTGCTCGGCCGGCCCCCCTCCCCTCCTCCGGGAGGAGAGGGGAGGGAGGAGAGGTGCAACCGTGCTCTGTGACAGGGCCGGTATTCGGCCGTTTTTGTTATAGGGCCGTTTTTGCAGCATAACGACCCTGTAACAAAAACGGCCCCCAGGGGCCCAAAACCGGCCCCCAACCATGCGGCCCACCTGGGGATTGCCCGGTGCCCTCACCGGCCAGTCCGGGCCTGGCTTGAAGTAGGTCCATCCTCTCACTCCATCTCCTGCCAGGGCGATGGCAGGAACCTGAGTAGCAGAGTGACAAAACAAGTCACCCAAACCAAGAGCCACAATGTTATTTTCTTCCCCACTGCAGATACTGCACCTGCACCGGTTAGCGCACTCAGGCGCCATGACGCTGCCAGTCCAGGAGCGGCTGCATTACCCTCTGCCCCGCTCCAGCAATGGTAGCCTATTGAGATGGCGCTGACCCTGGAACCAGCTATACCCAGCTGAACAGCGATGTATGGAGAGCAAGTAAATACATGTTTTAGAGATAAAATACGAGTAAGCATCTTTGGGGCGGACACAAAGGAGGTGAATCTTGGAGGGCCTAGAGTGAAGGTTGCAAGGGAAGGAATTGGGGTGTATCCTATGAATATGGAAACAAAAGAAGGTGTACTCTTGAGCAAAAAAAGGAAATGTCCTCTTCAGTAAAATAATGCAGAGGCTTGTGTTCATTGGAAGATCGCCTCCTTAAGTATATCAGGCCTGGGATGAGGTAGATGGATGAAGAGGTAATGTGTTTAGTCATTTCAGTATCTACAAATAATTTCAATATAATTTCTTAAAATGTCATAACAATAACACATACATACAGCTTGTCAATGTTTGTTCACTGCCCTTTAATGATGTAGTTGATCAGCTGAAATTGCAGAGATTAACCTCCCACTAATCATGTATGTATGGATGTACATGTATGACATGTGTATAGAGTGTATTCAGCTCTTTCTCAAACTAGAGCAGGGTTCGAGTGGTCCCGGTGGACATTGAGATGTTGTTCCAGATCCTGGGTGTGCAGATGGAGAAGGCCTTACATTGTTCGTGCTCTTTAATTAGAAAACACTTTTCTTTTATGCTTCTATGACTGCAAGGGACCGACCCTTCCAAGTGTTCCTCATCCTGTCCACGTGTCAGGACAGTAAGCCCTCCGTTGTGTCTATTGCTGGACACCTTAAGTTGCAATTTCACCGGCCCCTCTTGCCAGTGATTAATTTGTAAAAAAAAAAAAACGTAAGTGCCAGGGCGGGAGGCGTAAATAGAGCCGAAGTTCGTGTGGGGGATGGGGGGCTGCACCACCCATTGCCCCTGCCAAGGCTGCCAAGGTACAAACACAACTATTAACCACTACACTCCTACAAGTGATACTATTCAGACAATTTGTATGTATTTGGACATATCATCACACTTGTTGTGCTCATTTTAAACTTAAAAAGACAGCACCACCATCTGGTGGACTGTAACTAGAGTTAGTGCTGACAATTAAGTGCTGGTGCTGAGCACCGAAAACCACAGGCTCAAATTAAGCACTACACGTACCCTCGTTAAAGCAGAATGTTAAAAGGAGGAGTGTTTCAAAGAAGCACATGCACATGCACATGTTCGAAGTAGTTCAGGATCAGTGCGACAGCCAAACTGTGCCTCTCCAAGACTGACTGCAAGCTCATCCACAAACAGAATTTGCAAAGTCTAATTTGTAGGTTGTGGCCTTATTGTTGGTAATCGTGTTAGGGTTTTTCCGCACTCACTAAAATCTGAAACTCCACAGTTATGATATGCATTTAGTCCTGATATTATATTTTCATCTATTCCTTACTCGCCCTGTCTTGAATTAATCAGCATTGCTGTCTTGGGGTGCAACCAGCCCAAGTTTGAACCACTGGTGATAAAGCATGACATGCATTTGAAGCCAGAGTATTATCTGCACAGGATGTTTAATTGAACTGCTGGTGTGCCATTTCATTGTTTCCACTATTTGCACTGAATATATGTTTATTATCTTCCCATCCCTGTGTCCCTGGCATCTAGCATCTCTTTCCTCATCATATCCACTGTAGCTCTATTAATATTCAGTGAATAGGTTTATGTGATGGCAAGGTGTTTGGTGATATGTCTGCCTCATGATATATCTGTGGGAAACAACCATTACAACGCACTACTTTTACAATGCAGTCATTACACCGTGACTGCATTTACATCGCATGCCATTACAACGCAGGCATTACAACGCATGTCACTACAACACATGCCATTATAACAAAACCATTACGGGGGGCGTGGCTTGCGCGCCATCGGCTGAGGACGTCTCTCCTGTGAGCTCCGTTACGGACCTGAGCCGCGGATGCCGTGAGGACCCTTCATGCCGTTTTTCAGACGGCGTTTTTGATACACAGCAGTGTCGGAAGGTAGACACTCTTTAATGGAGCTATTTTGCAGCCTCGAGGATCGCAATAGTGCCAACAATTTGAAACGGTAACTTTTCTCTGGCATTTCTTCACGAACGGCCGCCATTTTGTCATTTGCCGGCGCGAATGTTTATTTGCGCGTATTCTTCAACCTCCCTCTCATTCTGGCATTAACTTGTTCGGGACATTATATTAAGATGCTCCTTTTCCAATGACTGCTCAGAACCTTTATACTATGCCTATTTTACGCTAATGCGCAACAGTACCCCTCAAGTAAAACGGCCGCCATTTTGAGTCTCCTAGCTATGATGTTTTCTACTTCCTCATAATGGCTTTGTGGTGACTGCCTCATCATTGCTTCATAACGCTTGCTTACCACACCTCCCATGATCATCTGCCTCCTGCATTCTGTTGTTATTTTGTTTCTACAAGCCTCGGTATACCACCTTTTGCTTCTCCAACCTACCACTTCATATTACTGCTGTGGCATATCGCCTTGCTCATGCTCTGATCTTGGTTGATGCCTTCTTCATGAAATTGTGTGGTTTTCCGCTGTCTTCGCACTGAATACTAGTGCGTTACTTTGCGGTTTCATATTTACCACACTGTGTGCCCCTATTATTTAGAGTGCATCTCCAGTCCAGTTCACAATTTACAAGCTACAATTTCATTGGATAATCCTTACCTTTGATATCCTAAACATGGCGAATGTTTCTACTTCACCGAAGTTGGTACAGTCCGGAGCCAAGTCTAAAAGGCCTAAAAATGACCCGCCATCCCCAATTAACTCTTCCAATAACCCTGTACTGGATTCTATCCTTGAAGAGGTGCGTGGTCTTCAACCTTTTATGACTGCTACTAATGCCAAACTACAGCAGATTGAGGAGCGCTGGGTGGTTATGGAAAACAAAGTTTTGAACTTAGAACAACGAGTGAGCGATGTCCAAGACCTCTCAACTAAGATTCCATTACTTGAACAAGAGATCCACAAGCTCAAGTTACACACCGAAGATTTGGAAAATCGTAACAGACGCAATAACCTACGCGTTTATGGTGTTCCGGAAAATTTGGAGGGGGCTGACATGGTCTCCTTTATTAGAAAATTCCTCCAGGAACTTTTGGAACTCCAAACTGCGTCATACCCTCTTAACATCCAGCGAGCACATCGCCTTGGCCGTCTTAACTCCAATGCCTCCAAACCACGTGGCATCATTATGCTTTTCTTGGAGTTCACTGAATTAATGGCTGTTCTGAAGGCTGCCAGAGCCAAACGTCATCTCCAGTGGTCTGGCCATAACATTTTCATTTCCCAGGATCTATCTTCTGCTACAAATGCTCGGCGTAAAGAGTTCCTGAACCTCCGTCCCATGATGAGACAGCTCAACATTCAATATGGAATACTTCATCCCTGCTTCTGCAAGATCACACATAATGGTCGCACCAAGTCCTATGATGATCCACAGACACTTCGCGACTACCTGCTAAGTGTCTCTCCTTCCACTATGGACACTGCTAGCTAATGCTTTTCCGTCTCTCTTTGTTCTCTTTTTTTTTTTTTTTATAACCATTATTCTATTTCTTTTCCTCTTGATGTATCTTTCCGCTTTATCTTTATCGGATATTTACCTCACATCCTTGTGCTTCTCCTTTTCATAATGTCCGTCTCCTGTGTGCTCGTGGGTCATGTCCTCTCTTTGGTGTACCCTCGTCTCACATGCTTTGGTTACTCTCTTTCTCTCAGATCGAGCCTTTGTGCCTTGATCTGTTCTCTTTACTTCTTTCTGTCCTTAACTATCACTCTTTCCTCCTTCAAGTCAAGTCAAGTCAAGTCAGAGAATTTATATAGCGCACTACATACCCAGAGGGTCTCAAGGCGCTTAGGAAGGGGAGGAGGATTACTTGTCAAATATCCACGTTTTAAGTTGCTTTCTGAATGCTAGGTGGTTCTGGGTAAGGCGAAGGTGAGCGGGGAGTGAGTTCCATGTTTTAGCAGCCAGGTATGAGAAGGATCTGCCTCCCATGGTGGTCTTGTTGATGCGAGGTACAGTGGCGAGGGCTTGGTTGGAAGAACGTAGTTGGCGGGAGGGGGTGTAGAAGGACAGTCGTGAGTTGAGGCATTCCGGTCCGATGTCGTAGAGTGATTTGTGTGCGTGGGTTAGCAGTCGGAAAGTGATTCTCTTATTGACGGGTAGCCAGTGGAGGTCTTTCAGGTGACCAGAGATGTGTTCGTTGCGCGGGATGTCTAATATGATCCTGGCTGAGGCGTTTTGGATTCGTTGGAGTTTCTTCTGGAGTTTAGTGGTAGTACCTGCGTAGAGGGTGTTTCCGTAGTCCAGTCGGCTCGTGACCAGAGCATGGGTGACTGTTTTCCTGGTTTCGGTGGGGATCCAGCGAAATGTTTTTTTGAGCATGCGAAGAATGTTGAAGCAGGATGAGGATACGGCGCCGACTTGTCTGTTCATTGAGAGTGAAGAATCCAGGATGACGCCTAGGTTCCGTGCGTGGTCAGTCGGGATGGGTGCTTTTCCAAGGGCTTCCGGCCACCAAGAGTCGTCCCATGCAGAGGGGGATGTACCTAAGATGAGGACTTCTGTTTTGTCTGAGTTCAGTTTCAGACGGCTTTGTTTCATCCATTCGGCAACTTCTTTCATTCCTTCGTGTAGGTTAGTTTTGGCGGTGCTGGGGTCATTGGTGAGAGAAAGGATTAGTTGAGTGTCATCCGCGTAAGAGATGATGTTGAGGTTGTGTTGGCGGGCGATGGCCGCGAGGGGGCTCATGTATACGTTGAAGAGGGTGGGGCTGAGTGAGGATCCTTGTGGTACGCCACAGATGACTTCAGTGGCCTCGGACTTGAATGGTGGAAGGCGGACTCTCTGGGTTCTTCCGGTGAGGAACGAGGTGATCCATTCAAGTGCTTTTCCTTGTATTCCGATGTTATTGAGGCGTTGTAAAAGGGTGCTGTGGCAGACTGTGTCGAATGCTGCAGAGAGGTCGAGGAGGATGAGGGCGACTGTGTCTCCATTGTCCAGTAGAGTTCGAATGTCGTCTGTTGCTGCGATGAGGGCGGTCTCAGTGCTGTGTTTTGCTCGGAAGCCAGATTGTGAGGAGTCGAGGGATTTGTTGGCTTCGAGGAAAGCGGCGAGCTGGTTGTTGACAGCTTTCTCGATGACTTTGGCCGGGAATGGAAGGAGCGAAATGGGGCGGTAATTTTTGAGTTCGGTGGGGTCCGCTGTGGGTTTCTTCAGAAGGGCGGTGAGTTCAGCGTGTTTCCAGTGTTCTGGGAAGGTGGCGGAGTTGAAGGAGCAGTTGATGACGTGTCGGAGGTGCGGTGCTATGACGGAGTCTGCTTTGTTGAAGATGTGGTGAGGACATGGGTCTGTGGGGGATCCTGAGTGGATGGAATTCATCAGGCGGATGGTGTCCTCAGTGGAGATTGGATTCCAGTCGTTAAGGGTGTTCACGGGGGGAGAATGTTCAGCAAATGGTTGGGTGGGATGGTCTCCGGGTTGGTTGTCGAAGCTGTTGTGGATGTCTGCAATCTTGTTGTGGAAGAATGAGGCTAGGGAGTCGCAGAGGGCTTGAGAGGGGGTGATGTCGTTGGAGTTGGCCGAGGGATTGGAAAATTCCTTGACGATGTTGAAAAGTTCCTTGCTGTTGTGGGCGTTGTTGTCGAGTCGATCCTTGAATGCTGTTTTCTTGGCCTTTCGGATTAGTTGGTGGTGAGTGCGGGTGGCGTTTTTGAAGGCGTCCTTGGTGCTAGTGGTTGGGTCTTTTTTCCAGGCCTTTTCAAGGGAGCGGCAGAGTTTCTTGGACCTCTTAAGATCATCGTTGAACCATGAGGCCTTCTTGTTGCTAGGTTTGCTTTGACGTTTTTTCAGTGGTGCTAAGGTGTCGGCGGTGTTGGATAGCCATAGGGTGAGGTTGGCGGCGGCTTGGTTTGGGTTAGAAGAGTGGGCTGGGGTGTTTAGAAGGAGCGATGCGGAGATCTGGTCAGTGGTGATTTTGTTCCAGTTTCTTTGCAGAGTTGGTTGGAGGTGGTTGGTGGGTTTCGGCTTGTTGTAGGTGAAGTGAACGCAGCTGTGGTCAGTCCAGAGGAGATCCGTAGTGTGGCTGAAGGAGACATGATTGCTGGAGGTGAAGATGGGGTCGAGTGTGTGACCTGCGATGTGGGTGGGGGAGGTGACTAGTTGTTTAAGTCCGAGGTTGGCGAGGTTGTCCAAGAGGGTGGTGGTGTTGCGGTCGTTGATCTTTTCAAGGTGAAAGTTGAGGTCTCCCAGAAGGATGTAATCTTTGGAGGGGAGCGCGTGTGGAGTGATGAAGTCCGTGATGTCTTCACTGAATTTTGCGCGGGGTCCTGGTGGTCTGTAGAGGAGGGTGCCTCTGAGTGTGGTCTTGGGGTCGATGTGTATTTGGAAGTGAAGGTGTTCGGAGTTGGCGAGGTTGGCGTCAGAGCTGGTTGAGATGCGGATTGATTTCTTATGGACGATAGCGATTCCTCCTCCTGTGTGGCCGGTACGGTCCTTGCGTGTGATCTTATAGTCTTCAGGGATGGCAATGGTGATGTCTGGGGCGGAGGAAGCGTTCATCCATGTTTCTGTTAGGAAGGCGACGTCTGGAGAGATGGTGTCTAGTAGATTCCATAGGTCAATGGCGTGCCTGTGGACCGAGCGGGTGTTGAGAAGGATGCATTGTAGGTGGTTGGGGTCGGGAGTCTGTGGAGTGGTCGTAGCGGAGTAGATGTCGGTGCCGCTGAATTTGCAGGAGTAACAGGAGAAAGGTCCATGGGTGTGTCCAGGAGCGGCTTGGACGCAGTTGGGGGAGCGGCCGGGGTTAAGGGCTAGGAGGGTGGTGGCATCGTAGGTAATGCGGGAGGGCTGGGCAGCGCGAGGGGCAGGGGGTCTGGCGCTGGGCGCGGTCCAGGCGCGGACGGGCGTAGACGGGCTTACCTTTGGCGCACCTTCGGCGTGGCCGTAGCGCGTGGGGGCATTGGCCATAAATGGGTGGTGGAGGGGGCGGAGCGTGGGAGGGGCCGCTGGGAGGCGGGATCGAGGTCGAGGGAGGGCTCGGGTCAACCAGGGAAATGGCCGCAACAATAACAACAGCGCGGAGACAGGGTTAAACACAGCCAATGTAATCACGGACAATGAGCAGTCAATACAAACACAAGGATATGCACAGCAAATATAAAATAGTTTACAGTCTGCCAAAGCGCTATGATAATGTTTAGGCAAACGTGCGCGCTAGCAGAAAGGCAGATGCAGAAGTCAGCGCTACACTCAGCCAAAGCGCTATGAACAAATTTGAACAAACTAGTGCGCTAGCTGAGAGGCAAATGCGGAGGTCGGCGCTACACTCAGTCAAAGCGCTATGTAAATAATTAGCAAACAAACGAGCGTTTCCTTGCCATGTGTCGATTCCACTTGTCATCCATCCTCTCCTCCTCCCAACATGTGTAATTTTGTCTCTTGGAATGTGCGAGGTCTTGGTCACCCTGTCAAGCGTCAGAAGGTATTGTCACATTTAACCAAATTCCATTCACAGGTTGTTTTTCTTCAGGAAACGCACTGCTCAGACGTTGAATCACTCAAGCTTAAGAGACAGTGGGTGGGTCAGGTTGTGTTTTCTCCTGCTGTTAACAAAAAAGGAGGGGTTGCTATATTGTTCCATAAAGCTTTAAATGTTCAAATTATTTCCTCTCAAAATGATGATGAAGGTCGTTGGACAATGGCAAAGGTTGTTATACAAAACAAGACGATGGTTTTATTGAATATATATGGCCCTGTTCGCCCAGATCCCAAATTTTGGAAAGATATCAAACTGCTCATTGCATCTATTGATTGCCCTGATTTTATAGTAGCTGGTGATTTTAACCAATGGTTAGATCCTTTTTCAGACCGTTTGTCTTCGAGTAAATTTCAACCTGACAAAACCCATAAAAGCTTTCAATCTGCCATTGCCTCCCGTCCTTTATATGATTCGTGGAAATTGTGTAATCCTTATTTATTGGAATATACTTTCTTTTCTAATGTTCATCACACACGTTCAAGAATAGATTATATTCTGATTAGCAAATCCCTTCTCCCCTCCATTCAAAAATCTGTTATTGGTTCCATTTTTATTTCTGATCATGCTCCTGTTTATACTACCCTGGATCTCTCCCTCAGCACTGCTAAATTTAGTCGTTGGAAATGTAATTCTTTTCTTTTAACGGATGCCACTTTCATGAAAAAATGTACTGAATTTTTTAATGAATACTTTTCCTTTAATAATCCTGCTGACACTTCCATTCCTAACACCTGGGATGCTTTTAAAGCTTCTTTTCGAGCTTTTACAATTTCCTATGTTTCCACAAAAAAGAAGCTCAATAAGCAGAAGTATGAGGATCAACTTAAACAGATTAAAACTCTAGAGCACATATATTTTACTTCCAAATCCTCATCTGCCCTTCAGGACCTGATTCTTGCTAAAACGGCACTTAATAAAATTCTCACTAATGAAGCTTGTCACACCCTCCTTAAAATAAAATCTAAATTTCATGGCGGCCAGAACAAAGCAGGTAAATTGTTGGCCAACTATTTAAAAGTCAAGTCTGAACGTAAAGCTGTCGGCCCAATTTTTAATGATTCTATTAATAGACTAGTTACCTCCGATGAAGACATTGCTGAAGTCTTTCACAATTATTACCAAACCCTGTATACTTATGATACACACCCCTCTGATGCAAACTTAACGACATTTTTTGACGGTCTTCCCCCGCCTCCTTCCCTCCCCGATGATTTTTCCCACTTGGAACGTGAAATTACTCTCCAAGAAATTACCATGGCCATTCGTTCTCTTAAAAAATCAAAAGCCCCTGGTCCCGATGGTCTACCTGTTGAATTTTACTCCTCCTTCCATTCCTTTTTTGCTCCTAAACTCCTTCAATTATTTAATTCTTTTATTTTGGAGGCTAAAGCCTCTGGGTCCTTTTTGGATGCTCTCATTGTAATTATCCCCAAACCTGATAAAGATCACTCCCAATGTAAAAATTTTCGCCCCATATCTTTAATCAATTATGATTGTAAAATTTTTGCTAAAATCCTTGCCTCTCGCCTTGACTCCATTATCCCTCGCTTAATCAACACTGACCAGGTGGGTTTTGTTAAGGGAAGACTTGCTGCTGATAATGCTCGTCTTTTTTCCAATGTCCTTGCCCACAGTAAAAATGTCCCCACCCCGTTGGCAGCCCTTTCGTTGGATGCTGAAAAAGCTTTTGACCGTATTAATTGGCAATATATGTTCCGTGCCCTCCATTGGTTTGGTTTTGGCCCAAATTTTATATCCTTCGTTAAGCTCCTTTATGCATCACCCCGTGCCAGTATTTTTGTTAACAACCAATTTTCTAGATTCTTTTCTTTATCCAGAGGCACAAGACAAGGATGTCCCCTTTCCCCTTTATTATTTATTTTATGTCTTGAACCTTTTCTACAGCGAATTCGTTCCAACCCTGATATTACTGGTATAAAATTTTCCTCTGTTGATGTTAAATTATCAGCGTATGCTGATGATGTCCTCATTTACATGGCTAATCCCGAATCTTCCCTTCCACCCTTTTTGCGCGAAGTTCAGTTGTATTCCTCCATATCAGGTTATAAGCTTAATTTATCTAAAACAGAAGTTCTACCCCTTAACTCGCTGTGCTTCCAATACATGTTTAGTGATACTGATTTTGCATGGTGCCCATCAAAAATTAAGTACCTTGGTATATGGTTCTCTTCCTCTCTGAAAGATACCCTTAAATTAACCTTTGATTCATTAATTAGTAAAATTCAATCCCTTCTGCAAATTTGGTCCCCCTTGTTTCTATCCTGGTGGGGTAGACTGGACACCATCAAAATGATGATTACCCCTCATGTTTTATATACTGTATCTATGCTACCTTTCAAAATTCCCAAATCCTATTTTTCACGTATTAATTCTGTATGTACAAAATTTGTGTGGAATAGCAAACATCCCCGTATTGGTTTATCTAAGTTGATCCGTCCCAAAAATGAAGGTGGTGTGCGCTTTCCTGATTTTGGCTCATACCATTCGGCCTTTTTGATCAAACAATCCTTCTCCTTGGCATACAACTTCCTTGATACTCCTGTCCCTAAGTGGGTTCTTCTGGAACGCTCTCTTTTAAAAGATTTCTCATTTCAGCATATTACTTTTATGTCAAATTGTACCTTTATATCCAAATACCCCATTTTGAAGTATTCCCAAACTTTGTTGCAACATGTTTTTTCCTCTAATCTCTCCCCTCTGCAATGTTTTTTATCCTCTATAGTTTGGTATAACAAATTCCTTAGATATAAAGGTAAATCGTTCTATTTTAAACACTGGAAAGAAAAGGACATAATGTTTGTACATCAATTTTTTCTTGATTCCTCCCTTATTTCTTTTCCAGTATTACAAAACATGTTTAATCTACCTTCCTCATTTCTCTATGAATATTCTATTATAACATCTGCTATTCAATCTCACTTATCCTCTCTATCTTTTTCTTCCGAATCTTTTTCTTCCTTTACTCCTGTCACTCCACTTTATCCTCTTTTTTCTACTCAACTCCCTAAAGCTGCTCTTGTATATTCACTTTTACTGTCCAATTCTTCTGTTCGCTCTAAATCCAAAATAGAGACTGCCTGGGAGACTGATCTTGATGTCTCTCTTGACATTGCAATGTGGGATCGTTTATGGTCCAGGATTTTCAAAGTCTCTGTTGCTGCACGCATTACTCAATCCTTACTTTTTTTATATCATAGAGTTGTTATTACCCCAGTTTCTATTCATAAATTTTCCCCAACCTCTTCTCCCTTAGGTTGGTCTTGTTCTACAGTTACAGGTACTCTTCAACACCAATTGTACGAATGTTCATCTGTTTTATCATTTTGGACTGATGTTTGGACTATATGTATGAAAATATTATCTCTTTCCTCCCAATTGTCCTTTTTACGTATCTTTTTAGGTTCTTTATCTGAGGATATTAATATTGTTACATCATCTTCTGCTAAACTGTTAGATCTATTTATTGCTCTTGCATTTAAAGTTATCTTATCGTGTTGGAAAGACAATTCAAAACTCTCGGTCCACACATGGTGGAATTATATTTGTGATGAACACAGAATTTCTATTGCCTCCTCCACCTCTATTTCTCTGAAAATTAAATCTGATCTATTATGGCTTCCCTTTACCTCCTATCTCTCCTCTAATCCTTCTCCCTTACCGCGTGCTTCTCATCCCTTATGATCCCTCTGGTTACCTACCCTTTTTCCTCTCTTTCCTCTCTATTCTTTCCTTTTCTTCTGTTCTCATCTTTCACTCTCTTTCCTTCTTTTCTTTCTCTATTTCTTCTACCCTTCTTTCCCTTATATAAATTCCTATGGATTAATGTCTTTTATTAATATATTCATATGTACTTTTCCTAATTTTTCATGACATGCTTTTTGTATTGCTCTTCAATGCTTAATAAAAATTTCTTAAACAAAAAAAAAATAACAAAACCATTACAACACATGCCATTACAATGCATTATAAGGTAAGTAATGGAGTTTTTTGTTTTTGTTTTTGGGTGGGTATGGGTTTGGGGGTACATGGGAATAGTAATTTTTACCCCTCCACTATCCAACACTTACCATACTGTTGCACTCACTGGAGTGGGAATAGTAATTTTTACCCCTACACTATCCAACACTTACCCTACTGTTGCACTCACTGGAGTGGGAATAGTAAATTTACCCCTACACTATCCAAAACGTACCCTACTGTTACCCTAAAAGTATTATGAGTTGTAATGGAATGCGTTTAAATGTAGTTTCTAAAAATGCATTGTAATGGCATGCGTTGTAAAATCATGCATTGTAAAGGTAGCTGCGATGTAAAAAACCTTTTGTAAAGGCATGCGTTGTAATTGTTTGCGTTGTAATGTCACATATTCATATCTGCAGTGGTAGCAAGCTGCCAGCTGTTTGTCTTTGTCAATGCTTGTTTTCTTTTTTTATGGTTTTTACACAATGCTACTGCTGGGGAAGCTACCAGGCTCTCCGCAATCTAAAAAACAGTTTTGCTTGAATTTTTTTTTTTTAAAACTATATTTTTTGGGTTCGAAAAGTACACAGTGCCATAGTAGTCCTGGCACTGATGGGAAACATTAGGTGGGTAGATGTCCTGTTTGTGAAAAGGCAGAATGCCATTGCTCACAGTTAAGTTAGCAAATGACTGAAGAGGGCTGACCAATGACTGACGTGTTTCTTTCACCCACTACAGCTCTCATGCTCTAATGGGTGGAATAAATCTGTGAATGACATAATAACAGACCAGTGGATGTAGATGGCTGACTGCAAGCCTCTATAAATTAAGGACCAGCTTTACAATGGTGTTGTGCCGGGGTTGCGTCAGTTTTGTGGTGCAGCCTAGATGCCAAATCATATTTGACATTTACTAAGCCAAATAAAGCCACTTCGTGTGCCTTTGTGTGATTTAGTAAATACAAAGTAACACAAGGCAACGCACAGTGATCCCATGTGTTCGATTCGGGTAGGCGTTACATAGGTGGAGCATGGGCACAGTGGCATGGGAACTAGGAGTGCAGGAGGTGCTATAGCACCCCCATAAAACTTGAAAGAGCATAGGGGGAGAATGAACTTTAAAGGGGCCCTTCAAACATTTTGCTTCTGGCTTCATTTGTTGTGTTTTCAAAAACTATAGCCACTATATCTTAAGGGCCAGATGTAGGTGGCCATTTACCGTCCGGTAACGGCCGATTTCTACCGTTACCGACCGGTAAATGGGTTTTTGGGATGTAGGGGGCCAATTTTACCAAATCGGTAAATTTACTGATTCGGTAAAATACCGAAACTGTATTTTTACCGATTCGGTAACTTCTAGATGTAGGTGGGACTCTTCTGAGTCCCAAAGGCCTTTCAGATTCGGTATTTTAACACCCAATCCAATTGGGTGGTAAAATACCGAATCCAGGTGTGCATGCACATGTGTGCATGCACACCTATGCCATGTGACAGACAGACATGCCATAGGTGCCCATTGATTCCTATGGGCTTCAATGCCCATAGGAATCAATGGGCATTACCGAATCGGTATTTACAGAATCGGTAAATACCGAATCTCAACGATTCGGTATTTACTGATTCTGTAATACCTACATTCCGCCCCCCCCTCTATTTTACCACTTCTTAAATACCGAATCGGTAAAATTCGGTATTTAATAAAATAAAATTCCCTACATCTAGGACTTAGTGTGGTGACTTTTTTGCCAAGCACCCCACTCTAAAATTGTTCCAGCACAACTATTTGGAAATTCCGATGCATCCACTCATGGGTTTTAACACCCCCCCCCAGATTCACAAAGGCTTTTAATTCTGAGTTTGCATCAAAATGGTGCGTCTACCCGACAGAGGCGTAAAGAAGAGAAATACCTTTATATCTGCTTGTTAGGTCCTCTTTCCACGTGCGCTGCTTATGCCTCTAAGGATTATTTTGTGCATAACGGTATCTCTTTCTGTACAAAAACATTCATGCTTGTAAGGCAGGCATTTTTGCACAATATGCAGACACCTTTGCACCATGGTGCAAAGCTGCCTGTGCTGAAAGCAAACAGTGCACCAGAGCAGGAAGACAGCAGAACTTCTCCATATCGCATTACATCAATTAATAATAAATGTTACACTAACTTTATTATTCATATAATGTTAGTAAAATAAAAAGGTCTTGACAAGCGATAGCCCTAAAAAGGGTAACTAAAAATATGCTTTAAAAAAATAGGCAAACCGTTATGGAGAGTTTGAAGTATGAAATATGAATGTATTGAAGGAATGACATATAAAAAGGGAAAAAGCAAACTGAAAGTCCATTATGGCAAATCCCACATAAACAGAGACAGTCCAGAACGACATATAGAAGGGCCATCCCTTTCACCTTACTAAAAACCTGCATGCAATTATAATATAAGAATAGTAGCTACATAGAAAAGATATTTTTTGGCTTGCAATCTAAAATATACCTTTTTGCTTGAATTCACTCCAAACCGGCCATTAATACTTATTTCTAGATTAGGACACAAAACACTGAGCTAAATGTTAACCTGTAACAATTTAAGGCGAAAAAAAAAACTATCAGTTGTTATTGAAAGAAAATACGTGCAGTTTTCTTTTAACTAATTTCATCAGGCAGAAATTAGGGAATACATAAGAATATTTTAATAACGGTAGATAGAAAGCAAACAGGACAGGATTGTCAAAAGATGAGAACGATGTTTAAAATTTGGAATTGAGAAGGACTATGAATCTTTTTTTCAAAAACGTATTAAAAACAAAACCTCTCAATCCATTCACCCCTGGCATTACTGCACAGAAAAAACAGAAAAATATTCCTTTAGCCAGAAAGTTTAAAACAAGCATTGACAATGCCAATCGTGTTGGGTTTTGCATATTGAAAATCTCTTTGGAAGGCAGAGTAACGCTCAGCTTTAGTGAGAGCAGTGTAGGGCCCTATGGATATAGGGTACTGAAGTAATGCAGGATCACACTGTATCTCATGGTCCAAGGACATGGGGGTCCAGGAAGCAGGGGCACGTGGTCCATACGATGCAGAGTCAAGGGGTAGGTAAGGGGGTGAAGGAGTAGTACTCAGTCAAGGGGGCAAAGCGCAGCGCACGGTCAAAGGGGTGTGAAGCAGTGCAGGGTCCCCTGGGGAACAGTATAAGTAGAAGCAGGACAGGGCCCAGTGAGGGAGCAGCGCAAGATCCAGGGGAGGAGCATCAGTGTTGTCATCAATGATGCAATTTGAGATGTCATCAGTTATATCATAAATGACATCCTAGAACATGTCATAAGCAATGTAATATGTGAGATCATAAACAATAGGGCTTGATGAGGGGGGTCACGTGTCCCCTTCTCTTAAATATATCGGCCCCGGGAGATGGGGTTCCTGTGACTTTAAATGGCTCTGGGCGGGGGGCTGCATGCCCCTCCCCTTGAATATACCCAACACCAGGAGATGGGGACATGAATGGGCTTGGTAGGGGGCTCTACTGACACCCTACTAATGGGTCAAGGTCAGAAGTTTCGATTTGGTGGCATTGATGTTAACCCCTTCCAGGCTGATGACGAGCTGGGCTCGTCATGGCGTAGCCTCTTCGCACGCTGATGACGAGCCCAGCTCGTCACGTAAAGTGCGATTTAAAAAATCTCAGCGTGCGAGCGGAATTCCGCTAGCGCGCATGAGGTTAAAGCTGTGCTAACTGTGCAGGCCTGTTTTAATTATATTGAGCTATACAAGCGGCCTACAGAATATGTACTTTGTGATACGCTCAATGTGTATTTCTATCACCTTCGCCTGAGAACAGAGCATGTTTTTTGCACCCCACTGTCATTTATGCACATGAAAATTGTTTCTCATATTTTCTTTATTTAAAGATTGCTTTTGGAATGCCTTTTTTTATTGTGAGTTTTTGCTGAATTATCATACTAGGGACTACTGTTCCTTTAAAACATTGATTTTAAAGCCCCACCTCTTCAAGAGATATAAGTAATTCTGTATTTTAGAAAGAGATGTAAACGGGTCAGGAGGACGTCATCTGCATAAAATATGATCTTATGCTCCTCTCAGCTAAAGTGCTTTCCCTAGACATCCCGCCATTTTGTATGTGAGTGGCAAGGGGCTCAATACTAAGGGTAAATTGAAACAGGGAAAGTGGACAGTTTTGGTGCATACCTCTCTCCAATTGAAAAGGTCTAGAGATGCATCCATTCAGGATCACCCGCGATCTAGGTGCATTGTACCCCACCATGGCCATTGGTATACACTTTGGACCCAGCCCCATCAACTCCATAGTATTCTTTAGGAAGCGCCAGTTAATCGATCAAATACTTTCTCAGCATTGATCACCAGGATAAATGCTAGGATCTTTTTTTCTTTGCTTTTTCAATTAGGTGGATGACCGTCTAAGGTTATTATCTGCCTGACGTGCCTATATGAAGCCTGATTGATGAAGTGCATTAATGTCCGAGACTGTCTCTAGTTATTGGGCCAGGAAGTTTGTTTACATTTTAGCTTCAAGTTCAAGGGGACTATTGCCCCTCGTCTTTTCACTTCTTATGAATTAAGGACATAGTGGCCTCAGTCATCGATTGGGTGACACTCCCAGTTGACGAAAAGGAGTTATATAGATGGTTCAATACATGTGTTAATCTGCTTGCAAAGCCTTTAAAGAACACTCTGAGAAACCAGCTTGCCTGGCATTTTGTTGTTCTTTAGAGTTTTTATAGCTGCTTTGACTTCCTCGTTTGAGATTGGGGATTCCAATTCTAAGGACTGGTTGCCAGAGACTATATCCTGGGGATTAGTAACCTATTAATGATCTTGCAGTAGCTCTGACGGGTATTTTGCCTCGTGCAGTGAGGCATAGTAATCTTGAAAGGCCTATACTTTTTCCTCTCCTTTAGTTAATTATTCCCATTCTCTAGTTAAATCTCCTTCACAAACCACAAAGTTTCATGCAGATCCGCTGCTCTTCGTGAGTCCCTATCTTTTGCCCTGTGCATAGTACAGGTGTTTGAGGCATAATAATGACAGTTCTGCCTTTTTGGTGTTTTAAGTGCGAAAAAGCCCCTGAATAACCACCCCTTAACGGTCCGGTGTCACCTTACAGCAAACCAAGGACTGAAGAGATGTACAGGCACATGCATCAACCTTTTTTGTGAGCGCAACCAGTGCGATTTGCAAAAATCGTCCGTTTGCACCCGCAAAAAGGGCTTCTGCAATGCATCAAACTGTAAGGCTCTCGCAATTTAAGAAATTGCAATTTATTGTGATTTCTTCAATTGCGATTGCATTTAGGGAATCTCAAATTGGGATTCCTTAAATACAATGCATGATGGAATCACAAATAGTGATTTTGCTAATAAGGGGCTCAAATTACCATCAATTTGAACTTGATGGTAATTTGCAAAAACTTGGAAAAATGCACTAAAGTGCATTTTTCAAAGTTGTAGGTTACACACACACATGGCCTTGGGGCATGTGTGTGCGCAACATGTGTGCACAGATCAATTTCAGGGGTGCAACAAGGTGTCCTTTTGACACCCTTGCACTCTTGAAATTGCATGCGCAATATGCGAGTACCTATTAGATACTCGCAAATTGCGCATGCAATTTCTCATTAATTCCTATGGGCCTGTAGGCCCATAGGAATGAATGGGAAGGCATTCCTTAATTGCGACTCGCAATTTGCGAGTCGCAATTAGGAATGTTTGGGAATCGCTAATTTTATAGTGATTTATACATGAATAGGCTTATGCAATACCTTAAATGCGATTCCTTAATAATCGCAATTAAGGAATCGCAAAAGCCTACATCGATGCATGTGCCCAATAATGCTTCCTTGCCTTTGAGATTTTACTGAAGTCTCGGATAGGAGCGGAAGGTGTAGTGACATGAAAATTCCACATTCCACATCTAGGTCTGAAGCTTCCTGGGAGCCTCACATAGAGAAGAACTGAGATACACCTAGGCAGGCCATGATGCTGGAGTAGCCTTGGGAAGTTGAAAAATCAGAGAAGGCCTATCCCATCTCAGCTTATCTTTTTCTAGAAAAAGGACTGCTATGAGGGTGTTGGGGAGCTTCTATACCATGCCTCTTCCTTTCTCCACTTATCGTTGCAAATGAAGTGGCAGGGTGCCAACCTAGAATGCTTGCAGCATTGTGGTTAATGAAGATCCTACAGCTAAGCAGCTTCTTCCTGGGCAGCCCTCCCCATCCAGCCATACACAGTGTGGCTGAGATAAGACCACACCCTACGGTTTCCTGGAGAAGCATGCTCATTACTCATATCCAGCACCACCTCCCACTCTATAACTGGGCTCTCCACAGCCACAGCAACTGGCAGGCAACTCTCACAGCACAGCACCAATGACAAAGTGAACTGGCTCTGTCCTCTCCTTCCTGGCCATCCTCAACTTAGGGTGGCACAACCCCAGTAGGCCTGCTGACCAGCCTGCATCACTGCACCACTGTGAGCCAATCCCCTGTCATACAAGCTGTCCTTTTCTCTCTACTTTAAATCTAAGAGGACAGTGGCCATTGCTCATTACCCCAAAAGTTTTGTCTGAGCTGCTTGGCAGGAGGCCCAACTTCTGGCCCAGAATAGTGCAGTGTCGGTCTTTGAGGAAATCTTCTGCTGTTTTTTTTAGGTTTTTTTTTTTAGGAGTTTTATATATTGGGAATGTGAGCATCAGTTGCATTACATAAGGACTCATTATTTTTGTTAGGCACATAGAGATTAAGTGATTTGCCCAGAATCACAGGATGTTGAGTATGGTAAATGGTTTCTATATCTTTTCTCTCTCTACCACTTTATCAGAATGTCCTGTGACATCATGGAATGTTTGAGTGTTTCACTCTGTGGAGATTGTCAGTTGGTCATCTCAGGCTGAGGAGCTGGTAGCTCTCTCCTGGTGGGGTTTTCTCCTTGTATCTTCCTATCCTGTAACCTGCCACCTAACTACCTGCTAATAAAGAGGGATCTTCTACTACACCTGGACTACGCATCTTTGTTTATGTACCACATTTTGGCGACTTTTCTTGGACTAACCTACGCTGCACAGAAAGAGGATTGTAACTCAGCTTTAAGGAAACAAAGGATAGATCTGGGACCCAGTAAAACTCTAAACAGAAGAAAACTAGTCACTTCAAGGAACCAAAGCAACGCCCAGTAAACCCCACCAGCATCCTTTTCATTCTGGACAGCCTGTACCCTGGGCGTTTGTTGTCTGAAGGAGCTAACTGCCATCTTACTGTCATCTGGACATTGCCTGTCTCCAGCCACAAAAGCATCTGAGTTTCAGTTGGCCTGATCACCCTACTGCTTCTCTACGACTTTTATACTGTGACAGTTCGCCCTTTTTGCATCTACTGTGGAACAGGTGAGACCAGCGTGTTCTCCCACAGTGTGGGCACGTTTATCCTGTGAGCGCCTGCTGTGTCTGCTTTCACAGAGTTTCCCCGGCGCTGGCAGTGCCTTCTCCTTCACAACAGCCATCATCTATGATGTTTGCTCGCAGCGTACCTACTTCTATGGCGGTGTTTGCCAAGAAAGTGAAGTTTCCCCTGCTTTCCTGCGACTGCGACCAAATTGAGCACTGTGAGCCGACGCTCGTCTTTGTGCGAACTTGACTGTGAGTTTTATTTAATTGGTAACTGGGGGACATTTTAATTTGTTTTTTATGTACTCACTGTGTAATTATCTTCATAATAGTTGAACCGCCGCATTTTTTTTAAAAAACAAGCCACGAGCCCTTGCGCGCGCACAACCTTACCGGTCCCGTGTTGCCGGCATCTTTTCCTCTATGACGTCTGCTCCTTGCCACTTGCCAGTTGCTATGCAACATTGTTCAGCACGTCTAGCCCGTGAGCCATCCGGCACGGACGTGATGGCGTGCCGCCATTTTCTTTGGTCTCAGTGCGCAGGTCTTCTCATTGCGCATGAGTGCGTCTGCTGCTGTCACTTAACATGTGTGTTGCCTCTTGGTCCGCAACAACTTGCCCTGCAGTGTGGAAAATATGTTCAGCGGCAAGCGGAAGGTGAAGAATGCGTAAGGGGACAAGCGGAAGGTGTAGGTTGCGTCTCAACGGAGGATAGTTCGTATGTCGTGTCTTTGAAGTTACAAGCGAAATGCTGGGACTGTCGGAGTCACTGTGAAGTTGTCACACTTCACTCAGTTTCTCCTCCTCTCCAATGCTGGCGCAGGGGCGGTTGATGTCTCAACATTAGATGTACTTCTGCAGCAGTTTTCTTGCCTTGGTTTGATGTTTCGTTTCCTTGAGCGGAGGATCCCGTGGTCTACTTTTCAGGACTTGCCTGCACGTCACCCCACTTAGTTTCCTGGTGTGAAGTCATTCATCGGAGTTTATGGATAATCCTGGCTATGAAGATCTCGGGTGAGAAATCGCTCACCTGAGCTAAATTCTTTTTTTTTTTTCTTCATTTGCCTATGCTTCACCTTATTTGTATTTCAGTGCTTGTTGTGGGTTGGTGTGTGTGTTGAGCATAATGGATTGTTCCGTCTTTCTTTGGGAAGTTCTTCATGTGTTTTTTCCCATTGTGTATTTTGTACATTGTGTCCCTCGTCGTGGTGGTTGCTTTGACTTACACCTAGAGTTACACAGAACTCTCTCTGGGTGGTCTAGTCCTTTTTGTTGTTCCCTTTTGTGGGGAGTTTAGTTTCCTAAGGCAACATCTTACCCTACGGTGTACCCTTATTTAGGGGAGGGCGTGTGGCCAGTCAATGCCATATCTTGAAACTAGGGTGATGTTGTACCTTATGGGGTACCCTGTATCTTTATCTATATTGGGGACGTTGTAGTCTTGGTCTCACAGGGTGTGTATCCTGTGTTTCACCCTGCTTGGGCAGCTAGGGTGTTTGTGTCTAATCAATACCCCATCCATGTACTAAGGGTTAGTACCTATGGTGTACCCTTACTTAGGGGAGGTTGTGGGGTTGTGGTGCCAGCCAGTGCCTACATTTTGTCTCTTAGGGTCTTTTAAGAAGTTACGTTGTACACTTTTAACGTGGTGTACCCTTTCATTAGGGGAGGTTGTCTGAATGTAACTACTATGTTCTAAAGTTTCAAGGATTATTATCCTTTGTGTACCCTTTTCTGGGGAAGGTGGTGTGCGTGGTCAGCGCCACCATTAAGTGATGTTGCGTTGAACAATTCTTACATTGTTCAATTGTGTACCCTTTTGTTAGGGGAGGTTGTCTGTCTTTGTCTAATTTGCATCACTCTATTTGGGTATGCGGGGTGCGTGGTCAGCGCTACCTCTTGGTGTTGTTGTGTCACAGTTGTCAGTGTGTGGTTACTGTGTTCTTTCTTCCAGGGGTGTTAGTTTCCTCTGGTGTACCCTTTCCTGGGGAGTTGTTGTGTTCCACAGTTTAAAGGTTGCCTTTCTACGTGTACCCTTGAAGGAGGGTTGTTAGTGCTCGTCATGCACTAGTCTTTATTGCTAGGCTTTCCTTTTTCTGTATAGGTTGTTTGTTCATCTTATTGTGCTTACTTCCACCTGCACACATTTTGTCATTTAGTTGTTACACCCTACTTGGTTTGCCAGGTTCGCTACCTTGTTTTTTTTAAGGAGGGTGGATGGGCATGTTATGTAATTTGCATTCTTGTGTTTTGTCCAACCATGACCATTTGTGCATCTTATGTATATCTTTCTACATGCCTCTTTTTATTTTCCTTTGCTTCTGCTTTCACACTTGAGTTTCCTGCTTTTCAAATTGTCTCTTTGACTAGCTCTTGTGTCTACAGTCTCCTCTGAATTCTTCTGCTCCATCTTAACTTCTTACTTGCTGTTGTTCGCTAACGGAAGAGGATGTGTGGTAAATGGTTTCTATATCTTTTCTCTCTCTACCACTTTATCAGAATGTCCTATGACATCATGGAATGTTTGAGTGTTTCACTCTGTGGAGATTGTCAGTTGGTCATCTCAGGCTGAGGAGCTGGTAGCTCTCTCCTGGTGGGGTTTTCTCCTTGTATCTTCCTATCCTGTAACCTGCCACCTAACTACCTGCTAATAAAGAGGGATCTTCTACTACACCTGGACTACACATCTTTGTTTATGTACCACATTGAGCATCTTTGCAGAGACTCAAACCTAATTCCCCAGATTTAAGGTCGACCTCCCTTGCCGGTAGGCCACATCCTCACCCCCAGTTCTATTAAGCTGTACAGCACATGGATTATAGGCCCAGCATCCTCACTGTGGCAGAATAAGAGAAAGGCCAACAAGTACACCAGAAGAGGTGTAAAACAAGGTCAACCGGCATGAAAAAGAAATTTTAAAGCAAGAGTGCCCCAAACAAAAACTTTAAAATGTCACAAAATTAACCGCTGCTAACGGTTAACGAAGTTCTTTGTCTTCAAACAATTGTACTTTCTCCTCCTTAGTACTGATACAGCCAAGTGCCGATCATAAAGCACTGCTCAGAAGCCCACGTCGGTGCTAATAAATGACAGTGTACTGATTACCAAGGCTGCATAGTCCTGAATACACCTCCGCCTTCTTTAATCCTAGTGGCAGCACCTCCGCTAAGACAAAGGAATGTCACCCCACCGTTTTTTTTCAGCGGTATAATAAAAAATAAAATGATAACCCAGTTATTATCATTTTAGTTTTCCCTTTTTCATGCACAGCAGCTTTGTGAGGTGGGGCGGGGCTGACAGAGCAGCCGAGGAGTGGTTTGACCCCACTCTTACGTGCACATGACTGTTTGGCCAACCCTCTCAGTCATGCGCACTATCCCTCTTCTCTACCCAGGCCGCATTACAACCTGGGTGGAGAACATGACCAGGACCCCATACCCCATCTGTGCGCCAATCCACAGCGCTCAGACTAATCACAATGCTGCATTGCAGTGTTGTGTTTGGCTCAGGGGAGCCTGGGTGCTTCCTGGCTGCTTCCTGCTCCTGCCGGCAGGAGGAAGAGAGGCGTGACAAGGAGGAGCGGCAAGGAGGATGCGGCAAGCAGGCAAGTCGAATTAAATGTATTATTTAACCTCCCCCCCACACACCACCACTGCCTCTCCGCCCCCATTCGGTAACAGCCACCGCTGTTCTTTTTCTCACTTTTGCAGGCTCCACCCTTTTCCCTTGATTATGGTATTTCCGCCCTTTTCTTTCTCCTTTTTTTCCATTTGTGTGCTTTTTTCCTCTCTTGTTCTCAGGAAATGTCTGATGAGGGAAAAACAAGTTCAGGTCCCCAAAAATGAGTGCCAGTGGCCCCCACCAGCCCCCAACGGCTTAAATGAAGACCTGTAGTGGTGTAGCAAGGTCAGGTGGAACCCGGTGTGGAAAATTTCTTGTTACCCCCCCCACACATTGAAATTAGTAAAAGAAGGAAAAATAAGATACTTGAAGCTTTGCCTTTCTGTTTTATTCTTTGCTGCGCACCACTCGTTTTAAATAATATTTTTTTGAAAGTGTTGTGAGCCTCAAAATTTCTTTTTTATTTTAAAAACACATATTGGGACGCTCAAGGGCAGCCATGCGCTCTATAAATCCAATTCCATTCCATTCCATTCCATTCCATTTTTGCCATTTTCTCACCCCCTCAGTGATAACACCGAGGGCGGCCCGCACCCACCGCACCCTCCCTTCCTATGCTGCTGACTGGCCATCCAGCTTCTTTCTGCCTAGGGCTCCAGCTAGTTGTGTATCCTTTCAGAAAACATTGTTCCTAGTGCTGCCTGCGTAACTCTGCTCCTGATTGCAATAAACTACTGAAAGATGAACTAAGGTCAAGGCCGTAGCAGGCACATGGCGTTTCCCCGGTGGGACGGATAGATGGGGGCCGGCTTTCGACCAGTGGGGGCTGTTTTTGTTCATGGGGGGCAGATTTGCAGTAGTGCTGCAAAATCGGCCCCTTGTAACAGAAGGACAGCCCCAGTGTACCCCCCCCCCCCACCTACCCCCACGGCTGGTCAGACGTAATTGCCCGGGCTGGTTTGAGATCCCAGTCCGGCCCTGATCAAGTTACCCGGGTCCAGTCATTCGACTGAAGACTAATTTTAGCACTGGGAAGTGCATTTCTCAGTTTTTGTATATATTATATCTAGTTCAATCACTAAAACTTGAATTTTTTTTACCATGAAAAAATTTGTATTTGAGATAAGGTACATAAATATTGTAAAATGTGACAATTTGAGTATTTAATAAATAGTTCTCTGTATTCAGCATATCTTGTTTAAATGTTATTAAATTATTCTCACTGTTGAGCAAACACATTTCGGTATATAAAGCTACGTGGCAACAGTATTTTCATTGTAACATAATAATTTTAATTACTGAATATAATATCGGTAATTCCAAATGTGATATCGAAATTTCTTTTTGTGATGCATATAATGCATTCTAACATAATATGTAAAAATATATCTCTCTGGTTGATGTATGTGCTTCGATGTGTGAGACAGGCTGCTCATTATATGACTTAATAGGCTTAATCATTAAAAATGCATTCTCCAAACTGAATGAAGGCCACAAACCCCCTCATATCCTGAACAATAACGGTGTCTTATAAAGCACATTTGCTTCTCTAACAATCGTTTCCAGAGTGGTTGGTGTTTGGTTGGTTGGTGGTGCGTGCACAGGAAGTGAATCCATGCAGAATGTCACCCATTTCCGTCACGGAGTAAGATCATGGGGCTGAGACTGAAATGTGCGAAATCCACAGGTAGCGGTCAGCCCACATCTGACAGCAGTCCCAGCAGTGACCAAGCAGGCAATGGTTAAGGGAAACTGTCAAATACTGCAGAAAAGTTTCCATTTATGCATGTCAGGTTTCCACAAAATGATAGCTATAAATGTTTGTATTACTGTGTAATTGTATGCCACAACTTCATACAATTACGCTGTAGTAAACCCCTGTCAAGGGAGGTGAGATAGTGAAGATGTTGTTTGCCTAAAAGGAAAAAGGGATGCATTTCAGAAATGCAAATGAAAAGTTTTCTTTTCTTTTTTTTCGCGTGGGCCATTGCCTGCTCTGAAAATTTTTTGTAGCCCCCATTCACAAAGGGGAGGGGATTCCTTGGGGACTCCTTCCCGTTTGCAAATGGCTTTTGATGGTGATCTGCAAATGTATTCCAACCACATTCCAGGTTGCAAAACATTCATACATACCAGTGGCACTCGATGTTAGGAAGGGACGCCTTTTGCAAGCCTCTTCCTAATAGCAACTTGCAAACCCTTTTTTGCGAGTCAGTAATAGGTTACTGACTCGCAAAATACGGTTGGTACATAGGAAAATGCGATGGGCCGTTTGCAGCTGGTAAAATGCATCAATAATCTGGCCCTCTGTCTGCTGCAGATTTTGCAGGTGCAAAAACCTTTGAGACATCTGCGCCCAAATCTTGCTTGAAACTAGGATATTCCATTTCAGACCACCTGGAGGAAGAAAATCACTTAAAGCAAAGCACAGACTTTCTTATCATTTATCAAATGTGCTGTTAAGATGTGTTCACAAATTCAAAATCAAAACATCTCTTCATTGTTCTTTTTCCCACGCCTCTCCAAGGCTGATTTGCTGGATTCCAAAATCTCCTCACTGAACATCACAGAAAAACCTGTCCTCAGCAGACCAACCGTGGAAAACACTGCTCCTGGCTGCGGGCTGCGGGCTGACACGCCTGGGAAAGATGCCATAAAATGATGAGTCTGTGGAAAAGAACACAACCTCTAAAATCCTCAGCTTGGCCCTGTGCTTCTGGTTCCATAACATTTATGAATTGAAAGCAAGGTTCAAATCATGCAGCACGTGTATCCGAGCTGGCTTCGTCGCTGTGATGTACACAGCAAAGGGAAAACAGCCACTGCTGTAGCTTTCCCAAGCATTGACACTGGATTGGGTACTCAGCTCGCCTGATTGGCTAGATGTCTGTTTTCCAGTTCAGGTCTATTCCTAGGGCTAGCTATGTCATTGTTTTGTGTTTTATAGCGCTCACTCACTCACTGCAAGGCAATACTGAGTATTCACAGTGAAGCAACACAGAGACAAACCATGACAACTGTAGCAGGAATGGGTTAGCGAGATAGCAGTTCACGCTCATGTTGGTAGTGAGTAGTGAGAGTGGTTTGATGGATGCCAGGGATGCAATATCTGTAACTGAAAAAGATCAGGAAAATCTGGAGTCATGAGAATATGACAATTTGGGATGGGTTGCAACATTTAGATTAGGCGTGGGTTGGTTCACTCTGGTGTAGAATGAAGCAGTGAGTTTTCAGTTGTTTGTCGGGGTACCTATCGTACCCCCCCACATTTGTATATGCAAAGCGGCAGGCACCGTGCGGTGCCTGCCGCTTTGCACATGCAAATGCGTGCACGAGTGTTGCGGGCGGTGCAGAGTGCACCACCCGTCACAATGCAAAACATGGAGGACTTGCCCACCACAGTGGCAGGCACATCCTAATTCCCCCTATGGGACGCCCGCCCCTATGGCGGGCGGTCCCGTTCTCCGTTAGGGTGGCGGGCGGTCCTAATGAGCCCCTTTGTGTTACTTGTACATCTTATCTGGGTAATCTTCTTTACTATCTTTCCAGTAAAATCTTCATCAACAGGTTTTATTTCAAGATACTTGAAGAAGGCTGAGTATCTGGGATTCCTGAGGGTGCTGATTTGGGGGGGGGGGGGGGGGGAGGGTGCAGTACAATGGGGAGTGTTTAGTCTATGTCGGTCAGATTTGACCCTACTTAAAAATCCCCCAAAGCCCTAGACATTAAAAATAAAATGGTAATTAATTACCATTTTATTTTTCATCTTCGTCCCGAGCCGCGCATCTGGGTAGGTGTAGGACTGCTGCTAAGTGACAGCAGCCGGGATGAGGGTAGGATGATAATGCACTCTTTAAAGTGGGCCTGTCTTTTTTTTTTTTCACAACCAAGTTTATTAAGCAAATGATCATCACAAATGTGGCATCTCCACACATCGAGAACACCACAACAAAATCAATACAGCAATTACACAGGCAGCAAATAATAGAGCAGATTCAGAATAGGCTTAGTATAGAGATACCCCAAAACCCTACCCTAACCCCCAACACTACCTCCCCCCCCGTTCTAAGAACCCCCCCCCAACCCCCCCTACCACACGTGTACCTATAGCAACAGGGAAGAGTCATATGTGGGTGTAATTCCACCAGGGCGTTACTGCTGCGGGCCAAGATTGTCACTGCGATCAGATGTCCTCCTCCTGCTCCGCCGGGGGGGTCCAAGGACAGACCACGGTAGTCGGCCCAACGCTTCCAAATTTTGTAGTGCTTGCGTGGACACCCCCTCGCCTCAAAGATCGGTCCCTCTAGACCCATGAAATAATCCAGCCCAGCCTTCCACGCCGACAAGGGGGGAGCCCTCACCGACTTCCACGCTCGGGCCAGGTCCCGCTTAGCCACGACCAGCCCCAATAGCAACAAGTGGCGCTTATAAACATTACCACCGATCCCTTCCATGATATGCAAGAGGCCCAGCCGGTGAGTACGGGGAAGATCCCAGCCCAGGACCTCAGCCAGACAACTCCACACGCCCCTCCAGAACCAAGTCAATCGGCCACACGACCACACCGTATGCACCAGAGAGGCAGGCACCACTCCACAGCGCAGGCACTCCGAGGACGCAATCAACCCAGCCTTCCACAACCGCTCACGGGTATAATAGGCACGATGCAGATATTTGAATTGAATGAGCCGGAGCCGGATCGCAATGGCGGTTCCACGTGGGGATTCCAGTGCCTCCCTCCAATCGTCGTCATCAAGGGGGCCCACATCCACTTCCCACGCCTCCCGAAGGGAGTGTAGGGTGGAGGAGCAATGAATTACAAGTGTCTGGTAGATCCTAGAGACCTTCCTGTCCCCCAGGTCCCTCATAAATACCTTGGCCTCTACTGGACTAAATTCCGGCAGGGAGTCGAGACCGGCGATGCTCGGGGCGAGGGCATGCCGCAGCTGGAGGTAGCGGAAGAACTGGGACTGAGGCATTTGGAACTCTGCACGGAGCTCCTCGAAGGATTTGAGGGTGGTGCCCGACACAACCTGGCCCAGCTGAGTAATCCCAATGGTCTCCCAACCCTCAAACCCGGTTAGGGCCGCCAGCTCCGGGAGCAAACCATTGTGCCAAAGCGGCGTCTCAGCCGTCAACCTGCCCCACCATCCCATGCGGCGCAATGACTGTCGCCACACCGCAAAGACCACTCCGGTGACCGATGGCAATGCACGACGTAAGCGAGCGGAATAAAGAATTGTATGGAGCGTGTGGTCGCCCATGAGCAACCGTTCCAGGGCATAAGCCGGGTCTCTTCTATCACCATACCACCAATCATTTAGGACCAGCAGGTGGGAAGCCTGGTAGTAAGAGAGGAGGTCCGAGGTGGCCAGGCCACCACTGTATGTGGACAGAAAGCACGTCTTCAACGCCACTCTGGCCGCACCACCACCCCACAGGAAGCGGCCCAGCACTGAGTTAACCTGACGGAACCACTCCAGGCCAATGGGGTATGGGAAGTTCTGGATTTGGTACAGGAGCCGCGGAAGCGCCACCATCTTGAAGATGGCCGATCTCCCAAAGATAGTAAGCGGCATTCTAGCCCAGGTCTTGACATCAGCCTGAACCCGCTCCCACACCGGCAAGACTCCACGCGCCCAGGCCACGGCCCGCGACTCCGAGAGAAAAACTCCCAGATACTTTAGGCCATCCGAGGCCACTCGCAACTCAGCAGCCCAGGGGTCAGCAACCACACCACCGCCCAGCACCCACAGGGTCGATTTATTCAGGTTAAGGTGAAGGCCCGAGACCCCGCCAAACTCCCGCATGATTTCCAGAACTCGGGGACCTGATCGCCGTAGTTCCGTAAGGAAGAGGAGGACGTCATCCGCATACAGTGCAATCCTATCCGTGGGCCTGTCTTTTTGACCAGCCGTCTTTCAACAGCCAGCCACCATGCACACTTCAAACATCTCTAACCCAGCTGTCTTTACAGCTGGGCTAGAGAAAGCCAAATCCTCCAGAACACTGGGGAGCGCCAAGTGAGGCCACTCCCATCAATCCTAGCGCTGCTCTCATGCTGGTAAAAAGCAGCACCAAGACTGGCCAAGGGATTTCAAGCATCCGGTTCCTGTGTCAGCAAAATAAGAAGTCCAGTGCGTATATGTCGCCGAGTTTGGTAAGGTTTATTAAATTTTTTATATTATTTCACACACATTAGCCCATCAGTCCCCCCATCCCCCAGTGCCCCAGTAGATGTCAGCCACCACCGGATGTGGCCCCTATTATTTGAATAGTTGGACTAGGTCTGATTCGCCAGCAAGTAACACTTTCATAATAGGTAGAAGAGCTAGCCTCATAGACCATGTATTGCTTACTAATGAAGCATGGTCTCCTGCGCTTGGCATTGAGCTAGAGCAGCCAACCTTTTCTGTAGTGAGAGCTAATTCTGCTCACGGAAAGTACTGCCGAGCTACTAGCATATTTTATCACTGTAAAATGCTGATGATATGTATTAACATTAATAATTTAATCAAAAAGAGACTAGCTGAGGTAGGGGGAAGGGGTTTGTTTAAACAGAATTCTAGTTTAAAGGTATTCGTGACTCAATTTTGTTTTGTCAGAAGGTTGTGGCACCTGGTAGGTGTGCTCATGAAGCCCTCACCCACCAACCTAGTTGGTGGCATGCTTCATCATCGGGCCCACCCAGTGACACCTAACGTGTCCCGGGTGTGCTACGACGCCTGGTGACAGCGGAGCAGGTATATCACTGTGTGTGCGGTGAAGAATGTTTTGAAAGTGAGTTAAAACGGCTTGGCGGGGGTCCCAGTACCCGAAGGTAGAACAGACTTTAATACCTGGGCCTCCGTCAGCGGTTAAAAATAAGGCAGGGGGACATTAGAGGCGAGTTACGACCTCCCACGTCTTTGGTAGGTCGACATATTTCAGCCAGTGCCTTATGGATATGCTGGCTTTCTTCAGGACGATTAAAAAGTGTGTGTAATTAAAACTAGTGGACGTGTGATACAGACTATGTGTCTACACGCCCTAAAGTGTATCTATGTGTGAGAGGGGGGATTCCCTTCTCAAGACCACCTGTACATATAACAAGTAAGGACAGGGACAAAACATACAGGGAGAGAAAGAGTCACTTGAAAGGTATGCATGAGAATTCATGACAGCCGACTTAATAGCGAGGGGGTGCGGGCTATAAGCGGCTAGGGTGTAATGGTACTGGTGGTACCATTAATGTGAGAATCGCACTAGAACATCGTAGGTGGGGTGGTTAAAACAGCGGTATTCACTACAGTAGTGAAAGTGAGAAAAAGTGAGAAGAGCGTAAGGGGTTTTCTTACGCTAGTTTTAAGGATAATTTCTTCAAGGTTACTGAAGAGGCAAAGTGGTTGATCCTATATGGAAGAAAAAGGTATGTCCACTGAGATTTAGGAGACCTGTAGGGAGAAAAATGACAGCGCTTACCTATGGTAGGGGTGGTTGTTCGATCATACTCACAGGATTACTGACCAGAGCCTGCTGTGGACCTGTAGTGCCTCCTTCGCAGAACCGGTGAGAAATGGCCAGTGCTGCTGGGTTTTATACTGTGGTTGGTTGGTTGAAGGCGTGTACCTGTATAGTGATAGAAATGGAGGATAGACTCGGACTGCCGAGTCATGATGCGGCTCAGGTGAGTCAAGAGAGCTGTGCGCATGCTCCCAGGGTCTGGGTTTACTCGCCGAGCTCGGTAGTAGCTACGCCTGCGCAGGTAGTGGTGAAGTTAACGCATATGCGCAATGGCATGGTATGTGCACGAGGCATACGTGCTTCTGTCAGGCTGGGTTTTGTGAATAAGTACACTGGTCGGTCACTTATTGTGCACAAAGTACACATAGAGGTTCTATCAATGGGAACAGGGCTTCAAGATAGTGGTACAGTGGGTATTTCATGGAGGGGGGGCCAAGTCCCAGCACTCAGAACTAATGGCTTATTACTCAGGGGATTACAGTGACAGGCAGATGGGTGTGCCTTGTCGATTATACTGTAGACAATGCGTTCCATGGGATGGCGTCATTCAAGCCATCAGTGGCAGTGGAAAGGCGATATATCCATCGCTGTTCCTTGTTAAAGAATTTTTTGTCATTGTTGATGAGGCTTTCAGAGATCTGTTCAATGACTGTCCAGCTGAAGTCATTGGGCGTATGGCAGTGAGTGATGAAATGGTTGGTCAATCTGCTGATATTTTTCTTGCATCGTATGGTGCTCCGGTGTTCAGTTATTCTGGTTCTGACTTTTTGTGTTGTCATTCCCACATACCGCAGGCCACACGTGCACGTGAGCATGTATATCACGTTGCGTGAATTACAATTGGTGTGATTCCGTTGAGTTCAGATTTTGTATGGTTCCAGATTCAGGGTCTTGGTATGGGTAGTGAGATGGCACACACTGCAGTCGTTGCAGGGATAGTGTCCTGTGACTTTCGGCAGGCCCCAAGCATTCAGGATCGTATTTTCTTGAGGTCTGGGTGGTAGTCTAGGTCGGGTGCTTACCAGTTGGTCCCTCAGATTGTTGTTCCTTTTATATGCAAATCTGGGAGCATCCCAGTTTCTCTGCCCGGAATTGATTATTCTCCAGTGTTTTTTAATAATCTTAGCTACCTCGTTGGATGCTGTATTATAGGTGGTGACGCAGGTTATTGGTTGGTCCTCGTCCTCCTTTGGGATGGTTTCAAGGAGTGTGTCACGGTTTTGATTTCTGGCTCTTTTGTTTGTTTTTCGAATGATGGCCTTGGGGTAACCACGGTTTTCCTATTTGGTTGCTAGATCAGCTGATTGTGATTTGTAATCACTGATGTTGGTACAGTTTCTCCGAATGCGGAGAAACTGTCCGAATGGCAAGTTTTCTTTGAGTGGTCGGGGGTGAAAACTTGTGTAAAGGAGCAGTGAGTTTCTTGCAGTCGGTTTGTAATAGGTAGTGGTGACGAGGGTCCCATCTTTGGCTGTGATCGCCAGGTCTAGGAAGGGTAGTTGTTGGTTGCTCGCTGTGCAAGTGAACTTCAGGTATTGGTCTCTGGTGTTAAGCCAGGTCATGAATTTGTCCAAGTCACTGTGAGAGCCTTGCCAAATGACCAGGATGTCATCTATATACCTGTGCCATTTCAGGATATGATGACTGAACGGGTTGGCTTCTGTAGAGATGTGGGTGCTTTCAAAGTGGTGTACGTATAGTCCCACCACACTCGGGGCGAAAACACTGCCCATCGAAGTCCCGTTTGTCTGAAGGTAGAAGGTTCCCTCGTATTCAAAATAATTTTCTTTGAGGGCCAACGTGGCACATGCCAGTATGAAACTTCTCGGGGTGTGGTAAGGCCAGGGCGATTCTTCCAGGGTGTCATGGAGAACCTTCAGGGTGGCATCTTGTGGAAGGCTGGTGTATAGACTTTCCACGTCTAACCCTACTAATAACTGGGTGTTCGGGTCAAAATCCATGTTGTTTATAACCTGTAGTAGGTGTTTGGTGTCCTTTATATATGTGGGTGTTTTTTGCACCAAAGGGTTCAAGAAGAAATCGCAGTATCGAGATAGTGGCTCTAGTTGAGAGTTTATGCCGGATAGAATGGGTCTGCCAGGTGGTGGAATTGTGCCTTTGTGTACTTTTGGTACAGTGTAAAAGTACAGTGTCTTGGTATGCTCAGGGCATAGGTATTCAGCTTCTTGCTTGGAAATGTGCTCCGCATCTTCTGCCCTCTTAACGAGTGCATGGATGGTGGTGCGTAATTGGTCTGTTGGGTCATGATCCAGCCTGCGGTAGTTCCTGTTGTCACTGAGAAGTCTACGGCATTCGGTGTCGTAATCCGTTTTATCAAGAAGTACGATGCCTCCCCCCTTGTCTGCTGGTTTGATGATCAATGTGGGGTTGTTTTGTAGGCGTTGAATCGTTTGTCTATCATTCCAAGACAAGTTGTTGAAGTGGTTGGTCGGTTGAAGACTCTCGATGTCATGGTATACTGCCTGTTCGAAAGTAGTGATTTCGGCAGGGACGGTGGAGGGAGGTGGGACGAAGGTTGACTTGATCCTAAGGCCCGTGGTATTTGGGTTGTCCTGGGGTTGATCATTCTCGGGGGTTGGTCTCTCAAAGAACGACTTCGGCTTCAATTTTCTGAAAAATTGTGCCAGTTCGGTGTGGAGTTTGAATTCATCCAGTCTTGTGGTGGGCACAAATGACAGTCCTTTTTCCAGGACTGATTGCTCTTGTAGAGATAATGGTGTACTGGATAGGTTGAAAACCAGTGAAGGCTGGGCGGCGGTGTTCGTTATTTGCTCGGTCCCGGTGTTGCTTCTTTTGCCTTTTGGCGCGTGTTCGCGCTGACTGGGTTCTCTACTTCGGCCCAGTGGACCTGTGTGTTGTGTTGGGTTGGTCTTCTGCGGCCCCGCGCTCTCCTGCCCCGTCCTAAAAAAGGCATGTTGGGGCCCTGGTTACCCGCAAATAGCGGCATTGGTCCCGGAGGGAACATGGTGGGGAAGCCGTAATAAGGGTGCTTCATATGACCGAAGTTGGGTGGGAATCCGTAGAATTGGTTTTGTTGTCCTCCTTGCCAAGTGTTGGGCCAACGTTGTCCTCTTCGTCCTCTTCCACCTCCTCCTCGCTTCTGTGATCCACTGCTGGAGTCACTTGAGATAGAGCTTTCGTCTCCTGGAGAGTTGGACATGTTGCTGTCTTTGGTTGATGGTGTATAGTTTTCTTCCGAGTACGGGTACACCTTTGCATAACTGAACTTCTTTAAGTCTTTTTCAAATTTTTTGATTTTGGCCTGGGTCAGGTAGTCCTTGTATTCATTAATCTCTCTGTTTTGGTCATCTAGCTTCTTTTTGTATGAGGTGATTGTGGCTTTGAAATGGCTCTCAGTGGCCTGAATTTCGACCATTATGGCATCCGAAAGGCGTTTAGCTGTTTTAAGTATGAGTAGCATCCAGTCCCTGGTACAGTGCCAGGCAATCTGGGCCCAGTCCTTCCTGAACGTAGGGTCATCGAGGAAGATTCTGGGTGCATTGCTCACCAGGAGGCCCCTTGGGGCCGTATTAATTCTGAGATATTGGGCCAGGATGGTTCCATGAAGGATGGTACGTATTCTGTTTCGCTTTTTCTCTGTGAGGGTCTTAACATTACACATGACCACCCTAAGAACGATTTATCAGTAGTAACCACCCAAACATTCCATATGAAGTTATCAGCAGAATGCTGGGAAAACGTTTATCAATATTAAATGCTTGTAATCAAGTAAAATTCAACTCATCACATGCTGTGTGCCACAAAGGGCACTACCACAGCAGTAAGTCTCCCCAACTCAAATTGAATGGTCATTCAGCTTTAAATGTGTTTTAGAATTGTAATATTTTGTCTTCATTAGCATACTTTCCACTTTGAGCAACCAAACTCCATTTTCCAAAAGCAATACCTTTTCAGAATAAGCATAATTTTTTCTTTAAAAATCAAATCAGTTTTCATTGTTAGAAAATACAGAGTCCCTAAACATCAGCGTTTCATTTTCGTTGAGTACCGCCATGTAAAAATGCCTGTGATGGACAAATTCTGCTACAAATACCCAGGAATTGGAATCATAGTCCATGCTTGCTCACCATAACACTATTAATGCATCTGTTATGCTAATAATGCCCACCATTAAACCGGGGCTACCACTGTGCCACAGCTGGTTGCCCAACATATATCAGTTATGGACATTATTATGGGAGAAGCGGTTGCCACTCTGTCAGGAATGGCTAAAAGCAAGCCAGTCAATATATCAGTGATGGCAGCAAGTATGTAAATACTAGACTTGTATGCCCAAAATAGTCAAGGATGAAAATATTACGGCACAATTATACCATGAACCGGCACAATTGCGTCAGAGATAAGTCTCTTATGCTGGGGATAAGCATACATATTTAGCAGCCCTTGACACTAGGAGTAGCTTTAAGGAACCATCAATGTTTATTAGGGAAGGACACAATGTCACACACCCACACACAAATGAATATGATGCTTCTAATTTTCTCTGCCCTGGATGCATACTCTCTTCACTCAGGTCTTTGATTGATCATGCTACCAACTAACACATTTTCACTCTAGTTCTTGCAGTCTCACGCTTTGGTGGGTCAGCGCTGGTTACTGCTGCCACTATTCTTTGATGTCACACTCGGTGTGACTGATAGGATAGAGCAGGGCATATAACATGGCCAATCTCCTTCTTGGGTAGATTTAAAGGGGATAAAGATGGTTTATGTGGCAGACCCATAGGCCAACACCGTAGCCTCCACATGCTTTAACACCCTTGCATACTTTGCAAGACCTTTAAATGGATCCCCCCCGAATCCAGGAAGACCATCACCCATGCACTGATCTCCAGCAGGCTGGACTACCGGAATGCCCTCCATGCCGGAATCAACAAATCTCTGCTCCACAAACTCCAGACCATCCCAGAACACGGTAGCCAGACTCGTCCTCAGCATCCTACGACAAGACCACATCACCCTGCACCTACAAGACCTCCACTGGCTCCACTTTGAAAAAAGAGTGACCTTCAAGCTGCTCACACACACACCTACAAAGCCCTCCACAACACCGGACCCCAATACCTCAACAAAAGAATCTCCTTCTACGCCTCCAAGAGAAAACTCCGCTCTGCTGACCAGGCCTTGGCCAAAATCACTTGCATCCACAGAGGCAGATTCTTCTCCTACATCACAGCCAAGACCTGGAACTAACTCCCCCTCAGCATCAGACGAAGCCTCACACTGAAAGCATTCAGGAAGAGCCTCAAGACCTGGCTTTTCGAATGACCAGAGCTGCACAAATGTCCCGCCCCCCACAGCGCTTTGAGACCCTCACAGGTGAGTAGTGCACTCTATACATCCCTGATTTATTGATTAATTGATTTATTTATTGATTGATTGATAGGCCAACAGAGTGTGTGTTTGAGTGTTATCAAGAGGTCCTGCTATTGGTTTGGCTGTCTGTAACTCTTACTGTTAATTAAACAAGCAGAGCTGCCTTCTTTAATATACCCAAAGTCCCTGAGATCGGATTGGTTTGACTTTACCTCTGAGAGCTACTTTGAGGGTTTTGGTGAGCTACCAGTAGCTCCCGAGCTTCTGGTTGGAGATGCCTGGTCTGGAAATACACATGCCCCTGTCCAGAGCTGAAATTAGTTCATCTGATATTGGCACGTCAGTAATATGCACACAAGTAAAACTGTACAAGTTTGGCCTACTCCATAATCAAAACTATAAAGATCTAAAGGAAATTGACCATCTTGGTAAGACAAACAACAATAGTGTGGTAGTGCTTGTTGTACAGATCATTAGTAAAACATAGTATTTTTTCACTGTCCCTCAAAAGACAAAATGTTATCTGCAAGGGGAGCCCACATGAATGGTGTGACAATGAGTGTGCTGGGAAAGAATGAGAACTAAATAGAGCCCTCAGAGTTAGCCATGGAATGCAGAAGGTGAGCAGGAGCTGGTTGCCATTGTGTAACGATTATAAATTGTTACTAGTGCTTAAAAAGAATCAGGCACAGCAGAGAGTGGGAGCCCATTAACTGCTCAACAAGAATGCAAAAAGTATCTGGGAAATTATCTCATAGAGACCCACCTGCTCAGAATCAGGCCTGTGTGTGTCTCAGAGGGGGATGATTTGACTTTATTGTACTACGCTACCTTGGTCATGCAAGCAAACCAGATAGTCCAGCCCGTATTACCAAAGACCCAAGGAGAAGAAGTCGCATACGTGGGATCTCAATTATAGTTTGATGCACAGCCATAAGTCAGTGGTCTGGCCCCTACAAACTGCCTCTATTTACAGTCAGGGAAAGTGCTATGTTTACACCTATGGAGCCCCCGCTGACCCCTCTGGTGTAAACCTTTTACATGGGGATATAACTGCCAAAGTGCTGCCAGGAATATCATGGGGAGACCACTGCACATAGAGTAGGGGTGCCAGCTGTGAGTACCGGATACAAAGCACCTACAACTTATTGCACAGGGTAGGTGCTGTGCTCTACCCATCAGTCTCCGGGGAAAATATAGGAATTTCAGATCACTAACAGTATATAGAGATCAAAAATATCGAGGTACAAAAATATCATTGTCCAGAATATCGAAGTCCTATCTACATAATGGTAAGTACAAAAATATCGAGAGAAAAAAAATTGTTAAAAATATCGTATTTTTTTAATGTTTATTAAAAAATAATTTAAGATAAAGGTAATAATACATATATTTAAAAAAACATAGAATTATTAGAAAATGTTTAAAATTATAAGTATTACATATAGGGGCCGATTCCGATTCAGTAAAATCCCGTACGAATAGCCGTACAGAGCATTTTTCCCATACGAATCGTATCCTCGAACGTCCCCGTACGTACCATGTAGTATGATGCGTACCCAAAGCAGTTCTCCGTCCGAATTGTACCAAAGCCCGTACGACTCAATAATCCGTATAAATCACATTCGGAACGCGCAGTAGGCGATGTCCGTACGGATCAAAGCATAATTTTCTGACCCAGCAAGTACGATTCGTCCAGTCAACACTCCGTACAACTCTTTTTTTACGAGAGCTCAAAATGTCTGGAAAAGTAGAATTCCACTCGAAATGCATGCAAAACGGACCCCTGGTATGGTTCGTACACCCCATGATCTTAGGGGTACGCTTCGTACACACCATGATCTTAGGGGTACGGTTCGTACACCCCATGATCGTAGGGGCGCGGTTCGTATACCCCATGATCATAGGGGTACGGTTCGTACACCTACGATCATGGGGTGTACGAACCGTACCCCTACCATCATGGGGTGTACAAACCGTACCCCTAAGATGATGGGGTGTACGAACCGTACCCCTACGATCATGGGGTGTACGAACCGCACCCCTACGATCATGGGGTGTACGAACCGTACCCCATTATCGTAGGTGTAACACCGTATCCCTACGATCATGGGATGTACGAACCATACCCTATGTGATTGTGTGGCTCTCCATACGAATTGCTCATACGTGACGTTTACCGTACGAATCGCATACTCATTCCCCGGATCGTACTTGTTGAGTCGTACGGCATGTTTACGATTCATACGGTTCACTTTCAGGGTCCGTATCGTATGGATTTTCCCTTGCTTTTCGTATGGTTCACAACGATTCAGACGTATTTTTTTACTACGGATTGTACTACGCGATTCGAACGGATTTGTACGATTCGTACGGAAACGGCTACGAATCGTCGTACGGATTTGTTTCCCGAATCGTAATCGACCCCTAGAAAGCGGAGGGGTAAAAATGACTATTCCCAATCCAGTGATTGCAACAGTAGGGAAAGTATTGGATAGCGTAGGGGTAATAATTACTCTTCCCACTCCAGAGAATTCAACAGTAGGGAAAGTGTTGGATAGCATAGGCGTAAAAATTACTACTCACTCTCCGGAGAGTGCAACAGTAGGGAAAGTGTTGGATAGCGGAGGGGTAAAAATTACAATTCCCATTCACTGCGTGCAACTGTATGGAAAGTGTGGATAACGAGGGGTAACATTACTATTCCCACTCCAGTGAGTGCAACAGTAGGGAAAGTGTTGGATAGTGTAGTGGTAAAAATTACTAGTCCCACTCCAGTGAGTGCAACAGTAGGGAAAGTGTTGGATAACGTAGAGGCAACAATTAATATTCACACTCCAGAGAGTGCAACAGTAGGGAAAATATTGGATAGCGTAGGGGGAAAAATTACTATTTCCTCTCCAGTGAGTGCAACAGTAGGGAAAGTGTTGGATAGCGTAGGGTTTAAAATTACTATTCGCACTTCAAAGAGTGCAACAGTATGGAAAGTGTTGGATAGCGTAGAGGTAGAAATTACTATTCCCACTTCAGTGAGTGCAACAGTAGGGAAAGTATTGGATAGCATAGGAGTAAAAATTACTATTCCCACTCCAGTGAGTGCAACAGTAGGGAAAGTGTGGATAGCGGAGGGGTACCAAATTACTATTTCAACTCCAGTGAGTGCAACAGTAGGGAAAGTGTTGGATAGTGTAAGGGTAAAAATTACTATTCCCACTCCAGTGAGTGCAACAGTAGGGAAAGTGTTGGATAGCAGATCAGTAAAAATTACTATTCACACTCCAGTGAGTGCAACAGTAGGGAAAGTGTTGGATAGCGGAGAGGAATAATTTCCTATTCCCACTCAAGTAAAATAATAAAAAATAATTAACAAACAAAAAATGTATGTAACATTTTTTTACCTCCCACCCTATTTCCCTGTAAATGACACCACCAATTTTGTAATACTTAACACTATTAACATAATTAATTAATTATTTAAAATTAACAAACAATGGAAAAACAATGAATAATAATTTAATTCACACAATTAACATTATAAATCAATTTAAAATAAATGTTCTAATAAACAACAATTAAAAAAATATAGACATTAAATTACTTCCCAGCCTACTCCCCTATCAACACACAACCCGCTCTTGAAAAATATCACACAAATAACATATTTAATTAAAAAATAATAATAACCAATTAATAAATAATTAACAATATATCATTTACCACAATTTACAATATACATTTTTTAAATACATAAATATAAAAAAAATGAAAATATAAATAAATTATTTATTATTAAATTACTTCCCACCCTACTCCTCTATAAACTCACATCATGCTCCTAAAACAATAACACAATTTACATATTTACCAATTAATTATTAATAATTAACAAACAATTATAACTTATTAATAAGAAATTATTTACCACAATTAACAATCTAAAGTAATAAATACATAATTATTAATTAATAGGAATTATTAATTATTTAATTATAATTAGGGCTCCCGGTTTTCCCTTTAAGCTGATTTTTACATATAAATACAGACGGAAAACAATTTTTTCTTTCTTTGTATTTATATGTAAAAACTGCAAAATACTAGTACATTTTGCCAGGCTGCAGTGCTTCAGCCCAGAGTTGCCACACCCCTGGTCCTTTTGTTGCTGCCCCAGCCCTTGTTTCGAATTTGGCAAATGTTCGGCGAAAGTATTTCTGTGGCCTCAGGGGACAGATTAGTGGCGCGCAACGCCATTGGACTCAAAGAGCTTCAGACACCTGCCGCCCATCCCCCACCCCGCCGTGTGTGTCAGCCCGGCAGAGACAGCTTTCCCGGGACACACGGCATCCAAGTACTTCACAGGTCTTTAGAAGAACATTTATTTGCTAACAATGCTTTGTTGTGTTTTCTAACCCCTTCTTAGCGTCCCTGCCACTCTGCTCTGCATATTGCTCGGAGAATCAGCTCGCCCCCCCCAAAATTTTTCGTAGCCCCCACCCTGAAATTTGGCTCTAGTTGGGCCTCTGTGTCTCTGTGTAGTATGTGTCCCCACTGCTTAAATTTGAAAGCTAGCACAACGCTTCTCGGCAGGACCCAGTGCTGTAATGAGTATCATTCCTTTTCAGTAGCAAACGCCTCTGTATCTGATGACGAAGCTGCACATCGTAGAAGAAAAGCACTCAGAGGATCAGATCAGTCGTCTTCAGAGAGCAGTGATGAGTCAGTATCACAGCTAAGTGAAACCCAAAAGGATGAAATAGACGGACTTGCAGAATTGCTTGATACAAAACTAGTCAATGAGGACAAGGATACTGTTGAGAACCAAGCTAAAACATCTTCAATTAAAAATAGAGAGATAAAAAAAGCATGTTCTCAACCTAGAAAGCACAACGTTTTGAAGCGAGTGCATAGGTAAAATCTTGCTCCCCAAAATAAAAACCGTAAAATTGAAAGTTGGAAGAGAAATTGGCAGCTGAGATAAAGAGCATACAAAGTGGTGAGGAAACTATTTCCTCTGAAACTGCTGAGGAGCCACTACCAGTATTTGACTTGAGTTCATTTAAACCTATGGGCTTTGAAATATCTTATTTAAAGTTCCTAGAAGAGTCTGCTGTGAGGGAAAATAAGAAAGTCAAGCGGGATTGCACAGGACTTAAGACGGTTTTGGGTTTCAATCTACTTAAATCTAGTCAGGAGGCTGCCAGCGAGGAAGATGGTAGTGGAGAGGCTGCTAGTGAGGAGGAAGGCAGCGAAGCATTTGCTAGAATAAAGACTTCTCTGGTAGACTGCCACACATACCCAATTCCTGACTGTAGAAACATTATAAAATTTGCCAATCCTTCTCAACTTCAGTGTATCGGAACTGTACTGTTTGTTTCAGATGAGAGGCTGAACAATTGCATTGAGCTGGCATTCAAGCAGCTTCAGGAAATGAGACCTACCGTTGGTCTTAAAAAGGTTGACATGCATTGCGATGATGAAATATTAACAAGTGAACAAAGTTGTTACATTGAGAGAAATGATGGAGCTAACTAAGGTGTTAAACATTGCATACATTTTTGATTTTGACTAGGAAGCCATCAAGCATGCTAGTAATTGAGGCTTTATTTTGTTGGAGTGATTTAACCAGGCACAGTAATCATGACCCCAGTCATGTAAAGTTGTATTTCTTTCATCCTTATGGGACGTGAGCGACATAATCATAGTTTGGGTTTTGTAAATAATTGATAAAATCCTCAAAATATTTCTGTCAATGGATAGAAATATCTGCAAACTAAATCTTTGTTCATTGTCTGAGATTAGTATATTTCACCAGGTCACTACTCATGTTATGTTATGTTATGTTATAACAGATTTCTTAAGCGCTCTGTCACCAGAGGTTTCCTGGCGCTGATTGGATTGGGAAAGAAGGGGAGGAAGCAGGGGAACAAAGGAATTTAGTGGGGGAAGAGTGTTGTTTTTAGGGATTTCCTGAAAGAGAGGAGGGAACAAGATGACTTAAGTGCAAGAGGGAGGGAGTTCCACAGCCTAGGAGCTAAACAAGAAAAGCTGCGGCCACCTGATCTTGAGAGTTTGAAACGGGGGACAGCAAGGAGAGAGAGGTGAGTAGACCTCAGGGTGCGAGGGGGGCGATAAGGAGTGATAAGGGCCTTGAGGAAAGCAGGGGCGGGACCAGTGAGAGCTTTAAAGATCAGACAGTGAACCTTGAAAGTGATTCTTTCGTTCACTGGTAACCAATGAAGATGGCGTAGTAAAGGTTGGGCCGACTGCCATTTGGGGGTTTTAAAGACCAGCCGGGCGGCCTGGTTTTGGACGATCTGCAGCCTCGATAACAAAGATTTAGGGAGACCGTAGTAGATTGAGTTCGAGAAGTCCAGCCGGGACATCACCAGGGCTATTAGGACTTGCAACAAGGCTTCAGGTGAAAGGAGGTGAGCGACTTTCCGAATCCTGTAAAGTTGGAACATGCAGGAAGATGTTACTGCGCTCACCTGTGCCTTGAGGGTGAGCCCGGAGTCAATCAAGACTCCGAGGCTCTTGACACATCCAGCAGGAGAAGGTGGTGTTTCGAGCTCAATCGGCCAGTACTGAGGGCCCCAAAAATGGGCACTTCTCCCCGGAAGGAGGAGCTCAGTCTTGCCCGGATTGAGCTTGAGTTGGTTTTGGTTCATCCAAAGCTGGATATGTGTCATGGCAGTCGGGAAATTAGTGACAGCATCGGGGGAAGTGAGGGGAAAAATAATTTGTAAATCATCCGCGTAATTAAACACGGTGATATCCCATTTACCCAGGGAGTGAAGAAGGGGTTGAAGGTACAAATTAAAAAGAAGGGGAGACAAAGATGATCCTTGAGGAACTCCGCAGGACGAGGGAACACTGGTGGCGCAGAAGGGATCCATGCTTACTGCCTGGGACCTCTCCTCGAGGAAGGATTTAATCCAAGACAGAGCAGCCCCCCCGATTCCGGCGGATTCGACGCGGTGGATTAAGATGTTATGGTCCACCGTGTCGAAAGCCGCCGATAGATCGAGTAAAACTAATGCTTGGGGTTGTCCTCTATCCTCGCTGCGTCTGAGATTATCCAGCACAGCGAGGATCACGGCCTCAGTGGAGTGAGCTGGTCTGAACCCGGCCTGGTTAGGTGCCAGGTAGTTGGATTCCTCGATAAAGTGCGAGAGGCAGGTCGTGACATGAGCCTCAAGGATTTTGGAGAGGAAAGGTAGAAGGGAGATGGGGCGATAATTGGCCAGGGCTGCTGGATCGGCGCCGGGCTTTTTTAAAAGGGGCACCAGTGTGGCCTCTTTGAATGAGCTGGGAACTGTGCCTGAATTGAGAGAAGAGTTGAGCAAGGGGAGGATACAGTGGGGAAAGGTATGGCAAATGTCACGGAGCACGAAAGGAGGGCAGCAGTCCTTGGGGGATCCAGATTTCACACGAGTGGACAGTCTAGCAATTGATTCCGGGTCGAGCGCAGGAAACTGAGAGAAGGTGGGTGTGTTGGCAGGGAAAGGGACTGATGTAGCAGGAGGGAGTGAATGGGGAATGGAATTTTTAATGGCAGTGATTTTATCGGTAAAAAAAGAGTTTAAAGCAGTGCAGGATTCCAAGGAAGGAGGTGGATTCGGGAGTGTCCTGGCGTCCGATGTCAGTTCGCCAAGGACTTTGAATATCTCCTTAGATCTATTGGAAGCTGTTAAGATCCTGTTGGAGATGAAGGAGGTTTTGGTGGTGATGATTGCAACTTTGTAGGCTTTGCGCGCAGACACATAGGCTTCCCTGTCGGGGCCGAGGTAATGGCGCCGCCATCTGCGCTCCAATCGGCGCAGCTCCAGGTGTTGTTGCTTTAAGATGGAATTATACCATTTATGGGATTTATTAGGATGAGTGCGGGAGAAACAGGTGAGGGGAGCAAAAGTGTCGCTGGCCGTCGTTAACCAGTGTGAAATGTTGGCATCCATAGTATTGATGTCCAGGGACTCGGGGAGTAGAGGCTGGGTTTTAGCAAGTAGGGAAAGAAAGGCAGGCGAGTCGAGAGTTTTCCAGTTCCGAGCGGACCCTCCAAGCCGGGAGGGAGGCCTGACCAGGCCCTTTATGAGAATGGATGACTCGATCAGTGAATGGTCTGACCAGACACAGGGGGAGATAATCGGGCCGAGAAGTGATATACCTTGAGTCCAAATGTGATCTAAGATGTTGCCCCCAGTGTGGGTGGAGGAGGTGACATGCTGCGTCAGGTTAAGACTAGAGAGTGCCTCAAACAGTTCGGTGGCATGGGGACCAGCATCAGCATGGTTGAACCAGTAGTTAAAGTCGCCATATATGGCAACACGAGCTGAGGAAGTCATGTACTCATGTATAACAATACTCTTTATTTGTAGATACATTTTTTGTATATGTTTATTATTGTTGTAAATCAGTAGCAAACGGCTCCTCTGGAATAGAGCATACGCATACCTCCGTATAAGACTTCCATTTCAACTAGCACCACCAGATTTCCAACTGAACCCACTTCCCAATGTTTTTGAAGTCTAGTACAACACCTTATGAGATATTCTGCAAGGTAGTTCAGCGGGACGAGTGCCTGCTCCATAGATAACCAGCAGAGCAACAATCTGAATCGAGTCAGGGCGAACAGCATTTGTTATTCTTGTGAGGGGTTTGTAACGAGCGTCATCTGAATGTACAGCATAATTTATAATATCTATATATTGTATTTTTCACAGCACAAAGGAGGTAAAACTATTTCAATATAATCACTAATGCATTATTTTACTACCCATGTCTGTATTGATCAATGATATACAATGATAATTAGAAGTGTCAACCGGGTCGGCATTTTGAAATGTACACTAATCTGTTTGTTCCATTTTTTTTTTATTTGTATAATTTGATTCACATTCTCAAACCATTTTTTGCATTCTGCGAACAGCAGGAGACATTTTAATTCAGCCAGTAAGGCAATATGGTAGTGAACAGGTAGCTGAAGGTGAAAGGAATTAAACCATTAATAATAATTGTAATGTATACAATGAAAGTGTGTTTAATGTCCATGTCCATGCCTATGTCCTGGCATTTTAATTTGTGTTTTTTGTGTCCCTCAGCGCTCTGAGTTTGTTCACTACCTGCTGTAAATTACGCTCTCGGCTTCCGCTCTATAAATGGGCAAATCAGCTCGGTCCCATTAGGAAGCTAATTCATGTGACTTATAGGGGTTATCAGCTATGCATGTTGTGCATTTGGCTTTATGAATTCATTTTCTTGTTCTTTGTTTACTGTGAATAATGCTGCTCTGCCCACGGGCCTCCAATCATGTTACAGAGTAGGATTGTAAGGCCATGGCCATTTTAAAGGTCACCTTAAGATATATTGTCATAAAACAGTTACAACGAACAGGTAACAGCATTGTAAATTATGGACATAATCTATACAGTTACACATTTCACTAGCAGTTGGACGCTGGCTCTTGCTGGCAATTTCAATGTTTTGGATCAGCAACAACTAGTCCTAGATCCAACTCTTGTAGCTGGACCCACACTTAACCCCATGTCTGTCTGCGGCCTGGTGGTTTGTGGTGTCCCTTTTGCATTGTGATCGATGTGTGTTGAGTTTGTTGCCATTTAGTTTGTTGTTCCCCAGGCTCTTGTGTCCATGTACAAGCAGTTGCACATGAGTTTTTGGGGACTGAAATAAATGTGGAAAATTACTAGCTGTAGCTAGAGGCAAAAATAAATGTGGATAAATACAGAAAAAATGCCCACAAAATAAATATGGATAAATACAGACGGAAATAGCAACAACAAAAAATACCATAAAACCATGAGCCCTAATTATAATTAAATTACATCCCACCCTATTCCCCTATAAACCCACAACCCAATCCTATAATAACACAATTAACATATTAAAAAAATTATTTATAATAATTAACAATCAATTAATAATTAGTTAATAATAAATTAATTAACTCAATCAACAATATAAAATATTAAATATATAAATATAAATTAAGAAACAATATTAATTTATGAATTATAATTAAATTACTTCCCACCCTATTCCCCTAGACACGCACAACCAGCTACATAATAAAAACGTAATATTTTATTACAAATAATTAATAATTTCTAAAAATTATTATTGAATGTTCTATAATTAAATTACTTTCCACCCTATTCCCCTATAAACCCACAACCCACTATGGAACTAAAACGCAAAATGTACTTTAAAAAAAAAGTTATAACTTCTAAAAATGTAATACATATATTAAAAGAAAAACAAAACTGAACCAAAAATATAGAACACATATATTTCAAAATACATACTAAAATACATAACAAGAATGTAAACATCGATATTATTAAGAACAACATTTTTACTAATGATATTAATGATTTCGATAATAACAAAAACTATATTTCTTACCTTCATGTTGATATTCTGGTCACCGATATTCATTTTTTTTTTTCGAATTCTTTTTAATAACGGTCATTGACATACAAACAGTCATAGCAGTAAATCAATAGAAACATAGTTGTGACAAAAAAGACAATAATCTTTTACAATGTACACAATAAGGACAAATCATAGGGAAAGCATGTCATCCAAGGGAACAGTCTGTGGGGGAGCACAGATGTTCCCGCGATACGAGTTCCAAGGCATCCTTATTCGGGAACACTTTTTTGGGCAGGCTCGAGCAACATACACCGTCTTTTCCTGGAACATACACCAGTCCATGCTTGACTCCCACGCCTCCAGTGTGGGCGGTGTTGCCACCCCTCAGGCCTGAGCAATGTTTCTTTTTGCTAACATGCACCCCAGAGTGACCCACTGTGTTTGGTGCGCATTCAAATCAGTTGGTTCCCATATATTTAGTAAGCATCTACGTGCTTCTGGGTGAATTGCGATTGCGAGTACATCCCCCGTCACTCCATGTATTTCCCTCCAGTATAACTGAATGTATGCGCACTCCTAGATGATGTGCATATAAGTGTCCGTTTTACTCACATCTCCGATGACAGGCCCCTGTTCCCGCTTTTTCCATTTGTACCAGTCGAGTCCCAGTCATATATATCCTATGCAGGATTTTAAGCGGTACCAGTCTTAGACGCGCTGGAATTGCCACTACCCGGGGAGAAGACACCGCCACCTACCATTCCTAATCATCCATTTCAATACCATCTGCCACCCATTTATCCCTTAGCAAGGAAAGTGGATCTTCCATATTATATATTTGTTTGTTATAAATTAGTGAAATGGCTTTCTCCGGGAGTTGCCCATCAAGTATCCTATCCTCCAATGGAGAAGACTCCGGTGGGGAGGAACCCTTTGGAAGGAGTAAGAGTAGTGCATGGCAAACCTTCGTGTAGTGAAATCGCTCAATGTCAGCCAGCTCATGTTGGCTTTGGAGAGCAGTGAACGTTTTCACTCCTCCCTTCTCCCACATATCTTTAATTTGCGAGATAGCGATCATATCCCACTTGTTAAAACCTTTTGACGTCCACAGATTGCCCAATTGTGCAGAGTCCCAAAGGGGGGTGGCTAGCGTCAGTCTATGACCCTCAACCTAGGGATCTGCTTGTGGCATGCCATACACTCACCGAGTGACCAGTAGGGTGCATCAGGTGAGGCCGGCTTGGCTTCGAGTAGAGCGATCGGTAGCCTGGATTGTCAGGGCCACTGTAGGCGCCGCGGTTAATAGCTGCCAAATGTGCTGCCCAATAATATTTCTTTATATCAGGGAGGCTGATGCCTGCTTCATACTATTTTAATATAAGTTTCCTTAGGGCTATACGAGGTGTTCCATTCCACAACAACTCTCTTTGGAGGCGTTCAATTTCTTCAAAATATGCCAAGGAGACAGGGTCAAGTGAATTTTTTAGGACATAGAGGAAGTGAGGGCGGACCATCATTTTAAAAAGGGCATCCTTACCCAGGAAGAAAAGAGGGGTAGATTTCCAACTGGCTATGTCTCGTTTTAACCGTAATATCGGGGGAAGCAGATTGTTATAGTAACGGAGCGCGGAGTCTAAGGAGAGAAAGATCCCCAAATATTTGAATCCTGTGGTACTGACCTGGATCGGACAGTTACGAGGTAAGGCTGGTAGGCCTCCATGAAGAGCATATAAGTGGGACTTAGTCCAGTTGATCGTGAATACAGAATACCTCCCAAAAACTAACAATATGTCTAGGACTGCAGTTAAGGATTTTTTAGGGTCAATTAAGTAGAGTAATATATCATCTGCGTAAAGCGAGATGTGGTCCTCCCACTCAAGCGATCAACGCAAACCACGGATAACAGGATCTTGTCGGATCCATGCCGCCAGTGGTTCCAAGGCTAAGGCAAACAGGAGGGGGGGAAAGCGGGCATCCCTGACGGGTACCCCGGCTCAAGGCAAATGTGTCTGACTTTTTATTATTAACCACAACTTGCACTAACGGTATTGAGTATAGGAGGAGTATCCACTTGATACATTCTGGGCCAAATGCCATTTTCCGAAGCACAGCGAAGAGATACGGCCATTTAACTGTATCGAACGCCATGATGGCGTCCAGGGATACCAGAATAGCTGGTTCCAGTATTGTGCCTGCCCTACCCAAAACCCCATGAACTCGACGCAGGTTCAGCGCCGTATTCCAGTGCGGTGTAAAACCGTATTGGTCACAGTGTATAAGGCTCGGTATGATTTTGACTGGACAGTTAGCCAGTACCTTAGCAAGAATTTTAGGTTCCGCATAAAGGAGGGAGATCGGTCGATACGAGTTACAGTCTGTTTTGGATTTGCCCTCCTTATGAATAGTCACAATATTAGCTATTCGTTGATCCATCTGTAGCTCCCCTCTCTCCCTGCTTTCCTCAAACATGGCTTTAAGGTAGATGGACAATTTATCAGGGTTGAGTTTATATAATTCGATGGGAATACCATTAGGGCCAGAGGCCTTCCCTGAGTGGAGCGATCTGATTGCCTGTGCCACTTCGTCTGCTGTCAAAGAACAATCTAATAGTTGCTGTTCTGTCAGGGCGAGGGTGAAAAGTGCTATGTCCTTCAACAGTTCGGCGGAGTTGTCGTCCGAGTAGGGAGCCACTGCTGTATATACCGCTGCAAAGTGTCTAGCAAAGTGATTTGCAATTTCTTGAGGGTCAGTTATGCTGATATCATTGGCGTCTTGGACAACCGGGACCAGTCGACTTGCCCACTCCCGCTTATCAAGCCTGGCTATCAGTTTCCCAGCTTTATCTCCTAGATCGTAAAGTCTACTGAGTTTCTCTCTCCCCAGTCTTTTAGCTTTTTCTGTAACTAATGCCCTATATTCGTCCTGATTAAGACACAGCAAATGGAGCAACTCTGGTGTGGTCTGTTTCTCCAGTTCCCTCTCTAGCTGATATATTTTGCCCTCTATATTAGAGACCTTATGTTGTTGTTCCTTCTTATGACCTGATATTCAGGACAAAGAATACCCCCTAAGTACAGTTTTAAAGGCCTCCCAGAGCGTCTGGAAGGAGTCAACTGTGCCTGCATTGTCACTGAAATAGGTGTCCATCACTTTTTTGAGATCCTGACGGAATTTTGGATTACGGAGATACCAGGGATTGATCGGGACGACTCTGCCCAACTTTACCTGATCCAGGAGTATATGTACCTATAGCAGTGAGTGATCATAAATGCCCCTAGCTAAGTGTCTAATTTCGTGAATATTTGAGTTAGGGAGCTAGGGACCAAAATATAATCCAATCTGGAAAGGCTCTGGTGGGCTCCGGAATGGAAAGTATGTTGTATTTTCTAAGGGTTGCATGTACGCCAGCTATCCACTAACCCCATGGCCTCAAGGAAATCAGGCAGCCATCTAATAGTTGGCCCCAAGTCACGTGGGGGGTGGTGGTCTAATCCACCCGAGCGCACAGATGTCAAGTCACCTCCCAGTAGTAATAGCCCCTCCCGCAGTGAGAGGAGAGGAGTGCGGAGGTCCTGAAACGTAGTAGTTTGGAGGCCAGGTGGGACATATATAGTCATCAATGTAATAGTGAGCCCCTCCAAGGACCCAGTGATACCTATATATCAACCCTTGTCGTCAGCCCTAGTGGAATCTATACTGAGGGGGTATGTGGCTTTTACCATATTACCTACCCCTGTCAAACTTGTTGTGAACCCTGCATGCGCCACCAGTTTGAATCCCATTGGCACACCACTTTACAGGAGTGGACTATCAAATGTGTCTCTTGTAGAAGGATGACGTCTGGGGCCTGTTTCCTGATACATTGGAGAACTATACTATGTTTAGCCTTGTCCCCAAGCCCGGAGACATTCCAGCTTAGGATTGTGGCGTATGCATCAAGACTGGTGGAAAACTTCAGAGCCTCAGTCACGCCTTTCACATTGTGTGTCGATGTAAAAACCACAACAGGAAACACAATAAAACTCATAAGAAATATCAAAGCCTCAGTCACGCAGGTCACATTGCTTATCGATGTAAAAACTGTAACAAAAAACAAATTCAAATCCCCTTCCCACAACCTCCCTCCCTGCTTCCCTGCCCGTTGGGCTTAAAACTGCCCATACTAAACTGGCAGAGTGTCTATCGCCCAACTACAGTACTAGTCGAAGAAAAGTGGGATGCGTGGTGCCCCAGCCCTCCCCCCCACTTAGAAACAAGTTAAACATTTCTGAAAGGAAAAGGAGTGTCATAGAGTGTACTGACCTTCAGACCAAATGCACCCCCGTTACCAGTCTCATAATGTTCCATCCGGTCAATCGATAAGTCCACTCTGGTCACTCGCTTCTCTCAGGAAGGTCCGGTATGCCTCGATTTGATCACCGATATTCTTGATGTCGATATTCTGTTCCTTCAATATTTCAAACTCGATATTTTTGTATTTGAAAATAAAAACGTGATATTATGTCTGCACACCAAGAATTTCCTAACAAAAGGTGGGCTTTATCCTTACTAATATTAGAATAAGCTTATGTAAGATAGTTTCCCATCTAGAAAGGGTCTCAAGGTCCTGAAGAAAGACCACAGGTGTTTAATTCTCCAGATCAAGGCTGAACTGTGTTGATCTGGATAGGCATGTGAGGAAGATGTCATAATAGCTACCTCCAAGTTCTTCTGTTTTTCAACCGTGTATAGGATAGAACTTCAATACATTTATTTGTAAAGAAACGTAACATATCTCAATGCAGTTTAACCATTGTCTCCACTTAACTTTCAGTTATAAAAGGCTCCAAGATCTCTGGATAAGCCCACTTAGCACCAAGATGATGCTGGCGAAGAAGCAATCCTACTTATGAAGCGTACCTCCTAAGGTGGTCGAGGGATGACTTCCTGTTTTGGATAGAATTGTGTCACTCAAGAGCTTTCTCCATCAATTCTGCGGTTCAATATAGCATATAAATCTTCTGACGAATTGTCGGAGCATACAGCCCAGCTTGTGCAGCTGGAATCTCGGGTGGCACAGCTTAAAGCAGCTCAGACCAATAATAATGCGAGGGTTTCCTCCCGACAACTAGGGGTGGTACGGGAGGAGATCCGTCAGATCTTGTTGGAATCTGCCAAGATGCTTTGGCGTTCATCGGTTGCCCGTATTTACGGATGGAGAGATAAGAATGGCAAGCTCCTCCACAACCTTGTGTCTTACTCCAAAGTCAACCGCATCATTACAGAGATCCGTTCGAGCACCGGGACCCTCCAAGTGACGTTCTCAGCCATCGCACTAACCTTTGCTGCGTACTACGCTACCCTCTATATCGCCCTCTCCCCGGAGGCCTCGATAGCCGACTTGCTGGATGGGACTGAACCCCGCCTGCAGTGTCTCTCTCCAGAGACTGAGGAGGCCTTGGACCGCCCCTTCACTCTGGAGGAAAACCAGGACGCCGTCTCGCTCTTAAATCCCGGTAAAATGCCGGGTGATGATGGGTACCCCCGGAATACTCTGCGGCTTTTAGGGATATTATGGCCCCCCACATGGTGGCTCTTTTGCGCCATGTTGCGAAGACGGGATCCTTCCGGCCTGAGTCGGATGTCGCCACGATCGTGGTTATTCCGAAGACACAGCTGCCCTCCCTGAGCTGTGCAGAGTATCATCCGATCTCCCTTATTAATACGGAGATCAAGGCCTTCGCCACAGTTTTGGCCCAGAGACTTCATCCCCTTTTGCAGGATCTTGTCCACCCCGACCAATGCGGTTCATGCCTGGGAGAGGCACTCGTCACTGTATTCGTCAACTCCACCTGGCTCTGGCTCTGGCCCACCGGGAGCGCCTGACCCCATATTTGGTACTGCTCTTCTTAGACTTTGAGAAGACCTCCGACACGGTGAATTGGGGCTATCTGCAAGACGTGCTGGACAGGATGGGTTTTGGTCCCTCCTTCCGCCATCTGGTCGGGGTCTTATATACCAATCCCAGAGCCCGAGTGCTCAATAATGGGGAGCTCTGAGATATTCCCGATCCGACGAGGTACACCTCAGGGGTGTCCGCTCTCACCACTCTTATTTATACTGGCGATGGAGCCCCTGGCAGCCCTCATTCACCAAGATCCGCTTATTCAGGGATGGGCCAGGGACTCAAGCCAGGTGGACAAGATAGCCATATATGTGGACTATGGTCTGCTTTACCTGGCGGACCCCAACAGCTCAGGCCCCAGATGTCTGGTGGTCTTAGCTGCCTTTGAGCAGGTTTCCGGACTCCGTCTGAACCCGGCGAAGTCAACTTTGGTTCCCCTGCATCCCTCCAGGGATAGTTTTGACTGGCAGTCTGACATTCCCCTTAGAAGGCACTCAGGCAAATATCGTGGAGTTTGGATAACTCTCCTGCCAGAACTTGAATGGGCGTTAAACATTAGGCCTTTGGTGGTCCGGATGAAGGCGGATCTTAACAGGTGGCAGAACCTTCCCCTTAACCCCCTGGGCAGGAGTGCCCTCTTCAAAATGATGATTCTCCCCCGTTTTCTTTATATATTGTAAAACACTACCATTCATCTCCCGGGCAGTTGGTTCCAAGAGCTGGACGGAGTGCTCACCCGATACCTCTGGGGAGGGGCGCGATCACCTTTATCTTTGACACACCGTCGTATTCCCCCCTTTGATGGAGGTATGGGGGTTACCAATCTCCCCCTCTACTACCTGGCCACAAAACTTATTGTCATCCATGATTGGTATGCGGGCGGCTGGTCCGACTCTGCTTACTGTGTAGAACTCAGCACGTTGGACTTCCCGAGGATACAGGCGTTTCTGTATGGTAGCCCGGTGCCGCAGGCTCTACCCTTGGTTAACAGGATGCTGTTCCTGGCCTGGCGAACGGCTCTCCGCCACGTTTGGTGGGATCGGAAGCTGACTCGATAGACGCCACTTTGGCACGGGTCCTGGATGCAGGAGGTTTTGTCCCTGCAGGGATTCCGGCGCTGGGACCTCATTGGAGTTTCAGTGCTCGGGGACATCTGGGTGGGGGACCACACTGGCTCCTTTGCTGATTTACAACAGCGCCCTGCCCTTTCACACTCCCAACACTATAAATACTTACAACTTCGACATGCCCTTCATACATATGTCTCGCCACCTGTTTCCCTTCCAGAGTTCAGCCTGCTGGAAGCTCAAGTAATGATGAGGAATCTGGAGAGGGGGGTGTGTTCCTTATTCACAGGTCCCTGGTGAACAATGGTCCCGCTTCCCTTGATCGGCTCAGGGCTCGGTGGGAGGGATGGCTGGGCCCCTTGGACGAGGCAGACTGGAGGGATGCCCTTATGGCACCCAAAACCCTGACCACATCCTCCAAGTTGCGCCTAGTCCAACTTTACTACCTCCATGCGGCATATCTCACCCCAATACATCTATTCCAGGCCCGGCTGAGAGCCTCCCCGGAATGCACACGCTGTACTTATGCCCCAGCCGATTTTTATCACATGGTATGGTGCTGTCCAGTGCTGGTGCCCTTTTGGGAGGGGGTGGAGTGAGAACTTACGCAAGCCCTGGGGTGGGAGGTTCCCCATGATCCGGGGCGCATGCTGCTGGGGGTGTTTGATGGTCTGAATGGCTATAGGGCGGACAAGCGCCTGCTGGCAACAGCTGTGGCGGTCGCCAAGAGGGATATAGTTGCACACTGGTCCCAGGCTAAGGCGCCCTCTGTAAAGGACTGGAGGAGAGGGGTGGATTGGTGCAGGATCCAGGATGAGGCCCTGTTGGAAGCCTGAGGTTGCCCCGGCCTATTTCAGAAAGTGTGGGGCAAATGGTTCAATATGTTTCCACCTTGATAGTCTGCCTCTATATGGTTTCCTCTGTGTACAACAGTACCTACCGTATGGACCGCAGGGATATGCCCCCTTCTTCTTCTCTGTCATCTGTGTGTAAAGTCAAGTTTTTTCCTGGTAACTAATGAACTGCAACCAATGAATTTGTATGTTGTGGATTTTTTTTTTCAATAAAATCGATTATCAAAAGAAAAAATCTTCTGATGAATGATAACATTCACACTTTGGCCCATGGAGCGCACTACGCGAACTACTCGTAGCTACGCGAACTGCTTAGTGCACTGTGCAAAATGCTGTTCGCACTGATTGCACAGTGTCGGATGCTTGTCTGCACTGTGCAATCAGTGCAAACTGCATCTTGCAAAGTGCAAGCGGTCATTTTCTGTTCTGCCACTCGAGTAGATTTCTTCTCGAGCTGCAGCTTTCTCAACGCAGACTGGTAGTTTCTCATCGCGAGCGGTCGCGAGCATACGCGACCACTCGCAATTGGAAACCTGACCTCCCCGCGTTGAGAATCTCGCCGGGAGATTTTTTTTCCATGCTCGCAATCGCGAACAAGGAAAAAGTCTCGATGGGATGTCATTTTGCTCGCTCGAGTTTGCCAACTTGATGTTGAGGACCGCGAGCAAGCAAAAAATGACGGCTAGGTGTGTTTGCACTGTGCTACGTGCAATCCACGTAGTGCGTAGTAGCACAAACCTCGCAAACTACGCGAGCGTAGCATAGTACTTCACCCAGGGTTAGTTTATTTGCCTAATTTCCCTCGTTGAGATGAGTAACTTATTTGCTCTGAGCCAAAAATATATACTATTAGGTGCATCTTCAGATCGAAATCATGGCGGAAATGCTGTTGAATGTCGAGCATAAAATCTTGGATGACAACAACATGCATTTCTAAGGCACTTTCATTGTTGTAATACTTTAAGAATAAAGGGCTATTTTCTCTTCCCCGGTCCCCAACAATACCCAATGCTCAGTGGCGTAAAGAAACTTGAGGGGTCCCCTCTGCAAAGTACATGGAGGTGGCCCGCCATTCTCCGCTGCAGTCAAGAGCTCTCAGGCCAGCGGCACGCCATACTGCAGGGGTTCACCAGAGCCACAAAAAAAGGATTCTGGTTTCCCCATTGGTCACATCCACTCTTTCATTGGACGATTTACATATATCAGTAAATACTGCTAGTGCGCCCTCCAGCAAAGTTACATAACACTGCTTCCAGCCCGCCCACCAAACACATACTCCATCCTCCTACTTGATGACCCACATTCAAGCGAAGCCCGCTCACTTAACCGCATCCACACAAAGACCACTGTGTTCGAGCCTGCTACTAATGCATCCATTAACTCTACTCTCACCCCTACAAAACCTGCAGTTATGCTTTTCCGCCTGCCTTTAACCCCTTCCATGCTGGTGACGAACCCCAGCCGTCATGCACTACGGTGCTCGTGTGCTGATGACGGCTGGGGTTCGTCATGGCCCGCCCCTGTTCGTTTGTTTACCGCACGGGGGCGGAAACGGGCCAGCAGGGAAGGGGTTAAAACCACTCCTCGGATATCACTGCGAACCTGTGACCACCGCTGAAGGCTACTCTGTCCACCACCGACACAAAGACTGATGGCCGGTCCCCATCTAAAGACTGCCTACCACTAAAGACAGAGCCTTTCAGCTGCTGCCCTCCCCAATGCCATTGTGGTAGTTTAAAACATGTTAAACAATCTCTTCAATGGACCACCGGAAAACAATTCTTCCTGCTACCCTTTATGGTATCAAAGCCGTTCCTGCTACTTTTCATCCTCAGCATGATGCACACAATAATATTAAATGTACAAAGGGTCCGATTTTTGTTTGCTCACACCAACATTAATTTACACTATGTACCCCACTAAACCATACCTCCTGTTAAAGGCAAACCTGATCCCATGTGTAGCACCAGTCAGCAAGTACCCCAAGGACAAACACCAGAGAGAATGAACAATTCACATATTTAAACTTATAGTGACAACGTAGCATTTCCCCACCCACTGTCAGCCCTGCGAAGTCTGCAACAGCAGAGTAGCCATCAATACCGGCAACATCTAAAGAGCATTTCCACTTCCTTTCACTGGCAGTTCCTGATACATAAACTTATGACTTCTAGGCGGCATCTACTATAGACCACAGCATCCTTTATCTCCGTTAAACTAACTGAATGCTGTCTGTGAACGCTTCTCTTCCCCCTTCCTTACTAATAACTAATAGAGGATAATGAAAAAAATATATAATATTTTCTTATGCAAAAAGCGTATCAAGCACTTGCTGCCGGCAGTCCTCACCAGATCCACACATATCAATATTCTGCTATTGTACCTTCCTGTCAACCCTATTATTATCTGAAGATGTTTTTTTATCCCTTCTTGAACTCAGAGAGCAATACCTTGCATGAAAACAAGTCCCTTTAAAACCTTTGCTACTTATACAGACTCGCAAAGCACTTACTTGTTTTATTAACTGTTGTAAAGCAAACAGGTAACTCATTCTAGGATTGGAAGTTAATGCTGGGATGTAGGATGATTTTTTGCATGTCTGCCAGACACTTGTTCTTCCCTGCATGTGCACACAATGCAACAATACAATTTAGAGTAACAAGTTGTTCAGAAATGTACCGTAAGGTAAAGAAACAGCCCATATTATTTTTACAAAGACAAATAGACAAACGTACACTTTATACCCCATGACATAAAAGCCTTAGCGTGCACAGCATGTCCAAAATTAAATCCACACCACCTAATTCAGCCATGCCAAGTACCACGCATCTGACGTTAGACTAATGCATTTCAGTGTGGTGATCCGCATCACCGCACTGACATGAAGAATCACGCATAACAGGCATCGCGCCTCCTCAGGTACCAGTGCTGCTAATCAATGCTGGTGTAGTATTATTTCTGTGTGGCTACCGTCTGTTTTCTGGTGCTTCCCCTGTCTTCTAAACGCAATGCGGTAAATTTTGTTATGCAGTACAGCTGCCTGTGTGGTAGTCCTGTAATGAATGTCCCTTTTCTAAGCCCACAACAATTTGCTGTATGTCCGTAGTATGTCCATAAAGTTAGGTCTTGCAAGGATTTGTTGCAGGTGCGCACTATGCACCGGCAGCCCTACAATGTCAGCCGTTTCGAGTGCGACTTATGCAAGGACTGGTTCCTGAAGGGAGCTAGGTGCTTGAGAAGGGCACCGGAGCTCTGGAGTGGGTGATGTGACCCAGATAACTTGCGGGGAGCGATGTGCAAAAACTACCGCTCTGCATGGAGGAGCCGGGATCCAAGATTCCAACACGATGACACCACAGCGCTGAAGTGCCCAATTTCATTGCTGTTTTGTTGTTGGGGGAACAGAAATAATGATGAGTAAGTATTAAAGGAATAACATTCGGGAGTCTGTTTCCAGGCTGATTCCTACTTGTTTTCTTTGAAACTTTCACATGGTGGTAATAGCTATTTTCAGCAGCAGATATATCAGAATGAGAAACAAAAATGTTAATTGTAAAGGTCCCGTAGCTCCTGTGACCTAGGTGTATTGGTAACTTTTAACTGTGTCACAGCGTTGATTTTTTCAGATGCAAGATAGACATATAGCTGCACTGAAGAAGACGAGAAAGAGGTGTGGCGCACCGACCAGGGTGCCTAACTCCGGACCACAGGGTTCAGGGTTCGATCCCCGGCGACAAGTCAGCCCAGCACCATGTGACTCTGGGCAATAGTTGGCTTAATCTTCCCGAGGGCCCCCAGCGCCGGGAAACCACTTCGGAGGTAGCTGTGCACTTTACAAATTTAAGGTTGTTATTATTGTTTATTAGGGGTGTTACATTGACTAATTGCTAAATGAGTGACAACGGTTTCCGAAAGCGTTACTATACCCAGGTGACATTGTATTGATACCCCTCCCCTTACTGCCATGAATTATTGCTTCTCAGAGGGTTAGTGCCTCCAAAGTGTGCTTTTATAATTGTTTGCATTGCGCTGTGCTGCCTGTTGTTACCATTGTGCTCGACTGTACCGCTGCCACTTGCTTAGACATCGCATTATTGATAATACCCCAATTGCGGTTTCGTTTCTCGGCCTGCGGCCATTTTGGTGTTGTTATTGTTCCTCCCTGACCCTATCTCCGCCCCGCTCCCGCCTCCCGGCTGACCCGCCCTCGCCCCTCCCCTCCCTCCTTCCACTTATGACAGATGCATTCGCGCGCAGCGTTCACGCGCAGCGGTCGCGCCCCATGCGCGCCGAAGGTGCGCCAAAGGTAAGCCCGTCTACGCCCGTCCGCTCCTGGACCGCGCCCAGCGCCAGACCCCCTGGTCCCCGCCGTACCCTGCCCACTCGCTTCACGTATGACGCCGCAACTCTCCTCGCCCTCAACCACGGACACACACCACAATGCTACGAAGCTGCCCCGGGACGTACCCACGGCCCCTTCGCCTGTCGCTCCTGCAAATCTACCAGCGATAAGACCCATACCACATCCACTAACCCCATACACAACTCCGACTCTAACCACCTGAAGTGCATCCTGCTGAACACCCGCTCGGTCCACAGACACGCCACTGAACTCTGGGATCTACTCGACACATCATCACCGGACGTCGCCTTCCTTACTGAAACCTGGATGAATGCATCGTCAACACCTGACATCGCCATTGCCATCCCTGACAATTACAAGATCGTCCGGAAAGACCGCACTGTCCAATCAGGAGGAGGCATCGCCATCGTCCATAAGAACACCATCAAAATCACGACCAGCTCCGACGATAACCTCGCTACCGCCGAACACCTCCATTTCCAGATCCACACCGACCCCAGAACCACACTTAGAGGCACCCTCATCTACAGACCACCAGGAACCCGTAAACAATTCAGCGAAGACATCACTGACTTCATCAGTCCACATGCCCTCGCCTCCGAGAACTACATTCTACTAGGAGACCTCAACTTCCACCTGGAAAAGAAAAACGACAACAACACCACCACCCTTCTTGACAACGTGGCCAATCTCGGCCTCAAACAACTTGTTGACACCCCCACCCATGTAGCCGGACATACGCTCGACCCAATCTTCACCTCCAGCAAACACATCTCCTTCGATCACACCACAGCTCTCCACTGGACGGACCACTGTTGTGTTCACTTCAGCTACAAAACCACCTCGATCCACAACCCCCCACAACCTATCCCCCGGAGAAAATGGAACAAAATCACCACCGACCAACTCCTCACATCGCTCAACCAGAACCCACCCGCCCTCTCATCGGACCCAAACCAAGCTGCCATCAAATTCAAACAATGGATCACTCACAGCGCTGACGAATTAGCACCCTTGAAAAACCATCACACCAAACAAGACAGCAAAAAGGCCCCCTGGTTCAACGATGACCTCAAGAAATCCAAGAAGCTATGCCGTACTCTCGAGAAAACATGGAGAAAAAACCCAACCACCGACAACATGACAACCTTCAAGTCAGCCACCCGCAAACACCACCAGCTGATTCGATCCACCAAGAAATCAGCATTCAAGAATCGACTCGACAACAACGCCCATAACAGCAAGGAATTATTCAACATCGTCAAGGAATTCACCAACCCCACCGCAGCCTCAAACGACATCACTCCCTCCCAAGACCTCTGCGACTCGTTATCCTCCTTCTTCTACAACAAAATTGCTGACATACATAACAGCTTTGAAAACAGTTCCACGAACAATCCTCTCCACCGCCCTCAGAACCTAAACTGCCCCCCAACTACCTCAACGCCTGGAACCCAATCACCACTGAAGACACCATCCGCCTAATGAATTCCATCCACTCTGGCTCGCCAACTGACCCATGTCCCCACCACATCTACAACAAAGCAGACTCCATCATCGCACCCCATCTCCGTGATGTCATCAACTGCTCCTTCAACTCTGCTACCTTCCCAGAAAGTTGGAAACATGCCGAAGGCAGCGCCCTCCTGAAGAAACCCACAGCAGACCCCGCTGAACTTAAAAACTACCGCCCCATATCCCTCCTCCCATTCCCGGCCAAAGTCATTGAGAAAGCCGTCAATAGCCAACTCGCCACCTTCCTGGAATCCAACAACTCCCTCGATCCATCACAATCCGGCTTCCGAGCCAAACACAGCACCGAAACCGCCCTCATCGCAGCAACAGACGACATCCGAACACTACTGGACAATGGAGAAACAGTGGCCCTCATTCTACTCGACCTCTCCACCGCCTTCGACACTGTCTGTCACAGCACCCTCATACAACGCCTCAGCAACATCGGCATAAAAGGTAAAGCCTTGGACTGGATCATCTCGTTCCTCGCCGGAAGAACCCAGAGAGTCTGCCTCCCCCCATTCAAATCAGAGGCCACCGACGTCATCTGCGGTGTACCACAAGGATCATCACTTAGTCCCACCTTCTTCAACGTTTACATGAGTCCACTCGCTTCCATCGCGCGCCAACACAATCTCAACATCATCTCCTACGCTGACGACACCCAGCTGATCCTTTCCCTCACCAAAGACCCGAACACCGCCAAAACCAACCTACACGAAGGCATGAAAGAAGTAGCCATATGGATGAAAAACAGCCGCCTAAAACTTAACTCAGACAAAACGGAAGTGCTCATCCTAGGATCATCCCCCTCTGCCTGGGACGACTCATGGTGGTCTTCGGATCTGGGCTCTGCACCCATTCCCACAGATCACGCACGTAACCTAGGCTTCATCCTAAACTCCTCCCTCTCGATGACCAGACAAGTCAACGCCGTCTCATCCTCCTGCTTCAACGTACTTCGTATGCTCAAAACAACCTTCCATTGGATCCCCACCGAGACAAGAAAGACTGTCACCCACGCACTGGTTACGAGTCAACTAGACTACGGAAACACCCTCTACGCCGGAATTACAGCCAAACTACAGAAAAAACTCCAACGCATCCAAAACGCATCGGCGAGACTCATTTTGGACATCCCTCGCCAAGATCACATTACCGGCCACCTGAAAGACCTCCACTGGCTTCCCGTCAACAAGAGAATAACATTCCGTCTCCTCACCCACGCACACAAGGCCCTCTACAAACTAGGACCCGAATGCCTCAACACTCGACTATCCTTCTATACACCCACCCGCCAACTAAGATCCTCCAATCAAGGCCTCGCCGCAGTCCCGGGTATCCAAAGGTCCAGCATGGGAGGTAGACCCTTCTCCTACTTAGCGGCCAAGACCTGGAACTCACTCCCCACTCACCTCCGCCTCACTCAGAACCACATCTCCTTCAGAAAAGAACTTAAAACCTGGCTATTCGATAAATAATGAACCCCCTCCCCAAGCGCCTTGAGACCCTCTGGGTGAGTAGTGCGCTATACAAATTCTTGAACTTGAACTTGAACAAGTCACCTCTCGTAGTTCCACCTGTTACTGTGGTCAGTCACCTCGCAGCCATCCAATGCCTGTTGGTCCTCCCGCAGTCCTCAATGCTCCTCTTTTGACTAGAGTCCATTGAGAGGCATGCTCTGACAGTCTACCATATTGCCTCATCCAGTCTCTCAAGTTCGGGCCTCTGCCTGCTGGTCACAGGCCTGTGAGGCCCAATTTACACACACACAGAAGAGGCCTCAGGTCCCCCTCCATCCAGCAGGTGTTGTATTAATGCACCCACGGACCTTGCTCTGCAGATGAGCTGATTGCACCGAGGGTCTAGGTGCCTATCGTGGTGCAGGGAGCTTTGGCCTAACTTCAATCTGGGAGCATAGAGGCACCACTGCACATACTGCTTCAGGCTCGATTCTCCCCTCCTCTCACACTCCTGGCTAAATGGACGAAACACTTCAGTCCAGGGCAGTTTAGACCACATAGTCCTAAAACATGTTAGATCCCAGTTGCACCCTACCACAGACAGAAGATCACTGAGGAGGCGCTAGAGGGTAGGTCACTTGGTCTTACTGTGATATTAGCATCCCAGAAATTGACTGATTACTCATAGTTGAAAGCAGCTCTTTTTGGAAGGTTTATTCTGACCACAGATTAGCATTTAAAAAAAACTTTGCAGCATTTCTACGCAGAGTGACCAGACATTATGGGAGGTCTGATTTGACCTTGAATGAACTGCCATTTTTAAAATGCTGGAGTAAGTGTAACCTGGCGCAGGCAAACCTCTGATTTCTGCATATGTATTTATGTTGTAGAGCTACATTAACATAATAATAATAATCCACATTTGTAAAGCGCACAATCACCCGTAAGGGTCTCTAGGCGCTGGGGGTCGTCGGGAAGATTAAGCAGGCTATTGCCCAGAGTCACATGGTGCTGGGCTAACCTGCCGCCGGTGCCAGGGATCGAACCGTGATCCCCAGAATACCGGAGTCAGTCGCCCTAGCCGCGGCGCCACACCTCTTCCAGTACATGTGGCTGATGGGAAATTGCTTGGCGCTTGCAAGTTTGCAAAGACACATGGCAGGCTGGTCACCATGAGGGTGCAGAGAAATACACCTCGATTAGAGCACATTTTCACACTGATTCACTAATAGATGCCAAGGTTTCAGATTGGTAAGTGTGACGTTTTCATACTTTAACTGTAAAAATGGGTGACATTCACACAGTCTGACTGCTCAGTTTTCAGCAGCCTGCTGTTAGCGCACTTTAGTTTAATGACTTTCTTAGAATTTCTAGTTGCTCAAATTGGCGTAATTTCTAACATTTATATGTATCCCTCCTCTTCATTGCTTGATTTTGCTCATGAGAAAGTGTCACTCGTAGTTGTTGACATGTCACTCATAGTTACACTGAAATTTTGAAAATGTCACACATCACAATCTGAAACCTTGGTAGCTATGCTAAATCTACCACACACAGCACATTTGAACATCTCATAATTCCATGCCACACAATTCAACTATAAATAATTTAACCCTACAACAGACCATACCAAATAATAACAAAACTAAAAATTGCAAAACACACATATTTCCACTTCACTCCATACCACATAATTCCACATCACATAATACAATTTCACACAACCTAATACCACTCCAAACCACATAATTACACTCCACACAACACAATTCAACTACACATATTCCACTTCAACCTATATAATTATACTTCACACAACATATATACACTCCACTCCAAAACACATAATTACCTTCTACAAAATACAACTCTGCAACATGCTACATAATTCCACTCCACACAATTATACACCACACCATGCCACATAATTCCACACATCACACAATTCCACAATTCATCCCCATACAACTCATCACATTACACTCCACATAATACCACTCAGCACAACATAATTACCTCCACATAATTATGCTCTACTCCATATTGCATAAATACACTCCACATAAATACAGTCTATGCCACATTACACTTCACACCATGCCTCATAATACCATTCAACATAATTTTGACTCAACAGCGCACACTTCCACGTCGCACAATTTCAACTTCCACACATTTCCATTCCACACCACATAATTCAACAACAAACTACATAATTCAAACCAACCACACTACACACCACATACATCCATAAATCATGCTACAATATTTAACAGCACACCACATAAGTAAACACCACTACATACCATTCCACAACACAAAATACCATTCCAGATAATCTTTCTCCAAGACACACAATCCCACTCCATGACACACCATTCCACTCCTCATAATTCCAGTACACTTAATACCACATAATTACTATCCACATAATTACACTGCACACCATGCCACATTATTTCACTACACAGACCCAATCTAAACAACACAATTCCACAACTAACAATTCCAATCCAAACCATATATGACTTGCATATATGCAAATGCATATATTGCAAAACCATATATTGCAAATGCTTGTTTACCTTCCAATGAGTCCCAGCAGATCCTGTTCCTGGAGCTGTAATCCTTCTCCTGCCCCTGTTAGCTCTGTGCTACCTCTTCCCTTCTCAAATGAGCAGTGACCTGTGGTGAATGCTCTTTCTGAGGGCCCCCGCCCCCATCCTTTTTCCAGGCCTGGATTGTGGCTCTGACTGAAGAGAAACAATGTAACTTGTTACTTTGTTTCTCTTCAGTCCTGGGTCAGCCCAGGAGCTCAGACCAGGATGCACACTGCAACTGCTTTAGCACAAACCTTTCTCTCACAGCTCTCTATCGAAGAGCTAAGGGGGCCCCCTTCACCTACTGAAGACTTGGGCCTCCTCACACTGCGGGGGCTGCGGGGGTGTTTGTTACTCCCCTGCCAATGTTTAATCAAATATGTTCAGTGGCTTGAACATGCATCTGCCTATGTAAAGCCCGACATAAGCTGGCATTAGAAAACCTTACTGCAGGCCTGATTGTGAAACCTGATTTTGCACCACAATTATTAATTCAGAAAAATGGAGTGACCTTTTTTCCAGAAAGCCTATACTGCTAGATTTTCGGAAAAATGGTCATGCAGCCATTTTTCTTTTCTGTGCAAGACCATATATATAACCTTTAAGAAAACCCCAAGCTCCCAGCCGCTACAGGGTGGAACCCTTGGTGGCTGAAAGTTCAATGTGTATTTGAAGCAATTCTGCTTATCAATATGCATATATGAAATTATTATGTACAACTTGTATTCAAGTAGTGATTATCTGCAATTTACTATAAAGCAGCCTTAACTTTGTGTAGTCACTTGAAAACTATTGCACAAACAAAACCGAGAACACAGAGATGTGTCATACAGCCTTTTGGAAAAGATATTACATAATAAATATCATGAAAGTACTGTTGTGAGCATTTAAGCATTTAACAATTAGGAACATCTACTACATTTTCACTGTGGCAGAAGCATCCTCCCATTAATGAATACTTCCATTGTTGACCTCTGCTTGTTAAAGCCCACTGATTGGTAGCATTGTTTAAGTTTCAGCTGATTGTCCATAAAAATCTCTATCGTGTTCTGCAACAATGCATGTTCTTCCTCGATGTCTAGCCTACTACCTTCTGTTGGTACCACCAAAGGTAGAATGTGATGGTGAAAGTCCTACTGTGTATTAAACAGTAACCATTGAATAGACCAGTGTTGTGCAAGGTTTTACAAAGACTTTGACAGCAAGACATAGGACCTGATTTAGAGTTTGATGGATGTGTTTTCCATCACAAAGGTGGCAGATATCCCTTCCGTCTTACTACAAGTGCGATACAAAATAATGCACTTGTAATAAGTCAGACAGGATATCTTGAGAGAATCAGATTCCAAGAATGCTTAGCTCTTTATATCCAAATGTATTCTGTATCCTATATGAACTTTACAAAATTCCTATGTTTGCTGCTAAGGAGTACGCTATGTCCTTGGATACTAACGCAGCAAATCTATCTTTCTACTCCCTAAAGAATATGGGTTAATGTGCTTCAGTACTCTAAATGGGCTCCCTGAACCTATTTATTTAATAACAAATTCTTATCAATTCAAGAATGCCCCAATGTTGAATGTATCTTCATTCTCTAATGAGATATATTTCTAATTCTTTCGTAGAATTTGAGCAAACATCTTTGTTCCTTTAATCAGAGTTGTTTGAAACATCCAATGTAAACATTGTTTGCTTGCACCTATGCATTTCAGACAGAATTGCCCTTTTTTCAGGGATACAAATCCTTTATGAATTGATATGTAAATGATAAACATTTAATGTAATTACTTCACAAATCAAGGATATCTGTAGGAAGCTACTATTATTGTGATAATTATAATTAATTCCTGAGAGTAATACTTGAAAAGAAATTAAAAACAAAATAATATGGCCTGTGTCTTTGTATGCCACACCTCAATATGTGCAAAAACAACAGTTGATGGACAGAATACAGAACAATGTCATACATTCACCCCAGTACAGAGATCTGGGCCCAAATCCATTGTTTCTTTGCGCTCCACACCATCCCAGTTCAGACATGGCCATATGCAAATCAGCCTTGACCCTGTGCCTCATGGGAACAGTAAAGCCCGAACTGCTAAGCCATGTCTTTCCTGGACCGGAATCAAGCATCCTAGGACCGGTTTCTGGCTTTCAGCAGTCTTCAGCTAGGATAGCTTGACTCCAGTGACTCACGTCTGAGCATACCCATCCCACTCGGGGTGACAAATGCAAAAACAACAGTTGATGGACAGAATGTAGAGCAATGTCATACATTCACCCCAGTACAGAGATCTGGACCAAAATCTATCGTTTTTTTGCACTCCACACCACCCCAGTTCAGACATGGCCATATGCAAATCAGCCTTGACCCTGTGCCTCATGGGAACAGTCCAGCCCGATCTGCCAAGCCATGTCTTTCCTGGGCCGGAATCAAGCATCCTAGGACCGGTTTCTGGCTATCAGCCTTCTTCAGCCAGGATAGCTTGACTCCAGTTGTGTGGAGAGCATGGGACTCACGTCTGAACCTACCCATCCCACTCGGGATGACAAATGCAAAAACAACAGTTGATGGACAGAATGCAGAACAATGTCATACATTCACCCCAGTACAGAGATCTGGGCTAAATCCATCGTTTTTTTGCACTCCACACCACCCCAGTTCAGACATGGCCATATGCAAATCAGCCTTGACCCAGTGCCTCATGGGAAAAGTCCAGCCCAAACTGCCAAGCCATGTCTTTCCTGGACCGGAATCAAGCATCCTAGGACCAGTTTCTGGCTATCAGCCGTCTTCAGCCAGGATAGCTTGACTCCAGTGGTGTAGAGAGCATGGGACTAACGTCTGAGCATACCCATATGCTCAGACGTTAGTCCCATGCTCTCCAGATTGTGCTATGAAGATGCATGTTAGCTAACAAAAGGTGATTTCATTATTATTTTCACTATGAAAGTATGCAATCAATGTTCTGAGATCAAATTGCCTTCCAACTGAATATATGAGATAGCTTCTTTTGTGTCGCCTGACCGATGGGGGATTGTCAGCATTAAGGTGGCATCTCAAACTGTCAAAAATGGAGATAACCAAACCTGAAGACACTTGCACACAATAACATACACTGTTGTTACAGGACCTGTATGAAATAACTCCTAAACGTACCTAAGTTTGCTTATAGTCAGTTAAGGCAATGAGTTACAGTCTCTCATTATTACGGCAACGGCACTGTAACATAAATATGAATAACTGTCAGAATTCCAAAAACCTCAATTATGCATAGATTACTGTTTAGGCTTGTTATAGTATGTTCAACAGACCTGCTTAGTTTATATGTGAATATTGGTGTTGATGGTGTGTTCCTTAATAAACTGTGTTGTGTGCACATGGTACAAAGTCTCAATAGTAACCTTTCTGCCTCTGGATTCAAACTAGGGGTGGGCGATATATTTCGCTCCGCCAGCAGAATTTAAGGAATTTGAGTCACGCCACATTATGCTTGTAACGTGGAGTTCAGGCCAAATTTCAGCCAACTGCCACAGAGTTTTTTTTCGCACGCAGCTTGAATAAAGTAGGTTTAAGAGCAAGATATGACATCCCCTAGTGTGATTTTTTAGTTGCTAAAATGATACATGCTGAGATTTCTCCAACATTGGCGGTTGCGACCATACACGGTCAGAAAGCTGCCACTCGAGTAGAAAATCAGCAAACTCAGTGCGACATGCCTATCTGAGTTTGCTTACAACTCCATGGAATTTCACAGAGTAAAACTCAGCGACTTCTGCCCAGGTCTAATTCTAACCTATCAGTGTTCAGCAAATGCACCATGGAGATGGATGCCCTAAAGGCCATAATCTCAATAGTGCAGTTGTTTAACTTGCACCATCTTGTAAAGATAACTCAGAATTTTTAGAATTGATGAATTGTGAACCAATTACACCAGCAAAGAACATTTGCTGTGCATGAAAATACTGCTGGTTGCTCTGTGTGCTTTGAACCAGACATCAAATGGTATTGGCAATCACAGGATATTATATGAATTTCTGAAAAATTACTGAAATCATTGTTTAAAAACATTGTACATGGGACAATTGAAAGTAAATCAAGGAACAGTAAACAAAAAACTTCTAGATAATATAGATTTCTGGTCTCAAATTTTACTGACCATGCAATGAATGTGTTAAATCACAACAAATCGAACAAAAGATATGGGATAAGACTCAATCCCTGGTATCTACAGATACCGGCTATACAGGAAGGTCTGTTTGAGGTGACCACAAACTATTTGAATGAGACTCTGCCCAAACAATGTGGGAAGCATACAAGACAGTTATTAGGGGGCAAGGAGTCTCTGCAATAGCGGGTCATAAAAAAGTAAAAAGGAAACAAATGCTTGAGGTAGAAAAAGACATTGGCAAACTGGAACATGGCCTGACATTGCTGGATTCCCCGGACACTAAACATGGAATACAGATTAAGCAAAAAGAATATAAATATATTGCTAAAGAAGCGGCTAAAGCGCATTACCACGCCACCCAGCATTGAATATATGAGGTTTGGGATAAGGCGGGTAAATTACTGGCATGGCTGGACAAGCGGGAAAAAGTCACTAGATGAGTGTTTGAAATTAGGTCAGTAGAAGGGGCTTTGCTTAGAGACAGGCAAGAAATAGCGGAGCCATTATATACCAACAGAGGCTTCTACTAACACCGGGGCGCAAGAGTTGTTGGCCATCCTCAATCTTCCCACCCTGGAGAATGCAGATAGAGAGGGTCTAGACTCTAACCTGACCGACAAGGAAGTGATACAGGCGATAGGGGTGTTACAGTCCGGGAAGGCAATGGGTCCGAGTGGCCTTCCAATTGAACTGTACAAACTAAATGCATCCACAATTGCCCCGTAACTCGTAAAAATGTATGAAGAGAGTGTGGTGAACAGTATACTTCGTGAAAGTCAGAGAATGGCCGATATTGTGGTAATACACAAAAATGGGAAACACCCTGAATACTGTAGCTCCTATCCAACACTTATCCCTGTTATATCCGGAGGTAAGAATACTGGCAACATGTTTGGCCATACGTCTGTCCCTCCTACTCCACAAATTGATCCACCCAGACCAGTCTGGCTTTATGCTGGGCTGAAATACCACACTCAACTTGCGATGTCTTCATGGAGTTCTGGGCAGGGCAGGAACTATTAGAGAATAGGCACCATTTTGGCATCCCTAGATGCCAAAATGGTGTTCGATATGATCGAATGGCCCTTTCTGTTCGCTCCTCTTGAAAGATTTGGGTTTGAACAAACATTAACATGGATAGGACTTCTCTACACTGGGCCCCTTGCACAAGTCACAGTGAATGGAGGGTTGTCGTCAAGTTTTGCACTACAGAAAGGGACACGACAGGGCTGCCCACTCTTTCCACTAATATTTGCATTGGTGCTGGAAACCTTCGCAATCTGGATCAGAGGTGATCCCTTCATTAGGGGACTTAATTGGACAGAGGTGTGGGAAGACAAAGTCTCTTGATATGCCAATGAAATGTTGCTTTATTTGGCCAAACCATATTCCTCAATACATATGGTGCTATACATATTTACCCATTTCCAAAAATACTCAGGATATGCCATTAATTGGGATAAGTCACTCATATATGTTCTGAGCGGGGCGTGCACTAATCTTCTCAGGTGCTATGCAGCTAAAAGGGTAACAGAGGGGTTCCAATACTTAGGGATTTATGCCACGACAAGCCCAACAGTTTTGTATGATAACAATTTGACCCCTCCACTGCGTCAACTACAAGACGATGTGCAACATTGGAAGACCCTGTCCCTCATATTACTGGGTAAAGTTTCTCTATGCAAAATGATGGCGCTTCCCTGGTGTGTCTACATTCTGCAAAAAATGCCCTATCTGGTACCAGCAAAGTATTTTCAAGCAGTAGAATCAGAAATACGTGCACTTCTTTGGAACAATGGTATCCCTCGTATAGCACTGACCACACTTATGAAAAGTAGGTATGATGGAGGAATAGACCTCCTAGCAATTCAAAATTACTATTGGGCATCTCAATTAGTTGTCACAAATCACTGGGTTCACCGGCCACAAACGAAGCCAGCCTACAGGATGGACTGACTGACCATGACCCCTGGGAGTTACTCAAGAGCACTCTATGGGGGGAGGAAGACTGCACCAATATATACACCAACTTCAACTACGATCACTTTATGGCATGCGGCATCATCTGCATTGGGGTGGAAAAACAAAATAACACAGGCCTCTCCACTGTTGGAGCCGGACCAACTAGGATTGCTAGCAAAAATACTCGGGATTTGATAACTGGGACCGGATTGACCTTTCTAGGGTTGGTGATTTGTGGGTAAGGGGGAAGATGGTCCCCTTCAGTAACCTTTAAAAGGATTACGAATTGCAAACGGTAGTCCCAAAAGGTACTGAACTACCTGTCTCCTCACCCTTGGAGGACAGGCTCATGATGACTATATGAAGGAGAAGGCTATATCATTGACATATAGAAAAATATTAAATAATGCACCAGATAAATTGGAGAAAGTATGTTCTAAATGGGCAATGGATGTAGGGAATATGAGAGACGAGGAGTGGCGAGAGGCATTGTGAAATAAGTGACAGACAACTGCATAGGGAGAAGTTTATCTTTTATTTCTTTAACAAGATTACCCCCGACCGGTTCAGGCCGTCCAAACCCTTGCAACCGCCACTCTCTGGAACTCTCAGTCACCTGAGTTCCACGAGAAAATAGAAGCCCTAAAAGAGGCATTGACACAGTCGGAGAGATAGGAACACAGCATTACTACATTGAGTTTTCCCTTTTTAAATAAACATTGGTCTATATGTGTTGGAACTGGCACTTCTTGCAGGGTCATCCCCAAACTTTTTGCTTCTTCCTCCCTTATCTTTCCTGACCCGTGGCTGTTGGCAATAGGACTCTGCGCACTTTACCACTGCTGATCAGTGTTAAAGTGCATATGCTCTCTGTGTAAATTGTTATTCTGATTGGATATACATGTTTGGCATATTTGTATCACCATGAAGTCCCTAGTAAAGTGCACTGGATGTGCCAGGGCTGGTGATGACAAATGCTACTAGTGGGCCTGCAGCACTGATTGTGCCACCCACATGAGTAGCCCTAAAATGGTGTCTCAGGCCTGCCACTGCGGTGCCTGCGTGCAGTTTAGAACTGCCATGTCCTCCTGGTCAGTGTCCCCACTGACCGGGCCTAACCCTTCCCTTTTTGTGCACATCAGTCACCCCTATGGAAGGCCCAAGGTACCCCCCTGGGCAGGGTGCAGTGTATGTGAAAGGTAGAGCATGTACTGGTGCAGGTAACATGCTCTGGTAGTGAATTACAACCATTTTCGTTTTTCACTATTGTAAGGCTATCTTTCTCCATAGGTTAACATGGGGGATGCTGGCTACAGTGGTTAACAGCATTTCTTCCCATAGGAACAAGATAGGACATAAGTATCTAGTATCCCTGAACTCAGAATTTAATAACACATCTTTTAGGAAAGGTGGTTTTTAAATCCTGTATTTGAGAACAGCACTTTTAGAAAGTTGCTGTTCTCTTGTCTGACCCTTCTGTGTGCCTGGGCCTGTTTGTGTATTGACTGTCTGGTTTGTGAGTGACAGGGGCTGGGGAATTCCCCCAGAGGGCTGGATGAGTCAGCACTAGGCTGAATGAATGCAATTGCAACCTGAGTGGTGGGAGGAGTTAGCACCTGGGCTGAATAGGGCTGTGCCTGCCTGCCACAGTGCTGGCTCCACCTCCTGCTGGGCGGCTGAGGACCCTGCCCCTCACTCTGAAAGGAAAGATGCAGCCGGCAAAACAAAGTACTCAGGATCCACCCAGAACTGGTTCAGACCGGGCTCAGGGCCCACATGCACAGAGAGAACAAAGACTTTAGGGGTATAAGTACAGGACCCCTGACAACAGAAAGTTAGATCATCCTGGAATCAAGAAAGAACCTCTGCCAAGGAGAAAGCTGACTCTGAAGAAGGAAGACTGTCCTGCTGTTGCTCTGCTGGACTGACCTGTTGTTGCTTTGCTGCCAAGGAGAGGGGAAGGACTTTGCTGTGAGCTGTGTCCCCTGTCTTGAAGGGATCTCCAAGGGCCTGAGAAGAGCTGGCTCCCTGTTTTTGAAGTCTCAGGAACAAAAGGACTTCACCCCCAGTTTCCCTGAACTCTGCTGAGAGAGTTCTGTCCTTCCTAGAGTGCTTGATCCAGTTGTGGGGCCTCTGGAAGTTGAACCTGAGCTGGGAAGCTTGAAACTAAGCTTGAGAGACTTTTGAATCTGAAAAGTGTTGCATCGCTCGCTTGCGGAGCGCATCCCCGACAGTGCGAGAAGTTTCCCGCCGCTACGAAGGTCGAGATCGGCGCAGCGCCTGACGCCGCTGCCGGAGCCGTCGCATCCTTCGTTTGCGGGATGCACCAGACCGGTGCTTGAGAATCGAACATCGCTGCGAGTGTCGTCGCAGAGCCTGTCGTCGCTGGGTGAGATCACCGCACCGCTTGCTTGCGGACCGCATCACGTCGCTGCGAGCATCGTCGCAGAACCATCGCATCGAGGAGCTGCGAGAGAGAGAGGATCACCGCTGGACCGCGCATCGTCGCCCCGGAGATCGTCGCAGCCCCTACGAGATCATCGCATCGTACCTTTGCGAGAACAGACTTCCTACGGAACCTACGCACCGGAATCCACGCAAGCGGCCTTCCTCCCCATACAGACCGGATTCGTCGCAACACGCCCGCTGCTGCAGCGGGGCTGTCGCCTCGCCTCCCCAGGGTCTCAGGAGTAACGCATCGCTTGTTTCCACCGCACCAGCTTCCTGCTTGCGGAACTTTGTCGCATCTAAAAGGTACTGTGAGTAAACGTGACGCAACTGTGAACTTTTCACGCATCTGAGGATTATTTTAACGCAACTTAAAGAACTTTGATTACAACCTGAAGAACTCTTTTGAAACCATATTCTTGAACGGTGTATGTTGGATTTTTGTTGTTTTGGTCTTGTGTAGTTTAGAATAAATATCTTTATTTTCCTAAACTGTTGTGGAATCAGTTTGTGGTGTTTTCACTGTGTTACTGTGAGTGTTGGTACAAATACTTTACGCATTGCCTCTGGTTAGCCTAGACTGCTCAGGCCAAGCTACCTAGAGGTTGAGCAGGGGTTATCTTAGAGGGTTATCTCCTTGCCCTGACTAGAAGCAAGGGTCCCTACTTGGACAGTGGTACCTACCTCTGCCAACTAGAGACCCCCAGTTCTAACAATATGCAACCAAAATAATACAAAATAAGAAACACATGGGAAAAACAGAAAAGAACCATGATAAAAGCTTAACAATAAATAAGATGACATGAGCAACTAGCTTAACACTTACTAAGATTGCATGAGCAACCCACTGCTAGGAGGATGCTAGAACAATACATAAGAAACCTAAATTGCCATTTGTACAACATTAGAAATACTAACAAAATACATTAGAAACCTGCATTGCCCTTTATACATCTGCAAAAAAATGTTATAACATAAAAAAACATGAGGCTCCAGCGCAGGAGTTGAGTGGGGATCATGACACCTTTAAGATGTATTGGAGAACCCACACAGGACCTGTTTGGAAGCATAGGGGCGATTGTCTTGGATTGGCACCAGAATTGACCAATTTCCATGACCGCGCTCATCAGGCTGCAAATTCACCTCATCATGTTTATGAACTTTAACAATCCTAGCAGTGTTCCACCAAAAGGTAAAGTTGTTTATCTCCCACCTGCACATATACATAGGGTCAACACATACTTTATTCTGCATGCAAATCATCTTATCTTAACCCACCACCACAACCATGTCACACACTACACTCAATAAGTTCTCTACATCACCCTCGCAATCCTCACTGACCGCTGATACCCTGGTATTTTTTCGCCTCATACTTTGACAAACCTTTACAAAATGCCCAGATTTCCCACACAGCCTACAGAGTGCACTCCTAGCCGAGCACATCCAATTCCCTTTTAGATGCTGAGAATAACCACACTTGGAACACCAGTTACTTTGTTTAGCCAATGAGTTCTGCTGATCTCATCCTTGTCGGCACGTGAAATAAGTGGCAGACAATGGCGTAGGGAGAAGTTTATCTTCTGTTCGTCCAACAGCCGCACCCCGACTGTTTCAGGCCGTCCAAACCCCCGCAACCGCCACTCTCTGGAACTCTCTGTCCCCTGAATTCCATGAGAAAATAGAAGCCTTTAAAGAGGCATTGACGCAGTCAGGAGCGATAAGAACAGAGCATTACTACACAGTGGTATCCCCCCGGTAAATGGCAATATGTTCCAGATTCAAATTAATACAACTAAAGAATTTTGCATAGAGCATGTTACACTATTATGATGCAGGGGCATAACACAGGACCCCGCAGCGCCTGCGGTGCGGGGGGCTCCCAAGCTCCAGGGGGCCCCCTAAGCAGAGCACTCTGGCTGCATTGCTCCTGATTGAGCCCAGAGGGGGCCCCTCCATGTGCTTTGCTGGGAGGCCCACTCAAGTTTTGTTACGCCACTGTTATGGCGCTAGTTAAAATGGATAAACTAAGCTCCCCGTTGTGCCCTAGGGGCTGTGCTCAGGTTGGCGACGTTTATTCACCAATGGTGGGATTGTCCAGTTCTTAGGGTTTATTGGGATAAAATAAAATCAAGCATGCTGGAAAGATGTGGAAAAGAGTGAGAGTCTCACCCAGATGGTACCTCCTCAACATGTGGGATGCAACAGACCTCAGGGCGAAGGAGATAATCTGGGTCTCCCTTGGGTGTATGGTAGTTAAGCGCAAAATTGTAAGAACCTGGAGGGGAGTAACTAGGCCTAGATTCCAGAACTGAGAGGCAGGAAAGGTTTGGTGCATGCAGGCAGAAAGAATGGTTTATGAAGGGAGAGGATGCCCACAAAAATGTTCCAAGATCTGGGGAGAATGGAATAAAAGTAGAGGGATGGTATGCATGTCGATTGATGACAATTCTTCCCGGGGGTGAGGAAGGGTGGAGGGAGATGTTTGAACTGCAGATGAACACTAAAGGATTGCTGCGACTGATGTCTGTCCTATGTAACAGTAACTTGAGAACTGTAAGCATGCACTGCTCCAAATTGATGTCAAATGTCAATGTTTTGAAATTGTTAATCAATAAAAAAGAATTTTAAAAACATCATAAATAATAAGGTACCTCCATTCTGTCACTAAGTCTGCTATGTTGCAATGTATCCAAATGTCTTATCTAAATTACTTTTCTTTGTAATGTGTGTTTCAAAATGTCCTTGTCTTCTACTGTCAACGATGTTTCCAATATTTCCAACATCTGGAATCTGTGTTGGCTGATGATGTGTCTCTGCTCATCGACTTGATGCTCTTTGTATTAATGCTGCACTTATGTGTCCTTAGCCTTAACTTGATTTTTGTTTCTCTCTCTCTGTTTATCCAATGTATAGAAGTCCACTAGAGCATTTAAGGGCATATATACAATTGGACATGTTACAAGTGGCAAAGGTTTTCACTTTTATAGTTCTCACACTGTGGGGGTGAGTTGCCTTTTCTCCTTGAATGCCACTGTTACAGTGTATTTTGGAAAAAGAACGGGCACCCTGTTGGGAAATTACTTCATCTGATAACACCATTATCTAAATTTTCAGTTCATTTACATATGACTTTTTTCCTTATTGTTGATTTTCTATATAATTAAAAAAAAGAGCCGTGCAAAGAAGCTCATAAATCACAATTAGCTTAATGTGCAGAAACTGGCGGTTTGTTTCAAAACAAAAGCAGGTGTTCGGGATACATGTGCACATAGTATGGCATCTACGTATTTTGCAAGTGGTTCTGTAGCTGATCCTGTAGTTGTCACTATTGGTCTCAAAGGGGGATCACTGGCGGTTTTATGGACTTTTGGTATGCCATAAATACTGGCCATCCTCAGGTTGTCTATGTTAAAGAATGTCCATTCCTTATCACAAATGTCTCCATCTTCCAATGCTTTGTTAGTCAATCTACCTATCTAACTTGATATGTTGGAAGTAGAATCTCTTGTAATTGGACGATAAAAATGGGTATCTCCCAACATGATTTCAATCTTCGTGATATAAGTAGTTGTATCAAATACAACTATGCTATCTCCTTTGTCGCATGCCTTAATGATCATATTGGGTGTTTGTTTTAGTTCTTCTTAGGCTTTATATTCTAGTTTGTTTAAGTTAAAATGTGTTTTCTGCACATGTATTGTTATATTGATGATCTTATCGGACACAACCTTTTTGAAAACTGCCACTTCCGGAGGAAGCTGATCCGCTGTAGGGGTAAACACAGATGTATGTGCAAGTCCAGGTAAGTTGGTATTGGCTGGTTGCTTATCCTTATTAGAGAAAAATATCCTAAGTCTCATTTTCCTAAAGAAGGCCATTAAGTCTCTGAAAATCTCGAATTTAATTAGGCTTGAATGAGGCACAAACGTCAGTCCTTTTGATTGTAATGCTAAAGTGGGTTCTGTCAAGGAGGAACCACTTAAATTGAATATAGGCATGGCTTCTACTCCTTCCAGTACTGCACGTTGCGAGTAACTAGGAATTGGTTGAAGTCCATTTGTGGATTGGCCTGGAAGCGTGGCTGGTATTGAGTTCTCCAATTGGTCCACCTTGTGAAGCGCCTCCCTAAAAAAGGTTGTGTGCTACGTTGCTTCCTTATATTATATCCACTGCCTCTAGTTTCGTAGCTACCAGACTGTCCCTCATTATCTAAGTCTGATGAATCAGAAAAGATTGTGAATTTCCTTTCATACTCTTATTGCCTATTAGCAGTATAGTCATATTGTGCTTCATCTGATTGACTATAGTAGTTTTCTGATAAGTACGGGTAGGTTCTTTCCTTGCTAAAAAAACGCACATCTTTTTTCAATGTTTCTATTTTGCGTTTAGTCAGATATTCTGTGTATGAATGTAAGTCTCTTTCTATGTCTTCCAACTTTTTTTTGGACTCTAATATTCCTGAGGCTTTGATTTTATTTTCTAGCTCTAAAATCTCTGCTGCCAGTTGTTCTATAACCTCCTTAGCAGTTTCTACAATCAACATCATGTAGTCACGGGAACAACGGTTAGAAATCATAGCCCATCTTTCTAAAAACTGTTTAATTTGTACAAATAACCCCGGTATGTTCCTGACTCTTAGGCCCTGGGGAATTAGCCCTGCCTTCAGATACTTTAGCATATATTGCCCATGCAGCTCTATACGCTTAATTTTCTTTCTCAGGGCTAGCAAAGCAGTTGTGTCCTCATTTTAATCTATGTTATTTGTCATTTGATGGCCAAAATTGCTAGAGCTCCCCACCATATTCGCAAATTGTTCATCCGTAAACCCGAAGGTTTGTAGATTAACCATTGTTTAGATTTGACAGACGTCTGAAGAATTGTAAAACTAATACAAAAATAAAAGGGAGGGGACGTTTGTGTTCAATGTATAGACCTGATACCAAACAAACACCAAGTGATTAGAGAAATTGAAGAAAATCACTGTTACATTGTATACAATTTAGACACAGGTAAGTCCCTGACTTCTATGTTCCAGTTACATCAGTTCTTGGGTTTTTTGAACCACTATTACCTTGATATGTTTGATATTTCATGCAAAAATGGGGTAATCTTTAAAAAGTATTTTGAAGTCCTACCCACACTGTAAAATGTCCCATCTGTCGCTTATTACACTTTTAATGTTGCTGTTTTATGTGGAAACTTTGAAACAAAGGTGAATTGTGTCTTTGTTAGTTTCAACAGGACACCCTCCACATTTGTGATGACGTAAACTGTCCACCAAACTCTAAACCAGGCCCATAGTGTAGCCATTCTGTAAGCTCCTCCTGTATGTAACACTCAAGTTACTGCTCCATGGCTTGAAATACACATTCTATTTGACATCAGATTGTGGGTGATAACCAGGTTATGGATGGATATCCATGTAATTCTAGAGAAAAACATATTTAAGGAAACCTGTTCTGAAGAAACATTCTCCAACAATATTTTCCACATTTTTTTCAAGTGAATGACATTCCCCAAATATTGAATCCATCCTGGTGAATGTGCATCAAGTAAAAAAAATCCTTCCCGTCTGTTTTTCCCAGGAACACCTAGACCCCTTGTTTCTCTTTTACCTCCCTGCTTAGCTAACTTCTCCCCCACCTGTCCTCTCTTCATCACTTCTCTTATATTACACAGGATACCCGCTTCTTCTCCCACATTTATGTTATTTAGCCCTGTTCACTACTCTTACCTATACCCTTGTAAAGTCCTCTATTTCTACATATACCTTTGATCCAGTACCATTACCTATGCCCAAATTTCATTACCCAGTGTAAAAACAAATGTACTTCTACCCCTATACTTTTCAACCCCACCTGTACTCCACTCTCCTGTCTCCATTAGTTCTGCCCCTTCTTCTCAGCACAGGGCATGGGCACTGCTGGTATTCAGCTGGGCCCTACCAAAGACTGAGCCTAGTGGGATACAGCAAAAAGATTGCTTAGTACAAGGCCTTAGTGAGGACCAGTCTCTGTTCCTAGAGCTCAATGGGCATGGAAATGCAGAGCCTTGCTTACGGGCTTATGTCCAGTGCTAAAGGACGTGACCAGAATGTTCTGGGACAAGGGTACTTTAACTAGACCATTATTTGAGACTTTAGAGATGTCAATGCTCATTTCACTGGGGATATGCTATCCACAGAAAATCACCGATGATGGTTAATCCATATTATATCTGCCTCCAATATAAAGATATGACCTCACAAAATATGCCAACAGTGACATTACAAATGACACGGTTGATGTATTGCTGGTGAGATCATATATCACGGCACCATTGACATCATCAAAGCCATCACTGACAATATGGGATATGGGCTACTGAGTGCAGATGTGAAAAATGCCTGTTCCAACACGCTGAATCTGATGGCATAACCAAAGTATTGACCCAGTGTGTTCTAGAAGAGGGGGCCCTGATCACAGGGTCTTGTTGAAGTCAGACACAGCATCCACACTTGGTTGGGAGAAACGAAAGGCACTCCCTAGTGCCTTACAGCCTCAGCATACTGGTCACCTCTGAAGGTCGTACCCCATGGTCTTGGTAGTAGAAGCGCTAAGCACAAGGTCTGAGTTTAGGACTTCCAACCTGTCCTGCACCTGAAGCCTATGGCCCATAACAAAACGTTGAGCCCAGTAGTCTCTGGGATGCAGGGGCACTGAGCATCTTCAGTAATAATATTGATGAGTTCAAGATGATGCTACAAGCCATGTCACCAGTAATGATTGATTGATAATGTCATTTTTTATATGAGTTAAAGAAAAATGTTGTTCATGAATTCTTTAATGTGTGTCTTAGCCCTTTCAAGAGAAGAGCAAATTAGTATAGTCATTCATGAAAAAGAGAACTATGTTTACTTCATGAATGCAAAGTCCAGAGCACATGTAAAGCTAATAACTGTGTCAGTAACAAGGTCCTCGATATGCAAGAACATGAGTAAGAAAACAAGATCGACAAAAAATGTGTTAATGCTTAAGGTTTTATAGGTGGTTATGGTCCTCCTTCAAGAGGAGATCCAAAGAGAAAACCAGCTGACACGTGTTTCGTCAGAGGGGCAGTTACCCGTGACTCTTCCGGGCTGAAAGCGTCTCAATGGAGCAGTATCGGGAGACCCGGTGATAATTCCAACCCGGTCCTAATCGGGGTTTGTGGTTTGCGAAAACGGCGGGTTAGCTGAAATCGAGTTGTGCAGTCAGGTGTACAAGAAATATTAGAAAGGACGACCGGGTGATGTCGTCATAGTAGCTTAAGGCCGGAGCTGTAGTCCAGCATGAAATGGAAAGAGTATTGCAGTAACCGGATACGGAAAAACCTCTGTATCCCGTTACTGCAATACTCTTTCGATTTCATGCTGGACCACAGCTCTGGCCTTAAGCTGCTATGACGACATCACCCGGTTGTCCTTTCTAATATTCCTTGTACACATGACTGCACAACTCGATTTCGGCTAACCCGCCATTTTCGCAAACCACAAACCCCGATTAGGACCGGGTTGGAATTATCACCGGTCCCCCGCTACTGCCCCATTGAGAGGCTTTCAGCCCTGAAGAGTCACGGGTAACTGCCCCTCTGACAAAACATGTGTCAGTTGGTTTTCTCTTTGGATCTCCTCTTGAAGGAGGACCATAACCACCTATAAAACCTTAAGCATTAACACATTTTTGGTCGATCTTGTTTTCTTACTCATGTTCTTGCATAATGAGGACCATGTTACTGACACAGTTATTAGCTTTACGTGTGCTCTGGACTTTGCATTCACGTTTTATATGGTGGTTCTCTGAGCCACTCTGTCTCAGGGTTTTTTTGGGTTTCCCCTGACCAAGCAGCACCGTTCCTACTTCAGCATCTTTAAATTACTTTCACCATTACTCGATGTGCGCCACACACTTCTGAACACTAAAACCCCTTGCAGAAATTTTATGTTTACTTCATCATTGTTAGATTTATTTCTTCATCAGTGTTAGAGGTGTAGCAGCCTGGAAGATGGTCTAACTTTGTGAATAATGAGGCTACATGCGTATTAAAAGGCGATGGAGATGATAGAGAAATGTGATGTACTCCACATTCTCAAGTCTATAACAAGCATTTTAAAGGGCTGAGTTGAGTGTTTGATGGTTAGCCCAAATGTAACATTGTGGTTATTTTGAAATATTACCACTGCATCTGTTCCTGTACCACTGCACCACAAAACTTACTAGGGGCCTGAATACTACTTTTATGGTGTGGCACCGGGCCACCACACCAGCGCCCCGCTTCCACACCGCCAAAGCCGTCCACCAACCGCCTGTCAGATTAGGAGTTTTCTCCTGGTCTGGCATACGGTGCTTTGGTGGTCCCAGGCGGTGAGCCTTAGAAAGGCACCGCAATGGGAATGCCAAGTCATGTTCATGTACGGACTGAAATTCCCAATGCTGTGCATTTCATTTCGTGCAGGAACATGGAGATGCATACAGGCAGGGGGCACACCATGTGCCCCCCTATATGCAACCCTGTGCACAGGGGCACCGGGGGGGCCTGTAGGACCCCCTTAATTTCTTCACCATCTACCCTTTTCATGGAGGGCTCACTGCCATGAAAAGGAGGGCAGTGAGGAAACTCATAATATGTTTGGCGGTGCAACAGCTGCACCACCAGCATTATTATGGCCTTTGACCGCTGCACCACCACCATAGGATCAAGGGTCAAGTTCAAGTTCAAGTTCGAGAATTTATATAGCGCACTACTCACCCAGAGGGTCTCAAGGCGCTTGGGGAGGGGGTTCATTATTTGTCGAATAGCCAGGTTTTAAGTTCTTTTCTGAAGGAGATGTGGTTCTGTGTAAGGCAAGGTATGGCAGTGGGGAGAGCAGCGCTACGATACCAGGACAGCGCTACGATGTCAGGAGGTAGGGTGGAGCGACCGCTTCAGTAGGAATCAGGCTGGTCACCCTCCTGGAGGAAGCAGAGGTCCTGTGGCTGTCCAACCACCATTGTGGAAATGTGGCAGGTGGGACCGCCACCACAGGCTCGGTGGTCCTGTGGACCTCCAAACCTGTAATTATGCCCTAAGATTCCAAAACTCCTAAAAAATGCATATGCACAAACTCTATTGATTCTCTCTCTGCTGCCCATCCTCTTTGAACCGTCTACCATCAATTCAGCACACGCAGGATCTTGACATCACGTCACCTCGATTTGTGAACACAGACTGAATCAGAATGTGATCAGAAAGAGTTCAATTCTGAGCCTTGGCCAGGCCATGGGATTCTGTGCCTGGAGGAGTGTTAATGCAGATCTCAAACAGAGCCACGAGGAAGGGAGGTACTGAAAGATTCCGGCGCGGCTGAGGGTGTCCGTGAGCCTCACACAAGCAGGTTCAAGAGGCCTACTCTACAAGGAGTGCTCGTGGTGCACACAGGCTACCGCTTTGAGAGTACAACTATACTGTTCACCGAATTGTACACTGGGGTAAATGTAAATGTAAATGTATAGGCATTTATATAGCGCACTACTTACCCGGAGGGTCCCAAGGCGCTTCGACCGCTGCAAAACCCTTCCTGGCTTCCCTGAGAGATGGTCCCTTAATGGGTATCTCCAGGGTGAGACCAGGCATCCCCGGCGGTCTGGTGGGACCGTTAGTGAAGATGAGGCAAGCTAAAGTTTTGGCCTTTTGGGTACACTCAGTTACGTACTTGAAGCACTTCAAAGGCTTCCTGCTTAACTAATCTCTTTAACGAGAAGGTGCTTCGTGTTTCCAAGCACATCACTGGAGTAAAGTTTATTATGAATTCACAGGCTCCGCCGGCCCGCCCTCCCCTAGGCGGCTGCAGATGCGTGGGAGCGAGAAGAAGGCGTGGACGGGACTGGAGACATTCTCCCTTCTCAAGCCCGTGCACGTCCGACGCACACCAGGCGCTTGGAATGCGCCTTGCTTTGCATGAAATGAAAGTTCCTCAAGTGTAGCCCTGCCGCAGCACGTGCTGCTGACACAAGATGAGTATATGTAAATGAGCTTTTGTGACTATGAAGCACAAACATGCATGCTGCTTCAAGAACATTGGCTACCCTGACCGCCTCTTGAGTTTCATCATTTTAATGTGAGTACTATTGAGTAAAGTATTACAGATGATCGTAGAATCTCTTCCCTTCTGCAGTTCACACACACCTACACTTTCCTTATTACATGGATTTTGCTTTGACAATTACACCAAGGTTTGGATCACCATCCAGAGCAAAATGTACTTCCCACACATGCCATGCTATACACATATTGGTTGAAAGTTGCACGATCCCTGGTGCAATATCTTCAATCTGCTACCTAGAGACACATTACAGAAAGTATCTAATGGGTACAAAGGATGTTTGCACCTGGTTCTGCCCTCTTGGGACATTTTGTATCACAGTATTGGAGGCCATCGATGTTTACACGGTCCCTTCTCTAATACACACTACACAAGGCAAGGCTGATGTTCCATGATGTGCACAGGGTTGGCCCCTGTCTGCTTGTGCTTAGTACACGTGTAGGTGCACAGGGAAAAAGAACAAAGAGGTAGGCACTAGGGGTGCACCACAGCAGAAGTGGTGCACATATAGTGCTCTACACCCCTCGAGCTGACCTTTAGTTGTGGCTAAGAGGATCAGAAGTGCCTTTAACAACCGCCTCTAGAGGAGCTATAATCACAGAAGACACATTTCTGAGTTGGGATCCCTGACCTCTGCTGGAGACTGATGTTGCCCTACGTGGTACACATGTACAACGTGACAAAGCCCGCTCCATCAGTATTTGAACGGAGGCGCCATACACCTAAGTGCAAGTTAAGCAGGATACAGATGGCATTTACATCACCAGGTTTATACCAATACCTGGAGTGAGGTTGACTGCCCAGTTCAGAGTCTCACAAGCCAGAATATGGTATATATATTGTTTTCTGCACCAATTAATGTATGATTCACAATTTTTCACGTTATTTTCTCTAAATCAGTGGAAATTAAACTTTTGACATCTGATGACCCCCACTGAGTCATTATTGGAATCCAGGAGTCCCAGCCAAACAATATACAAAAATTCAGAAACAAGCATTCATCAAACAAATACACAAATGATGAAATAATTTATTTAATTCCCCAAAAACATGAAAAAATCCTAATGTAAATTTTAAAAGTCCTGTTGGATCTTTTCTAAATTCATTTGAGGCCCTTCATCCTCCATACTACATTCTGTGGGATGCGCTTGCACTGCTCACACGAATCATCTGAGGATACCAGAAATACACTGCTCTGAAAGATTTCCAGTCCTTGAGCAAACTGCCATTTATGCATTTCATAAAATTTAAAAACAGGTCTTGTAATCAAGTTCAGTGTTTTTATTTATGGATTTTCAAAAAAGCCTGTGTGGAAAAAATACACTAAAAATCTGTTCGCTCGCATAGTTTGTTTTGATATTAGAGGGAAAAAAAACGTGGAAAAAACCCGCTTAAAATCTACTCCTAAAACCTGTTCTCTCACGTAGGTTGTTTTAACATTCAGGACAGATCTGGTTAAAAGCATTTTAGACGAAAGGCATTAACATGAACGCTTGAAGAACAGGCCTAAAAAACGAACAGAAATTCGTGATGCACAAGTGGAAACCTTTGAATTAAATGGAGGTCTACCCCTGGAACATGCAAATATGCTGTCTCAGGGTCCTTTGTCCAAACATGTATATTCTCTGTGTGCACAGAATGAATGGTGCCATTTGTCCGAGTTGCTTTGAGTGCAAACATCACCGGTTTCAAGAGATATTGGGCCATATTATCAAGGACGGGCGATACATTTTCGCCGCTTTTATCGGCAGGAAACTGCTGATAAAGTGTTGATAATGGGCTTGATAATATGCCCTATGAATTCCAATCGAAGCCCATGTTAGATGCGAAGACATGTAACATGGGTTTCGATTGGAATTCCGTAGAGCATATTATCAAGCCCATTATCACCGCTTTATCAGCAGTTTCCTGCCGATAAAAGCGACGATAATGTAGCGCCCATCCTTGATAATATGCCTCTCGGTCCATAATTTTCAACGCATTGGCTTACACCATAAACAAGGAGGATAATGGACAATTTAAACAAAGCACTGTTTGCTGTTTTCAATTTTAGTTTTTGTTCTTTTACCGTTGGTTCGAATCTGCTCATGGAAGAGCACCTCAAGGAACGTAAGTCCCACATGCCTCACTTCCTCAATCCATGAAGACGATATCGCCAACCCCCGCTTAGCAGTAATTAGTCGCGCTGCACAAAATAATCAGTCCACACAAATTTTGTTGGAAAACTGTTTGCTGAAGGTTTATTTCATACAAGGAGTATGCCAACGTGGTGGGTCAGCTTACGGGCAATGCCCACCCGAAGAACTAAACTGCACCGTGGCCAACCTAATCAGTGCTACCTTTCATATGGGGATTACCCCTCTTAAATACCATGGACCACCAGTCATAACTTTACTCATGCCTTTTTCAGGGCGAATCATGGCATGGCAAGCCCCCGGCTGCTCAGGCTTACAACCACCCAAAGGACTAGCGGGGCACTGACATATTTCAACCAGACTCTTGCTGTAAAGACTCTTGGGATTTCAGCATGAGGCACCCATATTGTGCTCCTGAAAGAGTAACCCCATGTACCAATCAGCCTCCGGATCGCCCAGTTACTCCGCCTACAACACAAAAGAATGTATTAATACGTTCAATTCCTTTGCCAGCCATCCCTGTTGGCAAGCAGGGTGAGGGGTTGGGAAAGTAACAGCGTGCCCAGTGGGGAACAAAGAGGATGGCCAGGTGGTGAGGGCAGGTATAAATACTTGTCCCCAGCCCACTGCGCACCGCATATGATGCCGCAGAGGTGCCGGGTAAAGGAGGGACTCCCAAAGGAAGGGGTCTCAGTGACAGGGCGTGAGGATGTACCTAACGCAACAGTAAGGGGCCGCCCTCTTACAGGAACCCCGCTGCGTGTGCCGAGGACAGCCGCATAGGGCTGATATCGGCAACCCCCTGCTTAGCAGGAATTAGTTGCACTGCACAAAATAATCTGTCCACACAAATTTTGTTGGAAAACAGTTTGCAGCAGGTTTATTTCATACAAGACTATGCCAACGTGGTGGGTTAACTTACGGGTGATCAAAGTTCAGGTAGTGGTGACTAACCTAAGATTCCCTCCCCACCTGATGAGCCAAACTACACTGCGGGCAACCCAATCGGTGCTACCATTTATGTGGGGATTATCCCCCCTAAATACCATGGACCACAAGTCCACCACTTTACTCGAGCCTTTTCGGGTCAGAACTAGGCATGGCAAGCCCCAGTTTGCTCAGACTTACAACCACTCAAAGGAATAGCGGGGCACTGACGTTTTTCAACCAGGGTCCTGCCGTAAAGACTCCTGGGATTTTGGCATAAGGCACCCCTATTGTGCTCCAGAAAGGGTACCCCTATGTACCAATCAGCCTCCAGATCACCCTGTAACACCGTCAAAGCCATAGATGTTGCCGCCATCATATCCAGGGCACCCCACCATGGCAGGCTCCATAACCACCTGCAACCTACCGTTAGTCCTTCTAGGTAAACCCTTTCCTTATCTACTTCTGACAGGTGCGCCCCATCCCTATCCCGGTACCATATGGTGTTGCACGAGAGAGATCATGTCAATTTAGCCAGCCCTTCTTATTTTAAATCAAATCTGAGTTGAACCATGCCCTCCTGCTTGGAGGGCTTGTACATGGCTTTATTTTCCTGTAGGAATGTGATGGCCTCCCCGGAGGGGGGATCTTCTGTTCCCTTCTTTAATCACGGCTTTATTTACCCTTCAAGTTGTTGCAGGCGCCATAAGCTCCCGCAACCTGTCCTTTGCAGTCCTTCTAGCTGGACCATTTCCCTATCTACCTCTGATAGGTGTGCCCGTCCCTATTGGGGTAACGTGGGTGTTTGCACAAACGAGGGCCACGCATAATTTACCAAGCACTTCTTATTTGACTTGTGTTTGCATTGAACCAAGCACTCCTGTTTGGTGGGCTTGTACATGGCTATATTTACTCTTCTGTAAGACTGTTCGGTGACCTCCCCGGGAGTTGGGAACACCAGTTCTATTCTTTAACCACAGCTCAATGTACCCTACAAGTTATTGCTTGGGGCCAACCAGAACCCATATCTCTACCCATTGACCATTGATTGTATGGGAGCACAGTGCCAACAGGAAATTGGACCCCAAGAGCATTAAAACTACGGCTCTCTTCATAACACAGTTCTGTGTGATATGATCTATTGTGCCTATCCTCGGCTTCTTTGAACCTTCCATCCGTCAGACAATTGTCCAAGCTATGGTCTTATCCCATCTAGACTATTGTAATCTTCTTATGCTTGGGTCCAATCTGACAGTCGTTAATAGACTACAAAGAGCCCAGAACGCTGCAGCCCGTACTTTTTTCGGTCTGCCGAAACGTTGCCACACTTCTCAGGTCTTACGTAGACTCCATTGGCTGCCCGTCAGACAGCGCATTCAATTTAAAGCCTTGTGTGTTATTCACAGAATGTTGCATTGTCTAGGTCCCCAAATCTTGCAAGGAATTTGTTCCTTTTATGTCCCGCCACGTGCCCTCCGCTCTGCGGACCTTTCCCTTGCCTGTACCATCAAGATCCGGAAGTGCAGAGCTGGAGGCCGATCTTTTAAGTTCCTGGCCCCAAAACTCTGGAACTCTATCCCTCTGGATGTGCGCTCCATCACTAATCACCTTCATTTTAGAAAACACGTTAAAACTTGGTTGTTTTCCTCTATCTAGGGCTCCTTTTGAGCAGGTACTTTACCGTATCCCTCTGGGTGTTATGTAATTGGGCTTGTCTGCAAGCGCTGGGACGCCTCGTTGCTGGGGTAGCCATGCGCTATATAAGCGTATTATAACATATCATAACATGAGCCAGATTATGCATTTACCTTGGGGGGTTGACTAAGCCCTTGTGCATACCCCCCTACTTGGCGAGTCCCAACTTTGAGGGTTCAAACTGATAAGCAACTGCTTCACAGCAAGTGAAATATGGGCCCCTGGAGAGGGTCATTGGGCGGGGGCAGGGTAGGGCCATGTGATCGATGGTTCCCCCGCCTGAACTAGCACCTTGGCATGGCCCTCTCACCCATTGGAAAAATATGACATTTGTCCCATTTGAGCTTTGTGAAAGGATGCCAGGTGGATCTCCCCACCTAAACCAAGACAAAGATGAATCTAACTGCGGTCTTCTCAGGGAACTCCTACTATCTTGTTACTTCTCAAGTCCTTATTGCCTGCAAAACCAATCAGTCTGCCTGCCATCGTCCGGTGCTGTGTCGCCATGCTGGTGTCCCCACCCTGGTGTCTGTCGCCCGTAGCAGATTTTGCTGAAGGTATACCACAGTGGCGAATAAAGATACCACTGTCAATGCTATTGGATTTGTGAAGGCCTGGAGTAAACATATGAGAAAATGTACCTGCACTTTCTTAAATATGATGCAAGCTGTGTACTGATAATTGTCCTCATAGTGCTCCAAACCCTTAATTCTCCACCCTATTGGAGTCACCACACACTTTTGAAATGGCAAACTTACACAACCCACCAGGCTGAATGACTCTCAGGTTTACAGAGTCCACATATTTTATATCATTGAGCAAAAGGGAAACCTATTTAAAACGCACTCTATTTGAAGGTTCCTGCCAATGTACCCTTCTGTCCATAGCTGGGCAATTGTAACGCCTATAGCATTTGGCATCCCACCGCCCTACCCTCTAATCCAATAAGGAGGGGGGAGAGGGGCTGCACCCTCAGTATCCTGCTTCATTTCATGTCCCTATTGCATGCAAGCATCTCATTGTCTGACTGTGATATTTATCTGCTTTGTCGCCATGCTGATGTCCCCACCCTCGCGTAAGTCGTCCAATTCAAGCTTCTGCAAATGTGGACAAGGAAGCAGACAGTGGGAGGGGACAGGAGGAGAACACCAAGTACAAATAACCACCCTTTCTTGAATAATGTGAATGCCAAATGCTTTTTACTACATTGTAGCCTTTTTGTGCTCCAACCCAGTGTTTCACCAACTTTGGGAACTGCCGTACATTTGTTAGATGACCACTTCCACAACCCGCTTAGCTGCCATGGGGATGAGGAGGGTCATTTTTAGCTTAACTGAAGCAACCTGTAACATGCACTTGATTATGGTGTGCACATGCTTTTCTGAATTGACCGGACATTTGGACAGACATTGTTATTGATAAACTACGGCAAACAAGCTAATGGTGTCACATCTGGTTTCAGAGTGTTTGTCTCTTGTACATCTGTCAGTGAGTACCTCTATTTGTTTTGGCTGTGTTAAAATTGTTGCTTGCGTCACACTTCAGGATTATAGAATTGTGCTAAATCTCTGGCTTTCTTCACTGCTGAATGAGCCCTGTACATTCACAAATATTTCTTTACATTTTCCGTTTCTGGCTGCAAAATGGAATGAGATTGCAAGCACCAATCCCAGACACATAAAATTTAACATATTCTGTAAGGGGTCATGGACCTCTGTGATGTGATCTGGAGTGCTATGACAAACGTCAATGGTGCCGCAGCAATCATGTGTACCCATCCACCCTATGATATACCCGCTGTGATAACTAATATGCTCCCTATCCATAATATATTGTGGTAACTCAATGATGACAACAGCAGGGCCTTTACTGGGCTGTAACCATGGTTGCTTGCGCAAGGAATTGAACCTAGTCCAAAGTTATGTCCCCAGAATGAATTGCCTCCACCAGAATCAAAGGCCTGCCTATTTACTGGTTTGCCACCTAGTACCCATTTGATTGGTGATACAAAACATTCTACTCAGCATGAGCTGACAGTCTTGCGTTGCCATTGCCATCACCCATCATATGCCCTTTGTACCCACCCTCCATCCTCCTGTGCAGTGGTCATTTGGCTAAAGCCAAGGGCACCTTGAAATGCTCTTTAACCCTTATATCCTCTGCACTAATACCAAGCACCACTCATTGTTTGCTCCCGTTAGTAAAAAGCATGTGAAAAGGTCCTGCTAGGGTGGCCACTACAGGCTATTATATGTTTTTCCCTCTTCACCAAACTACATTCTTGCCCAGCTTCTGGTGCTTATAAATGAGTGGCCTTGAGAAAGGCCTGTCTGTAAAATTAAATCCGTCCATTAATTCCCTAAAGGAATTTTCCGCCTGCAGTTGAATCCTGTGCTGTTCAGCTGACCATCTGTTAACAATATGAGTGGTGCGGGACATTTTGTCAGAATCTAACAGTTGCAGTTTCATGTTCTGGTGCAGTCCCCATTTGTGTGGATCCTACTGGAACCCCTCTGTCTAATGTGCGTGACCTAGGTACATAGTCCAGCTCACTGGACACACTTGCCTGTGACTCAATACAAACTAGCACCAACTGAACATACTCTGCTGGCCAAGTCTTGCTGCTAGGGGTAGAAGAAGCATGTCCCTCCCATCGATGCTCCCAGTGTGTGCACCTTCCATGCCAAAATGATCCCCCAAGACCGTTATTTGTTGATGCCTGTCTTCACTATTATACACGACGGCACAACTTCTGATGGGATGGCCTTAAGTAATGGATGCCCTTATACCCTGCTTGACTAAAATGTGTGATCCTAGGCCATCATCTGCATTTTACTTGTATCTTCATTTGACATAATGGCACCTTGAAATGCATCTGGTCAAGATGTCAACTGTATAAAACTTTCTCTTGTGTTTGAATATTTAGCTAATATGTTGTTCATCCTAGTAATAAAATGGGGTAAATGTAATACCACTGCTAGGGGGGGACTGGTGGAGTGTGGTGAACCTACTGCCAACTAATCTACCCATGCTCCATCAGGGTTTCCTAAGCACCAGTTTCACACCCCTCCTGGTACCCCCTAGGATTTAACAGAATTGACACAACACCCTATAGATTCGGCTCCTCTTTACTATCAAACTCTGCATACCTTTTGCCTGTTATTAACTTTGGCGCTCTGCCACAGAGCACTGCATTTCAACTCACGTATTGGAGGTATAAGAAATTTCTACTTTAAAGGATGAAGCCCTGTGGCTGCTTAAGGTATCAGGGTCCGGGCATCAGATAACTGCAACGCATTGTGAGATTGTTGACCCATGTGTTGAAACTAAATTGTACAGCTCAATATACTATAACTGAAAATGAGTTAAATTAATACAAGTGCTGTGGTTCGGACTGGTACAGTGCTGCCGACCTCCTAACACCTGAATTCGCCCATGCTCCATCTAAACATTCCTAAGGCACGAGATTCACACTGTGATGTACCCATAGTTCAAACAACTTGCCACATAATGTTTTATTCAGCCCCCATTTAACTGTCTCAAGAGCTCCTTAGTCCTTTCACCTGTAAGAGGCAAGGAGTTAAATTAGTGGCACGCTTAATAGTGCTCGACAGTGTAATGTAAGTGCAATTAAAATGGAAGTCCAAACCAGTCCTTCCCATATCCTGACCATGTTTCACAACCCGACAGTGAGAAAGACTATCCATACTCACCAGGCCCATGCCAAAACTGACGAACAGTCCCCTCCGTCAGCAGCAGCAACATTCCAATCCTTCAATACGTAATGGAAAAACAAGAACTCATCAATGCTTGCACAAGGACCTGGCTGGGCACCAGCGAGGTCTCAGATCAATGCCATTAATTAAAAACCCTACTCTTCCCAGCAGTTCCCTTTGAGACCGGTGGTTCAAGAATGTATGCCTAACAATCGCCTACTCAAGACACCCAACAGCCCTCATGAACCTTGTGTTCTGGTGCCAGATTTGGAAAGATCCTTGCCTTTGCTTTCCACCCCCTGAGACAGACACAATGCCCTTGCACTGGCCGCAATGACCGCAATGCCCTGGTGTAGCATCGGGCGCTTGGTCAAAATCACTTGCCACTCCAACTACTTAAACCGTCCTACACCTTGACAATAGTGCATCCACCAAACATGCACCTGCAAACCCGACTAGCTCACTTTTCAACTTAGAATGCCTCCACACTGGCTGAATGTAGGAGGTCTGATTCCACGGGCGCCGGGCAAAGGTGGGGGTCCCAGCGACAGGGCGCAGGGATGTGCCTAATGCGGTACTAAGGGGGCAACCCTCTTACAGGGCCCACTGTGTGTGCCGCGGGCAGCCACATTTCCATGCAAAAAAAATATGTTTTTTTGTGTTTTCTGTGCAGGTTTGTGTGAATGAAAAATTGATGAACTGTTCAGTTGTTTTAAATAAAAATGCCTCTCTAAAATATCTGCCAAAGAAAAATGTTCTCGGTTTTAGGGAAATAACAAATGAAAACAGAAGCAAAGTCCCAAGTTCAACCATGCTTACATACGCTTCCATGCTTTACAACAGACACAATGAGATCATAATTGTAAAAAAGACTGTTGTAACGTACGTTGCACCACTGGCGGCCCTCAACATTTTAGGGTGCAGCACTGAGGCAAGGACTGCACGGCACGTGGTGCGTACGGTTTCGGAAGCGATGCCACCTGTGTGCCTGTCTACTTCACAGTTTGCGGGATGCTCCACATAACAATGACATATGAGGTACAGGCTTCATCTCAATAAGTGGAAAACGTAGGACTTTCACTACCTTGCCGTGGAATATCACCTAAGTGAGAATGATATCAGTACTCCCATCCTCTGGGGCCGATGTATTGATTTTGGGGAGGGGTCATGCGGCCCTCCTCCCTGAGCCATTGAAAGGCCCTGGAGACCCTATTCCCCTTCGCCAACCCTACAAAAGCACCCTCTGAAAATGGCCATGTGTGGCATGGGATTGGGCACCCATCCCACAGATGTCCACCACCTTTTACTTAATTTTTTTATTTGCCATACTGCTGATCTGCAAATCTACAACAATGAATCTTCTAATTGTCTGAGGTATGAAATATTCAAACTTTTACAACCTTAATTTCGAAAACCTCTGGAGGTCATTTGCACTAAATCACAAAAAGTACACCTTATGGCCATAGATCTAGTTTACTCCCTCATTTGTGTAATTCCGTCCATCAGTTTTTGGGGTATTGCGGTACAATTTTCTTGTAGGAATATGAATGGGGAAAAACTTTATGGGACCCCGTCGGTTTCTCAGCCCTCACTGGATGAATCACCCCGAAAGTTTCCAGGAAGAAGCTGAGGTCGATAAGACTTTTTGCTGAAAGCTTTGAGAAGATTCTTCAAATGGTGTCAAAGTTTAAAGCATACCAAAAAATGCTTTTCCTGTGGAAATGCAGACCTAACTATCTCTACCGAATGGCGACTGCCACTAGGTGGTATATACATGTATGTAGAATACAGGAAATATGACCAAGACCCTGTGTGTGGTTGAAATGCATTATTTTTTTCTGCTTGATTAAAAGAATACCTTTCAACTGCAAACAGGAGTGGCTTGGGATTTTCTTGTGGAGGGGTGGAACATCTGTACACTTGAATATATTTATAGGCTCAGATTTCACTTGTACAAAGCCATAGAAGTTATTGATTGATTGATTGATAGGCTTTATTTCGATATAAAAATATCATAAAAGCATGTACAATAAATATAAGACACAGTATTTAAAACAGTCAATTTCCAGATATGCAAAGGGAAAAAACAGTAGGAAAAAGTGTTAAAAACAGTTAAAACAAGATTAAATTGATAATGAAAGCCTTCTTGCACGAATCAACCAACACCACTTTAGAAATGTTGACACAGTGCAGACAATCAGGGTTGATGTGTCAGACATTAAAATACGTAGCCCCACTTTATGTTGACGGGTGCCTAAAAGTCTGCACAAGGGTTTGAGCCATCGCCTCCTAGGGGCACAATAATCCGGACATTCAAAAAGAATGTGGGCTACCGTCTCCACATGTGTGGGACAGCGCGCACAAAAGGGAGATATCTGATTAGGGCATTTCCAACGGGCAACTAATTCACCTACTGGTAATATTCCCACTCTGAACTTAAAGTACAGGGTACGATCAAAAGGGATGGAAATCATGTCTAGGTAGGGTTCATAGACCACCTCGTCTTCAATCCCCAAGAAGACTACAGTGGAATTGCAATGACTTGGATCTGAGAGTAGTTTGGAAGAGACCAAATCCCAATACAATTTCTTGATCACAGCTTTAGGAGGGGCAGATCTCGATGCCCAAGCCTCGCCTAGCCCTATCTCCACTAGCAGCCGTTTTACGTCCCTCAACCATTTAATCCTAGACCAGCCTACCATTGCCATTAACTCTGATAGCGCTTCTGCATAGGAGGCTAATTCCGGCACCCGCCACAACCGAGCCCAGAGAAGCAAGGGGCGAAGTTGCGCGTGATCCTTGATCGATTTACTGCCTAAGTCAAGAGACACTGGGACGGTTGGAGTACTTGTCGGGAGAGCCATCAGATCTTTCAAAAATTTGCTCTCCGATTTTACTAGTACATCCAAATTGCAAGTACCCCACAACTCGGCCCCATAAAGGGCAGCGCTAACCGCTCTAGCTTTGTAAATCTCCATCACCGGGGCTATAGGTTTACTTGTGGAGGAGCGTTGTTCCTTGAGTAATGTTCCGCCCAATCTTTTGGGACCAAGGAGCATTTTATTAATATGTGGAGTCCAACTTATAGAATCATTAAGGCGGATACCCAGGTAATCAAACTCGGGTACCCTCTCCAATGGAGCAGAATTTAAAGTTGGCTGGCACCCAGGGTTTTTGGGGGGATTCATAATCAAATACTTGGTTTTGTCAGTGTTGATTACCAACCCCCTCAGTGAACAAAACTCCTGGAAGTTATTCAGGAGGCTCTGAAGACCCATTGGTGACTTTGAAATAAGAAGAGTGTCATCTGCAAAAAGCAGTGTAGGAATCCTTTTACCCGCCAGGGAAGGAGCATCGGAGGGATGTTTTAACAAATGCTCAACCACTCCGTTCACATAGAGAGAGAACAGAGTGGGAGCTAGCACACATCCCTGACGGACACCCCTTCCTACAGGAATCCTGTTGGTTTTTTCACCGTTCTTGCCCCATCGCACCTGTGCAAAATTACCATTGTGTAGTCTCACAAGGAGGGATAGAATATAGGAAGGGAGCCCCAGTTCTGATAAGACCTTCCACAACTCCTCTCTAGGTACCAGGTCAAAGGCAGTCTTAAGGTCTATAAAGGCCAAATATAGACTGCCTTTGCCCAGCACCACCTTCTTCCAATACAAGAGAGCCAGTCTAAAGGACTGTTCAATAGTCCCGGTTCCAGAACAAAAACCGGCTTGGAGGTCCGACAGAATATTGTTGTCGTCCTCCCACTGGAGCACCCTTCTCAAAATCACCTTCCCTGCCTCTTTTTGGGAGGAATCACTGAGACTTATTGGCCTATAATTTGCAGGGTTGTCCCGACTCCCCTTTTTGAATAACGGGACAACCTCTGCCCCCCTTCCGGGAATCTGGTACAGGCGCACCTCAGTTAATGGCATTGAATAAAGAAGAAACCAACTTCCCCCACTCCTTAGGACTAGCCCATATCAAATCGCCCGGTATGCCATCCGGCCCTGCTGCTTTAAGAGGAACCAATGATTTAATTACATCTTCCACCTCTCTAGCGGTAAAAGAAACATCCTCGCTACCCCCTGCACAGTTGGCTATAGAGAAAATGGTATTAGGAGCCACCCCAGTAGGGGTATAGAGAGTTGAGAAATGGTCGAAACAGTTCTGGGCAGGATGTTGCACGTCAACAGAGTGCTATCTGGCCTATCCCTAGATCTTATAAGGTTCCAGAAGCTTCTAGCGTCCCTCCCCTTGCTTGCGCCCATAAGATCAGCCCAGAACCTATCCTCCCATTCTCTCTTGGCTGCCGCGATAGTCCGGGAATACTCTTTCATAGCCAGTCTAATTTCAGCCTTGAATTTGCTTTTAACAACAATAATCAGGGCATTTTTCTTCCCCCTACATTTTTGAGTATACCAACCAGGCGGGTTCGGCAACTTTTTGCTATTGCCAGTTCGTGAGGCCTTGTATGGGAGAGTGAAAAGGTTGCACAAGGCTAAGGTTGTGTCACAAAATATCACTGTGGCTTCCCCTGACAGAGGAGTCAACAAATCCATTTTGGACTGAGCTGTGTCTAAAAGAGCCCCAATTGCTTTCACTTTCTCTTCGTCCATAATAAGCTTGGTCCATTTCAAGCGTCTACCACAGTTGGAAGGATGTACTTCCTGTGGGGTAGGCACTGAGAGAGACATGAGCGCCCCCTGATTCCCAGTCCACAGCGGACAGAGAGTAAGAGAGAGGAGATTGTGATCACTCTCGACTGAAGGGAGAACCTCCATATCCTGCAGGAAGGGCCAAAGTTTTACGTCAATGAGGATATAATCTATCCTGGACGTATGGTTCGCCCTATTGTAGGTATGGGCTCCAGAAGGGTCTGACAATGACCTTCCGTTAACAGCCCTCAGCCCTAATTCCATATTTAAGGAGTTAATTTGGATCACCACCTTTGACCACCTCCTAATGGGGGGTATAGTCAAAGAGGGTATCCCTCTCTGTGTGTCATCCTCTGTAATTCCCAGGGTGTCCTCCAGGCCAAGGGGCTCAAACGTACAGTTTAGGTCTCCTGCGACCAAGACATGAGAACAAGCGGGGCGCTGCTAAAGCAGGGACTCCAGCCCTAATACTATAGGTGAGTGTGTGCCTCCCTTCGTGCCCCTAGCGTAAATATTGTACATGTCCAAAATCAACCCCCGTGGTCCTTTGATTGATATGCCTAATAAATCCATTGAATTAATCACATGTTGAGTAAATTGGCACCCAAGGGAGATAGCTACCCATATAAGGAGGCCTCCTGAGGGGCGGCCCCTCCCCGAGGCGGGGGACTCTGCGGGTACAAAAAAAGATGAATAGCCCACCTTGTGGCAAGGATCCCTACTCCAAGTTTCTTGAAAAATACAAATGGAGTAGCCCTCCACAAGGGTGTTCCAGTCAGGAAGAGCCAGCTTCCTTAGAATGCCCGCAACATTCCAGCTGAGAGTCCTTAATTTTGGATCCGCCACAGCTGACTCGCTGCAGGATTCGAGGCTAGATAACTCCTCCCTCTCATCAAGTGCCCAGGGTGCTCTTCCCCCATGTCGGCTCCCTACAACCGGGGTAAAATCGTTAGTTGGAGGGCTACATAAAGCAGGTGTAGGTGGCGGGTTATGATCAGCAAAGCCAAGAACATGTGGCTCTGACACAAAACCCGGACTCAATTGAGATGGAACCACCTCAGGGAAAGTATCATTTCAGTATCCTGGCATCCTCCCATATGGCCCTGACCATGCTACTGACTGAGGGGGTAAGGGGATTCTCGGGGAAGATAAAGTTGTGCATCCGACTTCCTCCTATTTGGATGCCACATGGATTGCCTACAGATCTCGGGTAGAAGTAGGTCAAGTCGACTACCCCGATACCAGCCCCACCGGTTCCCGAATTTTGGTTACAGATTGTTTGGGCAACCCTGACATCCTTAAAATGAACCACCACACAGTCACCCTCAAACTGCTTGCGCCCATAGCCTACCCATCCTACCCTCCTAACACCTAGGATCAAACCATCAACTTCCCTTGGCAGGGCTCAATTTATCCTTAGCCAATGCATGGTTTTATTTTTTAGCATTTGGTAGGATTCTAATTGGTCAGCCTTCAGGGGTGGTACATTCGTCAGAATGGCAACATAGGGCTGACAGTCTGGTGGTAGATCCATAGGAGGTCTTCTGCGAACCTCTTTGGATGGGGACACATTAGGCTGGGTACTAGGTAAAGGAATAGAGCTAGTTCTTCTAAGGTTTACTTGCTCAGGTCCTTTACTAGTATCAGGGATTCTGGGATTGACAGGGCCGTAGATGCCAGGAGCCTCAGATCGCATGCGCTTCGTAGCAGGGGCACTACTAGACTTTATCTTATTTGGATGTTCTGTAGCCTTCATTGTAGGCGGCCCAGGGAGCCGTACACCCTCATTAATGGTTACATCAAGTGCTGCATGGGCTTTTACAGTTGAGACCCCTTTGGCTGGTCCAGATACAATAGATACATCCTGTAGGGAATTTGAGGTCGCCCGACCGATTGCATCCCCCCCTGGTTCATCCTCTCTAATTCTAGAGTGAAGCTTGATAAGGGATTTTATGGAGTAAAAATTATCCAGGGTTGCCTGTTCAAACCTGTCCATCCGCTCAGCCAACTCTTTAACTCTCTCTAAAACCGGGAGCAACAAGGATTTCAGCATTTTTTCTATTATGACGATTGAAGGGATCTAATTGGGATGGGGCTCAACAGGTACTACGATCTGGTCGACAGGTGGCTCTACGACTATATTGTCTGGTGATTCACCCTCCATAACCTCTTGAGGACAGCTTGCACCCACCCCTACTCCCTTTTGGGGCACACCCACTCTGGTACCAAGTCTTCTGATTTTCTTACAGACTTTGGGGTGACAACCTCTACGAGGGCTAGTGGTTCTCTTCCTTTTACTATGCGTTGATCGTTTTGCTACTAACGGAGCCAATACTGGTAAATGTAATGTGTCCCCATGGGTAGGACTAGTGGTGGATGGGAGCACAGGATTAGGGGCATTGCCAGGTGGTAAGTCCGATGCATCAACCTCAATAAGTGAGGCTGAGACTACGATACTCTCCTGCCTGGCAGGACTGTCCCTTCGATCTACAACCCTTGTGTGGTCTAGGGAAGGCGAAGCAATCTCTGCAGGGTCAGTTACGCCTGCTGGAGTAAGGGTTTGCGCCGAAGAACCCAATGACAAAAGCTTCTCGGAGAGATTTTTAAGAAGTTCAATGGATAAGCGACGCTCGGCACTTCTCTCAGCCAGGGCAATCTCTCTGTCAATCTTCCGAGTAGCCCTGGTGAAATATTTATCTAGAGGACCTAATACTGAGACCCCTACAGATGGTGGTAAAGGGTTAGGAGAGACGAAGTCATTCTATGGGCAACAGTCAATCCTAACAAGACTAAACAATGTGTACCACTAAGTAGAGAAAACCAAAAAGTATAATAGACCTTTAGCACCAATAGTTAATGAGGCCTCACTGTGTCGCAGTCAATGAGCCGGAAAAGGTCCAGAGCCAAATGTTAGAGAGGGGGCTCAGCCCAGCCTCCTGCAGCCCCTGACGGCCACAGACGGTCCCGCCCTTGTCCCGGGCAAGCAGGGAGAGCAGGTGCAGTGGATTAGATCGTGCAGGGACTCCTGGGAGATGGAGTCCCTGCGGCACTGCTTGCAGCCCTGCAACAAGTCCTGCCCTCACCTCTAGTGCCCTCAGTGCCCACCCCCAATTGCAGTGCAGACTCCTTCTATCCGTGAAGCAGGACCCGCGCAGCGGGTCCGGCGAGCAGCAGAAAGGTCCCGGAAAATGAAAGAAAGAGAACGGCTCCTCCTGGTAAAGGTCAGTTCACAACAGTGTCCCCGAGCTAACTATAACTTCGGCCCCTGCACTACACTGCTTATGACCTCAAATATTACATTACTCAAGACATGGTCAGTCACATTCTTCGTGACTTCATTGATGACATCTCAAATTACATCACTGATGACATCATCCAGTGAGTGTAAGTGTTGGCTACAAGTTTATGAGTGTTAAACATAGCGAGTGTAAATGTTTGCTACAAGTTTTTGAGTGTTAAACATATATACCAAGACACTACAAAAGCTTATTTAGTATACTAGGTGCAATACTGTGACTCTACTTTGAACATATATTATGTGAGTGGATTATGCCCGGGCGAAGACCTCCGCTCCGCCTGTGGAGTGTGCAGAGATTTGCCTCCTGCGCGTTCCGCGGAGAAGGCAAATCTCCGCACACGCCGAAGCCGAGCGGAGTTGGCCAGTCCTTTCCTCCACCCCCCTATATTAACAAGTAATTCTACATTACTTAAAAGTAAATGAAAACCACTTACCTGTACTGCGGCATCCCCATGATGCCCTCCTTCTCTTCCTCGCTGTCTGGGTAATCCTTGAGAAAATTGCAGATGCGCGCACGCCCATGCTGGCGCATTTCTCGCAAGAATTACCCAGATGGCCCGCATGTCAGGTGGATGTGACCATGTTTCAACTATGACTTTTGAGTAATATATATATATATATTACTCAATAATATAATTAATATTTATTGGTTCCTATTAGGCAACTGGATGGTGGTATGTGGTGTACCAAAGTCAACAAGCTCTCACCTCCACTCAAACTCAACCACTGGGGATGGCATTTACACTCACATGGGCCTTAATAGGCCAATACATTTTCCCAAATATTTTGGTGGGTTGTTTGTTTTCCGTAATACAATAAAAAAAAACACCCCCTTACCCCTTCTTCTCAGCCCCCCTCCCAGATAAGAGCTTGGCAGATACGATGGTCACTATATTATATACACAACAGTGACATTGCAGAGGAATAAACATCTTACGCTTTTCGATATAAGAACACAGAACACAAAGAAAGGGCTCTCTGGCTAGACTAAGAGTCAGAGCGATACGCAGGGACCTAGGACAGTTGTACACAGGACTCCTGCCCTATAAGGAATCGACAAGAGTGTGCCGTTGTATATCATATCTGTAGTCTATTTCGGAAAGCCCCCATATCAGTTTCTCCTTGGTGATCAATGTTCAGAGTTACCCACCAATTCCTGAATTGAAGGATCAATGGAAGACTTCCATAATACTGCAAGTACACATTAGAAATAATTCTCCAGTTTGTCTTGGAGAGGCCCGCCATTTCCACAGCTTTGACACCCAAAATAATGGTAGCAGAGTTTGGCCTCAGGAGCCAACCCCCCTAATGTGACTGAGGATCCCTTCCCAAAAAACTATCAGCTTACAACGTGACCACCACATATGTATAAATTCGCCCTCCTGCCCACACCTCCTTCAGCATAACCCATCAGTCGAACCATACATCTGTTTCGGTTTAACAGGTGTGATATGCCACATAGTCATGAGTTTATACATTGAATCCCTGTTCTGCTTGCGCTTACAGAAGCATGGGGATATCAGACCAAATTCTCTGTCATGACGCCCTGGGGATGAGTTGACCAAGAACCCAGGACCACTGTTTCAGATAGGTCCATTCAATGCCAGGGTAAGTCTCAGTGAATGAACAAACCCTTCAAATTACTTGGGGTGATATCCACATTGCCTAGCAGGGGGGTAAAAGGGGACGGGAAGATTGATAGCCTATGATTTCTGGTGAGTTTTTCTCAGATGTCAAACGTGAGCTTCAGGATCTCAGAAAAATAACAGGCTATGAGCCTTGTGCATTTAGGAAGCCAGGGGATGGTCCAATGGGCCCCTTCAATAACTGCTGTGTGCATAAGGGCCAGATGTAGGTGAAATAGATTTACCGATTTTAAATTACCGAATTTTACCGATTCGGTAATTAAAAATCTATAAATCTATGGGGTCGACATGTAGGTATTCCAGATGTGCTGGAATACCAAATCGGATGATTTCGGTATTTACCGATTCGGTAAATACCGAATCGGTAATGCCCATTCATTCCTATGGGCTTTGAATCTTACCAAATCGGTAAATACCGATTTTCACAAGGGTGCAGGGGGTGTCACTTTGACACCCTCTGGCACCCCCAAAACAGGCTCGGGTGCCATGTGGCAGGCATACATGCCCTAAGGGCAGGTCTGCCTGTCACATGGCATAGGTGTGCATGCACACATGTGCATGCACACCGGAATCGGTATTTTACCATCAAATTGGATTTGATGGTAAAATACTGATTCGGTAAGGCTCCTGGGACTCTGAAGAGTCCCACCTACATATGGGTGGCTCAGATTCGGTAAATTTACCGATTTTTTATTTTACCGAATCGGTAAAATTACTGAATCGTAATTTTACCGATTCGGTAAAATAATGCCCCCCTACATACCAATCACCTATTTACCGATCGGTGTTCATGTTCCACCTTATAATATCCGCAAGCGGCTCAACAACCAGAACAAAAAGAAGCTGGGAAAGTGGGCAACCCTTGCTTGTGCCTCTCAGCAGGGGGATCTTTTCTGATCTTGTGCCTTTGGAGTCTAGTAACTGGCAGTCTGCCACGTCAACACATTTAGTAAGGAGTACCCAGCTGACCTTGCCAAATGCCTTCTTTGCAAGAGACAGGATCAACATTGGCACATTCCAGTTGTTATCTTTTCCTGTTAGATGTAATACTCTCCTAATGTTATCGGCTACCTGTCTTTGGGAGGCAAAACTGGATTGATCTGGGCTGATAGGATGAAGTAAGGTGGGCAGTATCCTATTTGGTAAAAAACATTTTAACATCAGAATTTAACAAAGTTATGGGACTGTAGGCACCACATTCCTCAGCCGGTTTCCCCGGTTTATGGACTAGGGTAATGTTGGCAGCAGCCATCAATGAGGGGGGCAGTCTGGAAGGACAAAAAGGAGTTGAATATAGGTAATAAATGTGTGATTGGTCAAGATTTGTAGTGTTTATAGAACAGATGTGTAAGGCATTAAGGTCCGGTAACTTTTCCAGATGTAAGTCTATTGCGCAGAGATACTCCTTCGGGAGTCGATTCTAGCGCGTTAGAAACCCACAATTAAATTAAATTAAATTAGATATAGAAAATCTAAATTTCGGCCGGAGGACTGCTCTTCTGCAGGGCAAGATGGCCGCTGTAGCGCTGTAGGTGTAAGTCGCATCTAGACCCCTCTCTGACCCATGGAGGGAACAGGATCCTGATCGGCTGCTAAAGAAGCATGCAGTGGAGGTTATGCTGGCTGATGCTGGAAGGGAATAGCGGTGTTTTTCACTACTTAAAAAAAGCCTACTGCAATTGAAATCGCTCTTTGGGGAGCTCCAAAAGGCTATTGCTCCTAAGATGGCAAATCGGGCGAAAGACAAACAGACAGCGGTCTCAAGCATCGGACCAGCAAAAGAGATAGGCCAGAAGGATCCGGGAAGGACTGGCACAATCCCGAAAACCAAGATGCCCCCACCCAACAAACGCTCTACACCCACGATCTCGACGGCTTCCAAGGCGCAGCAGCGCAAAATCGAGAAAACTGAAAGAGCTGCCGAGAAAGATAGAGGCAAGGCACTGAACTCAAATGATGACACTCGCAGCGGCAGTCACAGCATTCAGCCCAGCCAAGCGGGAAAATTCACCACGGAGAGAAAGAAGGGCGACCTCACCTTTCGTCAGCCCTCAGTGATCGAGATCTTTAGCAGCAAGGCACCCCCGGCGGCCCCAACGGAGGACGCAGAGGCAGTCCGGGATACGGAGAACTCTTCGGCAAGCGGTCCTGGAGGTAGCGTCCTCGTGGACGTAAGCATAGGCGTTACTAGGCAACCAACGCGAGCGGAGCGGGCAGAGCTCACGCTTTCCGCGGAGCAAGCTGCAACTGAGTCAGTTACCGCCGGAGAGGAGGCTGAGCGCACGATCATGGAGAAAGAGGTGAGAGCGGTAAAAGAGGTGAATGCAACTAAATCCTTAAACACAGACCCTTTGTTAGAAGCGCTTCAGGAGGTGGAGGCAGGTTTATTGCAAGGACAAAAGGAGCAGTTGGTTATCGGATATACAGAGGGCGCAGAGAGTGCAGAGGGAGCGGAAGGGGACAGAGAATTCTTCTCGGTCCCTGAAGAGTCAGACTCCACTATCACCAGCAGCGAAGAGGAGAGAGAAACGGGAGACTCGTGCTCTAGCACTGAAGATACAGGGGGCTCCAAAGAGAAAGGCACACAAAAAAAACGCAGGCTGACTAGTAGGAGAACAGGCTCCCCCACATCACTACATAAGAGCTCTCATAAAAAACTGATTTGGGACTACTCCGCTACTTCGAACCTCTACAAGGAGGATGGGCTAGACCCCCAGAATGAGGATGGGAAACTAGACCTAATATTTGCAACTCTTAAACAAATTCAAATGGAAGCTAGAGCAGAGAGTAGAAGAGCCAGGCATGATACTAAAAAAATTCAAGCCTCTATTAGGAGAATAAACAAAAAATACGAGGAAGTGAGTGAAAGAGTTACCGAAGTGGAAGAAAGGACTGGCAGGATTGAGGAGGAAGTGACGGACTGGCAGGCTAGCAGAGAAGAGCATTCAAAGTTGATGGAGGATCTGCAATGGAAGGTGGAGGATTTGGAGAATCGCCAGAGGCGAAATAACGCACGTCTTCTTGGAATAGAGGAAGGGGCAGAGGGGCAAGACCCCAGAGGCTTTGTGATTAAGCTGCTAAAAGGTGCCTTTCCGGAGACCCCATGGCAATGGGAACAAGAGGTGCAAAGAGCACACAGGTTTCCGCTCACGACGAAGGGGAAAAAAAGAGGGGATGGTTCACTTCCAAGAGCGATGCTAGTGTTCTTCGGGAATTTTCTGGCGAGACAGGAGTTGATGGATAAAGCCAGACCAGCATCCGCGAACTCCTGTAAGGAGATCTTCACCATTGTGAAGGAGTTCACGACCCCTAGTTCCCAATCGCCCCCTCTAGTTTCTTCAGATACGTGGGCAGGTGATCTGGCCGGCTTCTTCACTAATAAGATCAAGGCGATTCAGGCCTCCTTTGTGGAAGGACCGGAGGATGGAAGCGGCGTCACCGGGGCTGGGTGCGGATTTCCGCACACACCGACGGCGTTGCTGTCTGATTTTCCTGCTGTTTCCAGCGATGTGTCCAGGCAGCTGTTGGCCAATTTGAAATCTGGCTCGCCACTTGACCCCTGCCCTGCCAAATTTTTGGCTGGGATGGCGGAGGTGGTGAATCCGCTGGTTAATCCCATCCTCAACGCCTCGCTGAGGGAGGGGAGGGTCCCCAGCTCTTGGAAGAGAGCGATGGTCATCCCCCTCCTAAAGAAACCGGGTCTCGACGTCGAGGTTCTGGCCAATTATAGGCCAATTTCACTTCTTCCGGCCCTCACGAAGATCACGGAAAAACACGTCCACGGTGTCCTGTCGCGCTTTCTGGAAGCTAACAATCTGCTCCATCCATCTCAATCCGGTTTCCGTCCTAATTTTAGTACGGAAACGGCATTGCTAGAGGTCACTGAGATCATCAGGGAGACTCTTGATGTCGGCGGGAGGGCGATGCTGGTCATGTTAGATCTATCGGCGGCCTTCGACACCGTCCCCCACAGGGCGCTCTTAGCGAGGCTTTATGACATCGGCCTTAGGGGGGCGGCGCTCAGGTGGTTTACATCCTTCCTTGAAGGCCGCCGCCAGACGGTCTGGGTTTCCCAGAGCTCTGCCGAGATGCCGCCATTGGGAGTTGGGGTTCCACAGGGATCTGTGTTGAGCCCCACGTTGTTTAACATCTTTATGTCCCCTTTAGCGGCCTTGGTGGAAGCATATGGGGCCCAGATCATCTCTTACGCCGACGACACGCAACTCCTCTTCACATGCGGGAAAGACCAGGAGTTTGATGGAGGGAGAATTCGGGACTGTCTTACATTGGTCTTTGACTGGTTCCAACGGAACAGTCTAAGGGCCAACTCGAGCAAGTCCGAGGTTCTGTTTTTTGGTTGCGGTGTCGATCCGGAGTGGCAGCATTGGTGGCCGTCCGACATGAGCCCTCCTGCACAGTCTTCCTTGGTGGCTAAAAACCTGGGTGTCAAGCTGGACAACCAGCTATCGCTGCGAACACACATTCTGGGCTGGCTGGCACCTGTTATGGAATTTTGAAAATGCTCCGTAAATTCCTGCCCCTGCTGTCTGAGGAGCACAGGCGTATTACTGTGCAGGCTCTCGTCGGTTCGAGGCTTGATTATGCTAATGCCCTCTTCCTTGGCCTCCCTGATTACCTAGTTCAGCGCCTACAGGTGGTACAGAACTCTGCCGCCCGGGCTATCTTTGGCCTGCGTAGACGAGCCCGAGCTTCCGGGCTGCTTCAGGCGCTACATTGGCTGCCTGTCCGGAAGCGGATCCAGTTTAAATCCCTGACTCTGATGCACAAAGCCCTGTTTGGATCAGGGGCTGGATACCTGCGGCGGAGACTAGCCTTCTATCGACCAGTCCGCTCCTTGCGCTCGGAATCCCTTTACAAAGCGGTGGTCCCTCGGGTGAGGAAGGCCCGCACGGGAGGGCGCTCTTTCAGCTGCAAAGCCCCACAGCTGTGGAACTCGCTTCCTCTTTCGCTGCGCAGCACTGTCAATTTGTTCCAGTTCAGGAAGAGCCTGAAGACCTGGCTTTTTAATCTTTAGGCTGTTCTTATTGCTTCAGTTTCAGTTCTTTTTCTCATTCTTTTGCTGTGTTGTGTTATTTTTATTCTGAGATGCAGGTGGAAAGCGCCGGGACACTCTTTTCGAGTAGCCGTGCGCTATAAAAGAACGCTGTAACATAACATAACATAACAAACATAACCTGACTCTAAAAAGACGGTGGATGGAATAACATTTTTTGCAAGACCGGACTTTTCCCACGTTACAGTGGAAAGGAGGTGGAGACTCAGGCAAATGATTGCGGCATTTCAGAGTCAAGGCGCTGAAGCCTATTTGATGTTCCCGGCAAAACTAAAAGTTATTGTTGGGGGCAGAGTTAGAATGTTCTTCTCAGAGATCAAGGCTGGAGAATATCTAGAAGAATTAAAAGAGATGAAGGAAAAAGGTGGAGCTAGAAGATAGTATCAAGCAGATATATGAGAATAGGGTGGGGCAGAGGGGTAAAAAGTTAAAAAAGAAAAGAAAAGAAGAGGAAATGAAACTGGGGAGAAAACAGTAATGTTCAGCAAAAAGGGTAATTTGGAAAACCGTACAAAGACTAGGGAGAATAGGAGTTTTTCAGGGATTGGATTTTCCTTTTCTCGCTTGGGTAGGGGAGGAGAGGGGGGCGACGCTACAACGCACAGTGGACACGCATAGGTCAGCACTGACCTATTTGCCTGTCACAGGGGGGGGGGGGAGCAGCAGGGGAGGGGGGGTACAGAAGGGGAGGGTGGTGGGGGGGCACGTTTTGTGGTTGGAGTAAAAATACAGTACAGATTGGTAAAAGTCAGTATGATCATTATGTCAAGAGGGAAAGTTGGAAGTAATGGGAGTGGAAAGCTGGAAAAAGGAAGGGGGGAAAAAAAACATGTTAGATGGAAACTAAGATAATCACGTTGAATATATGTGGTCTAAATAACAGAGAAAAAAGACAAAAACTGGGGGCACTACTGCGATTCTGGAAAATTTACATTGTTTGTCTGCAAGAAACGCACATAGCCGTTAATGAGATGTATTTGTTGGAGCAAATGGGGTATGATGTTCTAGCCTATACAGGCCAGCTAGAAAGGTGTAGGGGGTTGCAGTGCTGACAAGGAAAGGCTGCACAATAGTCAAAAAGAAAAAAGAGGATAGTGAAGGGAGGTGGGTGATGATTGAGTTGGAAACAAATGCATTTCGATTTACAATTGTTTCAGTGTACGGCTCAAATGATGATGATCCGGATGTTTTTGAATTTGTGGACAGAGAACTAGCATTATGGTCAGAGCCTGTGATATGCTGTGGAGATTTTAACATTAATGGCTTAAATGGTTTGTTCAAGAAACATGGGGGGAGCTACACGGGAAGGAAGAAAAAGGTATATAGATCAGTACAAAATCTTGCTAGACACAATGCATTAAGTGATATGTGGGCCGAAAAAAATCCAATGGGTTCAGGCAGCACATTTTATTCCGCACCACATAAGTCGATAGCAAGATTGGATTATTTTCTTATATCTAGCTCTCTTGTTGGTATTTCCAGTATAGATCGATTCCCCAGGATAGTGTCAGATCACAACCCCCTGGTTCTAAGTATAAAAACCGCTCAAGTCAGAGAGAGAATAAATTCTACCTGGACGTTTGAAAGAGGGTTGCTAAAGGAGGAGGATTACATCATAAGTATGAAAGCATGGATAATGAATTTTTGGGACATTAATAGATACTCTACGTCGGCAGATGTAGTATGGGATAGTTTCAAGGCAGGTATAAGGGGGGAGACACTAAGCTACACAATTGCAAGAAATAGAAGGGAGAAGGAGAAAACAGAAGAAGAGATTAGAATCCTAGCAACAATAGAAGAGGCTTTGGTAGATGCAATAAGTAAGAGGGAACCTTTCGAATCGATATTACTTGAATTGGAAACTCAAAAAGCAGAAACAGGTGTCTCGTTAGCGCAGAAGCTAGCTAGGAATTACTTAGCAAAAAAAGAGTTGTGTTATGAATTCAATGAAAGAGTCGGACACCTCCTGGCAATAAGAACAAGACAAACGCTGGCAGCAGGGGAGATAAAAGAGGTCAGGGATAGCACTGGGGTAATCGTGAACAAGGTTGAGGAGGTACAGGAGGTATTCAGGAGGTACTATGAGGTTTTATACGAGAAAGACGTAAATACGAGTGAGCTTGAGGAAGAAAGTATGGCCTATTTAACTCCAAGACCACAGACAGAATTTAGTATAGAGGAGAGGGACAAATTAGATGAGGTGTTAACTTTCCAGGAGATTGGGGATGCAGTTTCTGATCTTCCAGCAGGCAAAGCAGCAGGACAGGATCAGATACCTGTTGAGTTTTATAAAACTTTCTGGGACGTCATAGGCATAGATTTGTGGGCGATATGTTGTTTGGCACAGGGTGGTAGGATTGTCCCAAAGTCATGGTCGGGTGCAGACATCATTGTGATATTAAAAAAGGACAAACCACCAACAGAACCAGGGTCATACAGACCAATCACTCTACTCAATGCCGATGTGAAGATATACGCCAAGGCCCTTGCTAATAGATTGAGTAAGATCATTGAGAAAGTGGTGTCCCCGGAACAACATGGGTTCATACCTGGTAAAGGGACTACCCAACATACCAGACAAATGATCACTGTCCTGGATGCAGCAGAGGCCTTGGGAGACCCTGTAGCAGCAATCTTTTTAGATGCCGAGAAGGCCTTCGACAGGGTCTCCTGGGCTTACCTATGGAAAGCGATGGAGTGGGCAGGAATAGGTAAAGGATTTATGGCTGCAATCCAGGCTCTATACAGACAACCTACAGCTAGGATAAGAATAAACAAATCCTTTTCAAAAACGGTACAGATTGGGAGGGGGACAAGACAGGGGTGCCCAGCTTCTCCGCTGCTGTTTGCCATCTATTTGGACCCCTATCTGAGAAGGTTAACAGCGAATTGTAGGATCAGTCCTGTCACATTGCATGGGAAAGATTATAAATTATTTGCCTATGCAGACGATGTAGCGATTGTCACTCCAGAGCCAGAGCAAGCACTGACCGAAATTGAAGACGAGGCAAGGAAATTTGGTATATTCTCAGGATACTCAATAAATAGAGGGAAAACACAGATAGTGCAGAATAATTATTCCACCTTTAGCGATATTAGAGTAGTTCAGGAAGCAACATACTTGGGTGTTAAGATGACGGCTGACTTAGGGAAACTGGTGGAAATAAACATGGGGCCATTATTAGGGAAAGTTAGGAGAAATTTGGAGAGGGTCAATAATTTACATTTGACTTTAATGGGGCGTATTAATTTTATCAAAATGGTCACATTCCCCAAATTCCTATATTTCTTTAGGGCGATCCCTTTATTGTTTGATGGGATATGGTTTAATAAAATAGAAGCAACACTGAACGGGTTAATATGGGCACAAGGAAAGACACGAAGAGCATACAGATTTTTGACACTACCACGGGAAAAGGGAGGTTGGGGGGCACCAGATTTCAGATTTTATTATTGGGCTGCAGTACTGCAGTACTCTAAAGCGCTATTAGGTGGTGGTTCTTCTCACGTGGAAGGGATAGGTATAGAGAATGCTTATAAAGCGTTATTAGGGGAAAGGGCTGAGAATGCCCTGGTTAATACAGTAGAGTTTACCTATTTCAAACATACTAGATTTAAGACCTTGAAGGCAGTATATAAAATTTGGAGGGTTATTATGAAGAGAGTAGGGTTAGGCAGATTTAATAGATATCTGAGGCTATACCTAAATGCAGATTTGCCAACAGAAATTTTTTGGGATAACATAATGAAAGCTTGGAATGATAAAGGGGTTAAGAAATTAGGAGATTTGATGGATGGGGAAGGGGTTTTTTTGTTATTCCAAGATATCCAACATAGATTTGAAATACCCGGAAATAACTTCTTTAAATATCTACAAATAAGAAGTTACTTTCACCTAAAACAGGGGGGGCCAGTAGGTATGTCAAGTTGTAGGATTATGGAATATTTAGGGAACGGCTTAAGGGGCTCAATCAGACAATTGTATATAGAACTACAGGAGTATAAAACCGATGACAGGGAGAAATTTAGTAATAAATGGGTTGAGCAAGTTGGGGCTCACCCGGAAGCTTTGCAAGCCTCCTTAGACTTTGGAAGAACCATACTTTGTTCTGCTACACTGCAAACACAACATTATAAGACTATCTTTTCGCTATACCATACACCAGCTAGAATAGCACAATGGGGGGGTAACACTGGTATAACTTGTCCACGTTGTGATTCATCAAATGCTAATATTACGCACATGTTCTGTCAGTGCCCTCAGTTATGCACCCTAAAAACTGCAATAGAGGAGTTTCTTGAGAAATCTTTAAGATTAAAGGTGAAACTTACAGACGAGCTGATAATATTAGGAATTAGTATAGGCGATAACAACAACTATCCCGAATTTGTATTTTTGGCCACAGCAGTTTACAGACTAATTATTGCGAAAGCCTGGAAAGATAAATCTGCACCATTATTTCATATCTGGATGGCAAGGTTACTGCATATATATAATTTGGAGAAAGCCATTTATGATAGGAAAGGCAAAAGGGCAAGAATATTGGGGGGGAAGATATGGCGACCTGTAGAAGAGTGGAAGAATAGCAAGACATGAATTGTTTTGTTTTTACGAATTATTTTGTTGTATTTCTTTAAATTTCGTTTTACTTTCCTGGCTTTGATTGTAAGATAATACATATGATTGTATAATTGTGAGAAAATTCTGTACTGTATATATTGTAATGTAATTTACGGAAAAAATGGGAGAAAAAAAAAATATATATTTAAAAAAAAAAAATATATATATATAAATTAAATTAATTTAAGTCTAAAATGGCCTACGCAACATTAACCTCCATTAGTAATTCTTCCATATGTTCGCTGCTCGCCTTTATACGTTTTGGAAGGTGGGCCTCTGCAATAACATCCTCCAAATCATTCTGGGAAACCAATTTTGGCAATTAGAGCGAGCCATAGCAATCACTGAATGCCTTTAACGTTTCACTATTGTTATCAAGAACTACACCCAAGTCTAAAAGCAGGGCGGGAATCCTCTTTGAGATTGCTTGTAGACACTGGGCTAGTGGTGAGCCTGTCTTATTTGCTATCTCGTAAAACCTTTGACACATACAAAGCAATGCTTTCTCTGATTTTTTGCTCTCCGAAAAGTCAAGTTTGCCTTTGTTGGAGCCAATTTCTTGTAAAAGCTTTATGGAACCTGATCCCCTGTGGTGTTCCACAGGGTATACACCTGTTACAACGCAACTTTTACAACTACCTACCATTACAACGCAACTTTTACAACGCATACCATTACAACGCATTGCGCTGGGGGGCGCTCTAGGATAGGGAATAAGTTTAATTTACTATCCAACACCTTCCCTAGTGTCCACGGGGACTGGAGTTGGAATAGTAAATTATACTTACCACTATCCAGCACCTCTAAGCGCTATGCGTTGTAATGGTATGCGTTGTAATGGTCGCGTTGTAATGGTAGGTAGTTGTAATGGTATGCGTTATAACGTCATACATCCGTTCCACAGCCTTTCTATGATCAATATCTAGGGTACCCTGTAAGCCTTACTTTTCTACCATAGCCTTGCCTTCTCAACTGTACACCGTTCCCTAAAGACCACCTTGAAATCATCCCAAACTGTGTTGTGGTCCAAAGTACCTGTGCCAATCTCAATAAACTACTGGATGATCATATTACTCAGTTCCTGTCAGGCTAATCTGTCCTCCTACAAGGATTTCTTGAATCTCAATGCAGGACGTCTGGGGGCACCACCTGTCAGGCTCCCCTATTGCATGATCTGACCCTGCATTCACGCCATGCGTGAAAGACTTATTATCCTCCTGTATATCTTGTGTAGCCCACAGCAGGTCATGGTCAGAATGGGATTTATTCCAAAAACAGGAATTGGCAAGTTACAGTTGTATCAGCACTGTAAATAAACAAATAATACAACCCATAATTGTACTGCGTGCTCAAGATGTGCAAGTGATGTGCAGGATGGCGACGCAAGTGACAATGTGATCAGCAAAATTCTGCTCAAGGTGGTGTAGCTAATTGGGCGCTAGTATCAGAGCATTATGGCGACAACATGGTAGCGTTATCCTTAATATCTGGAGGGGAATTGGATTCCTGGTGAAACTTTGCCTCTTGCCAGTTTCACCAGGAATCCAATTCCCGTCCAGGTATTAAACCACATATTTTTCAGCGCCTCCTTACTACGCGCCACACGACCCCTTACAGTCGTTCCCCGCCCACCTCCATCACCTGCCACATTATTAATGCTGCCATGTTGTCGCCATAATGCTCTGGCACTAGCGCCCAATTAGCTACACCAGACGCTTTGCGCCTGCCTCTCCCACATACAGGAGGTTACCGAACATCGAGCCGCTCTTTCCTCCACGCTATTTCCCAACGTGCATCACCGCCCCTCACAGCCACCGCCCACCCACTTTGACAGACTATCCAGATCCTTGCATACCTCCGGCCATGCCACATGCTTCCCACTCCGGGAGGCTAGCTGTAATTCAATTCAGTCCTCCCACTTGGACCATTCAAACTGTTGCACCTTCCCTTCGTCCACCATACCTACCCGCGTGTCCATTTACATACCAGTGTGACTGCTACTACGCATCACCCCCCTGCTCTGGATCCTACTGAAGATCATACAACCCATAATTGTACTTGGTGCTCAAGATGTGCAAGTGATGCGCAAGTGACAATGCGATCAGCAAAATTCTGCTCAAGGTGGTGTAGCTAATTGGGCGCTAGTATCAGAGCATTATGGCGACAACATGGTAGCGTTATCCTTAAAATCTGGAGGGGAATTGGATTCCTGGTGAAACTTTGCCTCTTGCCAGTTTCACAAGGAATCGAATTCCCGTCCAGGTATTAAGCCGCTTATTTTTCAGCGCCTCCTTACTACGCGCCACACGACCCCTTACAGTCGTTCCCCGCCCACCTCCATCACCTGCCACTTTGATAATGCTACCATGTTGTCGCCATAATGCTCTGGCACTAGCGCCCAATTAGTTACACCAGACGCTTCACGCCTGCCTCTCCCACATACAGGAGGTTACCGAACATCGAGCTGCTCTTTCCTCCGCGCTATTTCCCAACGTGTATCACGGCCCCTCACAGCCACCGCCCACCCACTTTGACAGACTATCCAGATCATTGCACACCTCCGGCCATGCCACATGCTTCCCACTCCGGGAGGCTAGCTGTACTTCAATTCAGTCCTCCCACTTGGACCATTCAAACTGTTGCACCTTCCCTTCGTCCACCATACCTACCTGCGTGTCCATTTACATACCAGTGCGACTGCTACTACGCATCACCCCCCTGCTCTGGATCCTACTGAACATCAGTATTTCTTAGCCACCTTGGAATACACCTCTTGCTGTCCCCTAGTCTTATTCCTGACCCATACCACTGCCTGCCCCAGCCGTCCACCCGCCCAGCCCCCCTCACACCCTCACCATGCCCGCTACCCTAGCTCTTTGTTATGTTATGTTATTTTATTTTGTAAAGCGCACGGATGCCGCAGCCAAGAGGCGTCCCGGCGCTTGGGAGAAGGTAAAAAACACAACACGGGAGCTAGTGGCTAAAAAAGACTAAGCAGTAGAAAATAAAAAGGTCTTCAAGGCTTTTCTGAACGGGAGCAAATCAGGAATGGAGCGAAGAGAGGCAGGCAGGGAGTTCCAGAGAGCTGCTGCCATCACAGCAAAAGAGCGTCCGCCCATCCTTGCTTTTTTGAAACGTGGCACTACAGCAAGGTTGGTCCCTGAGGATCGGAGGGCTCTGGATGGCTCATAATGACAGATTAATTGGGACAGAATAGGGGGGGAAGCCAACTTCAAGATTTTAAAAGTTAGGCAAAGAGTTTTAAATTTAATTCTTTGCCCCACAGGCAGCCAGTGAAGATCCTGAATAGTGCGACGCACAGAAACAAACTTCGGAAGACCAACCAACATCCTGGCGGCCGCATTTTGCACCCGCTGGAGGCGCACTAGTTCTGCTTGATTGACGCCTAAGAATAAAGAGCTGGCGTAATCTAATCTAGCCAAGACTGTGGCCTGGACAATGATCTGTCTCGTGTCAGCATCAAAAAACTTAAAAATGGGTCGCAGACACCTCAGGGCACCAAAACAAGTTCCGGCAACCCGTTTAGTGTGGGCGGTGAATGAAAGTTTATCATCCAACCACACCCCAAGGTTCCTAACTTCAGCCACTGGGGTGGGAGCAGGGCCTAATTCAAATGGCCACCACTGATCGCCCCAAAGCTCACTTTCCCTACCAAAAATAATAACCTCGGTTTTAGAGGCATTCAGTTGGAGGCGGTTGTTCGCCATCCAGCCCGCCACAGCTTTTAGCGCGGTCTGAAAAGAGGCAGCATCCATGTTGGTCTCTCCGTTAAGTGCCACCGCCAGCTGCGTGTCATCGGCGTATGACACCATGGAGAGACCAAAGCTATGGGCGACCTGAGCCAACGGTTGGACATACAAATTAAATAAGGTAGGGCTTAGGGCCGACCCCTGTGGGACACCCTGCAGGATCGGACGAGGAGCAGAAACAAAAGGGGGAGTGGATACTTTACGGTCCCACCAGCCCAACTTCTTTTAACCCCGCCATTGTATCCCCCATGTACAGCACTGTTGGCTCTTCAACCGAGTCCTGATGAAGATCCCGATTAATGAGGATCGAAACGCCGTCGTCCACTCAGCGCATTTATAGGCACAGCACACAATGTGGTTCTTCCAAACTACAGCCAAACCAAAGTAGAACAAATCTTCACAATTCATCTGGAACCATATTGCCTTATTGACTCACTGTATATATTTATGCACTAGTCACCTTGCGCCAAATTTTGCTGATCACATTGTCACTTGCGTCGCCATCCTGCACATCCCTTGCACATCTTGAGCACCAAGTACAATTATGGGTTGTATTATTTGTTTATTTACAGTGCTGATACAACTGTAACTTGCCAATTCCTTTTTTTGGATAAACTTGATGCTATGAGCACATTTGAAACAACTATAGAGTCTCCTTATGTCTTTCCTGATAATGTCTCTGGCATATCCTTTCTAATTGTCCACCAATAATACCAGTTGGAATACTTCATGTTTTTCTGCAATGTTCTAACATGGGTATCTGCCTTACGCCCAATGTGTTGAAAGTGGGAGGGGTTTTGTAGGGCTTTGGAAAAAAGTCGCCCCAGGTAGATATATTCTCTAACGGTCTTAATTGATTTATCTCCCAATGAACGTTTAAAAGGGCAAGATTGCTTTTTCCTCTAAAGGGTAAGACTAGGTTTTTTTATGAGTTTGGGACCAAAAAGTTTTCTTTTGCATAAACATTTAATACATTTACATTTCTTTGAAGGCCTATTGGTTTACGGTCTAGTGCTACAATGTCATCAACGTACATTAAGCTATTGATATCGTTAAGTGCAAATTTCAGTGGGAGATTATTAATTTACAGAAAATACCCTGGAAGATCACTTATGTAGAGAGAAAATAACATGGGGGCAAGGATTAGGGAGCCTTGTTTCAAATCATTCTTTGTCTAAATACGTCTGTTAAGCCCTTTTCTCCTCCCATTTGGACTGCACACCTTGTTGCTGTATCCAAAGATATGATTTTTGTAAGTAGGTCTTGGAAATCCCTAGCCTCTCTACCTTCTTCCAGAGTGTTGGCCTACCCACGCTGTCAAAAGCAGTAGTAAAATCAATAAAAGCTCAGTAGACAACTTATGATTTTGACACTACATATTTGTCGAGGACTGTTGCAGGACTGCGATGTTGTCTATTACTGAATGTTTTGGATGGAAGCCTGCCTGAGTCATAGGAATCACACCCCTCGAGAAAGCTCAGACACAAATCTCTGCACATCTCTCTATGATTTAGCCATATGCTGAGATCTTCCTTTGATATATCTCTAACCCCACTGCCCAAAGTACAGATCTCCAAGGGCAGATGCACATGTTCAACTCAATATATATGCACTGTGCTTTTTGCCCATGCAGAAATTAATTTTTGTGAATTAACAAATAAGAAAATGTGCTTTTCCACAACCCACACAACTGCAATTCGGAAATATCTTTCCTGAATCTCCCCATTAGAAGTCAACTAAATATCCCCACCCCAAGCAGAGATCACAGCCAATAAACATCATATTTAGAACTTAAACCTTGTCTATAAATTCTTTGACAGCACGTGCTTCAGTAAAAAACGTGGACTTCTTTTCGAATGCTGGACATACTTAAAAGGTGTATCCTGGACATCTTTTTCAGTTCTACATGTTCATGTGTGGCATCTTGAATCAGCAGTGTGAAATCCAGAAAGAAGGGAGTATTGGTGTCCTAGAGAATAAGGTAACCATTCTTACTGGTTAGTCAAGAACTATTAAAGAGTTCTACATTTAAGACATATGCCAATAAAAAGTCTAGGAGGCTGAATTGGGACTACACTCATGGCAAGCAGCTTGTGGTGTGCTCAACAAAGACAGGGAGAAATGCATTCTATCAAAGTGTATTCCGGTAGAAGTGACTCACTGAAGGTCTCCATAGTGGCAGTGATAGTTCATTCAGGAAACTTAGTACATGAATATTGTTTAGGGGTGACTGCTCTCCTAAATCTCCGATGTTGACATACATATCTAGGAATGTTGAATGCATTTTTGTAAAACAGAGCAGAGTATGCAATAAGCTAATGGTCAAAGCCCAATATATATATTTGTGCAGAATCCAGTCTGCTTTTAGGCTGAATAAATGGGTAAGTGCCCATTAAGTAAGTGCCCTTTGCCTTTTAATCGGTGAACTCAAACCTTTAAAATTCCATGAAATAACACGTATCGTCATCTAAAGATAACCAATAATCAAAAAATATAAACTATACTTTTGGTGAAAGGCATTAAAAAGGAAATAAAATGAAAAAATATCATCAAGAAAGGAAGGATAATAAGCAGTAAAAAGAGAAGGTAGAAGGAGCACACAAAAGGAGGAGATAGGAAGGAAAAATATTAGGGAAAGAAGGAAACATAGGAAAAGAAGGTTACAAAATTAAGTTAGAAAATAAAAAATAGGAGACACTGAAAAAACAAACATATATTGAGTGTGGTGAAGCCACACGGGGACGTTGACACAAATGAATTCCAGGGCATCTCAGGGAGAGGACAGACCATCCAAACGGACAAAAGATAATATGATAAGCACAGGGAAACATCACCTGTCATGAATGAAAAAAAGAGAAAATAATTATCAAAATGAACATATATCAGACAATATAAACAAGTTATATATCAATTCAATTCATCTTTATTTCGGTTTCGCAAACCATAAAAGATACACATTAACAAATTACAAATCGCAATAAAAACACTTCTTATTGTAATATTTAAAACATTTACCGCTCCACAAATGCATACATTTTAGAATCGTATTTCTAATCTAAGAACTTTGTTAAGCCTTAAAAAATAAACATAATTAAAACTCTTTTTAAAAGTTTTTAAAAGATCATGAAAACATTAAAACAATGAGGAGTTTTTTAAATTTAATTATAAAATCCAGCAACCAAACTTAATACATATCTAAATTCCTTAAATAGACTTCCTGATCTTTAAAGTAATATTAATACAGAACAAAATATATATGCCCGATATAACGTTCCAACTAATTTTTCGTTTTTAATACAGTATAGCAAACATAATAATACAAATAGTATTCTTTATGTACGAACTAAAGTGCAAGTGCAACAGACCAGTATGATTTTGTAATATTGAGTTAAAATTTCAGGCCTTCCTTACTTCTTTATAAACTTACTCCAAACAGGTACCTACTAACGCTAAATCAAGTTATATAACATCATGACAGAAAAACTATTTTTGGCAAGGACAAAATAGAAGTCAATGGCCAAGCACTAGACAGTAGTATAATTCCATGGTGTCCTCTCTGCAAGTTTCCAAGAACCTCTGAAGAAGGGTCTTACTAGCATGTAGACTTATATTTATAAGCTACTTTAAGAAGACAAAGATGGAAGAGTTCAAATCTGGCATTGAGGTTCAAAGTTATTGTCACATCTCTAGAAATGTCTTCTTCCTGTCCGCTGTACCTTTGGTGAAATCTGAGAAAAGAACAAAGAAGATCCCTGCCAAGATATTCGCCCTGTAAGTTTAGCCTCCTGCAGGACTTTCAATAAGTCAGTATACTCTAAAGAACAAAGGCTGACGCCTCTTGGTTTATGAGAAGAAGAAGAGGTGCATGGGCACATCGTGCTCTCTGGATGTTTAATATTGGTTACTCAGGGAGTCCAAGAATTTTTGGAAAGAACGATTGAGAAAATGGAATGGGGCCTGAGCCTTCCAATCCTTCTGTCAAGCCTTAAATATGTAGATTGTGTCTCCTATTCTGCTTTTTAAGACTCTCCACTTGTTGCTTAAGGCGTGAGACTTCCGTTTGTAGAAGAGTGACTTGCTTAGTGGTAGCATCGAATGTTTCTACTTTGTGCTCCATTTGTGTCACTATATTGCCTACGGATGACCACTTGTCATCAAGGTTTTGAATACAGCTATTTGTTTCCTCCACATATGGTTTAAGGGATCTAATTTTCTATAGGAGCAGCTCCATAGATATCGTAGGATTAGACTTCGTTGGCGAAGCAGGATCTTTTGTTAACCCTCTTGTTTGAAGAAAGCACAGTGGTGCCACTCAGTCTTAAAACAGGTTTGGTAACAGAAATCAGTATCTTTGATGTATTAGCTGATAAAGAGGTAGCTAGGCTTGCAAGTTCTGGGTCATCCATATGGTCCAACAATACAGAGAAAGGGTTAGGGTCTAAGAAACAGGGAACACAGATTGTGAAAGTGAGCAAGTAAAAATATGTTTGAAAGTCTTTGTTCTCACCATAAATTCACAAGAACTCACCATATTAATGAGTCCCAAGATGGAGAGGCAAAGAGAGGAGATTTGTGAGTGAGAAAAGTGAGAAGGGATCACTGCCGAACAATAAAAAGAAGCACTATGACGTGAAGGAACAAGTATATGTTCAATCAGCAGGAGGACTGTATAGTCACTGTTAGATGCATATATGTCAACACCAGGAGACAGATAAACTGTGTCACTGCATTTGTATGGTAGTCAATATTGTGAGAAGCAATGTGAGCTGTTGCAAATTAACAGAGCCTTCCCCTCTCTTTATCAAACATCTGGAAGACCTGCAAAGATGGGGGCGAATTGACCCTATTTATGTGTGACTCAAAAGAAAAAAAACCATTGGGGTCCTTCCAAAAAGTCTCTATAGTAGAGAAATGCGAGGAAGGAAAACCCTACATGCAGGTCTTTTTAGTCAGAAATAAGAGAAACTACGCCATGTAATTGAGGGGCGCTAGAGGGCGCACTGCAGCATGGCCGCACTGCTGTGAGGCTCCTGCAGCCTGGAGAATTAATCCGACTATTGATCCTGGCTGATCGTCACCTGTTCCTCTTCTGACCCCGGATCCTTAGAGGGGATGCCACTGTCTACACTCGGTCCAATTCTTACATGAATCGGAGCTTCCTAGCCGAAGTTGTGCGTGAATGAAAATACCCCCGAGAGACGCTCTGGAGGAGCCATGCCCTATTGTCCGGCTCTCTTGCCTACTCGAGCCCGCGGCGTCACACGTGGGGTGAGGGCCCAATCGCGTGTCTCTCGGAGAGACTCCCTGGTGAGATGCTTTGCTGCGGGCTGCGCTGCCGGAGGATGGAACCGGCGCTTTGATCCCGCACGGGCTTGTGCGGGGCTCTGCTGGGGGCGGTGCGCTACACAGGGACTGAGACGGAACATCGCATGCACCGGGCCGGCGGCCGTTGCAGGTGGCGGCCATTGCGCAGACGGGAGTGGCGGGGTTCTTGAACCTGCTCGTGCCTCCGTCTGTCGTACATCATTACCCGCCTGGAAGGTCTGCTGTGAACATAAGGCGGGTGATACGGCAGTGGTGGACGGCGCTGTAGACGCTCACCGGACATACTGTTGAGGCACTGCACAGGTACTGTTTGGCGCCATTGGTGGCATCGGAGCCGTGAGCTGGGGGAGATGGCCGCAGGCAATGCGCTGAATATACCGTGTTTTTTAACGCTGGTGACCTGATATATTTGTCCACAAGCTGGAATACTTCCTGATTGGCGGCTTACTTCATCTCCCCTACTGGTCTCTAATGCGTGCTGCTCATTCTGGTGCATGTAATCCTGGCGGCTGGGCGACGGTGCTACTGCTATTGCTGGGACCTGCACATTGCCCTTGGTGCTGACTAGAGAGGAGGACTGCTTTCCTGCCTATCAGTTTGTAGAGCTGTGTTACTGTCGCATCCGCACAGGGCTACTTCACCTGCTGCCGTGAGGGTCATCCTCTGCTACCTAGGGTGTGGCCACTCTTTGGGCTGCTGGGGAGAGCTACGACCTATGGACTGCGTCTGAGTTGTGCTGGGGCCTGAGCACTGCGGCCTGATCTGGGACTCTTGTGTGCTGTGCATACTGGCCGGAGGACGGAGGACACTCCGGTTGGATCACGTTGCGGTAAGTCCTGAAGTGTCTTGGATCTTCATTGTGGTCCCCAGTGGGTGCTGATACAGACTGCAGGCGTGTTAACATGGGGAAACCGGACAATAAACAGCCTAAACTGTCCATTGATTCTATGGCGGCCAGGAGGGGTGCTCGTCTTGCACAGGACGCCGGGAGCTCTAGATCCCCCAACCTGTCACTGACACTGCTCCCCAGCCTATTGCCCCGGACTTCCAGCAGATGATGCAGGAAATGAGGCAGGGGTTTGCCACTATAGTGGATAAAGTGGATAAGTTATCCTCGCGAATGGACGCAGTTGTGCAAAAACTTGATGTGCATGAGGAGCGCCTCACTACGGCGGAACAACGCATCTCGGACCATGATGATACTGCAGCCACTCATACGACACAACTGGCGAGAATGGACAATATCTTGCGGGTAATAGCTGCTAAGAATGAGGAGTTGGAGGCCAGAAGTCGGCGTAACAATATATGCGTGGTGGGTGTACCGGAGATGACGAATGTGGGGAAGATGGAGACGTATGTAGAGAGACTCCTGGTCGGTGCGATTGGTGCGGAGGCGTTCTCTACGCAATTCATTGTGGAGCGAGCGCACCGTTCCCTTGGTCCGCGGCCGGCCACGGGTGCCCCACCGCGCCCTATCATTGCGCGCCTCCTGAACTACCGAGACCGGGACGCGGCTCTTAGAGCGGCCCGCTCCGCCCGTACGCTCTCCTTTGAAGGGGTCAACTTCACCATATACCCGGACTTCAAGCCGATGGTGCAGGAACAGCGGCGCAAATTTTTGGCGGTTAAGAAGAAATCTAGAGAGCTGCAGGTGGACTATGCTCTGCTGTACCCCGCAAAGCTGAGAGTGACCCATCAGGCAAAACAGCATTTTTTTACGAACCCACAACAGGCAGAAGACTTTGTGAAGTGCCTCAGACGGGAACGTGCTGCGGACGGCCGACGAGCTGAGGAGGGACAGGAGGGGTTCCAATCGGCAGAGGAAGATGCTTGATCCTACCTAATTCCTAGGCAGTGGCTGCTGTACACTCTTTGGACGGATACGGGGGTGGTCGCTCCCGTTGACTGTACTCTCCTGACCTTGTACTTTTGGAACTTGCTGAGAGGGATAACGGATTGGGCCATCTGGACGCCACTGAGGGTCGCTGGAGGAACGTTGGCCGATGATGGTAATATGCTCCAGGCACCCACCCCCCCACTATGCCTGGGCCGTACATACGTCCTGCGAGAAGGATCATGGCGTGGTGTGAGGGGGTGGCCATGTGCACCTCTTGAGTACACCCTGGAGGGAATGCCCCACTGTTCTGGAGGTTCTTTTTGCGAATGTTTTGTTGGGTGGGTGATGAGATGGGTGGGGGGGTGGATGGGGGTCCTGACAGGTTGGGGTTAGTCAGGTGGGAGGGGGTAGGAGGCACTGCATCAGCAGTGCGTGGTCCACTTGGAACTGGGGGTTGGGGTGCTGATGGTTGCGACTGTACATCCGACATGACTGCCTATCAGGATCACTGTCTTGGTTATTTCGAGACCGTACTGGGTCTGGACTATCTAAATGCGCCTAGGGGGGGACCTACACCTTCTGCTCAATGTTACTGTTACCGTGAGGGAGGAAGGGGGCGTAGGCGGGGTCCTGCTGATACGAACATTGTCAGTGCTGGTAGGATATTATATGCTGAGGTTGCATTGTTGTTGGGGCTGAATGTGTGTCTGTTACACGTGTGTTGTTGGTTGGGGCTGGGAGGGGGGTGTCAGGTTCTGGGGATGGAAGAAGACAGGGATGGATGTGGTGTGGGGCTGGCATGGGGGGAGTATGTACAAGTATTGTGGTCAACTGCTCTGGACTGGGGACACGGGATTGTCAAATGGTTGCATATGTCACGTTGCTCATTGACCACGGGTAATGCCAGATAACATGTTAGATAGGATATCGATCTTGTCCTGGAATGTGCGTGGGCTCAATGATGCCAGGAAATGTAGGAATGTACTACAGTATTTAGATAGACATTCAATACAGATAGCTTTACTGCAAGAAACACATCTGCGTCAGACGACTGAGCCAACATTTGGGAGGCAGTGGGCCACAGTGAGGAAATTTTCTCTTACTCATCATATGCACGTGGAGCTGTTATACTGATTAAGAAATCACTTTCTTTCCAGGAGTTGGGAGTGCGGGTGGACCCAGAAGGGAGATATGTGTTATTGTGGGGGAGGCTTGGGCAGGGCACAGTGCTCTTTGTGAACTGTTACGCGCCGAATGTCGATACGCCTGCTTTTTTTCTTACACTCTGGGGTCATGTTATGGCAGTGGAGGCCTCACATATTGTCTGGGGTGGTGACTTCAACTTGGCGATGCGGGCAATGGAGGATAGATCGGAAGGGAGTTCTCAATACAATGTACAGGCTAGAGATGTGTTGCAAGGCATTGTAGAGGAGTCGGGCCTGGTAGATAGCTGGAGATATGCTCATCCGGGCGGTAAAGAGGGTACGCACTTCACGGCGCAGGCTCGCACCTGGGCGCAATTGGACTATGTGTTTCTGTCCAGGGGACTTGTAGTGGGGATACGTGAGGTGAAACATCTCCCCAGAACGTACTCTGACCATTGCCCGGTTAAGGTTATGCTGTCGGTGCCGGGGCTTCATAGACCGCGACCACCTTTAGAGGCTGTTTCCTTCTGCCCTATTAGATCCCATATTCAAGGCAGAGCTTGGAGAGGAAGTTAAGGCTTTTTTCCTAAGAAATAGGGGATCTGTAGACAGTGTGGAAATGATATGGGAGGCGTTTAAGGTAACGATCCGGGGTGTCACAATCTCCCAGAGCTGTGGTGTGCTCAAGACCATTGTTCGGACTCTTGCAGGGTTGGAGGCTGATTTAAAGCTACTAGAAAATAGAATGCAGACTAGCTCTGACTCCGAACTTAGGCGCCAGTTTAGGGACAAACTGTCTGAGTATGAGGAGGAAGCGGCCAGGGAGGTGAAGCACAGGGGGAAATACTGGACTGCGAGAAGGTACTGCGAGGGTGAGAGGCCAGGGAAGGTACTTGCAGCGCTCACAAGACACCAGCGGTTTAGTACAGATGTATTGGAATTGGTCTTGCCGGATGGTACGCGTTGTCGGAACATGAAGGAGATTCAGGAGACATTTGTGCAGCATTACAAGCAGTTATACACTACACAACAAGCGGAAGAGGTTCGATATGGTTGATTTCTAGATGATCTTGCGTTATGCTGGCTATCGGACGATCATAGGGCGTTCCTCGGTAGGCCCCTTGAGGTGGAGGAGATCAGAGGCGCCATCATGTCTTTGAATAATGGAAAAGCTACGGGGTTGGATGGGCTCCCTGCCGAGTTTTACTAATGCTATGTGGATATTATGGCTCCGGTGCTCAGGGAGGTCTTTGAGGAGTCCCTGGAGGTGGGGATACTACCGGGGTCCATGAGAGAGGTGGCTATCACCTCTTTAATTAAACCGGGCAAGGATCCCCTAGACGTAGATTCCTACCGGCCCCTCTCACTACTTAACTGCGACGTTAAGATACTGGCGAAAGTTCTGGCGGCACGGCTCTCAGAGCTTATGCCCATCATCGTGTTGCCAGATCAGTCCGGTTTTGTGCCTGGTCGGGCGACTTCGCATAACCTTCGAACTCTATTCTCTCTGATCCCGACGATAGCTCCGGACCTCCCTGTGGCCGCTATTTTCCTAGATGCTACGAAAGCGTTTGGTTCTGTGGAATGGAGTTACCTAGTAGATGTTTTATGCAGAATCGGTTTTCCTTGGTTCTTTATTTCATGGGTCAAACTGTTGTACACTCAGCCGGTGGCGAGGGTGGTTGTGAATGGTGTGCTCTCCCCCCAATTCTCGATCACTAGGGGGAACAGACAGGGCTGTCCTCTTTCTCCCCTTTTATTTGTTATTGCCATAGAACCACTTGCCTGTAGAATTCGCCAATTGCATAAACAAAGTGCTTTTAATTGTTTTCAGCGCCAAATAGGGATTTCTTTGTATGCGGATGATGTTACGTTATATGTGAAAGATCCGCAGGCAAATCTCAATGCGCTACTGCGAGAGCTTGTTGCGTTCGGAGGTATATCTGGTATACATATTAATTGGCAAAAATCTCAATTTTTCCCGCTTACTGCAGCGGTTCACCGATTCCCACTGGACTACCCTCTGGAGTGGTGTGATTCGGATCTACGATATTTGGGCATTGTAGTGTCCCTGGACAGGGAGGAAACCATTAGGCTTAATTATGGCGTCGCTATTACTAAATTGGCGGATAATGTCACCAGATGGATGTCTTTGCCTCTGTCTATGGCGGGTAGAGCGTCACTAGTGAAAATGGTGATCCTACCCCGCTTCCTGTACTTATTTCAGAATATTCCCTATCGCCCGGGGGCGTATTTTTTTAAACGTCTCCGCTCGGAGCTGCTTCGCCTACTCTGGGGGGGTAAACAACCGAGATTAGCATGGTCTACTTTAACACTGCCCTACGATAAAGGTGGCTTTGACATCCCTGATTTTGAAATTTATTATATGAGCGCTCAAGCGCAATATGCATATCACTGGATGCGGCCCACGCCATTTATGCCTCAGATAGCTGCCGAACAGTGGATTGCACATCCTCTGCCATTGGAGGGCATGGTGATGGGAAACGTCGGTGATGTGGATACGCACCAGACCACAGTGACTTGCACGGTCGATGCCTGGAAACGTGTTGTGAAGGCATTGGATCTCACATTCCTTTACTCGCCTGCGCTACCCCTAGCTTATCATCCTACCTTGTCCTTGCTACAGGAGGTAGGGTTTCAGCGCATGTGCAAGCGTAATGGGACGCTTACATGGGGGGATCTGTTTCGCGAGGGCTCTTTTCGTACCCGTGAACAATTTTTTGGTGGAGTGGAGCCTTCCCCTTTGGATGTGTTTTATTATGTCCGGCTGCGGCAGGGCCTGTGGACACTGCTGCCTGGGTTCCCCAAGGAACCAGGAGTGGCTTTACCGCTTCACGCGATGTTAATTTCTGACGGACGTCACTTGGTCTCTAAATTGTACGGCACCATCAGGAAACAGCAAGTTGCGCCGGCTAGTCGTGTGCACGAACAGTGGAACCTCGAGCTCGGAATCGACATATCTGCTGAGCAATGGGCTTACTGTTGTGGCGTGACTGCCAATATCTCCTCTAGCTGCAGTCTAAAAATCATACATTACAAATTCATACAAAGGTTCTACTATACACCGGCTAGAAAACTCAGATTCCGCTTGGCGGAGGACGATAGGTGTGCTCGTTGCCGGGCGGCGGGGGCCGATTTCCTCCACTTGGCATGGGAATGTAGGGCCATTTTTGAGTACTGGGTGCAGGTTCATGACGCCCTACAGGTCATGACTGAAGATGCGGTGATGTTTGACTCTGTTGTAATGCTTTTGGGGTACACTAAGGAGGTGCCGGCACTTTATCGTAGGTTTGCGGATGTAGTTCTGCTGTTGGCGAAAAGGCGAGTGGCCTGTCGTTGGGGTCGGGGCAGGGTGCCGAAATTCAAGGAATGGTTGGACGATGTCATATATTGTCAAGATCAGTACGATGTATATGCCGAAATGATGCCTGTGCGTTGTAGACCTAAGGATTTCTGGAGCCCGTTGCAGGTTTACTTACTAACCAGGGCTGTGCAGGATACTGAATCAGAGAGTGAAGATCGGGTTGGGATTGGTTAGAAGCGTAACGCTTAACGGAAATCCTGCTATACCTATCGGATTGCGTGTGCCACAGCAGGTGGGGCTGACCTTCTGCCCTGCTGGGATAGTGCCTGCGTGGGCGATAACGTCTAGTCACTGCAGTTATGGTGATTAGCTACTGAGTGCTATGTCAAGGGTGCTAGTGATACCTCAGCCAGACAACTTGCGAACTATGGGGAAACACTAACTACATTGACTTTAGTTGACTGCAGTGTGATATGCGGGATTAAGATCTACAGTACTGTGGTTCCTAACTGGCCTCTGCGGATATGTTATATATCGCTCGCTAGCAGAATATGTACTCCTACATTTATCTGTTTCGTGTTGTAACAAGGCATGGGAAACTGATTGTTAATATCTGATGCTGGAATGTAATATCTCTGTTTCTGCGCCAGATTTACACCACTGATGTCACCTGCTTTGTCTTCCAATAAAGGTTTAAAAAAAAAAAAACTACGCCATGTAATTAAGACTAAAGTTCCCTTTTTCTTCCTTTTCCTGTGCACTTAAGATATGAACGAATGCAGACAAAGTGGCTAAATGTAGCAAGAAAAATCACCATAAAATTTCTGAGTCAGCGATGGCATGAGGACGAAAAAATAAAAAAAATATGGTGGGAACAATCCCAGTCACGGATCATGGCCGTCACAGTTATGGAAAAATGCGGCTGTAAGAAATGCTTACCACATTAAGAAATGGCAACACCAGCGGTGGAAAAACTCCTACGTCTGAAACGCTTTCAGTCATAAGGCGTATGCAGCACAGTCTGTTGGGAGGCAAGCTCCTCCTCTGAAACACCATGAAGCTGCACTAACAAGTGTCCATATTCGCTGACGTCAAGTCACACCCCCAGTAGAATCCAGTCTGCTGGCATGATGGTCCAGTTAGCCTTGCGTATGGTCAGATTTTGTGATCAAATTATCTAGCTTCCATCATTAGCATATTTGCCATTAATCAGTTCATTAATCATACCTTTCTCCTAGGAACCTATAGAGCTGTCACCTGGCTGCAGGATCAGTAATGGAACTGTCATTCCTAGCAGAATCTGCGTTTTTGGCTCTTTTGTTTTCAAAGCATATGTGAGGTTGTTGCGTGTCTGCTTTATCCAACACTACAGTAGAAGAAAAGAAGCAATGAACTTAAAGTGTGCAGAAATAGATGCCCTAAGTCCAAGTCAAAGGAGGCAGGAATTCAAAGTCAAAGAATGCAATAAAGAAATCTTTGTGTACCAAACCCTTCATGAAGAAGAGCAACCATCTTGCTTTGGCAGCATCATTCATTCATCTCTTTTTACCAGGACATTTCATTGTGTGCTACTGACTGAAGCAATGTAACTTTTGTTCTGTACACCATGGTGTCTGTTATTTAAATGTCTTTTGGAGTATGCTCTGTGTGTAAGGCCATCTGAGTTTGCTTTATGCTGTTTTTAGAGGCTCATTTGTGAAATTTTGCAAATCTCTGTCAGAAGGTCTTCTAGGTGATTGCAGGGATTTACATTCAGTGACTGCCTTGCCACTTGATTTTGCACTTATAGTTTGTTAATAGGTTTTTAGATATAGCCTTGTATTTTATATTGTGTTGGTATTGTACATGAACAACGAGCATTAAGTATCCTTGTTTCACAATATCATGTTGAAGTGGTGACTGCAAAAATATTGTGTAGAATGATATTGAGGGAAACCATTTACTGTGCTTGTTAGTTATATCCATACTAAAATTATTGTTTATTAAAATATTGTGGTATTAAATATAGTTAGCATTAATGTGAATGTATATTATTTTATTATTTAAAGAATACTTTTTAGATGTTCTTTTTTGGTGTGTATTTCTTTTGTTATTTTCTTTTAATATTTTCCATGGCTATTTTGAAGGACTTGGGTGGTATTGTATTATTTAAATTGTATTTAAAAGTCAATATATTTGCATTTAAAAAAATGTAATTATTGTTTGTAATAATACATATATTTTAACATATGAAATTGTATTACTGCTGGGGTTTATGTATTATGGGTTTATACTTTTTATATTACAAGCTATATGGTTTATTGGGGGACTGAATGGGTAGGGTTTTGATGTTAGGTAAATATTAAGAATTCATTTTGTTAAGCTATCCTTTGTAATTATGCTTAAAACTAAAATAAATCAGGTTACATTTTTGGTGTGTTTAGTTGAGAGGGCAATGGTTTATTCATAAATTATTAATACACTTCATTTTTATTTCTTCTTTTTAAATGATTCGTTTTTCATAAATATAATCTCATCATGTTATATATTGGGGTTCTGTTGGAAACAGCCCTATCTAGGGTGCTTTCCCTCGACTTTTTACTTTTATCCTTCCCAGTTTTGCGCTGATCTACTTGCTAGCTTTAAGACTTGGAGCACTTTTGACTCTGCCATTTAGTAACAAAGAGCTGTGCTTGTCATATATACATATTGGTGATTGGTGTATACATGATTGGATGATTTAAGTTTGCTGTAAGTCAATGTAACTCAAATGCTGTTCTGTGGGCCTGCAGCACTGGTTGATCCACCTGTGGAAGTAGCTCTTCAACCGTGACACAGGTTTGCCATGGCCTGTGTGTGCAGTTACCCGGCTTTGGATTTTAAAAGTTACTTGCCAAGGTTCTGCATGTCTTTTGCAACATAGGAATACTTCCTGGGGGCAGGAGGCAGTGTCTGGAAGAGGTAGGGCATATGCACTTGTGCGCTACATGCCCTGCTAGTGAATGGCACCAGATTGTGTGTTCAGTATGGTAGGGCCGACTTCTCGCATTCGATTGACATGAAGGATCTGTGAAAAGGCTATTGATTTGTACAGACGAGTGGCAGTATAGTGTTTGATATCGATAAGTTGGTAATGGCAAATCCTCTCAAGTGGTGGGAGTGGATTCAACATTACTCATGTAGAAATACCACTCTGGGAAAGTGGGCATTTCTGTGCTCGTGGCTCTGTGTGCCTGTCAGTCAGACTGTCTCCAATCCACATCTGGGTGCTGGGGGGACAGCTACATCTATGCATTCCAGATAGGACAGCATAAACTTGGGGCTCAAGGGAAACTGCAGACCTCTGTCTCTGAGGGACCTTCCCGGGACAGATGCTTTGTGTTAGAATTGGCACCTGCATTCCAAGGGGCAGGATCTTGGCCCCACTAAAGACATTGATCAAGACTACCTGGGCAGGAGGACAGACAAGACATAATTTAGAGAGAGCCCGTGCTTTTCAAAGGTGGCCTTTTGAACTGTACTCAATTTCAAAGGCCATTGTGGGGATAACTACTGGTGGAGACAATTGTTTGATTGGAACCATACTACTCTGGTTCGAAGCTGGGGCATCGACAAGAGGAACTATTGGGGCAGGAGGGACTGCAACTGGATTATCCACAGACTTGCAGTAGCCTGGGGCTTGTCATGCTCTAGGAAGGGAACTATCACTTGGTGGAATTTGCCTGGATGTTGCTGGCATGCAGCTAATTGCCAACTGTCATGTCCCGGTTCCCTAAGCATTCAACAAGGGCCAGTTGGCTGCCCTCCTATCCACGAGATCCTAGGGACAGAAAGGATCTCTTCTTTTCCAAGAGATCATAAGGACCACACAGGGTGCAGTGGAAATGGGTGGAAGTGATCGTTGGTTGGGACAAGGACCGTCCCGATGTGTGCAGTAAACACACTGTGCCAAGGAGTGTGCTTGTAATGACCAGCGTCCCTCCTGTGGGTGCCAAAGTGGGAGGAGTTCAAGGAATGTTGAGAAAGTTTTCTGGGTCTTAGGGGGACGAACTTACAACTGGAAATCTGATCTAGTCGCACTCTGTGGTGTGTGGTGTCCAATGTGATTTGGGGGACATTTTTCAAATCCGCGGGACTGGAGCTGGCTGCCTAGACTGTCTCCGACCTCCAGATGGGGATTACGATAGTGCCTGACATCATGGTATCAGTCCGAGGTTGCCGACGCCTTTTCCCAGACCCACACCACAAGGTACTCTGTTGTTGAGAATACCGTGACTGGGCTGGACCCCACGGCAGCTCGCACCTCTACCAAAGTGTCACAGTCTTTTACCTACGTGGGGAGTGATCCTGCACTTGTGAAATTGCTACTGGGTGACTGAGGACCTAATTCAGATGGACGAGAACATGTAACTGTTTCCTTCTGCTTTAAGTGGTCCTGAAAACCTGATCATAGTGTTGCCAGCATGCGCCACTTGTATCGTTGGCTTGTGTTATTTGAGTGGCTAAGGGGCTGGGTCACTAATTCTAGTCAAAGTGTGTGATCTTGACCTTTACAGCTGTACAGGGGATGCAACATTGAGAATGTCATGTTTTATGCTAAGGTGTTAGTGGGAAAGTAGAATACCTCTGAACAGCCTGCATATATGTTTCTGTCGCTTTTGATCTTGGAGGGATTGCTTAGACCGTGAACACTTTGGGTAAATACGCACATGGGTTTATATTGCTTACGAGGCTGAGGGGATAATGGGGCAAATGAATTCCTACGACGAGTACATATATGTTCATGCTGTTCTGCTCCTTATGGAAGAGTTCAATATTTGCATATAACTGTAAAGTATATATCCAATGTGTATGTCATTTTGGTTTTAATGTGTGTGCAATACAATGACCAGTATTTTATACATACAGTGTGGAGTCTTTTTGTAGGGTACGCAGTGTGCTGTGAGGGTGAAGGTGGTGCCAATACTTTACACGTTGACCCTGTGGATAAGAGTGACTGCTAGGATGGCAGATTCTATCTGGCCTCGTGCGTCCCAGCCAGCCAGAAAATGCTAAGTCTAACAGGTTCCTTTTTAATTATTGTGGTTGTTGGCTTATGTTTGTTCAAATAATACCACATGATGCATTTTGGAAAGTTTAACATTTTAAATGTTTCGCATTTCAGTTGTTAATATACATTGTATGAGTTATAATAAGTCTATTTTGTGTGCTTTTGCTTTGATTGTTATTGATATTATTTTATTACAAATGTAGGATTTCTTCATTTTAATAAAATTGTAGTAAACGTTTGAACTGAATATTTGCCTTTCCGTCCGCACCCAAATGTAAACACTGTCATCTAAGTTACTTGGATTAGAGTTAGAAAACAAAATCTTACCCCTACAAATTAAGCATTTCCCCATGTGTTTGGACGTTTCCCCCCATATACACACTGTTCTCAACTTATCTTCGATAGGAATTAATCAGAATATCCCTCCCACCCATTTATACTCTTTCAAATATGCATTCCTCAATGTATGGTTATTTGGAGTTAGAAATGTATGCTTCTCTGTGCACCGATTTATACATGTTACCCAATAATTGTTGAACTGGAGTCAGAATAGTAAATCTTAATTTACAAAAAAATGCACTTTCCTTATTGTTCAGGGGTTTGGAGTTAGAATAGTTTATTTCCTCCCTCTGTCATAATACCCTCACCACCACATTAGTTATACGCTTTCCCTAATGTTTGTTGTACTGAAGTTAGAACATTAAATCTAAACACTCCAAAATATTCACTTTCCCCAGCAACATTTTGTGTACATATTGTTGTAGCATAAGTAATAGGAGAGATTTCTAGTTGCTGTTTCTGTAGTAAAAATAAGTAAGGGTTGTTTTCTAAACTATAAGTATAATTTACCATTAGGTGTAACCATTTGTTCTGCGTTTTTAGACTAGATACATATTTTATACACATTTATTTACATTCAACTTATAGATAGTAGTTGTTTCTGTAATGCTCTCTTCTCTCCTCGGACGGGTTTGGCAATAACTTTGATTGTTTGGTGTCTCTTCCATTAATTGCCTTCAATTATAAATGAAGGTTTTCTATTTGTTAGCTGTAGGCAGGTTTTTAATATGGTTGATCTAGTAACTGGTTTTGAGTTCGTTTTTGCAGTATGTAATAAGGTAGATATTACTGCTTGAATGCTTGTTATTGTAAGTTTGTAATCGAAACCTTTATTTTTTCTATTACATGTTTATTCATCTTTTTCTTACGTTCTACCAATATTTTAGCTGTCAATATTTATGTTTTTGATATTCTTTATTATTTGAATGTGTTCTTTTAAAAGTAGCATGTTGGTTTCCTGTGTTTTTGTACTCATTAGTATTGTTTGTACGATGCTTTAAACAGGGCTTATTGGAAGTTGATAATATCCTAGTCAATAGGCAGAGAATTATAGTTTAATCACAATATTTGTATGGTCTATGGTGTGACATAAAACTTACTGCATTAGAATATTTGCACCATTATCTGTACTCCAGCCAATTCCAATATTTTTGCAGTGTTTATGATTTTATAAAGCATGAATTTTTGAAAGTCGGTCCCTTAATCACAATGTTTACTTGCAGTATGCAGTGCAGTGCATGTGGCCTCAAAAATTACACCAACATTGTTTGTGGTTTAAATAAGGATAGCTGTTGGACCCAGTGCAGTTTGGGCACAGCAAATGTCCCTTTATGGAGGGTAGCTATGATTCAGACACTCTGTAATGTTTGTTTAAACCCTAATTTATTACCCAGTCAGAGACATATGTTGATGTTATCGAGAAACATTTGCAAGCGTAACTCGTATTGTTGAACCATCTGAGTAAATGGTGCTCTGTATATGTCGAGGACAAATGCTGATAGGATTGACCACTGCGATGAACCGACTGATTTTTATTCAATGGGCTATATGAATCCTATTCTAATTCTCTGGCTTCACTGTTAAGGAGTGATTGTATCCATTCTAGCTCCATGCATGAGGTCTTCTTCCACTCTCATAGATATCAACAAAGATGTTGTGTTCAAGGGTGTCAGTAGCCAATAGGTAAACAAGCAACAAATCTGCATGGTGTTTTTCTTCAAAACGGTATGAGGAAACCTCCTTGCTTCTTCCTTTTCCGAATATTTCATGGGTCTAAATCCTGATCATTTAGTACATTACAATGTTCTAAATATCCTTGATGGTGTCTATTAACATCATTTTTGAAGATATTGCTGGGGTATGCTGGGTTGCCACTGGCCAGTCTTTGGGAAATATGTCTGGATCAGACATTGGTTTCTACAAGAGTGGGGAGACGACAGCCTGTTTCAGTTGAATGGGTGATGTCCCCTTGCCTTGCAATTTTTTGGTGAGGTTTGTGATGTCTGGTCTGAGTAGCTGCAGTATTACCTTAATACAATTGGCTGGCTAGTGTTCTTCAAGTAGTCTAATAACTTAAATCATGTTTGATGATTTTAGAACTTTTATCATTCCACAGGTTTGAAATCACAGAAGAAACTTTTGGTTGGCGATATAAGAGTTCAGTGAATTCTTTACTATGAACTCCCAAAGTGATCATTATTTTGTAATTTAAGCTAGTTCCTGCATTTTCAAGGTTTCCCATTTGTGTGTTTGTGGTAGACATTAAAGGTATTCTATGGTTGGTTTGTTGATGTGTTTTGCATAAAATTCTATTTTTTCTTTCTGTACTACACTTCAGAAAAGCCATCTATTCATTTATATAGTATTTATTTTTTCTGAGCCTGCATTGAGTTGTCATCATTAGCATTTCTAGTTTTCCACCACCCTTTTTAGATTGGCACATTATACCCACATTTAGTCACTTTGCTTCTTTTTTTAGCTTGTTTTACTTTTAAATGTGCTGATTCCATCCTGTGTCTTGTTGCTGTAGTGACAGACAGTCTCACGTAAACCCTGGATCTGAAGTGTCTGCTGGCTTAAGCTGCACAGAACCATTGGAGTTCTGGAAGTCTGTTCCACTTCTTATTTTAGTTACACAGAGATCATACTGTTGGACACCAGATAAGGGGGTAGAATTCTGGTGTACAGCTTTGTAAGCTAGTGAGAATACTTTAAATTTGATACTAGCAGTTAATGGAACCAATGTAAGTCTTTCGGGACCTGTAAAATATAATTACATTTTCTTCCTCTTTAGAAGATTACAGCTGCGGAGTGCAATACAGCTTTCAATTGGGACAAGAGAGTCCAGTTTGTAAACATTCAAAACATGTGCTTCAAATGGATTGGGGGAGAGATTTTTTTACAAGGGGTATAAGGGGAAGTTCACTGTTTCAGTTAGCTTGTTTATTCAAGAGGATTTTGAGAGAGTGCTATACATTGAAATGGGATTTGTGAAGCAATTGAGTTTAAGCTCATTCAGTAAGGCTGGGTCGAATCTGTTTTGAAATTTACGGGTGATGTTTTCTGTGGCTGTAACAATAATACATGATCCTCCACCCATTCTTGGACCTTCATGAGACAAGCACTTAGAGTGAGGATGTCCTTTAAAGATAATTACTTTATACAGAATTGTATATCATCTGCATATCAATCAATTGTGACACTCAAATTAGTAATAGGCTGAGTGGCTTGAGATATAGGTTGGACAAGGCAAGGAAGAGTATCATAACTTGACATAAATAGGATTGTTTCCTTATATGTTCATACCCATCTTCGCCAAATGCTCTCTCCGTGATGAGAGTGATGTAAAACATTATAAGACTTGATCTCTGAAGCCCTTTCTGATTTCTAGCACAATCAGTAGTCTCTGATGATTGATGGTGATTAAAGCTGCTGAAAAGTCTATTAAGACCAGTAGGCATTCACTGCCCTAACTAAATATATGTTGAATATCATTAAGCCCTTTTTCGAGTAACAATTTCAGTGTTGAAACCTACTCTGAACCTAGATTGGTAGTCTGTTAGTGAATGCTTTTAAGTTTTTAGCTGTGAAGAGATGCAACATTCAAATGTTTATCCATGTAAAGTTATGTGTAGAATCTTGCACACACTATGAACTTGAGAATGTTCAATGTTTAGAATAGAATGTAAGTGTTTCTAGGCTGTGTAGATGAGATGTTAATAGGACAGTGTGGGAGTTGAACCCAAAAAAAGGATAAGCCAATGCCCCTTTCATTGCAAAGTTTTGATATTAATGAAAAATCTTTGATGATAACTGATGACAGGGCAAAAGGTCTCAGGAAGTTTTAAAACAAGGCGAGAGTACCATGGAGAGAATCATCATGATTATCTCAGACCGTTTGAGGGGTCCTGAGATTAGATGTTCAGTTATTGAGAGGGAAGCTCTCTGCATTGCCTGGACTATAAAACACATAAACAATTCTTCTGGGGAAGTAATTTCGTAGTTATATAAGACAACAAACCTTTGATGGAGGTGTTCTCCCAAAAAAAACTTGGAATCCATTTCTAGGAGGATTTGTCAAGTCAAGTCAAGTCAAGTCAGAGGATTTATATAGCGCACTACATACCCAGAGGGTCTCAAGGCGCTTAAGGGGGGGGTGGGGAATTACTTGTCAAATATCCACGTTTTAAGTTGCTTTCTGAATGCTAGGTGGTTCTGGGTAAGGCGAAGGTAAGTGGGAAGTGAGTTCCAGGTTTTAGCTGCCAGGTAGGAGAAGGATCTACCTCCCATGGTGGTCTTGTTGATGCGAGGTACCGTGGCAAGGGCTTGGTTGGAAGATCGAAGCTGGTGGGAGGGGGTGTAGAAGGACAGTCGTGTGTTGAGGCATTCTGGTCCGATTTCGTAAAGTGCTTTGTGTGCGTGGGTTAGGAGCCGGAAAGTGATCCTCTTATTGACGGGAAGCCAGTGGAGGTTTTTCAGGTGACCAGAGATATGTTCTTTACGTGGGATGTCTAATATGAGCCTGGCTGAGGCGTTTTGGATCCGTTGGAGTTTTTTCTGGAGTTTAGCGGTAGTCCCGGCGTAGAGGGTGTTTCCATAGTCCAGTCGGCTCGTGACCAGAGCGTGGGTGACCGTTTTCCTAGTTTCGGTGGGGATCCAACGAAATGTTTTTTTGAGCATGCGAAGAATGTTG